>NC_052131.2:35459492-36090650 GCF_016086655.4 Lepeophtheirus salmonis
ATTTAATAGTCAAATAAATAGCTATATACATTTGAGAAAATCATTCAAATAGTTGTTGATCAGGAAGAAGAATAGGAGGAAGAGACGTACGGTACATTCAACTCCATCACGCCTCACATAAATCATTTTAATAATTAATAAAAGGGAACATATTTATATCCGTGCATTAACTCTGTCTCGAGAAGGAATATAACAGATCCACTTTGACAAATAATAATATAATTTATCCCATGGATACCTCCAATACATATTTGATTGACGGTTAAATCTTTTTCCGAATTAAACTGTCCAATTATCGTATGGAGTCTCTCAGAGTTCGAGTCGCTTCACTCCTACTCATCACCTTGGGAAATTATCAACATTTCGGTTTCAAGCATAAATAATTATTATTGATGCCCTAACAGGTGTTCCTACCAACATTAAGTTTAACTGGATTAACCACACTATTTTACTTGAAGCATCGCCAATATGGGGAGTTGAAGCTTGGAGTCAATTTGATGAATACCTTTTATTGAGGGAAATATATTACTACTTTATCTACAAAGAGGATAACTTGACTTTGTAGAACGGTAATGCAAAGATTTCTAAAGGAGATAGTGATGATGTAATTAATAATTGATATTGATAAATGAAACCAAAGAATGTTTTTTAAGGCTCTATTATTCTTGGTGGTAGGGTATTGAATCCATAGCTCTTATGGTTATCAATACTAAGTAAAAATTAATTTGCTGAGATTTCAAGAGCCTGTAGTGAGCGTGTTCGGCAGGCTGGCAATAATAAGTCTCTGGGGTTTGCCTTATTTTATTGTTTCTTTAGGAAAGATTTGTTTATGGAAATGTGTTTACAGTTTAATAGGGCACTTTTTAGGTTAAGTTTTATATTTGTGGGCTGTCTAGGTTATTTAATGTACAGTATTAATTGAGAAGAGAATATTCATTCTTCAGATTACCAATTTTTCAAAGTCGGTATTTGTACCAAAAACAAGTTATTTTCATTAAAAGGGATTTGATTTTATTAGACGTAAAATAATAAGATAACATAGTTAAGCTACTCATCATACCCTACTATTATTAAATGGGTCATTGTTACTTTTAATATTAAACCGTGATAAACAATATTAAAATTCATTATTAAAAAAAAAAAAACTTATGAAAATGTGGTACTTAAAACAAATGATATTCAGTATTAAAATATTGAATATCATTGTTATTATTTACATATGAATTGACACAATTAATATGGAGATGTGTCCTTCAATTTAAAATTATCAAATCTAAAGCCACTCTTTGCTATGTTTCATCATTATTTGGGCTTCACTAGCCTCATATTTCTCAAATAAATACATCCAATTTTGATACTTGACAATATATGATCGATGATTTTTACGAATATAATCGATAATTCCAATATAATCCCATTGTCCCTTAAAAGGATTCATAGCTTGGACCTTTCATCCAACTTCAAGCATTGGTAAATCAAAAGAACTCATAGAATTCTTATTCTAATTTGCTTACATTTTCTCACTGCGATTTTACTTATAGAGTCTCATTTTCACCGATATTGTGATTCATGTGCAGGAATCAAAGTTCGGAGTTTTCTTCCAAATAATCACTAGGTAGGTGATAGAAACACGGAATGTGGTGTGTTCCTCCACTCTAATAATGCCAAATTATATTTTTCTATGTCGACATTTTCATTTCTACATCATTTTTTTACGAGATATTTCATTCGTTTAAGAGCTGCTTCAGCGTGTACGTTACTTTTGGGATAGTGCGAACTTGATTTTTCATGTTGAACTTTAAGATGATTTCATAATTCTTTAAATTTTACTGAATTTTACTGAAGGCCTCCATTGGTTCTCAAACAGTTTGGAATTCTCAATATTATCATGTGACCTTTTAACACACCAACCATCTTTTTTGTATTGGGAGCTTTGTGAAATTGAATCACGGAGGGCCATCCGCTATATCGATTTATACGAACTATTTCCCTCCATATTCGAAAATATCTGCCGATGTCGCCTCATGTGGTCTCTTTACAAATTCTTCAACAATTGTCTCAGCTGGATGACTCTTTCGAAATCGTTGAAATTTTTCTCAAGTCTTAATGTTTCTTTTGTCTATGCCCCAAAGTATAGAATGTAGTTCAAATACAGGAGTTTCGTATCTTAATATTGTACTACTTATAAATATTGAACTTCAAAGTACCAATTGTTGACATCCTTCTCCTCCTTGCATAAGTAGATATCTTAATCCATGTTGTCTTGATGCATAGGTCATTATTGTTACTTCTTTCTGTGGATCATATTGAGTGAGGATTGGTTACATACAAAACAAATTTTTCTTACTTCTTCAAATACCTTAAAGTGATCAGGTAATCATTGAAATACATTTTTGGAACTTAAAATCCTCGAAGCTCAAAGGAAGTACAACATCCTTTGAAAACTAAGTTAATTAGTTTGTCAAATCAAAAAAACATTCGAAGACGTGATATATACTTGAGTTCAGGGAATTTAACTATTGCTTCAAATTTTACACGGATCTGCTAAATCACCATTTTTCCCTATTATGAGACCTGCAAATTTGACTTCTTCTCCATTTATAGATTCAACCTTATCATATTTTCTTGACATCTCTTTTCAACTTTACCTAAGGGCTCCTTAATCTTACATGTCTCTCCATATCCCAAAATATCATCATCCATTTTATGAATGTCTTTTATACCACTCGATGCGGAATCACTTTGGCGGCAATATTCATCACACAAGGAGTGTTTAAGCCCAAAGAGCTCTTGTGAATTGTTTTCTTCCCCAACCAGTTAGAAATGTGGTTAAGACTTTGCTTTCATCATCGAAAGGAACTTTTCAGTAGTCTTTTGATTCATCCATATTGAAAAATATCTTTGTTTTTAAGGGGAATGGCATTTGCTACTTGAGTTAAAGGGTGAATTGGCCTATCTAAAAATTTGTTCAATCCTCTATAAAAAACCATAATTCACACTTCACCCAGATTCTTCTTAGTAACAATATGCACCGAACATGTCTATTATGTTGGATTCTCAACTTATTCAATGATTCCTTGCATCTTCATTTTTGTAGCTCAGCTAAAGTCGTCTCTCTATATGCATGTAGAATTTCACGTGTTAGCAGTGTTTATATAGATTTAATTTCTATATTATTTTTCATATATATATATGCATTTTTTTGCCCTTCATTGCTTTGAAATCATTTTCTATGTTAAACACGAGTGGATACTTCTTATTGGTTTCTACTATTTGGTTTTCAAAATTGCTTGTATTTATTGTTTGTATTAAAAAAAACATTTATGAATTTGTTTAATGTTATTTGGAAAATACCCGGGTGTCACACATTAGTCTCTGAATAAATTCCATGAAAGTAACACTTTGTCGATATTAGGGGACACAAATTCTTAAGTGTTTACGATATGTCCTTTAAAATCGACCATTTAGCAGCAAAATTTCTAGAAGTGTACAGTGTATGACTACAAAAAGAGCCAGAAGTGAAAGAAAAATGGAGAAGATCTTCTTAAAATTTCAAAAGTAGTTGGATTAAACTTAAAATTTGTTCATTGAAATATAAAAATTGGCAACCCAGACGACATTAGCGAGCAATGAAAAAATTAACTAAGTTTATTCCCTAGAGGTTAGTTACTTACTAAAGTAAAAAGGACAATGGTATTGACTCTCTGTTAGCTCAAGGGAACATTATGATTCACTAATCCCACAAATCCCAAAAATAGACAATTATGTGTACAAATTATATCTAGTTGCGTTTGTAGATGTAGACACAACAATTAAAAACTAATCATCTTAGGATAAAAATATTCAAAAAATATCTGAGACAACATTAGGAATATGGGAATCCCTGCATAAGATTGTGAAAAGAAAATATTTCACTTTACAATTCCATACATCTATAGGACGTTTCTTGTCCATAGCCATGAAAAGAATGTGCTAAGTTCTTATTTCCACGTAGGGTAGCAAAACTTGGACTCCATAGATGGAACCCGAAACACATCAATAACTTTTTTTTTTCAATAATAAGCAAAAAAATCATGTTTACAAAACAAGTAGATAAGGTTTTTGTAAGACAAAAATAACTCAATATGACCACCATCATTATCAATCACAGCATTTACAAGTTACCTAAAGGCCATACAAGAATTGATGGATAACTCTTATGACAAGTTGAAAAATGCAGCCGCTATAAAGGACTCAATTGAGTCCACATTTGGGTGTGAGGTCTTATTGGCTTCCTTCTCCAAAGTGACGCATATAGAACAATATATTGGGTTAAAATCTGGTAGGGAAGGGAACCATATCTCTTAGGACCAGAATCGAGCCATGTTATCTGTGCATAACTTTTGGCACTGGACAGATGTGTGAGACGGGTGTCGTCCTGAGTCGACTCGTAGTTACCCTCCAGTTATTTGGTCTTCAGCCATGGCAAGTTGGTGGTACCTCAGCATCTTATGGTAGGCCTCCTGGCCGATTTTTGGTTAAGCCTTGATAAACAATAGAGGCATTTTCTTTCCATCAGAGGCCCCATCTACATGGACCATTATTTGGCCCGAATATTTGATGTAGTAAACCCCTTGTACCTCTTCTTTTGTTTCAACAAGCCAGGGTTCGTTCGGCCAATTGTAAAATTGATCAACTGTGAAAACCTTCTTGTCACAGAAGCATATTATTCCGTCTTTGTTATTTCTTTTATTAGCCCATCAAGGTGCACATAATAAAAAGTATTGGAGACAGAAGATCTCCCTGACAAACGCCCCTGTTGCTTGAAAAATATTCGAATTCGTTTTTGCATTTAATTATTATACGAGTACGCGCTAAGTTAACTGCAACTATACGAATTTTAAAATGTAAACAGGATGGTGGAAACAGAATTTTGAAAAATAATCACTAAACCTTTTCAAAGAAATGAAAAATAAGCATTAATTAACAGTCCACGTTTTACTGCCTACCCTATAGTGTTAAGCATTGATTCGTTGCAGGTCCTTTTTGGCAACTCTTTAAGTGGTTTATTTATTGAACAGGGATATGGTAGAGTACACCGTTTAAGTAATAAAAAACCAAATTATAATGGGGTGTTGTATTCAGAAAATATTTCTAAGATGTTAATTTTTCTTTGTTATGTGTCAAAGCTTTCATCCCTCCTAAGCCAGATTATGATGAAACAATTTGAAATGATTATCTGAGGGCAATAGTTATATCTATCACTCTGAATTATGACAATCTTTCCTTCATAATCCAAACATTCGTAAATTTTACTGAGATTCCGTTGATGTAATTAGATGTAATATACGTGATTACTTTCTCTACTATTCTGTGTTAAAGAAGATCTTTCTGCTATATGCATTTTTTTTTTTTTGAGGGATTCAAGACATAAATATTTACACAAATGTTACATTTTTTTATCCTTCGTCTATTTTAATCAATTACTTGTTTTAAATTTTTGTTGTCCAATCTAGTTTAATCTTAAGCACCAATGTTTATTAATGTTAATCATAACTTTTATAAAAAAAGTTATTTGAGACATTTCCTTTCTTAAAAAAGAAGAATTGTTCACATCTAAAAAGTAGTAAAAATCTCAAAAAAAATGGGAGTCATACATATATGAATAAAATAAATGTAAGAGACAAGATGTTACAGACTGCAAATTTATGAAATGAAATAAATATCTACATAAAAAAGGGTGATATTTATTGAGAATTTAAAGAAAAAATACTTTACTCCCTGAATAACTATATATAATGGTGTCTCTTAGTATCTGATATAATATATATATACTTTATCAATTTATGGCAAATATTTAGAGTAAAGTACATTTTCCATTAAAAAATAAATAAGTAAAGATTATTATTGAAAAAAAATTCCTGTCTTTATGGAGATTTCATCATACATCACCGTTCAGAATCATTAATGTATCATTGATCTATGGAAGAAAAGTCCCAATTAGAGATGGAAAAGTCATTGTGCAAGATAGAGTTATAGACCTACTGATACTTTTTATATATTTAAAAAACACAATTAGGTGCGTTACATAAAGTTATTGATTAAACTTAGATAAGTATTGCCAAAAATGTATCAGCATGAGTCATAGTTATTTTCTACTCCAGTCTTATCGGTCTTTAGAAATGTTTGTGAAGACTGTCAGCACTTTTGTCTGGTCCTTAACTATTGGTTAAATGGTACTTTTACTAAATGTTTAAATGATTTATTTAGCGGAATAGATATATCAGATATCTATTAAAAGTAATTTTAATATCTCGCAACAATAATAATGTTTTCATTGTAATAAAAATATTATTTCAAATGGACTAAAAAGTACCAAGGCTTAATAAAGAAACCACGTTTTTCTGTTGTTCAACCTTGTTTTGTTTTTTAATTTATTGTTATAATCAATATTTTATGTTATATTTGTATGCTTTTTGGAGCAGAATCTTCATAACACTTTTCAAGTAATTGCTCAACTTAAAGGATACTTTTTCACATCAAAAGCAGTGTAAAATGAAAATACTTCGATGGTATCATTTGGAATTATTAAACGTAACGTCAATAGCGCAATCACTCACAAACTAACGCATAGATTTTATTGAAATTTTGACATCAGTCTTTTGAAGGTTGGTGCTTACTGAAAAGAAGATCAAATGATAAAAAAATATCGCCATTTATGTGTACTACCCAGAACTGTTCTGCCCACGTCTTATTTTACTTAGCGCTATAGTTTATTCTATGATATATAATGAACAGTTATAAAAGGAAAAACACACTGAATGATGTCATGAGTGATCGATTTTACCTTATTTAAGGGTGACCCGTGGGGCTGGACTGATTTGTTATCTTGGTTCCTACATAAGGACAGACGAAACACTAGTTACAACAATATAAATATGTACATAGATACTTTATTCAGAAAGTAATTGTGATAGATCTTCCCCTCCAATTCCTTAAGTTTTATTCATATATGTTTGTGATTCAAAACAGTTTTTAAATCATTTTGATCTTATGATTGGATAATCGATAAATGTTCGAAACTTTTTGATGGTAACTTTAATCATACCTTGCCTAATTTTATTAGTATTGCCTACTTTTATTGGCCTTACCGGGCCAACAATAAGATGCTTTATTGTATACAGATCTACATTATTTTCATACAATGATGATTTCAGTAATGTTTTTAATATAAAAAACATAAACTATATATAAAATTATTTCATGATATAAAATAATTACTTAGTAATAAATTTCCTCAACTCAAATATAGCAAAATTCAATCAGATAAAAACAATATTATTTTCTTAATTTTTTCAGATACAATTATGATCCCCTTTTAAAAATAAAATGATAGAAAATTTAAAATGTGACTGAGTTTTCAATTACTTCCATATATTTTCTGTTCAGATAAAGTTTGCCAAGTTTGGTTTCCACACTAAAATACAAGTCAAACAATTATTTTTCTTGTTTCAAAATTTCAAATTCAACATATATTTTCACTTGTTACTTTAAATTTAATAAATAGTTTATCGTAATTAAAAATCAATGAAATCAAATGTATATATATATATATATATACAGTTTTTGGATAAAATTAGTTAGTTCTAAAAAAGTCATTCTAGTTTATTATTTTTAAATTTATTGAGCCAGTCATAATGAATAGCCCAATAATGCATTAAACATGAGCCGTTAATTTTAAAATCGCTAGTATATTTCAATTCCTTCCAGAAAAAACGTTTTAGAATTCAAAAAAGAAGGTTTTATAGACAACATCATCAGGTGGCGTAAAATATACTTCAAATAAGAGTTTTATATAGAGATATAAAAAAAAATGATGGATCAATTCCCAAGGACAAAGAGAAAAAGTATAAAGAAGTTGATAAAATGATAATAAAAATATGCATATTTATTCACAAATAAGTTTTAATTTGATTAAAAAAGTTAATATTTTGGTTTTGCCTTCGAAAATTGTGCTGTTATAAAAAGAAAGTGTTCAGATCGGTGCGTTGTTTATTATAATTATTATTATTTCAAAAAGAAAGAACAACCTTTGGAGTATTTTATAATTTACATTTATGATAGATTTTGTATATTTCTATAAAATTTCTTATTCAAAAAGATAACTTTACATCACTGTTTTATAAAAAAATTTACTTTTTCACAACAGTAACTAATTTTACTTAGAAAATAAATACAAAAATCTTAAACAAACTTGTACTTCTAACATTCATAATTGTAACTTGAAGATCATTGATTAATAATTGAGTGCAGCACTTTAATATTCATAAACATTCATAAAAAAATTTAGTTGTCTTCAACTTATTGTTGCTCCAAAAAAATTTCATGGAGCCGATAAAATATTGAATAATTAGACATTAAATAACTATTTCTCCAAAAACGGTATGGTAAATTTCCTTTACCCCCTCAAAATTTATAAATATCGATATCAGGAAATATTAAACAATTATAAAAAGTTTTGGGAACGATTTCAACAAAACAATACAATCATTTTGCAAGCTTGTACTATTAAAATAACAAATAATATTTATTCTGTATACTCATTATTTGCTTTTTGTTTCTTTGAAAATAATAATAAAATATCTCATTTAAGACGCTGTTGTTGTTCACCCATTCATTCATCGGATGTTTCAAATTGCAGTAATTTACTTTTCTAAATTGCAGCAGTAATTCTAATATATTTATTAAATAAATTGATTTATGCAGGGTGACGCCCTGAAATGGTTCTTTTTACATTTGTTAGGAAAAGTAAAATCAATTAGGATATTTTTCAACACACTGTAAAGTTTATCAATAATCCCTTTATATTCGGATTGCAACCTCTATTTAACAATCAACACTATTCTAAAAAAAAATAGATTTTCAACTAAACTAATTATCTGATTTAAGTAAAAATAAATCCCAAATGAAAGTTGTATCAGACGTTTGTCATTTCAACAGTGTCTTATCTCCGTGGATTGCACCAAGGACATTCTTTACTTGACTTCAAATGAGGAGTATATACGTCGTTGATCGGTGCCCTTTTTTTAACCCTTATTTTCTAAAATTAATTTGTGAATGAAAAAAAAAAATTTAACAATGAAATCTTATTGGAATGGAATAATAAAACACATATATGCACATTTCAGAACGAGAATGATTCTATATGGCATCATTAGGAATATATCAAAGGAAATGGTAGTGATACCACATGGGATCATTGGGAAGATGCTATGACATAATTGAAAGGCAAAATAAAAGAATAATTTTTTTTGGTTCCAAATAATATAGTTCAAATAATACAAATGTAAAAAGTAAATTCTTTTTAATTCCCTTTCTACAATGTGTTATATTGATGAACTAAATACATATAGAAAGATTATTTTTAGAGGCTTTTTGTGGAATTTCATTAAGTACAGTATCCAAGAATTGACTCTTACTGTATCCACGAAATGGTATAATATTCTGAGATATAACCTTTTCACACATATTTTTATTCTGTACAGTGCCAAAAGCATTGCCATTAGGTCAACCCCACCCAAGTTTGTGCTGCATTATTTCACGATTGCAGGGATAGGAACATCACTATGCCTTTTTCAGCTACTGGCCGTCGTTTCACAGTATATACTGGATTCTTACCCACATAAGCAGATGCAACATTTACGGCAAGGGGCGTATGTCGTAGTACAATACCTTGTATATTATATGAAGATACGCTGCAAATCCCCAATACGGTATAATTGATCACTAGACACTGTATTCGTTAACCAGGCACCAATCTACTTTAACAGCCTTGCTGAAGTCAAATTATATTACAACACAGTCAAGATTACAGTTACGATGACTGACAATAACATCCCAGAAAAAAATATATTCGAAACACATTCGGAAGCACAAATTATGGCAGAATCCATGTTGTCTGCTAGAAATAAGTTTATTACTGGAGTAAGGAAAATAGGTTTGAAATTAGGAGGATAAAGAGGATCACTTTTCATACATATAGAGTAACATTGGCCATTTCACAATCATTTGACAAAAACCACTTTGGAAGATTCATGAAACAGCATAGAAAAAGGGAAGCAACATTATTTACTCTGTCTTCAACAATAAGTTGTTGATTACGGCTATTCCAGAGGAGAAAGAGGAACAGAGATTTCAAAATTATTTAAGAACTTAGTGAGGGAAAAAAAAAGCTATTAGAGAAGGACGAGGTGCCAGAATTCGTATCGAAAGGATCCACGTGCATATGATTTGTTTTGACATAATGAATCGATGCAAAATAGGCGTTTCAACAAAAAGCTATACCATCATCATTTAATATGAGTAGACAGTCGTTACTTATAATCGAACTAATTCTATTTTTACCAAAGCCCCACAATCTGCTTCCAGATATATGCTTAAAGAAATTTCAATTTAGAGTGAGTAAAATTCGATTGTACATAAATCTCATTATTTATCTTCTTTTGTCAAATAAATGTCAAAACTTTATTTTTTGTAGCTGAGGAGATTTTCTTCAAATGGAAACCATCTTTATTGATCCCAAGAGTGTCGTTTTAACGAAAAGGTATTTTAATTTAGTTATCTTTTTGATCAAGCTTCATTTGATACATTTATAACGTGTTGTACCTTCGCACACACAGTGTATGTATTTCTTATAATTGTACAATATTATTTAAAAGACAAAAAAACACATGCAAATTCTGAAACATGTGGATAACTGGTGTGGTTGTTTTGGTGTTGAATTAACAATATCCAAAATTATATAAGATGACTAATAATATTGATTTAAAATCAATTTATGTGTCACGTTTTTTGGTATTTTGTTTAAATTCAAATTAACATATCCATGCACGGGCGTACATTATACAGAGTAAGTAAAGCAAATTTAAATTTTTATAAAATTATTTTTTTTACGATTATTAAAGTTTTAGGTGACATCTTAAGCAACTTTTTGTTGTTTTTCTCGCACATTGTTTGTATTTAATGAAAATAGGACGGAAAATGAGTTACCAGAAATAAAAAAAAGTAAAAGGTTTCGGATCATCTCGACACGGATGTTGATGCAAAAAGAATTGCAGACATTGGTAGTATGACTGTTAGAATATTCCAGAACATAAGGGCGGCCAAGAAGAATGGGAAATGTGTCAAAAGGAAGACAGGAAGTGGATGAAATTATTTGAAGCGAGATGTAACATTTCTCAAGTCTCAGGAAGCCAAGATCCAACAGCATCAATGCACAGATGTGCTAACGAGTTCAACGTTGACAAGATCACTATTCATGATGGTCTTGACCTTAATAGATTTGTCAGGACTCCAAGACATCTTCTGGCCGACAGGATGAAGGCCTTAAGACTTGAGGGATGCAAAAAAGTCCTTAATTACTTGAAGAGTCTTCCATCGATTGTAAAGATCATCTCAGACGAACAGATCTTCCCAGTCGACTAGAATTTGAACCACATAAACTACAGATTTATAGCAGCATACCTGAAGAAGTTCAGGACACCTTCAAGACAAAACATCTGGCCCAAATAATGTGCTAGGTAGTGGTGTCCTCTGATGGGGAAGAAGATAGATCCATTCTTCTTCAAGCCCAATGAGAAAATTGGGGACCAGGGCTACTATAAGGTCCTGAGATGGAAAATCTTGCCATGGCTGAAGGCTAACTATCCTGAGAACAACTATGTATGGACCCGAGAGGGTGCTCCCAGCCATAACTTCTGCAAGGAGCACTTTGCTAACTTCTGGGACAAGACCTTCTGGCCCTCTTCCATTCCTGATCTCAATCCCACAACTTCTTAGAGCGCAAGGTTGCGAAGAAATCACACAGAAATGTGCCAGAGCTCTAGGCCAGCATCAAGAAGCAATGTTAACTACTATGCCGAATATATAGTGGCAACCTGTGCCAAGAGCCAACCTCCTGCGGAGGCTGCGATAGAATCTGGATGCAGCCATATTGAATCTTTCCTGCCAAGATTGATTGCTAAAATAAAAGCTATTTATCCACATTGTTCAATATACTTTTCTTATAAAAAGTGATAAAGGTTTTGGTTTTCCATTTTGATCACTGAAAATTTCCCTGTCCCACTCTGTACAAAAAACAACAACATTATATTGATAACTAACAGACTACAAATAAATATAGACTAATATAATAATGAATTTTGTTTGTTAATCAATTCCGCTAGACTTTATCGACATTGTACACAGTCTACGTAACAAATATTTACAATTCATTTAATGTCAGATTATTTGACCTATTTTTTGTTAAAGAAAATAAATAGACAACGTGTCAATTTATTACTTTTATTTTGTATAAAAATAAAAAACAACAATAGACATTGAATCCTTATTTTACAATTTTAGAACAAAAAAGATTTTTTTTTCCGAACAACAATATGTCAAAATATTATTTGAACGATTTTATTATGAAAATTAAACAGGAATAAATTTTTTAATACTGATTTTATATTATTGTTTATAAATAACTTGTTAAGCTACATATAAGGTGTAATAAAGAGATATACATTATTAAAAAATCCAGTAATATTTATATCTTTCGCAATCAAAATAGTGCTTCCATGACAGTAGAATTCGACAATGTCTTTCTTTTATCTATATCTTATGACAATCAGCCTTTCAGAGCGTGGAACTTCTCTCGCATAAAATTTACCAGAACCAAACCAAAATTGTGCGTGACTGGCTGTTACAATGTTAGGACCATAAACACAATGTACATTTCATTTATCTGGCTTGCATTTTCGTCTTTATTGAAGATAAACTGTAAAATAGGGCATATTTACATTTGCTGGTGTCCATCTTTGACGTGTGCTTAAACAAAACCGAGTCAAATAAATTCAGAACATTTTTTTAGTACAAAATCTTACCTTTCTAACGCCATCCAGTGAAACCCAATCGCACTTATGCGAATAGCACAGACATTTTTCTCAATAGTGCTCTACAGAGTGTGATCATGGGGATTCAAATTTGGTCTGATTGAGGCTAAAGTTCCTCTGATTAAAATCACCATAATCCTAATTTTCTTTTTTTGTGTGGCAAGGAGCGTATTTTGAGTCAATATCCAATTTCAAACCACATATGAGCTGATGAGAAGAGGAAATACTTTTATATCAATATTATAGATGATTGATGACTACTGATGTAAATCGTGTGATTTTTTCAACTGGCCCATTTTTTGGAATTGGTAACTTAAAGAATGGATATTTTTTTCCTAAGTAATTTTCATTATTACTGAGTTGTACAGTTCCTTTAATAAATAAACTCAATTATATTCAAAACCGAATGGAAATTTGTGTGCAGTCATAAAAGTCGGACATTAACCTTCAGAATTTGTTGCAGATTTATATTTAAAAGTCCTATTTGGACTCAAATAGAATTCAGGATCGACATTGGAGTAATTCTTCCAATTTTCCTAGTTTATTTCCTTCTCTCCCTTCTTTACTACCACAGCTGAGTGTAGCTGATCTTCTCTAACCCATTCTTATAGTTTTCAGGGTCACCTTGATTATTTTTGATTTTTTTTAACATGCCCCCTATACATATTATTTAAAAAAATCTTCATGACCTTTCAATATATCCACCAATTATGCTTATATCATTGTGTTTTTTGTCAATGTACCTGATCCTTCTGTGATTGACTATACAGGCAATAACTAATATTTTATTTGTAAAATAAACAGTAAATAATTTTCTCATACACCTTTTTCCATAGTTCAGACCTTTTAACATAACTTTGACATTTATTAGTTAAGAATAACAATGACAATAAAATTTTTAAAGTTTCTTAAGCATTATTAAATTTTGAAACTTTTTTTTAAATAAATGACAGAATAAAGAAGTTATTGTTGCTTCAAAAATTTCTAAGATATATTGTGACGTATTTTATATCTTTATTTCTTCAAAAGTTTATTTTTTTAAAGTTTTCAAATTTAAAAAAATGTTATTTTCTTAATTGTACAATTATTTTTCGATTTTTTGATCGTAAGTTGTTTTTACAAATAAAATGATTAGGAAACAATAGAGTGTAAACAATCTAAAGAAATTTTATTTTTAAGATATTTCCAATGTATTAAGTTAAAGTTATAAACATGTAACAAAGCAAAACTACTAATGAACATAAAAAACTTGTGTCATGTTTAATGTGTTGCAATTTATTTTTTTCAACTTTCCATGTATAAAAAAACAAACCTTCTAACCACAGAACCTTTTTATTTTCAAAGGGAGAGTTTTTTTTAGATTTGAAGATTATAATATACAAATATATTGTGTATAAATGTATTAAAAATATATAGATGATAAATGTGATAGGCCACCTGAAGCTTCAAAACTGCTACACCCTATTTGGCAATTTTAACCAATTTTAAATAAACAACGCACCTGTCCCATAAAATCAGTGGAGTCAAAGATTCAAACCATTTGTGATAATTTCCCCGCAAAAGATACACTTAACTATTTCGCATGTAGATTTGTTCTGGGACAATATATTTATTGTTAACTATTTATAGTGTTTTCTATGACTTAGCATTTCAAAACAATTGAAGGATAAATTTATGATATTATGAAAAATTAAAGACGCATATAGAATTTATCTGTATTTATTTTGTCAAAATATTTTCCTATCGTATGTTTTAATTAGATTGTACATGTAAATTTACTGTAAACGTCCATGTATTATAGTTGATATTATTAGAATGTTTTGTGAATTAACGGCTAACAATTTCTGTAGAAACTTTATCAAACGGCTATAAGGAAAAAAATATCTTATTCTTTATAAAATTGGCTGTTTATACACCCAAATGGCCGTGCTAAACATTGTTCCCAGTGGGTGATTATCATCTCTTTAGGGCTTATAACATCCTGAAGAAAATGGATTTATCCATCCGAATCAACTTTAAGAACTCCTTTCGGAATAAATATTGAAGCACAACGTTTTCAACAGATATAATGACACCCAATACCATGACCCGGTCTAGAAATTTTCTAGTCCTCCAAATCTATTCGAACTCTTCCTATGGACAGGTCAGAAATTTCAACAGTCCTTGATTTACCCGAAAAATGTATTTGAGCGCATTGTAAGTTTCCTCCTCGTTGCCTTTGGCGTTGTTTTTCCGACATTTTTAGAACAAATTACCTTCAACTAACGAAAACTGATACATTGTTAAATTATACATTCACTTATGCCATTTTAATTGTATATTAGCTTTTACTTTCGAAACAATGTTTGTGAGAACAAACATGAGTTTTTTGCTTATAAACCCAGTGCATGCAGAAAAATATTCATCTATATTTTGTTTTAATCATAACTCAATAAGATTATATTATCCGTTTACGTCTCTATATTTTATAGAAGACATAATAAAACCTTTATATCTACACACCTCTCTATAAAACTCGTCAATCAAATATTGGGTCATCCCTTTCCCACCTTTTTGATTATGGAGGACAATGATTAATCGACTTTTACGTGGTTTGAAGGTATATATTGCATTATTTTATTGAGGAAAGGGGAGATTACAAAATATATTTTTAATAAATAATATTTTTTGTGGCAATGCACTCGATAACGATACATTGCATTCCAATAAAGAAAATAAAGTTATGTTTCATTAGGATATGGTGTTCTGTTACAATCATAAGTTAAATAAAAACGAACTTTATGGCTTTCATACAAAAAAAGGTCATATCCACCAATAAGAGCTTTGAAATGTTGTCCAAATTTGACTTATAAGTCTCATATTTGTACACATATTCCATGAATATTTTCAGGCAATTTAGTAAAACCAAAAAAAAATATGTGATATGTAAATTTATATTTCACTTATTTATTATGAAATTGATCAATATGTCTCAAAATGTGTACACATACTATCTTAGTACTTTAGATTAAAATATATTCAGATAAAATTATGCAATATTTTGCGTTTTCAAGATATTCTATCTATAGTTCTAAAAATATCAATTATAAAATTAATTCAAATCTAAATCTTTTATGCACTTCCTTCATTGTTGATGACCTGCTGAATATTCTTATCTTCTCCCATGGTAGATTCTGCAGCCTGCTCCCCTTCCTGTTGGTTTTCAATTCCAAGTTGATTTGTTAGAGTTCCATCAAAGTTAGTAATTTTTTATCCCTCTTGATCAGAAGTTTCAAAATTTTAATCAGGAAGCTCATATTCGTTTTCTTTAGTTGCCTGGGCACTAAACAAAAAGTCTGATGACTGCTGTGATTGTTGTGAATCTGTAATTAAATAATGAAAATTTGTATTAGTTTCTTACACGGGAAATAATTCGAAAAACCTCAAATATACTAAATAAATTTATCTAGGGCTACCATGTAGAAGAAGGGGAATTTTATTATTCTCCACTATTCTTTTTATTTATTTGTTGTGAATCAGTAGTTTTTAATAGCTGCAGCATCAGATAAGACATATGCTTCTTTAGTTTGACCTAGCTGTTGTAAGCTAGTTTCAGAATCAATTCCAGCTACCACATTCACATTGACTTTTCCAGCAGCAAGGATTTGGGCAGAAAAATTGTATCTCCACCACCAGTTCTCATAGCTGAGGGTTAGCATTTGATTGTTTTTTCTTTGCTGACATTATTAATTTATCATTTTTTTTTGTAATGTAGCTGTTTTTATATTCGTTCCCGTACGGGCAAAATATTCTATTTTAATCTAAAAGAAATATTAAAATTATAATTATCACATAGTTTTGTTCTTTGTACTTAAAACTAAATTAATTGGTTACAAAAATAAAACTCTTATAAAACCTTACCTTATTTTACAATTTCATTCTTTCCCTCATGTTGAACTCCCTACTAGCTCATGATTCCTCCACAATAGATGAAAGAGTCTCTAAATTAATTCCAAAACATTTAAGTTACGAAGATGTACAAGAGGTTTAACTAATATATTTTCTTTTTTCTTCTTTCAATTTTATTTTCCATAAATCCAAATTTCTTAGCCAATCAAATCATATGGCAGAGTAAAAATTTGTAAAGCAGGGGATAAAATAAAGAAACCGTCCTTTCCCCATTGCATCTCTACCCTATTACATTAAAGAACTCCACTTTTTCCTTAAAGACTCCACAAAAAACGATACGGGCAATAGGGAAGGGTCCATAGGGCAATGAGGCATAGCTTTACTTCGCCCGATGCTCCAACAAAAAATTGACCAAACATGGGAAAAATTGGCTAACTTCCTTCAACTGATTTTGCCTTGCTTTTGCTTGTTTTTCTTAATATAGAAAAGGTTGTGATATACAGATCATACAAGGAAATAATAAGTACTTGATTTATTTTTTGACACGGCATTTCCTTGTTCCTTATATTAATTTATTTTTTATATCAGTGTTCAGAACGTTGATTGGTTGATTTTGCATATTTTTATGTAGGAATATATAATTTATCTCTAAAATATTTTTGAAGCCATTTGTTGAAGTTTGAGAGATTGTAAGTTATTAAAAAAAGTAATATGAATACATCTTTAAATTTGTTGTATAATGCCTCATAACTTTTTTTTAAAATTATTATGTGGAATATATAAGTGGTCATTTGTAAAAATATGATAAATCCTGTTAACTATTCTTTGTATAATGTTTTATAATTTATATCATTGATTTTTTTAATTAACCTGTTCAAAATAAAAAGTTAGATTTGATTATTATCAAAGTATCCAGCTATAAAATAATTTATGATAGTTGGTTCACATAAACAGTCTTTTAGATATAAGTTGAGTTTCACAGTAATAAATTTAACATTACACGGAAAAAGCCATGGTTTGTTTTGCCACAATTAGAGACATTATCTTTGTATTGCTTCTCGCAAACGGCAAATAATTTCAAGATAATACTCTTTCAGTGCGGTACAACAATATGGTAAGAATACATAATGCAATTCACCATGGAAGTAAAAAAAAAAGAGGGAAAGATTGTAACATTTGATCAAAGTTGGCGTGCTTTTTTGGTCTTGGCTCACCTGGGTTCTTCCATGGGAACAATAAAGTTTTAATTTCGATATCATAACCATATAACCAGGATCTATCATCAGTTATGACCCTTTTGAGCAAGTCATGACCATTATTGACGTTTTTCAACAGCTCATGAGACGATTCTTCTGGGCAAAATTAAGCAGTTTCATAACAAACTTTGCAGACGGTTGTTTCATGCCCTAAGCGTTCCAAAAAAAAAATGGACACAAGCCAACTAATATGTATATATCATCAACAACTTCTCTGCTTGGAATTTGAGGGCCTTCAAAAACTCTTTGCTTTACTGCTTCTTTGTTCTGTTGTTGACGTGCTTGGGCGTCCAGAACCTGGCTAGTCATTTGATTCTTTCCGGCTATCTTGAAAAAGTTTTTATAATTTGTGATTTTTTTTTACTCAGAACAGTTCAACCGCACGCAACTGTCAATATTTTAAGAGATTTAGAGCACTTAATTTCATTTTTTCTTTACAAAAATGTACTTTGTCCACGCAATTTCAGAAGTCATCTTACTTTTTGAACACACTTCAACCCCTATTCGGAAAATTACCCTGGAGAAAATTGCCATTGCGAAAACTTCTAGTAATTTACTGATAAAATCAAAATACCTCGACTCTAAACATGTTTTTGCAATAGCAGGGCAACCAAGCATGTTAAAATCACTACCACCACTTCACAAAGCTTCTGAATTTAAAATATTATTTGAAGAGGGGAAATACTATAATAAATATATATATAAATTCATATATATTTATTTTAAAAATGCATTTTTAAAACGATAAAAAGTAAAGACGGGCAAAAATTTACACAACGATGAGCTATGAAATAATAAACAACCGCCGTTTTTCCTTACAAAATGACATAATTACAGATAATCACCTCACAGATTCCAAATGGTTAGATATATGTATATAGTTTGTGAAATAAATTTGAAGGCATACTTTTATAAAATGACTATGGTGATAAACTTGTTAACAACAAATAAAGTATTAAGGCTTCTAATTAAAATTGTTATATGCCAAAAGAAATATAAATCATTACTAGGGATGCCAATATTGGCTCACCACGAGCATAATTATACATATTTTTTTTTTTTCTGTGCTCCTCAAAGAGAAGTTTATTAAAATAAAGAATTAGTATCACTAGTATCAAAAATCGTGTTTATTTTGATATTTAAAAAAAAACAAAAATGAACATGGCAACCCTAGCAATTTGAAGAATATTTTCACCAAGAGCATTTCCGCTGTCATGACGTTTCTTTCGAACAGCTGTGTAAAGAGAGGAGGCTCTAAAAGGTTGTCGAAATTTAACTTATAAGTCTCAAATTTTTACATATATTATTCCCTGAATATTCTTGGCTTTATTTTTATATAACTGCGTTTCCTTGCTGACATAAAATATTTAGTTTATTTTTTATTTCAGTGTTCAGAACGTTGATCAGTTGATTTGTCACATTATTGTGTATGAATATATAATTTATCTTTCATATATTTTTGAAACCATTTGTGGAATTTTAGACATTTTTAATTATGTTTACTCTTTCAAATTATGTTATTCCATGGATATCAATTCTAAATTATTACCCCTGAAATATAACCTCAGCTCTTTTAAGGTAATAAATTAATCACAGATGCTAAATGGTGAGATATGGTATTTTTATAAAGTTTGTGAAGTAAAATCAAATGCTTACTCTTATAGATTAACTATGGGAGATAAACCGATAACCCATCAAATAAATTATTTATTAAAATGGCTATATAAATGATTTATAAAATCGCTATAGAAAATGATTTATTAAAATGGCTATATAAATGATTTAATAAAATCGCTAAATTCAAAAAGAAAATGAATTATCAGTAGGGATTTAAATATTGGCTCACCGCTTTTTTGACATACTAAAAAAACAATAATGAACATGGTAACCCTAGAAATTTGGAGAATGTGTTAATGAAGAGCGTTTTTGGTGTCAAAACGTTTCATTAGATCAGCTACTATCAGCTATGATGAGAAAAGAGGAAGAAAAGGAGATTACCATGGGCATTGCCAATAATTACCACTATGTCAGTCCTCAATTTTAGTTTGAGTCCAACAAGGTCTTACAATTATAAATTTGTAACAAATCATCAAATTCTCTTATCTTACAATACGTATTTACAAGCACATACGATTTTTCAATCAGGTTTTTATTATTATTGAATGTAGTAGGAAAGAAGTTCACAACTCAGAAATTAAATAATAATGACATTAATTAAAAAAATTTGTAAAAAAGAATATTCAATCTTCACATTTCCAATTTAAAAAAAAATTAGTAGCTAAATAATACACACGATTTAAATTTCTAAGTAGCACAGAACGGAACACTTTATGTACATATTAATTATTTAAAGCGGACAACAAAAAAATTAAAAAAAAAATGATTGATAGCTCATTTTTTCAATCTTACTTTAAGTAAGAAATATTTAGGGAAGAGAAAATGAGCGTATTGGTCGTTTAAAAATGTACTACTCTTCATTATGACATGCAGTCCAGAAAAGAAGGAAAAAAATAAAAACCATTTATTACCAAATCGAAGCATTGAGCAAAACTGTTGATTCATACTCTAAAAGTTTGTTAGGAATTGAAAAGAAGGTTTAATGATAATGTGTAAAACTCAATATTAGAGGGAAGTCTTTTTTTCAAATACATGGAAACCCATTGACAAACGAAAAAATTGACATATATAAGGATGTAAACAGGGGGGAAATAACAGGAGCTCCCAAAGAAAAGCTATGATGTTTTCTCCAAGTTATATGGTTGCCTTGAAAATTCTACAGACTCCCTGTGTGAATGTTGCTACAATTGGAGCCTCATATAAGATCCGTTAAAACGGACACCATTTTTACTACGCTCTTTGAGGCCTTAATATAAAGAGAGAAATAATTAAATTAGATATAAGTTTATGGGTATATACGATCAATTACACAAATTGAGAAATAACTAATTTTATCAGGAATTTCAATAAAAAAATCAAAATCTCCTTAGTCCTCAATACATCTTTTTGA
Source organism: Lepeophtheirus salmonis (assembly GCF_016086655.4). Lineage (NCBI taxonomy): Eukaryota > Metazoa > Arthropoda > Copepoda > Siphonostomatoida > Caligidae > Lepeophtheirus > Lepeophtheirus salmonis. Next base: position 35,480,555 of record NC_052131.2, read on the forward strand.
ATTTTATTAACCCATGTTCTTTTTCCCTCATTTTATTTATTTATTTTGACCAACGGCGATGGTGAAAGCATATAACAGTCGACTTATAGTTAATGTAAATAAAATATATACATGATCATTGTTAGTAAAAGTGTAAGGTGATTATTAAAATTTTAAAAATAACGTAAAATGGAATAAAAAAGACATTTTCTGTGTAACTGTGAAAGAGTCAGCCTACAATTGTAAAGATATACAAATTAATATTGGATGAGTATGGGCAAATACAGCATTGAAAGTTACAAAAAAGTTTTTAATGTACTAAAATCGATATTTGAACCAAACACAAGTGACTTTCATTAAAAGAGATTCAATTTTATTAAATGCAAAATAATAACCTACCCATAGGTTAGCTACTCCTTATAGTCTAATGTAATGTTTTTAAATGGGGAATTATTACGTTTAATAATTTTAATATTAAATCATGACAAACAAAATTACAATTCATTTAGTAAAAATTATAGGTTAGGATTATTTATTATATACTAATTCATAAATTATTTTTTAAATACATTTATGCAATTATTTTTCCGTGTAGCGACCATTATAAATTTTTATTGTTAAATATTTGCAAATTGACGTTTACTTGATTTTTCATAGGTCTACGCTTATTCACTAGTTAGAATAACATAATAATTAAATTTTCTAAAATAGTAAACAGACTTGAAGGGGTTCAAGGTACGAAGGAAGGAACATTTTCCCCACTTGTAATGTTGCTGTCTACAATTTCAACCCTTGGAGATTTTAATATTATTTAAAAAATAATTACCTTTATGTTAAATATTTATTGTCGTATCTCTGCTATAGAGCTGAAGAAGAACACATAATAAAATAGCTAGGAAATAAGAAGGAATACAGTTTATTAAGGCGAGAGTCATGGATTCAGGATCATGTGTCTACTTAAAAAGGACTCATGGACTAGCGGCACCTTATTCACAGTAATGTTTTTAGTAGAGACATGAAGAAATATAAGAAGCTCCATTTATAGAAAGATATAAATATTTCAAAAGTATAGCCTAAGGGTAAAGTTTGAAAATATAAAATAATAGCATAAAAAGACGGCAAATATACCGTTTCTGCTAAAAAAAATTTAATTTTTTAAATATTCGGGACAAGTTAGGAAAAGTTAAAAAAAAATCAGGCCAAAAAAACGTTATTTTATTGGTTTTTATGTTGAGTTAAACTATGTGATGGGTCATTTTGACCCGAAGACAACAGGAGGGTTAATTTTATTAAATGTTATATAACGGATTTTTTTCTTTAATATTATGCCTCTAGGAGGATGGTTCTGTAATAGGCATTTCTTTTTTCTTTTTTTTTCGAGGGATTGAAGTCTTGAATTAAATAATTTTACACAAATAATACAATATTTTATCCTTGGTGTACTTTGATCAATTACTTGTTGTTCATAATTTTTCTGCTCTTCAGTCTAAGTTAGATGGTTTAGTTTTAAACAAGAATGTTAATTAATGTTCTTTCTAACGCTGTTCTTTCTTGTATTTAATATAATTTTAAATTTATACGTGAATTAAGAAAAATATGAATCCAGTACTTTATAAAAAAATTATTTGGGACAGATTTTTAATATGAAAAATTTGAATTAATCATCCAAAATCATCAAAAATGACATTTTGGAAAAACTTGAAGGCCAATAACGTAGAAAATAGGACAATTTAGATATCTAAAAAAATGGTTTTACACCTTTTCACATCTTAAAACATGGGAAGAATATGCGTAAACTTATCCAAATTCTAAAGTTATATTTTTGAATAGTTTTAATGTGTATAGATATTTTAGTCAGACGTAGCTGTGATGTACTATACTTACCAATATGGTACTTTCCTTCCAAATCCTTACATTAATACTTTTTGATGTTTATATTACTCTGATAGGAAAAATACTTTTAATAATTCGGTTAGTAACTTGAATTTAAAAAAGAAACCCTCAAAATAAAACTTATTTAATTAAATAATAATCAGTTATAAGGTAAAAATTATTATTTTAATGTAATGCTTTTAATATAAAAAAATACAAACTACATATCAAATTATTTTATAATATATAATAATTACTGGGTAAAAAAATTTCCTTTACTCAAATGTAGCAAAATTCAAAAAAAAAAAAAAAAAAAAATATTTTTCAAATTTTTCCTCGATAAAAGTATGATCCCCTTTCGAAAATATAATGATAAAACATTTAAAAAGTCACTGAGTTTTCAAACACCGATTTAAAATCGTCATTAAAATAAGCAGTCTTCTTAATGTCTTCAATGTAGTGTAAAATTTCTTTTTTTCATGGACCAGGTCTACAAACCGTTGGAACCAGCATTGAATTGGGGGATCACTAGAAGAGGTCAAGGGGGTGTTCCGTATAGAGCATCTGGCCGAAACAATGGTCCTGGGGTCGTGGCGTCCGACGGCAAGAAGATACCTCCCTTCTTTTTTAATGGTTGGGAGAAAATCAGCCAGAAGACCAACTACAAGATGCTTAGGTTTCCAATACTACCATGGGTCAAGGCCATCTACCCAGACGACAACTATTTGTGGACCCAAGATAGTCTCACACATCTGCTAAATGCCAGAAGTTCTGCACCGACAACATGACTGATTTTTGGCCCAAGAACATTTTGCCATCATCTTCGCCAGATTTGAACCTGTTAGACTTGGCTGTGTGGGACACTTTGGAGAGGGAGACTAACTGGACATCTCACTCGAGCGTGGACTCCCTGAAGGCTGGCATTGTGAAGGAGTGGAACAACTTGTCCGATAAGTTCATCATAAAGTCCTGCAAGGATTTCCGCCGCCGTTTGGAGGCTGTGATTGCTGCTGAAGGCGGCCATTTTGAGTGAACATCTTCATAAAGGTCGTTTCTTAAAGTTTTGTAAAAAAAATTCAAAATTATTTTTCAAAAAATAAAATTATTGACATTTTTTTTTCTAAAATCCGTCATTCAGTCCACGTTTTGCTTCCGAACCCTGTAGATGCTGTTTTTAAAAAGTTTCCATTCCGAAGTAAGGCCCTCCAAAAATAATTTTTCTTGTTGGCAATTATTCATTCCCATTTCTATGTTTTCCTTATGTACTTATTTATCTCAGACAATATAATAGTTCCGCCATTCTTGGCAAGCATATCTGAGTGTTCATTTCCTTTATAATCCCAGTGGCATTTTATGTATGTTATTGTCACATTCCCTTTCAAACACTTTATTTCTTCTTTAGGCTTCCTCACCCAACCTTCTTGACCAGTGAAGAAGCCTTCATTTTTAGCTATAGAAGGAATTTGAACAAACTTTTCCATACTATTGAGAACACGTAATGCCTTTAAAATACCCTCTAGTTCCTCTTGAAAACAGTATTGTACCATTTCAAGTTGCCACAGCCTTCCAAGACACAGATATTTTCCTAAGTTATACACAAGCCATATCCAACTTTATCGTCGATTTTTGAACCATCTGTATAAAAGTTGAAAAATTTTGAACTAATCGTTCCTCCTTGCTTTTCTATTTCTAGTTAAATATTATGGCTATTTTTTTTCTCAGTATCCCTATTGGTGCTTTTAAGATATTTAAAATTGATTTCAACTCTTGTTCGATCAGCAAGATTTCCATAGCTCTATTTGGTGTAGATCTCATCACACTAAAAAACAGTTAGCATCCTAATCTGTTTATTCTTCTCAACCTCTTAATCTGGAAATCCTTCATTATTATATGCACTGCCCATATTCCTGCATTTTAAGTTAAAATCAATTGGACATAGGGCTTACACATCCATTTAGCATATAGTTGCTTTAAACCCCACGACGTCCCAGTCATTTAAGGGAACATAATAAAGGCCTTTTATACTTTTTGATAATGTAATCACAATGCACTTTCCAATTCAATCTTCTATCGATAACTTAGCCAAGATATTTGTACTAGCTTACCCATCCTTTAATCTTCCCTTCATATGTAATATCAGTGTATTCACTTTGTGAGGCCAAGTACATAACATTCCTTTCGTTTTATTTTCACAAAACTTATGACCAATTTCTTCCGCAGATATTCTCATTCACCCGTTTTTGTATGATAAAACCCATAGTTGACATATCTATTCCAGTCATTATCACAGCTATATCATCCACAAATCCAACTGTCAATATTGGTCCAGGCTTGGGTAGAATTATATGATGAATAGCACAGTTCCACACAAATGGTTATAAAATTCATCCTTGTGGACATCCTTTTATAGGAGGAAACTTTACTTTTTGTTGAGATCATTCAACCCATCTAATTTTAAAAAAATACTTTTATCATTTGTTTGTACAATCATCAATTCCATACTTGACAAAAGTTTCTTCTATCGCTTTATATGGAAGATTATCGAAAACTTTCTTTTTTGAAATCCGAATTTGATTTATCATAGAAACATTTAACTTCAGGAACTCAATATGTCAATAAATTACTCTCTCAATTCCTTTTAATATGATATTAGTATCTATGATAGTCCATAGGCTTTTGAAATGCTATAGACAATTTTATCAGGCTTTGGTGGAAAAATTACACGAGCATTACTCCTGATTTTTGGTATAAACGAGAATTGATAATTTATACAAGAAAGCAATTCTCTCATAATACTCATCTGGTAAATTTTGGAAAACCACAGGAAAACAATTTAAAAACATCCCGAGTCCGAGAAGCAGTTAAACAATCGTTCATTTTTTGTGTTCATGATTTCAAGTAATACATTCGGTCCTTCCTATGTTGAATCTAGCCAGTGTATAATTGAGTCACCAAAATACCCTCTCACTAAATCATGTAAGCCATCCATTGCCGAAATCCACACAACTTTATTACTTAAAAATCCCATACTCGGTCCATTCTGACCATTTTGTGACTTTATTGCAGCTGATATTACTGTGTAAGAATCCAACTCCGTGCATCTCTCCCTCCAATGCCTTCGTCTCTCCAGTTTGATTACCCTCCAATATTCTGTTTTACATTTATAATAGTCAACTCTATCGTTACTCCATTAGTTTTTCTTACACTTTGCTCAACTCTCTTTGTTTCCTTTTCTCAAACTTGTCAGTTCTTCTATCCTCCATGGTGTAATTCGTTTATATTTTTTTGGACACAGTGGTGCCAATTCATTTAAAGCTTCAATGAGTGAAATTTTTATTTCAGTAGCTAGAAGGGCACTTACCTTCACATGTATCTTGTTTTCCTAGCGAGTTATAGCAACCTTTTTCAGTGGACCCAGCTTCTTATTATACTCTTACCAGTTGATTGACCTTAGATTCCTGCATAATATGGGGTCTATTTGAATTTCAAGTTTGAACATTAAATATTTATGTTCAAACATTGATTTTTTTCGGAAAAAAACCCACAAAGAGACATTAGGAAGCATGAAGTCGTGCACAAGGGTTACATCTATAATCGAGGGTCCTTTTCCTCCGACAAATGTAAACTCTGTCTCCTCGTTCCATAAGTTCAATTCAAGTGTTGTACACATCTCTTCTATTTGTTCACCTCCCCTATTTGTAGTTGCAGCTCCCCATCATGTGCTATATGCACTAGTATTCATACCTATCAAAATGGGGTTGCACTCTTCTTTACAATTTTGTATCACTTTTCTAGCAATGAAAAGGCACATTCTAACATTATATCTGCATAATATGATACCACAACAATCCGTTGTTTCTGTCTTTTTCACCATATCTCCATTAAAATAATCAACTAAGCTAATTGTCTTTAAAAATTTCAAAACTATAATACCCACCGTTACGCTCGATCCTGTGGAACATTGATGTAAAAAATTGTCATAACAGGGATGCCTAAGGACCAATCGGCCATTTTTGTTAGGTGACAAATCTTACCTCTAATAAATTATAGTCTAATGTATCCCTAGCACTGCAGGAAACATTATCTAGATTCATTTTTTGGCATGAGGCCCTTCTGCTATAATTTACTTCACCGACGAATAATGAGAACATAAACCAATTATTTTTTCTTAATTTTACATGTCCTTTTGATCATGTTTAACTGAATGAATGACTTTTTTTCTTTCTAGTTTGCCCAATCCCCTCTGAGAATAAGTATGTCGTCTCAACCTTTTTTCTTTATCTTCATTCATAACGGGGTAGATTTCTGTTATTTTATTTTGAAACTCATCAAATGAGTCGTGACAATATTCTTGACAGATTTTTTCATGGTTGATTTTATTTTTGCAGCTGTTTCTTGATCCTTCTTCGCCTGTGGGGGTATCCATCCCCTTTTATATGTATTTAGCCAATGCACCAAAAATTGTACCAAAGATAAATAAATATATATATACAAAAAACAGAAGCGAACTTGGTTACCTTTTACACATTATGTAAAAGGGAAACAATACTCAACGTTTTCATATAAAAAAATATTAGTCCAAAATAAGGAAAGAAAAAAAAACGAAGATGAAAACCCTTCCCGATTTTCTTATGTGTGTTTATTCAGAGTGCAATGAGCGAAGAGAAATGAAGATTAGTTGCATTTAAAAATGGTAACGATATTTCTAGACAATATCTCAAAACGGACTCTCGGTAGTATAAATCCTATGAGATGAATAAAAAGCTCATTTTAAAGGCCTCAAATAATATTATACACTACTTGTCAAAACTAATTGAATCGATTATAACTTCGGAATTCCAAATATTCACTTTTTCAATTATAAAAACAACTATAACTTCACTTTTCAGATTTAATAATGCACTATGAAAGACTGGCACTCCTTTACACCACAAAAAGTACTTCACTATCTTGTCGTCGACTTATTGCACTTCAAAAAAATTTCATGGAGCCGATGAAATAATGGAAAATTAGACATTAAATAACAATTTCTTCAAAAATGGTCAGGTAAATTTTCTTTAACCTCTCAAAATCGTTAAACATAGACATCAGGAAACTATAAGGAGCTGTCAAAAGTTTTGGGAACGATTTCAACAAAAAAATAAAGTCATTTTGCAATCCTGTATTATTAAAACAAGAGATTATTTTTACATATATATTTATATTTTTTATATATTCTATTTACTCATTATTTGCTTCTCATTTCTTGGAAGATAATAATAAAGGATCTCCTTTAAAACTAAATATGATTTTATTAAATATATGATATTTTTTTACATAACATTTTATTTCTTTTACATATCTAAAGATTTTGAAATTGTTTTTTGTGAAGAACTGTGGATTTTGGAATTCTTTTTTTTTTTTTTTTTTTTTTTGCAAAAATGTATTTTTTCTTAAATAACTGTGGATTTTTTAAATTATATATTTCCTATAAAAATAATTTTTTAAGAATAGCTAAATTTTTTCCCAAACGATTTAAATTTTTTATTGAATAGTTGTGGATTTTTGGAAAAAAATATTAATATGAAATTGTATAACGCCCCAGATAGTAAAATGTTATTTTACATATTATAAATGTTATAACTATTATTTAATATATTAAAGTATCGGCATCTCGAATTTTTACTTAAATTGTATTCGAATCTGAGTGGGATTTTTTTTTAGAATCGTGCCATCACTAGTAATGAGAAAGTATTGCTGATTAGAATGAGAGGAAGGGTAATAATTTTTTTTGGAAAAACATTCATTTAAGTGCATTCATACCACAGAATTCTGGACACACGGAAGACTCACGCTTTAACTTTTTCCTTACAGGTTAGGTACTTTGTTCTTTTATATAGTTTATCATATTTTTCTTATACGTAACAACTAACAACAAAATTTGGTTTTGTTATTTCTCCATATCACGGAATATTTTAATAATCGTGGAGCCAATATTTTCGAGACTGGAATTAAAGGAAACTTGTAAAAAATTAATATAATTTGATTTTACTGACTCCATAATAAATTTTTTGAACAATTATTATTTATGACATTAATGAAAATAATTAATAAAAGAGACAATTATTTAGTAGTAATTATGTAATGAATTTGAAATTATGTTTCAGATCTTTTTTATAGTGGCAGTTTGTTGTTATGTACCAAATTTTCGAAGTCAATATAAAAATACACCAAAGGACCCTACTGTGTCCCTACACACGTTCCCTCATAATGAATGCTTCAAAAGTGCCTGTCTTAGAGGGATTTTTGGACAAGCTGGTGGAGTTTAGGCACTTTCTAAGAATTTACGAGTTTGGTCTCTTCATTTTTAAGACGATGATTTTGTTACAGAACGTCAAACTAAGCTCTAGAAAGGTCGGATAAAAAACAGTTAAAATCTATGGACCTCATCTTCTGTAATGGAAGAACTTTCGTTAAGAAGATGCAACTGACCTAGTGAATGATTACATCTATGCTCAAGAATACATCAATTCCTCCAGATCTTATACGGAATCATCGTATAATTCTATATATATGGACTATGGAGTTCCATAAAACGACAGAATAATCAAGCCTGTTTCTCCTTCAGATTACTCTTCTTCGTATCCTACTCTAAGAACACTATTTCATTGATAAGTGGGCTTAATGTATATAACGCAGAATAAACTCATCTCAATCATATTTTTATCAATTTAATTTATAAGATAGAGTTTGGGATGTATGGCTAATATGGATAATTATATAACCTGGACCCTTTATGCCTTATCTCTTAATTGTGATTTCTTTATTAGTTGTGAGTTTTTTTATGTGATTGGAGAACAAATAAAAGATTATTGAAGACTTGCCTCTATTTTATCGATAGTTTTGTCTACAAAGCATATTCTAGTATATTATTGCATATGAATAGTTATTGTATCTTGTATCGAATCATCGTATATTCATATTATTAAACTGAAGAGTTACACAAAGATAAATGGAAAATACAGTGAAGAACAAAGAAATTTATCATTCTCCACCCATTAATCCTTCATTGAGACTCTTGTGTTCCATCCTCGTTAAGTCAACTCCGCTTTTCTTGATAAGAGTTCTTTAGTGCCTTTTAAATCACTTTTAAATAGTCTTGATCATAAATATAAATTCCTATTGTAAGTTAGAATTTGTGATCCACTGCTAATATGGACAATTATACATTTTTACACATCAAGTATCAGTTCCAATTTCCTTAGTACTCTTAAGACTATTTTACCTATGGAAATCTAGTGGAATATTATTTTAAACTCTCAAAGATAATATGCTCCTCTTTTTAAGTGACTATGTGCTTTAAGAAATATAATCTAAACTCAAATAGATTTCTGTTGAAATATCTGAATGTCGTTACAATTCCCGAACTTTTTCACTCTGATATTTTCTTTTAAACAACCTAATTGCTTATATGAATATTGGAATAATAATTTGTTGAAGTTCTAGAATCTTTCCAAATTGTTAGTTGTGAGTTAAAGGAGGTAATTATTAGTTATTTGATGGAAGACAATTGTTAAAATATATTAAAATAATAATACGATTGTTTGAATATTAATGGAAGAAATATAATGGAAAATAATTAGAACATCAATGGTATTCTTCTAAATTTAAATTCCCTATTGATGAGTTCTCCGTTATTTGATTTCTTATCTTATTGATTTATTTGCTTTTTTTTTAGATAAGGAAGTGCTATTTTTTTATTGAAATTGAGACAGCACGGAGTTCTACACTTTTTGCTAGATGTCCATTGATGGTGTAACTTTACCTTCACCTAATCATCTTAATAAAAGTTTTATCTTTATTTACAATCGTATGATTTTCATCAAGAAAATATTTGTTTATAAGATATAAGTCATTATCAGGTGTCCAGAAGGGAGTTTTTCCATTAGTGGATTGAAGTTTTACTGTTCAAAGAGTTGAGTTTTTGGAGGAAAATTGATGGGGCAGAAAGGATGTCAAAAAACAAAATCTCTGCTTCTGTTAATGTAAAAAAAACTATAAAAAAATATCAAGCTATATCCCCCCCATCCATCCTGCAACGTAAAAAAAAGTGTGAGTCTTCTTCCAGGAGTCTAGAATTCCGTGATTCATGCACATTTTAATTATTATCTTATTTAGGAACGATGTATAAATCAATAACTATTTTTTTATATCCTCAACAGTAGGATGATGCAGTTGCCCCAACATTATCAGCATAAGCCGAACATAATTTTATCACTGCAGCTAGATAAGTAAAACACAAATAGAAAATATAATCAAATTTGATTATCGTTAACCACAAGCAAAATTACAATTTCTAACCCAGGATAAAGGAAGACTTTTTTAATATGGGTTTATATAAAATATTTTAAATGTGCTAATGTTCATGGGAAAGAAAAAAAAAATCCTTAAATAATGTAATCAGCTTCATCAAAGAAGTTGGTGATCCCCTCAAAATGAAGCAGTTGTTTGCTTGCTTTATTCGAATATCTACTTATACTGATTTTTCCAAGATTAAAAAAATTCAGTCTGAAAAATCCAACCTAATTAATATCATTCTTAAAATAACAATATGCACAGTAATTCTTCAGATACTTTCTTTTTCTCTTTTAGTCTATCGTCCAAAGATGGATAATTGAGGTCCTTGATATCACAACAAATTACTGGCATGGTCTAAAGAATAGTTAAACCCAACAATCAAATATTGACCAATGCTAATATTGAAAAAAGTGTAACTTGTGAATGTAAATTCATCAATGAGTAAAACCTACTTGAAACACAAAAATGAAAACTTACGGACTACGCCGTAAAAGTTATGTACTAGAAACTGAATCTGTATATATGTTAAAATGATATTGTTACAGTATTAAAAAAAGGACTATCTAATTCTGACGACTATTTATAACACTCTAAATGTGGTTATTTTTCTTGTTAGAATATAAATACAATATTTACATTCTAAATTATATTATATTAAAATGATAATTAATGAGAAACAATGGAAGAAAGGTTTTCCTTTTTTTATTCTCTTTACTAAAGTTTAATAATGTATATTATATCAAATAAACGGTCTAGGGGCAATCACTTATTGCTCTCTACAATTAAAGAAATTAGAGTAACAAAAAAATTTATAAGACATAATATTTTTTTCTTCATTTATTATTTTAAAAATAACGCTTTTTTTTTTGCTTCATACGTATTTAGAAATTGGATTTGTGCTAGAGGTAAATGTTTACCAAATTTACTAAAATTTTGTATTTGTGTTGTACTTACTTAGTGGCAGTACCAAAATTAGATTCTGCTGATTCTGACATGGAGTTCTAATTTTGAGAGAAATTGCATTACTCTACTCAACAATTTATGTTAATTTTAAATATGGCCGTTAAATCCAGGTTTATAAATGAACCTATAGAGTAATTTGTGTGACTACTGACCGGGGACTGTGAAGACACAAATAATAAATGTCATTTTAGAGTTATCAAATTTATCCACGGGAACTTGATAAAAGTGCTTATGGCAGTAAATCAAGTTTAACCGTATTAATGAAAAGGAATCATTCCAAGTTTGAGCCTTTAGCAACGAACCATTTATCTAACTTAAACATACCCGAAAAGAGTTATCAATAACCCCCATCTACGCTTATTCAAATACTTTATGACGTCATTATCAGAATGGGGAACTTAACAAATCCTATTAGAAAATAAATGTTTATTTAAATAATTTTCTTTGATCCATGTTTACTCGTTTTTTAAAGGACTCATATGTAGAAATTGGAATTCACTTTTAAAACCATGTAGTGTTCCAGCTTTTTATCTCGTCCAAAAAATACTTTCTGTGAGATTTCAACGCTTAATTTCACTCCATAACTTCTGTTATTATATGTTCTAACTTTCTCTATTGATAACCAATGTGTTGTTATATTGTTTTTCGGCTCCCACCCCATTTACTTTTGAAAAATGGAGAAAGGTGCACTTAGTTAATCAATAGTTTCTTTATAATGTCGTACTTACTTCTTCATCTAGAGGTTGTATATAGCAAACAGCACCTTTATAAAAAGTCTACAGCTTCTTCTTTCAAATAATATCACTCTAACTGTGATCATCATAGATGACTTCCAAATATCAACAACCAAAGAGAAAGTTTCAAGGCGTCACCCTGTGTGTGTATGGAGGGAAAAGAGAGCCATAAACCGTTGCAAATATGTAATGCAATGAGCTACATATAAAGTTATCCTTTTTTTATTATTATTTGCTTACCAAATTACTGCATTATCATTTATAAATATGACCACATATATGTCTGTACGTAGGTATACATAATAATAAATATATTTATGAGTTAGTCAGAAATTTAATTACAATTAGATTTTGGTCAACCCAAAGTCATAAAAGAAAGGAATCAAACGTGACCGTAAGCTTGGTTGATCTTCTTGTTTATAACATTTATACTAAACATTTTTTTTCTCTTGGGCCCATCCAATAGGATTTTTGTGATCGTTCATTTGTTGTTATTCTTTAATTAGATTATTATTTCGCTAATTTGATAGATCGTATTTTTGGATCATATTTTTCTATTTGAGATTTTTTATTTCTTTTCTCGGCTTCCTTTTTTCTTTTTCTATTTGTGATTGTTTTATTTATTGTATGAGCTGTCGAATTTTTTTTGCGTGTATCACATACTCTGACTGTGTTATAGTAATTAACTATAAAAAAAGATTTAACTATCACTGAAAAGGTGAAACAGGTGAACAAGTAAAATGAACGTGATAAAATGTGGGCATATCAGGATTACTACAGCAACAAATAATAGTCTAATAAAAACTTACATAAGAATCGTTGATCATATTTAATAATATTTGAACTACACAGGTGTATATTTTATTATTTTCTTCAAAACTTCAAAAATTAAAAATATAATTTTAAATAATCTTCAAAATCTAATGTAATAATTAGTAATTAGTCATCTGCCTGAAGATGGATTATTTTTATTTAAATATTTTACATGTAGCATAAACATTAAACAATAACAGATTAAACTTTTTGATGCAACATGAATTTCTATTATGGTACTTGCTACTATAGAGGTTGCCTTTTTTTTGTTGCAAATGCACATATTTGTTTTGCACCGGGTGTGGAGTTTGTGCAATTGCACTGCTTAAATCCGATTCAATTTCTATCCGACAATGGTGATGTGGTCTATTGCAAAGTGACTTCATTCTCTTGGGACACTTCATTAATACTCAGGAATGACTCCTTGAATGGGTCAAATTGGTTTCTTATAAAGAGTTGTTTTAAGACGCCATTTTTTGTGCCTAATTTATAATATCCTGTCTCTGTTATATTCATCACAACTACCAAGACGTTGCAGGGATCGGTTTTTCCACGATCCATGCCTGGAACTGGGACTTTGGCAAACTGTCCTACCTCAGCATCCTTGAGCTGCAGTGGGGAGAGTTGCAGCATTCGGTTCGTTTGCTTTATCAATTTTTCAAATATCTAAACGATATAATTAGTAAAAAAGGTATCTTATTTCTTTAAGATATTAATTACAATATTGGTTCCATTCTAGGTTTCATTTTCTAAACTATTTTAATACAATGAATATTTACAGCTGACTATAATACAATTTAGTAAATGTCATGTAATTGGATTAAGAGCATTGTGACATTTTTCTAATGTATAACTAACGTTTCAAGTATTTATTATCTTTCTAATTCAAGGAAATTTATCAAGAAAAATGTATAAATATATAATCCTCCATTATGTTTTTAGAAGCATTATATACATCGATAAATAACTCTGAAGTGTCAGAGGTGCTCATACTAAAGCTTAAACAAATGAATTAACATGTTTATAGGAATTAAATGATTAATTTTATTTATCTATTAGTTATAAATAATGGAAATAATAATAAATATATATTTAAACTCTTTAAGAAATGTATTACATTTTCAATTATCACTTTGATTTCATGACTGTGTATTCCACTAAAAGTAAGATACAAAAAATATCCTTAAGTTCGTATCTGATGTTTATAATTACAAACATGTAAGCAATAAATAATTTTCAAAGATTATAAAACAAAATAAATCTTGTTACTTTGATTGTATATATAAAAATGAGTCTGTATTCATTTACTCGTTTGAAATACACATTAGGTACTATGAATACATAAACAATAATATGAACAATCTCACATCGTCTCCCATTTTAACGAGAATTAAACTACAAATAATTATCTTAATAGATTAAAACGAGGAGTTCCTCTTGGCTTCAGCGGAAATCTAGGTTGACATGAATTTGGTTCAATTTGTGTATAATCTCGCCTATTATAAACTGCTTTTCATTGCATTCTGGACCCATCCTCTATTTTGACCTCATTGGAATTTCCATGCCTATGGTTTGTTATAATGAAGGCCTTGTGTTTCCTTTTCTTTGATTTTTCATGTAATAAACATACTTTCTCCCCCTTTTTGAAAGTAATTTATTGTTTATATTTATCGTTCTCAAACATTGGTAATTATTTCCTTAGTGTTCTTGTGAACATAAGCTAGGGTGGAGAATCACAGTCTACCTTTGGTGTATAATATGGGAAAAGTTCAGAGACTGGACAGTTGTGAATAAATTGTAAAAGACGCTGCAGTAAACTGGAATTAAAGAGTATTTTGGGAAACTCTTTTACTTACTAAGAATAAAAGTGATTCCAATATCGGATGGCTACATCATCAATCTACACTAACAAATCAGTAGTGGAACTTAAATAAAGCACTTTCTGTCACTTGGCGTTTGAAACATAAAATCAGATCTTCTTCCTATATCCGTCCGTGTGGCAATTAACTAACAGGACAAAGGAGATGATACAAAAAGAAATTACAAATGCACTATTGCAAATAGCGGTATGCTAGTTAAGGAGTGACCAGTCATCCATAACAGTTCAAAATAGAAACCTTTATTTCAAAAATATAATTAGTCACATAGGCGGAAGAACTAAAAAAGTCATTACCTCAAGGAATCAAGGTTTATAGAGATACAAGGTTATACCATAACACGTATACGACTAATGTTCTACTTCCACCAGGCTTTTAATATTGACGTCATAGTAGATGAGTGGTTGCGTGCTTAGTAAAAATCTGTTTTTCTTGCTGGGATACTTATTAAATTTATATATACAAAACTAGAAGGACAATGTGTCTCCCGAATGAAAGGAGGGAAAACATACAAAATGCACTTGTAAAGGGTTGCAATTTATCAATTAAACTTATTTTCTTTTTTTTCATTATATTTTTTAATTGTGAACCTATAAACATTTTCATTATTTGAAATGTTTATTCTTTTTAAATTATACATGACATTATTTTTGGACGGTTTAAATACTGCTATTAATTTACAATATTTACTTTACGTAAATGAATGTAGGATAAAAAAAAGTATATACCGGCTGATTAATAGAAATATGATCACTTACTAATTCAATAATTAATGTAGGTGGAGTGATTGAAATTGATTCATATTTTTATATGAAATTTAGTTAGAAAAAAAATAAACCTAAGCTCTCTAGCTTAAGTACAAGTCGAGAAAATGACGCAGAAACATGATCGACGAATTTCCATTTGCACACTCCAAACAGTTGGGTGTCTCCAGGGCCATGAGCAAGGAAGAAAAGTTCTGTCAAACAGGTCAAACTTGATCCAGAGGAGTTCAAGAAAACAGCTCAGGTCAATTCCCTCAAGTGCATGAGGGCCCATGCAAGAGATCTTGATGGTTCACACAATACTGTACGGAAAGTTATGAAAAAGTGAGTAGAAAAAGCCTTGTGAGAGTGAAGAAACCAATTTTGACATCAGCAATGAAAGGATCCCATCTCCTTAGCTTAAAGACTCATTGGGATTAATCTTTTGAACTCTTTTTTTTTTGAAATTCTGGCCCCCTACAGAACTGATGCCAAACCCCTTGACTAATCCTTTTAGGTACATGCTGAGAAAAATCCCTAATGTGTCTATCATCCAAACATCAAGGCCTTCAAAGCTACTGTCAGCCAGCACTGGGATGCCATGACAGAGGACTACATCTGCAGTTGGTGATATATTTGCCCCTACCAGGAAGCAATCATTACCGCTTAGAGAAGCTATATTAATTATTAAGAGAGCCCAGACACAGGTTTATTTATAAAATTAATTTTGTTAATCAATAAATTACATCTTGATGCTTAAAATTAAAATTATTCAATTTTGATGGACTACTCGGTAATCAATTAATAAGATAACCCAACTATACAAAATAAATAAAATTAATCTCTTATTCAGCAAATGGCATTGGATTGTCGACTACAGCAGAATCATTACTCAGCTAAATAGCAAAATTTATTTCAGGTTTTTTTATATTGGGGGATTTTTATATATTTCATGGATATTTGTGTAACAAAGGGAAGCAAAAAAGTGGTCTGACTTTGATAAATGATACATTTATTGAATTCATTTCCTATTTACCCTATAAAAATTTAAAACTATTTGTCCAATTTCTAACATAGGAGGGATGAGAAAAATATCGAACTTTACTTTCAATATTTAACACCTTCATATATATATTGAACCCCACATCCAAAATATTACTTAATAATTTGTACAGACATTAAGATGTGAATAATCTGACTGGGAAATATGGTCTATTTTATCAATACACTATACTTTAAGTACATCATATTATTTAAAATAAAAATAACAAAATTTATTTATAATTCGAAATTGTAATATCTCCAAAAGGATACTACGTCTAATAGAAGTAAGTAAAATTATATGTGCTAAAAAGAGCCCTCCAGAAAAAGATACACGTCAACGCGCACGACTGAGTAAACATTGTTCAGAAGAGATTGATATTAGAAATTTGGTGTGTCTTACTAATATTGCTAAAATTGCAAAAAGAAATGATTTTATATCTCAAGACCCAATAATTTGGAAAAATAAATATGGATTTGGCCATGGCAAGTAAAGTTGTGTGAGATAAAAAATATGAAAAATAGTAAAATTAGGCAAGAGTGACGTTAACTTATATTGCTTTGTAGTTAAGGCTTCAGAGAGTGATAAGAAGAGAATAATATATCCGATAGTTTACTTCCAAACTGGAATGATCTCAATGTTGAAAACAATAACGGTCATGGATTATAAGGGAGAGAAAAATTGTGACAGTAATATCCAAGAGGGGAAAGAGAAAAAGTACAGAGTCCGTCCCTTACCAAGTCGGCTTAAAAAAAAGAACAAATTTGTTGAATGAAAAATCCTAGTGACGAACAAAAATTGTTTTTACTCTTTGTTACTAACCTTTAGTAAGGAAACAAAAAGTATTTGTAAGCTATAAAAATGAATGGTAGAAAAATAGTCTCAAGTTATAGTTATAAAATTATTATTTTTTTTTGTAGGAAATCAGATATTTAAGGCTCATTTTCTCCTTCATCAGTGTCATAGCATATTTTCTTAGTAACATGATTGGGAGGAATTTTCTTTTTGTTTATCTAAAAATAACAGATGTTTCTTTTTTCAGAAATGGGTTATTTTTTTAGGAAAAATGTTAATTGGATTTGGAGAGATATTGCTACAAAATGGAAATTTCAGAAAAATAAACATGGAATAGAGGGTTTTCAGTGACGAGACATAATGTATAAATAATGATTGAAAAGTATATATTCTTGATTGAGTGATTAGATTGAGTATTGGGTGAAGCCGGCATCGCTCAGAGTGATTAGTCTATAACAAAAAGACCGACAAACTTTGCTTAAATGATATAAATGGTAAAAACCTAATTATAGTAACCTATCAATAAAGTTGGGCAAAAAGTATGAATAAATAATTATTTTTATATTAGAAAAAGGAAAAACGGTTGCAGCTCCTTTTTCTTCTTTGTTCATTATTTGCCAAATCCTTGTTATATTAAGATACTTTCTCTAATAAAGAATCTATAGTTGACCACCAGACTTTGTGCAATAACTTTAACTAGCAGGATTTCCAGGATTAATTAGTAGTTGGCTAAAAGATACATTTTACATTAATAATAAGGAAGATATATTCACAGGAAATCCTCAGTATTACTTTGTTTTTATAAACACGCTCACACATAACTGTTCAATACTTATATCAATTTTAAATTAGTATTCTCACCTAAAGAATAACAGAATGATAATAGGAATTTGAGAAAAAAAATTAAAGCAATGGGATGATTTATGAGTACTTTAGTTTTAAAATCGCTCACCAACAAAATCAACCAAACCAGTAGACCCGCTAGTTCATTTTAACATACAAGTGTTTCTACTTTATTCAAACATTAACATATTCTGTCAATTTATATGAATTATGAAATACATCAGAGAGCAATAACGAAAAAAACAGAAACAGTTCTCCTTGTATGTGCACAGGCCTGCAATCTTTCATTTATACTACAAAATGGTTATTTGTTCAATCAAAGATATGTATATGATATATCTACATCGGAGAAAACATTATACGGTACACCCTATAAACTGGTTCGATGTTATATTCACACACCAGCAATACTTCATTAGTGCAACTATATTTTTATTTCTTATATCAAAATATATGAATGTTATACATCAAAGAGCACTGTATCCACTTAATACTGTGACTTTTTTTCATACATTCATACATACCTATAG
The DNA here is from genome assembly GCF_016086655.4 of Lepeophtheirus salmonis. Taxonomy (NCBI): domain Eukaryota; kingdom Metazoa; phylum Arthropoda; class Copepoda; order Siphonostomatoida; family Caligidae; genus Lepeophtheirus; species Lepeophtheirus salmonis. Next base: position 35,499,083 of record NC_052131.2, read on the forward strand.
AAAAGCTTTGATTTTATATAAATATTATTTTTTAAATGTTTAAAAAAGTTTAAGCAATTGTTATATTAAGTCTCCACTATTGTTATTTGGAGAACAAAAGATTCTCATTTCTAGAAGAGACACACATAATATTCTATGTTCCAGAATAATACCCCAATCGGCAACTTATTTTAAAGAAAAGTAATTTTAATCAATAGTGTCATATGTCTCACTTCTGTCCTTTGTCACTTCTGTCACTCATATGTTCAGCACCATCCAAAATGAAGTCATATTTCCTTTTCTTTAATAATAAGATTCCAAATACACATTAAATATTATAACGGTTTCGATTAAGCTGATTTTTTTTCTTGGTTGGATGCAAAACTTTTTAAATCTAAATAAATAATATGCAACTTCGTTTTAAAAACGTATAGCTGTGTGGAAAGGGCCTTAAATAGGTCAAAAATTCTTATAAAAATTAACACACATCCAATACTTGTCCATCGTCATAACATATAATCAGCGTAGTAAATGTAGATAGTGGGCATGTGTAGTGATGGATGATCGAATAAGGGTCTTCTGAAGAAAATGTGGAAGGGAATACTCTAAATGAGATTTTTTGGTAGTTAAATTATAAATACGTAGCAGTCATAAATTGATATTTTTGTTTAAAAATTATCCCCATGATGAAGTGGCAAGAACCGGTACAACAAAACCAATCACTATGTCAAACACTACGTTTTTTCTCCTAAACTGGAAGAAGTGTATCATGGGTGAAACATTTCAAGATTTTATATACTATAAATATTGGAATTGTTTGATATTTACTATTTTTGTCTTTTTTGTTGAAAATAAATGAAAAATTTATTCTCTAAAAAATTATCCCGTTCACAAACTAGAGTATCAAAGAAATATATTTATCAGTAGCTGCACGGATATTGCATATTTTGCCAGTATTGATAAAGTAGTGAATATTTTCAATATCAAAATATTCAATACATTATCATAATATATTATTCACTGTTAAAACATTTCTTATGACCTGGTATTATAATTATCATTAAGAAAGATTTATATACATGAAGCTAGGAAATAATTAAACATAGGTACGGGTTTGAAGACAAATTGTATAACTTAATTACTCAGTTTATTCATAAAAAATAGGATTCCCTTTTACAGAGAGCCCAGAGTCTCCTAATATTGTTTAAACTGAATTCAAAATATTGTAACTAATTATCATGCTGCAAGAACAGCAGAGGCAAGAAATTGTACTCTTGCTTGCCACTAAAATGTCCCCAAGGCAGTTATTGTGGTTAAATATGGCTCAAAGGAAACATAAAGTAACGCTGAGGAGTTATAATTGTAAGGCCTTGTTGGATTCAGAGTAGAATTAAGGATCAATATCAATATAATTATTGCCTATATACTTTTTTGTTTAGTTTCTCCCCATTGTCCCTTGTCACAGCTGATAGTAGCTGATCTAATGAAACGTCATGACAGCTAAGTTGCTTTCTTCCAAAACATTTTTCAAATTGTCAGATTTTTTTTTTTTTATATTAATATGCTCAAAATACACTCAACTTTTATTTGTAATGATGACCCTCCTCTGACACACTTTAGTTTTCGTCTTTTATTGTTTGATTAATTATATATTATTTATTGCTCACCACATGCCTTTTTTACTGTTTTATTTTATAGTTTTTGAAGTTTATAACGATGTATTAATTGGTAAGTTGCACAAAGTTTCAGTTATATATATTTTTTAACTTGTCATTTTAATTTCATCCAAAAAATTATTTCTGACAAGTAAATATATATGAAAAAAGTATTTAAGCAAACTTAATTTGATATAAGCTTGTCTTGAAAGCATGGGCATTGTTTACTTATATGAACTATTCATATGTGAGACGTCATCACTTTTTTGAAAACTTGACATGAAATGCTTAAGATTACGTCACATATAGGTTAAAAACTTATGAAAATTGCTAGCTGAACCTAATTGTTTATTTACGGAAGCTGTCTTCATCATTCTTTTACCTTTGGAGATAAAACAAGGAGTAGAAAATAATTACTTACGTGTGAAAGTATCTCTGAGAATTTGTAATTGAGTTTTAGGTTTAAATCCTTGTTGGACTCAGAGTAGAAGTGAAGAAAGATTATTGGTGGATTAGTCTATAAAATACCGTGATTTGGGCCTACAATATGTCGGGATTTGGGTCAAACTACGGGCTATCGGGCCCAAATATAAGAATCTATACTGTAAATGTTTTACGTCAGATACTCATGAAAGCTAAATATTTTTAAAACATCAATATGTAATTACTAATTCTTAAAATAAAAGACCAAAGAATCAAATCCGGATCAATTTAATAAAAATGCGTTAATTTTAAAGCTTACATGTTAAAAAACTTATTTTATTGTGTTTATTACTTTTTTATCCTACAATTAATACGCCTATTTTTCAATTTTCTAATATTGGATATTGGTTGATTATGTGATTAACTATTGTCGTACTAAAGCAATCATAAAAATATGATGAACGAAAGATATTTGTAGTTGTAAGACTTACAAATAATTAATTGATAGGTTATTTTGATAAAGTGTCAATTGAGGATGAAATCATCGATTAGATAAAAAGGAATTGTTTTACATCATAAATAAATGTCATGATGAAAGGACCGGCCATGGGCTTTTTGGCCTTAACAAAATGAGGTTTGGACGGTGGGCTTTTGGGCTCACGCCCACACCAAATGCACATCCAATATAAAGATCGTTGTAGTTCTGGCTAATATCAATGCTAGATACAGAGTGGGGCTTGTATCAAATTTCTTAATCTGAAAGCTGCTAGAAGCTAAGTATCGTCATGACATATTATCTTCTCTACTCCTAAAAATTCTTCGAATTGCATAAGTGATATCGTTCATTTTCGAAATATTTTTTTCTTATCATATTGCCCTTCAATCTTAATTTAATCTTTTGGTATACATTGTTTTCTTTCCGTAATCTAGATCATGGCCAGTGTCTCTGTAACCAATCCAGAATTTGGAGATGGGAGCAGTTTTATAAAAATTACTTTTTAATATTAATGGATACATAATCACGCAACCTTCAAATGTTTCTGTGAGACATTAATTTGTGCGTAGCTCTCTTGTTAGCCTTATGTTCTTCACTCTTTAGGAACTCTATTATCTCAGTACGTTATTCTGTACATCTTAAAGTTATTTGTAATCCAGACTATTTAAAATAAAAATCAGGCCAGGTAATGAAATTCTTCAAGCCAATTTCTTAAAATACATAATTCTATTAATTATTGATGGGATCTCCCTATTTTATTATTGTTTTTTTTTACAAGCTAAGATATTGTGAATTAGTTATCTTTTAGAGACTCACGCGTACACATGTGTCTTATTTAAAATCAATATCAAGTTCTCATTTCAATCCATTTCATTAACGACTGACAAATTTTATGGCACTGTCGGTAGGATCAAGTAGGTCTGGTTAGATTTGTGATAGATTTGATGTCTGTAGTTGAAGTAAAATAATTTATCAGGGAGAACTTTTCAGGACAAATTTTTAAAATAGCTCTCGCGCAACTTTTTAAAATAGATCTCACGTAACCTAGTTTTAACTATTGCCATATCTGTGTTTTTTTTCTCATACCCTGAAGCTGAACATAATGTCAATTATCTGAGCAAATTGATGAATATGTTCAGGCTTCATTTCAACAACAAGCTTGGAGATTTTGTCAAGTTTATGGATACGTTTAAACTAATTTCAATGACTCGAAAAAAAGAAGTACAATTCAATGAGCAGACAAAAGATTTCAGGCTTCAATGGAAGATTTTAGTTATGTGATCAATTTAACTTCCTACTGGGGATGCAAAGACAAAAGGGGTGGAGTGGAGGGATGTAGAGCCCTCCCTAAATTAAGGACTTTTTGTTTCATATTATAAATTTGTTTTTGTTATTTATAGAAATTATGCAGCTGAGCAAAAAAGTTAAGATTTAATTTTTTTTTCCAAATATTTTAGTTCTCCAGGTTTAGCTAAAAATTTTAGAAATTTTTCAAAAAATTGATATTTGAAATTTAATTTTTAAAATTTTTATCATCAAAATTAAATTTTATGTGAAAAGCTATGGATTTTTGAATTTATTCAAAAAATTTAATAATTGAATTTTTTTGTTAGTTGCTATGGATTTTTGTATTTTATTTTTTTTCCAAAAATTCCAACAACCAAGCCCCCCCTCTCAAAATATAATCCTGCCGACACTTCTGTGTCAGCATAAAGAATGGGGGAGCTCAGGCCTAAAAACATTAAAGATAAATATTGCAATTGTTGAAGTTAAAAAGTAATATATTCAAAGTCCTTTAAATTTTAGTCCAGGTTTTGAATCATTCATGAATCTGTGAGATTTTTTTTTTTTTTTTTTTACAGACATTCTCATTATGGGTAGCCTGTGTTACTTTTTCTTTGTGTTTGTAGTCGTAATAGACGAATATTTATATATTTAATTTTTTTTGTGTTCTATAATTTATTAATTATTTAAAATTTAGTACACTATCTTATTTGATATATGATTTCACAAAAAAGCGTACAGACAATTAAAATATCGGTGCCAGCTATCTGAAAAACTTTGTTAAAAATATGAATTTCATTTTTTCACTTGCTAGTTAAGAATTCATATACAGTTTATACAAAAACCAGTACATACAAATTAATCGACTTTCCTAGTTCACCATCTTCAAGTTCGAATCAATGAAGTGTTTAATTTGAAAAAATACGTACAGAAATGTTTTATTGTGATTTCTTATTGTTACATTTGATACTTTTTCTTTAGATCTACCCCCCTTCAAAAAAAGAAAAACGTTGTAAGGGTATTAACTTAAATGAAAGAAACTTGATGCAGACTCATTACCAAATATTCTCTAGTGAGTAGATCAAAAAAAATTATGTGGCCATAATAACAATATTGCAAAATATCTGTTAATGTTAGCCTTTTAAGACTACCAATACAAATAAAAAGGAACACTTGCTACAAAGAAAGATAATATCTTTAAAAAAGATAATATTTCTTCCCAAAGATTCATGAATTATTCAAAAGTTACAAAAATTTAACATATTTTGAATATTTTAAATTCAACAATGCTATTTTACAATTGATAGGTATGGCTCTTAAACGTTTCTAAGCCCTTAATTCTTGAAGCTGACCGTCTTTGTAAAGACAGTAGGAAGTCAATTTAATCCTATAAGTAAAAAATTTAGTTAAACTTTAGAGGTCTTTTAAAAAAAAAGTGAATTAAGCAATGGGTTATGAGCCCACTATGTACTCCACTACGAAAAATTAAATAGAGTCTCGCATAAGGGGTTCATTCGAGAATTAAAAATTGCACAACTGTTCGGCTGATACGATACATATGTTATAGGCAATGTGGAAAATTGGTTATTTTGCAAAATGCCTAGGCAATGAGCAAAATCCCCGTTAGAGTGGATAATGTGCAGAATGCTCGGGGAATGTGAAAAATGCCCGGGCAATCTATAAAGTTTCCAATAGTGTGGTTATTATACGTTCATTAACATTTTCAGATAAAATGATTGTGGGTAATTTGATTATTAAACAATTCAATGCTAAACAATTTGATCGTTAGGTTTGCCACTAAGTATAATACCAAAAAAAGTTCAAAAGTTCTGCAAATACCAACCCACCTTTTCGATCAGCGGTTCACTAGCACAACTCATGGGCTGAGCTGTATTATAGGATATTGAAAGGGATCCTTAATGAGCAGGATAGTGGTGGCTGTGGTTAATGGTCCACTTTATTGAACCAATGATAATTTTGCACAACCCATGGGTGGGGTGTAAATTGACTCCCTTTTTTTTTCGTTATCATTTTCAACGTTATACACAGGAATTTAAAGCTGTAAAGTTATCAAAGGCCAGAGAATGTGAAAAAGATACAATCACAGGGGAAGAAATTCTCTTAATGGAATTATTTTGAGGCGTGGCATATAATAATTTCAGAGCTGAATTTTTAAAATATAATAATCTGACTCTCTACGACCTTTTTGTCATTACAAAAAGGTTGCAAACTGCTGAATCGGTTTTGAAATCAATGGGATTAGATTCAGTCTGAATAACTAAGATAGCAGGTTCTTCCTACAAAACGGGAAGAGTAAATTATTGGAAGGCCAAGAAAAAGGAGTAACTAAATGGATGAAAAAAGTGCTGGGGATGTGGTAGTAATGGGATCTGCCAACAGAGTTCTTTGTTCTAAAAGTAGGAATCGTCAATCACAGAACAATCGCTACCGGGACACCACAAATAAACTTGGAAGTATTAACAAAACGGCTTCTGATTCGCAAAATGTTACTATATATTTAAATTCAATAAATAGGGAAATGGAACCAATACCCTGAATGTGTGTATTCAATCAACCTAAGAAGGGAAAGGCTTTCAAATTTTATTCTTGTTCTTCTTCTGGAGCAAAACAGTCCATGACTGCGTTGAATATTGTTAAGACTTGCGTTATCAATTTTATCACGAATATAATCTTGGAATAATCATGGGATACTTTTTTATCAGTAAATGCGTGTGGGGAAATATTGAATTTATCGTTTGTAGTGATTTGTTATGTATCAGATTGATATTGTGTGGGCGTATAAAAGTATTTATATATGTAATATATTGAATAAAGGTATATTATAGGTTACAACAATTTATTCGACTTACTTTTAAAAACTAACAAAGTTTAGACAAAATGGAAAAGTTACTTGGCCTAGACCGATTTGACGGGAATCCAAACTCACCAGATACGGACAAGTGTTGGAATTACTGGAAGTTTACTTTCAAAAGTTTTTAAAATCTTTTCCAGAAGCGCAATAAGAGAATCAAATAAGACTATTGAAACACCATGTGAATCCGTCGAAATATTTATTTATTGAAGAAGCTGAAACTTACCATTACGGTCAGTATATATATAAAGAAAGATAATGAAATATTCGCTAGACATTGGCTTGCTTTACGTAAACAGGAGGAAGACAAGTCGTTGCATCAATTTCCTAAAGCTATGAAGATATTGGCGAAGGATTGCCAGTTTCGAAATGTAAGCGTTCTTGATAATTTAAATACAAATATACAAGATATGCTCATTTGTGGTCTTCAATCTTCTGAAATAAGAAAAAGATTCTTAGAGAGCGCTAAAATCACTTGGAACAAGTCTTTTGATTTAGCTAAATCATTGGAAATGGCAAATGCGACTACAACAATCAGTGACCTATGATTCTGTACGTGCGGCTACCGTTGCAAGAAATGAAAGGAAGACGTCAATAAATAGTGATACAATTATAACTTCAAAGGATAGTTGTTTATTATGTGGAAATGGAAGCCATACTAAGTGCAGTTGCCCTGCAAGGAATGCCACTTGTAGGAAGTTCTAACGTTTTTTTACTTGATCCATGTAGCAAATGGAGATTTGTTAAGATACATAAAGGCCAAATAGCTTGTCATAATTATAAAGTTCTATTTTCATCCCAATTAAATACCGGGTCTAGAAAAAGTATTGAGACTTTCCTCTAAGCAGTCGTTAAAATACTTGTAATTGATCATCCTGATCAATTACGAGTATTAAATTATTAAATTTTATAATATTTTTTACTTTAACAATGCACATTTTTTATAGATCCAGCAACTATCAGACTCAATCACAGCCTCCAAAAGCATCAAAAGCCTTTGACACACAGTACCAACAAAGTATTTTTCATATTTCTCCATTGTTGGTGAACAGAGCTCTTCAGTGCATCTATATTCGTGTAGTGGATTTTGCAGGCCTTCTTCTCAAGTGGAGTTATCCAGTGGATTCAGATCTGGGCTTTGAGGGATCCAAAGGTTCTTGGACCAGAATTTCATATTACTAACCATCCACTCTTGTAAAATATTAGAAGTATGGGGTGGAGCCTCGTCATGCTGAAATACGTACGTCGCCTGGTTGGACTTCTTTATGGTCTTGGTAGTCTATGGGACCACATTTTCCACCAACACCATCAAGATGCAGCTAACCTGTATTCAACAGTATACCAAATTGGAGGTATTTTTTTCTCAAGTGTATGCCACAGCCCCCAACATCATCAGAGAGGCTGAATGTTTGGTCTTAGTGACTGTCATGATGCTGTTGTCAGATTTGTCAAATCATAACACCCGATCATTTTGTGTATTCTAGACGGTATCAACAGTAAAGGTCTTTCCATTTGATAAAAATACTACCAAGTTGCCGTTGTGCTTCAGATTATTAAAGTTTTGTGGACTTTGCAGAACATGGAGTTGTTTTAGACGTTGGGACAGGCGTGGCCCATCAATTCTTCTAAGCAACCTTAATCTAGCCTTTTGGACCGATGTACCTTCTTCTACTTGGTATACTCTGACATCTTTATCGTTAGGTTGACCTGAAATGCATCAATGATGTCTTCAGGCTTCATTTTGGTGGGCCTACCACTTGTGGATTTGTCCTTAAGATTGTCCCCATCAGCCAAACGATTTCCGAAATTACAGAATGTGACCTTGTTTGATGTTTAAGGCCTTCATAATATCCCAGGTGGTCCTCCGGTGGGTATTCAAAAATAATCTGAATTTTAAGATATAATCGTCAACACTTATATATGTATTTTTAGAAGGTTATAATACTTTTTTACGCCCAATACATCTGAGAATTTGGCTATCAAGTCTTGTCAATGATCCAGTTTGACTTTTTAGATAGATTTAAATCTAGATTTTTATTACATTTAATTCTTGTATTTACAAACGATTGAATGATCCATTCTTCCTTGGATTGTTTACAGGGCCGTACGTCAGTATTGCGCTTTGTCCGCTTCAGCGAACCAAAAAAAACAACCTTACTCAACCGTCCACCAATCATATAGGTATGTAAACCTAGATGAATTAAGTCATAATTAATTATTAAAATCTATTATATATATGTAACTTATGACCAACTCATAATAGTACTGAGTCATTATAATAAAATTACATATTTGTAGCACGTCCACCCAAAAGGAAGCTAGATAATTTTTCTCAAAATTGAACATACATTTTCCAACAAATTATAGTTCATTTAAATGAAAAAATGATTCTGATTAATCCTTCATGAGCCAGCTGGGTGACCCGATACTTACCGGGCGGGAGCCAAAGCGGAAGGACATCCAGACCAGAACCAGAGTGGAGACTGAGCGGGAAACTGTGCCTAAAGTCGAGAGAGATCATCCTCTACAGCCCAAGTTACAAACATACAGGCCTCAGATAGATGACAAATACTCCAGAGGCTTTCAATATGATTAGTTCCGTAAGTTCCCGTGGCTAGAATATGACAAGGTTGAAAAGTCAGCCAAGTGTTTCGCCCGTTCCAAATTTTCCATTTCCAACCTTGGGAAATTTGAGTTCAAAACATGGAAAAACAGTTCCTCGTTGAAAATTCATTCTAACAACAAAAAACACAAACTGTCGATGGAAAAGTGGATCAATTTCCTCACATCAAAGAGAAAGAATACCTCGGTTCTCGGCCATGTTCAGTCTCAACATACTGAGAAAGTCGTGAAGTAGCGAGCTTGGGTTCCTCGCAAAGCAAGGATTGGCTTTCAGGGGCGATTCCGAAACATGAGAAAAGTTGACGGAATCTAATGAAAACAATCGAGGAAACTTCTTGGAGCTTTTGTCCCTGCGTTCACACGACAATCATATTCTCAAAGATAAACTGGAGGGCGAAGTCAAAAAATTTGGTTCAGCTGGGGCAGGTTTTGCCAAATGGACTTCACCTGACATCCAAAATGAGCTGATAGAGATTATAGCATCCAAAGTGACGGAAAATATAATTGAAGATGTCAAGACTTGTGCCGGCGATGATGACAACTGGTTCTCTGTGATTGTTGATGAGACATCAGATATGTCAAACACGGAGCAGTTCAGTCTGTCACTGTGATATCTGACGAGTGAAGGCATCAAGAAAGAGAGCTTCCTCAAGTTTGTAAAAGTTACCCAGACTGACGGCAAATATTTGTTTGAGAAGCTTCACGAGGCTGTCAAGGATCTTGGCCTTACCCCCGCCCGCACTGTCTCCCTAACCGCGGACCGTGCCTCCAACATATCCGGCATCAAGAAGGGCCTTGCCGCCAGGTGGAAGGAAGCAGCCCCACTGTGTGTCTACATCCACTGCTACGCCCATGTCCTCAATCTTGTAGTCAAGGATCTTCTCTCAGATATAATCCTGTTGAGAAATACAATGGGAACTGTACAAATTTTATACACTTCATTGAAGGGTCACCAAAGAGGTCAGCAATCTACAAGTCGGTGAAGATAACAAGTAAAGATGAGGAGCATGCCAAGGTGATGACCCTGAAGAACCAGTCTGCTACCCGCTGGAGTCTCCGCTACGATGCTGTACACGCTGTATCTCTAGGGATGGTCAGAATCATGAAGACCCTCATAATAATGAGAAAAGATAAAGATACATTGTCGAGTTCAACAGCAACTTCTCTGCTCAACAGCATCTTTAGTCACGAATTTGTTTTCGGCATTGAACTGTTGAAGACACTCCTCAGACACACATCTAGCTTGTCAGATGAACTTCTAGGCAGAAAGGTTGACCTAACAAAGGCCCGGAAACACGTCAACCTAGTGATTAGGACTCTTGAAGATCTTAAGAATGAGAAAATCTTTGAATCAATCTGGAAACTTGCTGAGTTGAAGTTGTCTGAGATGAAATCAGTATTTGACCAGGAGGACTCAATTGATTTGGAATTCAAGGAGGCGAAGATTCCAAGGTGATCGTTATCCTGGCCTCAATGCCCATCAGCAGCTGTGAGGCGGAGCGGTCATTCTCCTGTCTCAGAAGGCTCAAGAACCACATGAGGACCACCATGGACCAGGAGAGGTTCTCCTCCCTCACCCTCTTGAACATGGACAGAGTGATGGTGGACAAGGTGCTCCATGAAGACATGGACAGTTTGATTGACACCTTTGCGTCAAGGAAAGAGAGGAAAAACTTCTTCTTCTAATCATGATAAAGAACACATGCATTTTTTTCTTCATTTTTTTCAAACGTATCACCACGTATATATGCGAGTTAAGAACATCAAGACTTGTGAACATAATTTATTTTCTGTCGATGTAACCGTTTCATGGTATATTATAATCTTGTTCATTATCTTCATCCGTTATTATTTAAAAAATATTTAAGGAGGTTTAAATTGTTTGACTTAATTGTATAGTTCAAAAATTTTCTCTCATTCTTGCACCGTGCATTTTATACTCCATTATACTCCTTCCTTTATGAATAGGTCGGCATTGACTTTCCGTCTACAGTTTTTCCTTTTCATTTTATTTTTCCCAATGTTTGCCTGAAGAAAATCAATGGTCAGACAGTCCATTGGACGATACTCTTGCAAGATTTAATCTATGCTGTAGCATTTGCCCTGTTTAAATATCCCACGTTCACCATTGAAAATCAACCGTTCACCACTGAAAATCAACCGTTCACCCTTGTAAAGCGGACCGAAACATCTTCCTGACATACGGCACTGATTGTTTATGTAAATCCGGGTATATAACTTCCAATTCTATATACGCATGCTGTGATAAAAACATATATTCCTGGCCAATGTTCTTTACTTATATACAGAATATTAAATAAAATAATATTCAGTTCACAACCACGAACTGAATTGACTAATAATACGGAACTTATATTCTTGACCAGATATAACTTTGCATAATGACCTTTCTTCGTACAATTTCGTCATTCAACTTTTTTAGCAGGACAAAGTCTTCCATAATGTTGCACTTTCTTCTAATATTTTTTTAAGACTTTCGGATTGCAACTCAAATTATCTTTTCTGGGACCCGCAGGACCTTCTCACAATGGTTAGCATGGTAGCCTTCTCCTCCTTCGATTTTTTGTTGCGTTTTTATGAATCCACATGTCTGTTTTCTTTAATGTTCTTCTAAAACTGGGGACTGCGTCATGTGCTATCCGGTTCTATCACGTTAATAATTTTGGAATAATTTAGGGATACTTCTATATCAGTATACCATACGCGTATCATACATATATTCCATATTCAAAACCAGTAAGATGTATCTTACATAATAAAAAGAAACATATATTAAAGGACTTATGGAATACTAATCGATGTCAATGATACAAAACGAACTTTCTGCAACAAATAAAAGCTCTCACAATTGTGTTGGGTGTTCAGAATTTCAAATTAAGTATGAGGGACAATGATAAGATACCAATCGGATGGAAAATTCTTCAGAGTTTAAATGTTATTTTAAAGAGTTTTGAGTGTATCTCAAATTTTTTGTAAATGCTACTGGAGTTGATAAAGAAAATAAATCCTCTATAAAACATCTTCCACCCAGAGAGAGAATTTGGTACATCATTTATGCTTTTTAAAATTTTGTTACAAGATAAAACTAATGGGCATTCCAATGTCCTGCGAGGTGATCCTACGAAACTTCATATGAAACCGTGTCTAATCAAAGCATTACACGTTTATTATGCTCACTAAACTTCATATGAATTTCAAGATGATGCAAAGAACAAACTGGAATGAAATAAAGCTTTTGGGGCTTTTGTGGTCTCAAAGTGGCATCTGATATTAAACATGCTATCTTTCTTGTCAAGGTATTTTATTTAAACAGAAAACATTTATGTGGACTGATGAGCAAAATCGAACAATGGATCAAGTCAAGGATATTCTTACTAATCCAAATGTGACTGTTGTAAGTCTTTTTAATGCTAGTTTACCCGTGGAAATATTGACAGATGTATTCTGAACTTGCATTGGTTATTTAATTCTTCAGCAAAGTTCAAATAGTTTATGTATAAAAAAAATGTAATCATCACTTGTGGTTGACGTTGTTTAAGTCATGCTGAAAAGAATTATGCTGTTATCGAACTGGAGTGTCCCGCTATTGAATGGGTAGTTCTCAGTAGTCCCCTTTATCTCGCTGGTAAGTGTTCTGACATTATCACTGATCATAAAACTGTCATTGGTTTAATGAATGTAAAAATATAAATGCAACCGGTTATACAAGGATTCAGACAATGCTGTCAAAGTTGTTTCGACATATATATACTGTTCAATAGGTCTTTGGTAAAACACACACCAAACCAGACGCTTTTTCTCGTGCTCCTGTTTTTCAACCATACGATAAATATGATATACTTACAGTATCTACGAAACTACAAGCAGAACAACTGGATCTTACTCTGAAATCAATAACTGAAGCTGCTGACTCTGATTCCAAATATCAAAATTTTATTCAAGTGTTGAAGGATTGTATACACTTGAATAGTTTGCCGAAGAATCCTATTGTTCTCAATTATTTATCACAATGGGAGAGATTATCTATGGGTGATGATTATGGTCTTCTTCTTCATCACTCCAGATGAAAAATGATGTTAGTCGAATGGTTTCGTCTTTTGAATATTTTCCCCCTGACTTAGGGAAACAGGATAGAGGCTAATTATCAAATTCTTGCCAATCGTTACTCTGAATTGCCACTTAATAAAATTTTATTTTGTCTGGATACTAATTAAGTTATCTCTGCTCTCGAAGATTGGTTTTTAGATTATGGGAAGCCTCTCATCCCTTCCCTCCACACATATATTCACGTGCCTGGAAATACATAATATATAGATAAGTATGTACTTATTTTTTCATCTTGCAATTAGGTCCCTATTTTTAATATTTATATGTAACAAGAAATGATTCATATATTAGAGTGTAGTTTATATTTTTCACGTTTGAAGCCATCCATAAAATAAAAACTTGAATTATTATAACAAAGTAGGTACCTTCCATAATTTATGGATTCATTAATTATTTACAAACTTTGCAGTATGCTTCACTCAAGAGATGCATGCTATTTCATATCAATTTGGGAAATATTGTATGAAGATATGTTTTTAATTTTTAATAAAGTCAATGGGTTGCTATGGATGTAGATCATGCACGTAGGGGTATAATAGCACTATGAAACAGAATTGTGAATATGTTTCGAAATTAATAATTAAGTAACTATTTTTAATAAGTAATTAATATTCTATAAGCAGGAAGATACTTCCTAATTTAAACAGTTGGGGAAAAAGTAATTTTGTATTCCTCCGCCTATTTTCTTTTCTAAGAAAATCTTGTTAAATATTGATCAAATCGAATCAAACGATAAAGTGTTGTAAAGGTGTGAGTGTATAATAAAAAAAACATTAATTTGAGAGTATATCCCTCGGCCAGTTCAGTTGTGAATTATCTTGTGTCAAGTATGGAGGTGTCAAGGGAAGAAAATTGCCATATTTTATATTTTTACAAACTGAAAGGGAACAACGCGTCAAAACGAACAAGACAATTTGTGACGTATACGGGGCCAATACTCTTTCGGTTCATGTTACGCAAAAGTAGTTCGAGCGATTATAACCTCTACTGTGATCAACTCGACCGTTTAAAGCTGATAATGGAACAGAAACGACCTCCATTGGTGAATAGGACACAACTACACATCTTCTACGAGATGGATATTAATTTGTATTCTCGTTGGAAACAAGTTATCAAACCAAATTGGCCATACTTACCTTAAATTGTATGAATGTAACAATTATTATAAAGCATTGGAATATAGCGAAAAATACGAAACAACTTTTTCCCAAACCTATTATTTTTAATATCCAATTTATTTGATAAGTATTTACTAATAAGATGTAAATAACCATATTTACTAATTATATTTAATTTATGAGCTTTTTTTTTGTCTCTAAACTGTATTACTTCTTGCAAACCTTAAAATAACTTATTCTAATTAAATTCAACATTAAAACATTTTCATACAACCATATTTTTTAATCTTCGATAAGATAGTTAAAAATCAATCAAAACAGAACATTTTGGATGGCAAATGTTCGAAAGCATTTTTTTTTTTTATAACATAATACTATTAAGTAAAAATATATGGAAAAAAAATGCTAACATATGTTGTCTTTCATTTTACGGATTTTTCTATGATTAGGCTTTTTTAGGAAGTGAATGTAAGATAATTTAATATATATTTAATTTTTCAAATGTTAAAAAGTTTTTATCATTTGTCATAGCCTTTAAGTTAAATTTGAAATAGTTTCTTTCATTTCAAATATATCTCTGATCAAAACTATTCTCAAAACAAAATTAAAAAAAGAAGAGAAAAACCTACTAGGCATTTTCGTGGTCTATGGTTGCAATAGCAAATATAGGTTATAGGCGTCATACGTTCCAAAACTTAAATATTCCTGGATTATGTCATATATAGAGTTGCAAATTATAAGCATTGTCAAGTATGTGTCATTTTTTCACGATAGGTTACTTCAACAATATAATTCTTCTTTTCCAATTCTGCTATAATTTTTTTTTAATTTTTGAGACGAGAACATCAAAATATATGTAAAGTAATTACGAATGTGTATGATCATAAATGTCAAAGAGTAACCGTGAAGATTTGTTTTAGAGTTATAAATATAATTCCTTGTCGAACTTCGATTAGAATTGAGTATTGAAAACAGAGTAAAACACCCTTTTTTCGTGCTAGATACCGATTAAGGTTTTTGTGTTTATTCTACATATAGCTAATGTAATGAAGCGTGATGACAGCTAAGCTTATCTCCTTTCAAATATTATTCTAATTGTCGGGTTTATAATGTAAATTCCTTTTCATTGAAAATTGCATAAAATTTACATCTCAAATAATATTGAAAATGATGTAACAAACTTGAAAGTTGATTTTATATCTGCCTATTTTATTTATTTTTTAATTTAAAATGTATTAGAAATAAACAAATTTAAAAATAACTGGTTCTACTGTTAAAAAAGGTTATTAATAATAACTTTACATTTATAATTTTTTTGGAGATTAACTATTTTTATAATTTGTTTTATGAACAATTTAACCCCCAAAAAAAAAAAAAAAAAAAAAAAATTTTAAGACGAAGTATTTACTATAGAAATTTCTAAATAAATTAATATTGTATGTTACTTCACATCAATTTGGTTAGTTGTCCAAACGTCTTCACCATTGGTGTAATTCTTTAAAAAAAAAAAAAAAAACTCTATTGGAGTTACAACGCAGTTTTTGCTTTTTTTTTTAACGAAAATTCATTTCAAAACCGACCATTAATAAAAAAAATTTAAGAATGGAGTCGTCGAGTTTAGTCTATAAAGTGGAATGGCGGGTATTTTAATATTAGTAACGATATCCTTTATTTCAAATGTTACTTTTTGATTTCCTAAACTTCTAACTCTAAATATTTTTTTTTGGAAAAGACAGTTAATAAAATCAACAAAATTGTACTTTTTCAATAACAATTTAACGTATATATACCTTATTAGAAATACTTGACCTACTGATTAAGAATCTTTAAAGAACCCAAATTATATCTTTAATTTTTTCTTTTGAAGGGTTTGTTTATAAAAACTTTTTGTAAGAAAAATATATAAAAATGATTTTATTGGAAAGAAATTTTAAACATTAAATATTTACGAAAAATTTTCAAAAATCCATAATTGGTGACAAAATAATAAATTTTTTGAAAAAAATTCAAAAATCTTCCCTTTTTCATAAAAAAAAGTATTTTGGAAAAAATTTAAAAAGTTAAATATTTAGAAAAAAATATTAAAAAATCTACTGCTGTTTACAAAAAATCTCATTCTTAGGAAAAAAATTAAAGTCTACAGCTATTCACAAAAAATAAATTGTAATGGAAAAAAATTCAAAAATCCACAACTGTTCCCACAAAAATTAAATTTTTTGAAAAAAAAATCAAATATTAATTTTCTAGTAAAAAGAGAAAATTCTTTAATTGTGGAGGGGGCTAAAACCCCTCCAGCCCACTCCCTGTAGACGTCCCTGATTTGTCATTTCGTATCATATCTTGTTTAAAAGAATTTTCAATCTCATTTTTGTAAATATTGTTTCAACCATTGTACATATTAAATTCAACTTTTGAGAAAGAAGAAAAAATAGTTGTACACATGAAAGTTAACTTTTATTATTTGTTTATTTTATGTTGATTTCTAATGTGTGATAATGCTTTATACATTTCAACCCAATCCGGGAGAAAATGTAGTGTAAAGATTTAAAAAAATTTAAGAAATTTTAAGAAAATGAATTAAAACTCGGGGTTTCAATAATTTTAACACCAAAAGAGTGTATTTTAATGGGAAATGAATTAGTTTTATTTACAAAAGAGTATTTGATTCTAAAATATAATATTGGTTTATTTTTATTTTAATTAAGGACAAAGTCAATACGGCATTATGTAAGAAAATATAAAAATTTAATTATTTCCCTATTTACATATATTAGAGGTATTTTCTCCACTTTATCGTATAATATAGATAATTATATCAGAATATGAAATGTTCAAGTACTAAACCTCAAAGTGTATGTTCTCAGGTGACTAAAGAAGATAATATTAGTATTACAGATAAATAAATATTTGTCTAATATAGACGAAGAGTCTTCAGCAAATGTGTCAAATAAAGACGGGGGAAAAATACACAACGAAAGGAAAATGATAATTCTGCAATCTGTATGCTCGATTTCACACATGGGTAGAAGGATATCTCTCTTACTGATACTAAAGCTGAAACCATGCCTTCTAATAGGGTGGAAGATGGGGCCGAGGAACTGAAAAAACCCTCACTAAAGAAAAAACATGTCAAAATAAATGAATACATTATATCTACGAGAAGTAGGTCAGGATCTCCTTCTAAGAGGTCCACTCCAGACTCGGAGCAGTCATACGATGGCAAGGAAACTCAGCTCAAACTGCAAAACAAAAAAAACAAAAATAGATTTATCAATATTATAGTGGTTTTTTAAACCTATAACATATCGACTTAAAGTATTTAATGAGGATTAGATCAAGTTAGACCACTTCTTCGAGAAAAAGAAGTCAGATAATATTTAAAAAAATATGGGTATGAGAAGAATTCCTAATACTTATATACTTAATACTAATACCTCTCCTAATACTTGAGGGGGCAGATAACAAAGATCCAGACATGCAATGAAAAGTAATTTCTTTAAAACCAAACATAATTTGTCTACCAGATATCAGAGATAAAGTAGCATCTACTTGTACTAGCTCCTGTCTCTTATACCTTCCTACTAATTATGCGTGTTTCTATACCAGAGTCAGTCCTTTTAGAGAGATCATCACATTTATGGGTAAGTCAATTGGAAATTTGGTATGTTTAAAGCATTATTCCAATAAAAGTAAGTGGCACAAGATTAAAATATTTTATAATATCTTGGATTTTATCATTATCAACGCATATGGACCTAATTACAGGAAATTACAGGGTGATATTGAAGAAATAATGAATAATGGGGCATTCCTTATTCGAACCTTTGTTCCCCGACAGTTTAAACGTGGTTGATATGTTAGAAATTGCCAAAGAGGAAACGCTGAAGAAAACTGATACTAAAATTAAACATTACAAAAAAATTTAAGGCTCTTTCATCAAGGAAAGGTCTCTCCACCAAAATAATAATTAAAAATTTTACGGAGAATAGTATAGTTCTTGAGTCATAATGTAATAAATAATGAGTAATAAGTGTGCCATACTTTTATCCATTCTTCAGTGACGAAATTCCTCCTGAAAAGTGTTTTCAATCCAATCTGAGCCCATCTTTATAATGACCCTTCAAATATTATGTGAGATGGGGAACAGAGTGACCCAATAGTGATCTACTTTTCGTTACTGCAATGGAGTATTTAAATTTATCCTTGAAACATAAGTATTTAGGCGACGGAATCTACATATTTAGGTGAAAAAAGACACTAAATGGATGATGTTACTCCATTGGTAGAAGGCAATTCTAAAAAACAACTATCGAGATGAATTGAAATACGTATGTCCTATTATGAAAAATTCACAAGTATTTCAGGCCTTAAAATTAATGTGGAAAAAACTTCTATTTTCCTTGTAGGTCAGTGGTTTCCTTTACCTTTTGATAAAGTTGTCAGATCCAAGTTTTAAATAAAAGTATAGATCTTGGGAATTGAGTGGGGGATCAACGGGCCTACCCTCTTCAATTAGCAAAAGTTAAACTGCCAGTCTCAATGGTTAGAGCTAAAACGTATGTAAAATAATTGATTTATAAAATAATGAATAAATCGTACAAGTATTATATGTGGCTACAGCCATCCCTTCTATAGCTGAAAAAGATTTAATAGAAGAGGAATTAGGGTTGAGGATGTTGTTTGATCATAGCTACATTGATGCACTGAAGAGGCCTCGCAAACAATTAGGAGGGGGACTGATTTTTTTGTCTAATATTCTGCCAAATATTTCTATCAAGATTTTTACAAAAATTGTGGCTGAATCACATTTAGAATGAAGGAATGGTATTACTGGGTTTCCTACTTATAAATTTTTATTATTCGTTTCAGATCCATCAAATGATGTATTATTCTGAATTATTCTAGTAAATGGGTAGCTGTTCATAGAATAATATATGCTAAAATACCTTCGTTTGACTCTAATACTAATGTTGACATAATTCGCCAAAAACTCTAACAAAAAACCTTATTTTAAGAATTTGGGTGATCCAGTAGAGTTGGAAAATATTGCAATTCGGGATAACTTTCTAACACTCCATGATCTAAATAGTAACTCTGCTTCAATATTGGAAGATTTATCTTCCCACTGCTTAGATTGGCAAACTTACACCTTCCTCTGGTGCCGTAGTGTCTAAAACGTGACTTCAGAATTACTAAAGTGTTGAGTGCGACACTAACCTTCAGGAGGTATCATAAAGCTTTGGATCTTCCTTGTTCGTGGGATAAAATAATTATAGGCTCTTTGAGGGGTATCAATGATGGGAAAAAGTTTACATATATATATATTGCTACATATGAGAATTTTAACCAAATTTTGCAAAGGCTCTTTTTCTGTTTGATCTTCCTACTCACCAGTAGTGTCGGTCGGACAAAGAAAAAACCAGCAGTGCTGTTTTTGGAAACTGTAAAGTTTTAATAGTTCAACGTATTACGGAGGATAAAGTGATAAAGGGGATGGATCTTAGAGCTATTTTAATTGATGCTGTTTCTATATATGCAACTTTTTCTTCGAAGATTCTATAGCTACATGGTACTTTTGTAATTACGCTTTGGATCTTATAAAATATTACCCATCTCCTTTAATAAGATATCAAATACTTTCAGAACCATCATCAATATGTACAACATAAGATTTTAGAAGTCTAAAGAGAAAATTAATTTTAAACTATAATATTTTATTTTAAACACAAATTTATTATATTCATTTTACAAATGAGTACATATTTTGATTTTTATAGTTTGTGTGTACATGTGTGAATAAATAATGACATAGTTGAGGAAAAAAAACCTAAAAATTTATGCTTCTAAAAATAAAAATCAAGTCAATATTGTTACTGAACTAGAACATTTAGAACTATATACTTTTTTGTAAATAAATATTTAAATTATTCATGCTTTTAAATAACTCCTCAACATTAAAAAAATTGTAAAACTAAGACAATATTCCTTTTCAAACTAAACCCTTAAGATATGGAGATTTTGTAACCTTTAAATGGAATTTTCTTAGGATTGGATGAGAAATAAAAAGTAGCACGTTTGTTTAAAGTTATACTTTTAACAACTATATCAGTAAGACAAGAAATCCACTAAAGCTAACAGGCGCTTTGCCCCCCTTTATAATTGCTTTATTCCACAGTTTAAGCTTCAAAACAAGTGGCGTAATCGTAATATTTTCTTTTGACCACTAACAGTGTAAACCCTGTCAAGTGAAGAAAAGCATAAGTTATGATGATTATT
This sequence comes from Lepeophtheirus salmonis, assembly GCF_016086655.4. Taxonomy (NCBI): domain Eukaryota; kingdom Metazoa; phylum Arthropoda; class Copepoda; order Siphonostomatoida; family Caligidae; genus Lepeophtheirus; species Lepeophtheirus salmonis. The sequence goes on from NC_052131.2 coordinate 35,519,936, forward strand.
TTAGAAAAATTATAATCTTTACTAACATACAAAGTAACATCTTGCATGGTAATTAAAATAAAACCCGAATGTGTATCTTCTTAAGCTAACAGACAGGTATCGTTAATTCGTTTTAAATCTTCCGTCTGCAATGTTTCCTTTCTAAATCTGACAGTATTGCTCAATCACGCCTCCTGGCGTCAAAATCCACATCATTAACATTTTATCAATCACTTTATCATATATTTCTTTGTATTCATCCTTGCTTTAAATCCATCTAAAAATGTTTCCTGTCAATTACTCATTCGCATTCATCATATTAATCTACATTGGATCAAGACGAAATAGAGCATAGGATTCATTTGTTAGATTCAATGGAGCTGAAATTGATTATTGTCTTATATAATCAAAAGAGACAATGAAAGTTACAGACAAAGAAATAATCGTGAAAGGGGGGAAAGATAAGATATTTTAATAAGAGAACCCAAATTTTTTAGAGTTTGGTTTATAAATGAATTATTAATAATCATGATATTTTTTATGCTAAAAAAATTAATATTATAATTAAGAATAAAATTTATAACAAAAATTGAGTTTGCAAAATATAATATCACCTACACGTATGGTTTTATGCTTTTTAACCTACTTTCTCTTTAAGAAAAATTATTCTACGTGATATCATTAATTCATTTCCTTTAACATAAAAATTACACCGGCTATGATTTTAAAAATATATGTTCATAATTTCTTATTAAAATTAAATTAAAAAAACTATTATATGTGCATAAGGGATTATGTTTCCAAGCTGAAATAAGAGCAAGGTATTTACCTTTTAAAATATAATTTTAAAAACTATGTTCGTAATACTTATTTAACCTCTATCAAGTCCTTATTCTTTAAACTTTTAAAAGTACATAGTTTGAAAGATTTATATCAATCTGTAAAGAAGATTTTGAAACTGAGTCAGAATTTTCTTGATCAAGGGAACAAATGAGTATGACAGTTCACGAAGGGCAATAAGGAGACATTCTCTCTGCATAAATCTGTGTCTTAGTTAAGGGGATTATGTTCCTACATTTCTCCCTCTAACACTGGCACTGATATGAATATAGATAGTTTTTTTGTAAGAAGGCGAGGATAAGGTGGGATTGAGACTTATGGTGATACAGAATTAAGGCTTAAGTAAATATAAGCTACCTGTTTTATAATTTTAGAGAGAGAAAATGAATTACTACTATAAATAGTTGTCAACCTTTAAGTTAGCTTTAGCACAAGAAAAAAATTATATAGTATAATTAAATTCATATTTCATTGTTACCCGTACGAGAAGTAGTCAGACATTGTAGCTATTTTATCGAAGGTAAAAATGTAGAATGTCTCACCGATCATAAATCATTAGTTACGGCTCAATTTGCGAAAGACCCTAAATGACCCAGCAAATATCCCTGTTATTTTGCAGAGTTAAGCGAAAGGAATATCACTTTATGTCTTATATCAGGGAAGCATAATGTGCCAACTGATTTCCTTTCAAGAATAAATTTAGTAAAATTATATTGGAAGACTTGGAGATATGAACAAATGAAGGAAATTGTCCTAATTAAATACCCATTAGTAGAATATATTGCTATTGATGCACAAGACATAGCTTGCGATGTTCGAGCAAAGAATGGTACACCTCTAGTTCCTAAGACAATGATAAATAAGGTCTTGTTGTTATTTCATAACGAATCTCATCATGGAATTAAGAATACAATTCGAAACATCCAGGGACGTTATTTTTGGATTTCTATGACTTCTGACATAAGACAATTTGTACAGAATTGCTCAATTTGTGGAAGAGCCAAGTAAAACCGTTTACCAATGTTAACATTTGATAAAAAAAAATCTCCATATAAAATTTTTTATCACATCAACTTAAATTTAGTCGGGCCATCCCCAAAAGCAAGGGGAAATAATATGGCTCTTACTGTTATTGATCTTGCTACTAAATGGTTGGAAGTATATCGTATGTAAAGCGCAAGCAACGAAAATATAATAAAAAGCTGAAAGAAAATTGGTTTTCAAGATTTGGATACCCAGAATTATAACAACCAATGAAGGAGGACAATTCAGTTCTTTAGTTCGGGAAAAACTTCAATAAGAATTAAATTTAAAAATTATAAAAACAAGTCCTTATCATCCACAGGGCAAAGGTTAATTGAAGGACACACAGAACTCTCAAAGAAGCCATTCGGTGCAAATTACTGGAGTCAACCCACAGCTGGGGTGATGTATTGCCTAGGATCTTACTTGACCTTAGGACAACAGTAAAATCAGAAATTAATGTTTCTTCTGCAGAATTGGTATTTGGAGAAGAAATTCGTTCAACAGGGGTACTGTTTCCTAATGAAATAGAGATGAAATCTAAATGTAGCACTGTACACAATTTAAAAAAGGATTCTTATACACATAATAAAATCTCTGAAAGATTAATGCAGGCCAAAGAAGTTTATGTTTTAAACCCTCCTATTAGATCTTCCCTAACACCTCATTTTAAATCTATGAAGTAAATTCAAAAATTCAAAACGACTTTTATTGTAAAAATTATTGAAAAGCCTAATCCAATATCCATTTACAATTTAAAACCGAAATAATTCTGAGGGAGGAAGTACGTAGTGCTTGTAATTAGAATTATTTATACATCAAAATAATAATAATAACAACAAGAAAAACAAAAGAAAACTAAGTAGACTCCAAAACATGATCTCAACTAAAATGTATAAATAATTCTAATTACAGGCACCACATTAATATGAAGAACATTTAGAATGAAGTCATGACATTTATTTATATCAGGTAAAATTGGCTAAGAGAGGTAGGAAATATACACAAATCCCACATTGTACCTTTACAGCAAGGACATTTGCAGAAATTACTCTGATGTTTATCTTCAGGTCTACTCTTAAATCAACAAAGGAATTTGACTAGTTCAGTAGATTATGTATATTTTGGAAATATCAAAAAGGAAAACGAATATTAACATAGTCGTCCTCATAATTTGAAAAATGTTTAGAAGGAAAACAGCAAAAATGGCATTACGAGAGCAGCTACAATCGACTGTGACAAGGGAAGATTGGGACAAAAAAATGAAAAAAATAAATTAGGAATAATTGCTCTTAAGTCCATCTCTAAACTTACAATGAGGCCAACAAAGACTTAGAAGTGTTTCTTTTTCAATGTATAGACAAAAATTTAAAACATTACCTACGAAATTATAATACTCTAACTATTGTGTTATATCACGTAAACAATCTCATCAAAAATTGATAAGTACGAGTTTGATTCTTAAAATATAAAGTAATGAATATTCCACACCCATTTACATTCAAAAGTTAAAATTGAATGTACCATAACAATAACGAGTTTTATTTTCCGGAAACTTCAAATTCATATTGTTAAGGTTATTTTAAGATCCAATGTGTTATTTTTTCTTGATATCATATATTCATACAAGAATGTTAGCATTCTAACTTTTTATTATGTAATTAAATACGTTTTGAAAAAGCTTAAAAGCAAAACAAATAAGAACTTTATACAGCATTATTATTTTTTATGCAATAGATTATAGAGATAATAGTTTTACTCTAATACTATTCTTAGCATGACTACTTACATAAAGTGCTTAGTTTCCCTAACAATAAAATAGCTATTTTAGTAATATAAAACAGTTTTTGAATCTAGTATTATAGTTTTTACATGTTATGACAAACAAATTTGTTACCTTTTTTCAAAATATAATAGGTTTGGGAAAAAGTAAAATTGCATTTTTTCTCTTTATTTCAAAACTTTATAAGAATTGTTCAAATCATCTGATTTAAGTAGCATGTTCTGTTCCACAACTTGTTGTCAATGAGAATCCAATTTCATCATGCCTTTCTTGTAAAATCCCTTGTCCATATTGACAAAACCCTAGGACAACCTATTTTCACAGGCATATTTGAAGCCAAGTATGTACAACCAAGTGCGTTGGCCGTAGATAGAAACAAGAGGTAGTCACTAAATGACAGGTCCAGTCTATAGGGTGGATGCATAACAACTTTTTATCCAAGCTCTCGGAGCTTTTGGGGCGTCATCCAAGTGGTAGGCTATTTAAAAAGAAAAAATATAACGATTTTTTTCCTTTGACACCTCCATACTCGACGCACGATAATTCACGACTAAACTGGCCAAGAAGAATACTATTGCAAATGCGTTTGTAGTATATACTTACACCTTTACAATGCTTTATTGTATGATACCATGTTATCAATAATGAAATAAAGATACTTTTTTAAAAAAGTGGGAAATAAGAAATTACTTTTCCCCCATCCAAATTATACAAGTAGAATCATAAGAATAATGACTAGCAGTTTAGGGACAAAAAAAAAGATTTTGTAGACATTTGAAATGTATTTTTCTATTCTATACAGAAAAAGAGATCTCTCACACTCCTTCCATTTACTTATGCCACATTCATCGTCAAGGCATATAGATTATAAGAACACAAAAGAAATATTCTTCTTAACCTTTATAAATAGTTCCAAAGTTTAATAATAGCTCAGTAACTAATTAGGTACAATATTTATGTTCACTTTGTAGTCTAATATCAAAAGTCTACAGAGACACAAAATACTTATTTTAATGGAATGGAAAAAGGCAACTCAACCCTGATTTGTGGTGTGTTTAAATACTGTATTTAGCTATGTTATTTATTCAATATTCTATCTTTTACAGGTAATAACAGCCTGGACACGTTGGTAAACACATTGGCAACTCTTAATGATTAAGGGTGTGTCCATGGCCTACCACCCTGTCATGATTATAGCTCAGAGGGAATCCATATTTGGACGAGAGAGGTCAGGAGTGGAGGAGGAACAATTGGAAGTAGGCCAGAAGTCACCCTATTGTTGCTTCAGAAGTTTTCATTCTTCTTAGCAGCATGGGAGCCCCGGTCGCTCCTTATTGTATTGTCTGATGGCATAACAGGCGACCATTCTTCCCATTATAAATCTTCAATCTTCCTTTCCAGCCTTTCAATCATTGTAGGGAGTAACGTTCTCCAGCCTTCCCGGACTGACAGAGGCGTGTAGTTTATCCCACATGTGTTGCATTTTGTGTTGTTGCTTAGACATTTTTGAACTTCGAGGCATGGGATAATTAGAAAACTTTATTTATTTTGTTTTCAGCTGTCGTTTGATTGCATAATGAAACCTTGTAATTAAAAATAATACAGCTAAAATTGTAATTAAATGCTATTGAAGTTTTGGGTACCTACTGTATATAAAACGATAAAACTTTTTCAACACATTATGATCTTCAATTCATACAAAAATTAGCACTTTAAATATGCTAAATATTAGATTAAATTTTACTAAAATTACTAAATTTGCATGCATGAGTATATAAGTTTATCTACAGTTGAAATATTTAATCAATTCCAATTTAAATTGCACAAAAAATTTCACCTTTACAATTCTTAATTTGATCATAGGTAGTATGCATGAATTATTTTGCATGCCAACTACCAAATAATTTATTTTTGGGAAATGTTTGGTTCGCAAAATATGAATTTATTTTTTGCGTAAGGTTGGTTTACAGTAATATTTCTGATATTGATATCAACTAACCCTCTGGTTCATTTTAACAAAATGAAAAGGTTCTACAAAGTAAAAATATGTAATAACATTCGGCGTTATCCTTCATATTATTACATTTAAACTTCACCAAATTCTAAGGTGTTTGGAACAAACGCTGTCAACTTGGCTATAAAAGTATTGCGTTCTTAAAAAAAGATTAAATTATATGCATCAAATTAATATGTCCGAAAAGTTATGCTAATTTTATAAAGGCAAGGATCACTTCTTAAGATAATAAAAAATATGATTCATAAAGCTAATTTAAAATATTTGATATTTTGTTAATTTTTTGTATTTTTACTATAGTCATTGCAGTAACGATCTCAAAAAAAAAGAATATATGTATATATTTAAGATTATATCTGCAACGACTATTATATACATTACTTAATCTTTATGAGCTATTTATGAACACTTGCAAAATAAATTGTAAGAAAATTAGTTTTCAGAAGTTACCATCAGTTTTATTGTTGAAACTAAACTTGTATAAAATATGGTTTAGCTGTATACAAAAAAAACATAAAATGACATGTTAATCCTTAGAATTTTAAGAATGTTTAGTACACTGCCACTAGGCATTAGAACAACCAAGTTTGTATACTTTCATTGGGTATCCAAAATAATAAGTTTACTTATATTTATTAACACAGAACCGGAACAAGATGATTATTCAGACAAATTAGAAAATACTATTGGATGTTGTGAGAACAGTCTTATCATGTTGAGCCATTTTTTTCTAGTATCACAGTGTCCTCTTTTCTAGTCAATGCTTTTTTTTCAGTTCTGTGTTACAAGGAGTTTAAAGTTTTAGTAGCTTGTAATTAATATTTTAGATACATGAAACTTGACTCCACTTTAAATATGATTAATATCGAATGTATTAGATGTAATTAATCTAATTCAAATTTAACAATTTTCATGTAACCATACATTACGTATATATAAAATATTTTATAAGAAATAAGTTGAAAGTTAAACAGAAAAAATCGAGCAAACTTGATTTTTTTTGTGACAAACACTCTTTTTAAACTTTATTATAAGATGTATTCAATAGTTTTAGTCATAATAAAAATATTAGCATCTTTCATTTTAGTAGATTTTTGTAAGATTAAACCAATTTTGCTAGAACTGTATTCGAAATATCTAAATAAATGTTTTATCTTTCAAATACTGGAATGTTTTTTATCAATAATTATTACTTCTCAAATTCATTTACATACATAGTTATTTCATTTCGAAATATGGCCTTGAATCGAAATTATACCTTAAAAACGTAATTAAAAAAAACCGTTAGAGGCCAAACTTTCTTCAATTGAAAGTTATAGAGACTATTTTCGTGTTGTATGGTACAAATAACAATTATATGTTTGGGTTTTAGCGGTAGACATTCCAAGACCTAAACTTTGTTGGATAATGTTATCTGAAAATGATTTATTATAGTTTATCAATTTAAATTTAAATATTTGTAATTTTTTTTTTTTTAATATTAAGACAGTAATTTAATATATATATATATATTTTTAAAGGCGAATAAAGATTGATTAAAAAAATTTATTGATTCAACTTAAATTGTCATCACTTGTTATAACATTAATTATTTCGTATATATATTTTTTTCTTCTCCTTTGGATTTTTTTTTACTTTCAAAAAATGTATAATAATAACTTTATTATATAGCGAGGGTACACAACAGCTGACGTGAACTTAAACGACATCAGCGTTCTAAAACAATATGTACTTATCTATTGGTGTAATTTTACTCTTTTTGTAGTTTTACAATATGTTCATTGTTGGTCGTCTTTAATTATAACATACTGTAAAGTAAGTGAAATAAACAGTCCAGAGAGATCAAAATTCATTCAATCATGTCCTAAGGATTCTAATGTTTTTGAATTCATAGACACTCTTAAGTGCAATGAACTCTTGGTTAACCCTATTAGGACTGCTTAATTACAAATAATAGCAAAAAACAACATGAAAAAGCAATTATAATATTAATCCAGCTCTTTTTCTCAATGATAGAAACTAATTTGTTTAATTCAACGTGTAATTAAAGACTTTCGAGTATAGCTTTCTTATTTAAAGGAAATTGTAAACAAAAAAGGCTTAATCACAATTTATATAATGAGTTGTAAAACATTATGTAAAGATTGATTATCACTGCAGCCTCATTAAAACGAGTTTTTCATTACTTCTACATGAAATCCTTTTAATTGCATTTCAATCAAAAAATAAATATATTTATTCTCAATATTTGCACGTTTACATTATACTCTTATATGATATATGTCCAAATGAGTTGCATCCATCTCATAGATATCGAAGATAATTAATGTTATTAATTCGTAATTACATAATTTATTTCATCTTTAGTTATAATCATTGTTGTATATTTACATTTGTATAGTATGCAGTGCTTTCACTTACGTCACTGAAAGTGACGCCATTTTGTAAGCCTTTATGTTGATGACATTGTTACATTTTAAACAAAATAGTCGAATTTTCAGAAACTAAACTGCATGGAATGAGAATCTAATAGCTTTAAAAACGTAAACATACTTTTGAATTCATAATTTATTTGAGCCTGTGATAGTGAACTTGGGTATTATATGTCCCAAAATTTTATAAAAATGATTCTCATTTCTTTGAATCTACGTTTTATCCACAATACTTTTGAGGATGCTCCTGAAAAATATAAACATTTTTTTTAAAGTTTTAATGTATTATATACAACAGTTGTGAATGTTGCTAATCGTAGGAAAGGTTATAACAAATTTAAGTTTACCAACACATGTCAATGGTATATACATTACGAGAAAATTGACTCCCTCAAATAAAAATGCAAGCAAACTTTTTGTGCCAAGCTCATACTTTATTTAGTAAAATGATCCAATGTAAAGATGAAGTTATATTATCACGGTACAAGATTAAAACACGACATAAAATTATTTTCAAATTCATTTAAATTGATTCTATGATATATAGTTCAAAATTGAACTAGAATGTTTATGATAAAATATTTTCTTCTTTATTATTGTATGTTTTATATAACACCATAAATCTAGTACAAATATAAAATATGCATTATATGTTTATTTGAAGATTATTATTTCTTGAGACACGTAATTGTGGTGCTGCAAAAAGAGTTTTTGTGCTTCTTGCCTCTCGTGGACTTTTCTTAAGTCATTTTTGACGTGAACGTGAATGGATTCTTCAAAATGATGCTTAGATCTGCATGTTCTATGCCATCTCTAAGACCAAGTTTATTGAACCTTCGTCTCACAATAAGGATAATGGGTCCTTTTCTTCATAAACAATATTAACACTGAAGACTATATCCAATTCTTTATTCATCATGATAATCATTAAATTCCTTTGTTTTTCCTTTTCTGTTCTTCCTTTTTTTCAATCTGAGGAATGAGGTGTATAATAATAGTTACAAAAATGTAATATTGTAGCTAATATCTTATTTAACGTACACAACCTCATCAAAACATACAATTACTTATTTGATTCCCTAAATTCAGATAAAGAAATGAATACTTTAGTAAAAATAAAAATTTATGTTTTTACTATAAAGAGAACAAATCGTGTTGAAACCTCACACTTATGTTATAAAAATTATTTGAAATAATAATTTATTTTTTCTCTATGTTGTACATTTATAAAAGTATTTTTTGCATTTTAATTGATATTTGCAAGTTTCAAAAGGATGGAATATCTTTAAAAATTATACAAAATTTAATTAACTTAATTATTATAATCGTTCAACTATGTTTATCATAAATTAAAATATGTTTTAATATATGGGTATTTATTTTTTAACCAGTTCATTAGCCGAGTTATAAAAAAATGTTCTATAATGGACAGTTAATTGTTGACATCATCTAGAGTGGGATTTCTTTACACACAGGGAAATTATGATATAGCAAAACTATTGGAAATTCGATTGTTGATCAAGCACTTTCATGTTTTGCAAACAAAGGCTCAGTTATACTTATTCATTTATTATTATCAAGAAGAAATAACAGTAAATAAATATAGATTTGATTTATTTGAGAAATGGGACTTTTGTAGAGCTAGAGGAGAATAAAACTCGATTATAATTATCTACAAAGATGTCATTCCTAAACATGACACGTGTTAAAAGATAAAAACATTGCTCAGTAAACATTTCATTATTTTTTCCATTAATACGTTTTATGGACAAAATTTGCGTATTTTACAGAGAGTTAATCTAAATATCCCTTTAATAGAAGTTGAAGAGCTATATGAAAATAATAGTGATCTTAAGTAGACTTAAAGAAAACATATTGTACATTCATTTCTCGTTTTCATCTCAAACAATATGTAGATTCTTGAACTCTCCGTTCATCAATGTTTCATTTCTGCTGCTTATATAATTGCAATTCTATACATATATAACCTATAAATGCATTGTAACTTTAAAACCCATATTGATAGATTGATTAATATTGTCAGTACTATTCATCCTTTCGTTACATACATGTTTTATTGTATAGTCAAATAATTTATTGATGATGGCTATGTATGAATGCAGATATATTATACTTATATTCGAATAATTATATGTCCCTACATTCATATAATTACCGGGTGCGGAGGAACAATTTGTACTGCGTTAAGAAAAGGACCCATATGCATTAAATACACGTTATTACGGACAATTTATCGATGCAAGCATTTACTTAATGGTGGAAGGGCCTGTAGGATTTATCAATCTCATACTTCTTCATCCTTGTCCATTGGCGCCGAAACCATTGGGATTACCCCACTCACCACCACTTATGATAATTTTTTTCATATTAATATTAATAAAATAAAAGTTTTTACGTTAATTTTTTTTTAAATTTATTCATTTTATAAAAAATTAAAAAAGCCTTCAAATTACTCTATAAAACTTTAGAAACTGTTTTTTGTCTTAAAATTGGAATTAAAAAAATCCTTTTGTCAAAATAGCCAAAAAGCCCAACACTCCCCCCTGTCAAAGAATAATCCAAGTCATGGGACCTTCAAAATCCTGCGCCCCCCCCATGACGTTATCATAATTTGGCCTCCCCACAAGCAAATGGGGACGATGTCTTGATGGATGCCTCCTCAACTAATTTTTCAAGCTGAAATATTAATATGTTTATTCGTATGTATGGTTAAAATCGAGTAGTGGATGTATATAGTTGTTCCAAAATTTGCTAGACCCCCACTTTTTTTTAATGTTCCTCTAATTATTCAGATAGAGTTGCACTGATTTAATGTAATTAAACATTATAATATTACATTTAATCCATCTGATCTATTTCAAGTCCACATAAATATAGTATATTTCATATTCTAGGAACGTCCCAGGAACGAACATACGCAAATTCAGCTCAAAAGAATAATCTCTGCCAGTGTGTTGCCCATTGAGCACGTCGTTTAATTACCTAACTTTTTGTCGATGTATGTTTGTGTGGGGTCGGATGGATAAGAGGGAATGGAGTTTGACTAAATGTATATTTTACCTTGCCGAAGGGATTATCAAGAGCTGGGAACACCTTATTACCAAGGATTTGTCCGTCTTTGGCTCTATTAAAATTTTGAGATATGTTGAAAAAAGACCATTGGATCAAACTAGAGAAGTTTACCAGGAAAAGTCGTTCATTTAACATTACTATACTCATTATATATCTTATTGATGAAATAAATAGTACTCTTAGATATTTAGAAGTGGCTAGTAATTACAACAGGTCGTTCTCCAGCTAAAATAAACCCAATCACTATTTGCCTTGGTACTGCCATTTCAAAAAAGCTTTACTATTTATTGTTTGATAATACTTTTTTTACAAAGCTGTAGTCAAAATAACGTCCTACAATTCAATCACTTAAGATTTAAAAGCTGTTCCTTAAATTACGAAGCCCCTGGTACATACTATGACATATGAAAAGCAGGCCATCAATTGAATAGATTTTAATGAATTATTATTATTGCATTTATATTCATTATAATATTTTCAAAAAAGATCACGAAGTAAATGTCATGATAAGTAACGGGTTAAATAAATTTTGAACCTTATGCTGAATTTTAATTAAAATAAGATGAAGTGTTTTTTACATTGATAGTTCATAATGCTCTTAGTATAAAAAAAAAGAACTTCGTTTACCCTGTGATTTAGTTATCAGGAGTTCATGATTCTGTTGTTAACATATTCAATTACCATTTAAAACTTGATTACTAGTAATCAGAAATTAAAATAAAAGTTATCATAAAAATATTCCTTACACTACTTATTTATCTTACTAATACTGATTTTTAATTCATAAACGCCAACTCCTGTACGCGTATACCTAGAAATGCAAATCGGGTTAATTTTTTGCTCGCAAGATTTTTGTTAGTTGGTACAACCATTTTAATATATATCCTTCTCCACCTCCTTCCTTATCACAGCTGTTTTCATCGATGTAATAAAACATTATGATAGCTACGCTCCTCTCCTCTCAAAAAATTACCAAATGGTCAGAGTTTCCATGTTTATTTAAGTTTTCATTTTTTTAACATTCGCAAAATACACAAAAAATTTCATGATTACATATGTCCCTCTACTAGGCAGTGGTAAAATTTGAACTATTTAAAGTCTATTTTTAAAATTATATTTGACAATTTTCTTTTTGTATTGTGTTTAGTCAAATGACTAAAGTAATTATTTTTTCCTACCATCGGGGATTTTATTTAAAAACCAAAATCAATTAAGAACTAATGATGATCTAAAATTGATCCTACTGTACACACATACATCTTGGGCACTCATAATATAACTAATTTAATTATCATCCTTTAAAAAAGTCATGTCTAGAGGTTGGTGCATAAAGTGAAAGCCATAAATAATCAAATCTTCAATGCACTTAAATAAAATCAGGTAGAACTAATATTTTCTTGGTTACATCTGAATGATTTTCTTATCAATTTTTTGTGGAAAAAAATAATCAACAGTTGAATTCTACTACACAGTCGATGCATTTGATTATTTGCTTAAGTACCTAAATGCAACAAACATGCATCAAACTTAATTTATTTGGAAATGAATTGGCGTGAGTTTTATTCATTATTTTAGCTCTTTCAAGATTTGTGGTACTTTTTTCCACCGATAGAATCCTACTTTAGATTCAATTCCATAAAAATAGAAGCATGTATTAGATAATTGGGAATATCCTAAGTATCATCACTTAAGGCATAATTAGAGTTGTAAAAAACAAGACTTTAGAAATGTGTATTACTTTTTAAAGTTACAAACTGAACAGGGGGTTTCTTTTTTTTCAAAGCTATTTCTCATATTACATCATTCTTGAAGAAGTAACATCTAACTATAAAGTAAGTGAGCTCATAAGCAATGGAGATTAACATTGGCAATTGGTTGTGGGGTTATAAATATTGTGTTGTAACTAAATTTAGGATTTATTAAACTATATCTTCAATCTACAATGATTTAATAATAATAACAATAGTTACAAACAAACTGGATTAATAAAAGTACGTACAACTTTTATTTAATAACTAGCACTAGTCCCCAATGTTTAAGACTCTTCTTTTTTCAGGGGTGTCTGCAAGAGTATACTTTGGGGATGAGGGCTTGATTTTTGAATTTTCTATGGAAAAAAAAATTATAAAATTCCATATTTTGCACAAAAATTACATAATTAATAATGCAAATTTTAATTTTTGGGAATTTTTTTTCAAAAATCCGTAGCTATTTACAAAAACAAATTCAAAAATTAAATTTAAAATATTAACTTTTTCAAAATAGAATTCCATTGATCTCCAGTTATTCGTAAAAATTAAATTTTTATGCAAAAAATACAAAAATAAACTTTAAAATATTAAAATTTTTGGAATACAAAATCAAAAGAAAAAAAAAAGAATTTTCTTAATTTCGAGAGGCTCCAGCAGAAATGAGGATCGACAACAGATTAATTCATGTTTAGTTATATCCTCGCTAGAACAAGGTGGGTTATCTGTTGTTTTTTTCTTCCTCTCATTACTGATACAATATACTCATATTTCTAAAAAAATAATAATTAAACTGTCCAACAGCAAAAATGGTACAAAAACAGTGTAGCTCAATTTAATAGAGTTCGATACCTTGATTTTAAATTTGGCCTTATTTTTTCTCCGCTAGCCTCGTGGCCTTCAGAAAAAGCCCATATTTTTTGGCTGTTTTTGGCTATTTTTAAGGTTCAAAGTGTTTTAAGCCCTCGTTATCAAAAATAGGGATATGTTATTTTATATATTTTAAGCCGAATGTTAAAAAACTCAAAAAGCATTTTTTTAAATATGTATATGTCTTGTTGATATCTCGAGTTATCTTTTTCTAAAGTTATAAATATATGCTTTTTAATCAATTACTTTAATTAATTTGAATAAATTCAAAAAGTTTAGAAGTATATCATTAAATAGGTGAAAGTCTGAACTTTAATTTAAAAAAAAGGGCATTCCCAAAAACATTCTATACTGTTGTCAATTAAAGATAAGGCCACTGCGATATTTCAAGGATAAAACACATCTTTGAATTGATCTCATAAGAAAAGTCCATAAATATAGACATTTAAACTGTCCTGACTAGAAGACCTGTAGTGATTGAGGGATTCGAAATGACTAACATTCAAGGGATTCCTCAGAGCAAATCCTACAGGTCAGAAGCAATTAAAAGGGGATTTTGTTACCATGGACTACTTTACGCACATTGATGAACATCGATCGTTAATTCGACTCCTCCCCTTTTTTTCTCTCTTTGTCTCTATCTCTTTTTTTTTCTTTTTCGTCTCTCCTAGCTAAGGCAGTCTAATTTCTTTGTCAATGGATTTTATCAGTGGTCATAACATAAATAAGGATAAAAATTATACCTATAGGTATTTTTTTTAAATATATCTTATTTAACACTTCGTTACCTTTCTTCGAATCTCAATCCAAGTACTTTCCTTAGGTGTTTATCCCCTACCAACGTAAAAATATATGTTTAATCCTTCGTCAGTGAACTGAGATTTTCTGAGCCTCAAATTTTATTAAATTCGTAAAATTTTTTTTTGTATATTTCAATAAAGGAAATTTTTAGAATTCTCTTCAAACATTTTTCAGAATAAATGTTACTTTTTTTTTGTAGTAAAAATGTATTTTCTTAGAATTAATCACAAATTTTGCAATTTTTAATGAAGATCTGCAGGATTCATTTAATCTGGTCCCTTTTTAGTCATCCTTTTGCTTTTCTTTATTATTTTTTTTAATTTAATAATATACATACAAAATAATGAATGATACTAATTAAATACTATAAATCCTCGTATTACAAGTGTAGATTTGTACAAAATAGATTTGATCACCAATTTACTTTGCCCTCGTCTCTCATCCAATGTGGATCTCACCACTTAATGGGTGACTGATGAAGAACAACCACTTTGTGACCACTTATCGAATGGTAAATAATAGGGTTGTAGCAATCCCAAAATAAACTTAAGAGTGCACCCAAATCGGATCCAAAAGTTGCCTCATACATATAGGTAACATTTTTTGCTAAATGACTTTATCAGAGATATGCGTCAGTGACGTCACCATCACTAATCAATCTTCATCTTTTTTTTTGATTCAGTTTTACTTTATTCATTGATATTAGTTGAGGGTTTTACTTTATTTTTGATTTATTTTCTTATATATATAGTAAATAATAACATCTATAATATTACAATATATAAATTGAAATAAACATTAGTGATCTAATTTATAATATTTAAATAGGCAATATCCCTAGTTAAAGGACAATTTTTTTCTTCTTCTCTCACCCTCCCCATTCAAAGGAGATCACAAACGAGTAAATCTCCCAATTCTATATTCTCAGAGATAGAGAAGGAAAAAAAAACAACGCTCCATGGGATGGACGCTTATTGTCAACAGCGTATTTGAAACCTCCATTTGAGGAGGAGTCCATGAAATTAATCAGGGTTCAGCCTCAGATTCCGAATGGAATAATTCCATTCGTATGCCTCCCGCGTAGAGTACTTCCTGGACCTTGGAAACAATATTCTCTATTTTGAGACACTCCTCATATGATGCAGACGTGACGATAAGCCAATCCATCTGGGTGAGTCTCACTCCGTAGTGGCGTCATACCATGTCTTCCACCACCCCCAACATGAGTAAAGCCATCTGACAAAAGTAAAAAATATGAAAGGATGTCTCCGTCTCCTTCTTACAGAAAGAACACTTTCTATCTTCCGGACTCGCTCTCGATTTATTGGTAAAAAGTGAGGATGTTGCCAGCCTGTACTCTTCTTAGCCACTTCTGGTGAGAATCGCTGAAAGGGTTTTTCAAAATCATAATGGGTCTATTCTTTTCATGTCTCTTTCTAGGCCCAGTATCTTCATTCTTCTCTCAACTAAAGTAGAAGGGTGTTTCATAACAAGGGCGTTGCAAAAGGCTTCTCTTATTAATTTAGTAGAAACAGTTTCTAGTGCAATATATGACGGAGTTAGAGGACCCGGACGCTTCTTATTCGCTTTTTGGATCCGGAACAGTGTTTTGGCCCTTAGCAAATGTTTGATTTTTTTCAAAACGATGCTAATTGAGTGCAGATTACCGACAGACGTTATTCCATGGTTTTTTATATAACTCGTCACGACTTTTCCGACGAGTTTTAAAGTTGACAGGCTCGTCCGGCCCCAAAAGTGGAAACACGTAGTCTATAATTGACTTCCACGATGAACCCTTCTCCTTCCAGTACTGTCCACATCTATTCACGGCTCTGAAAACTTCTGGTGGACCTGCAAAGATCCACACATTAAAATTGTATTCTGTAATAAGCTGAAATACGTATCAAATTTTTTCAGCCCAGAAACTGTTGCATTTTCTTAATCTTTTGAGTTATGATAGATTCAGCGTCTTCCACACGGCTTCTACGTTTGTCGAACTGAGTCCACAACTTATTATTTTTTCATTCTTGATAGAAAACATCAAAGTATTGAGTAACTTCGTGTTCGTGTACTTATGAAAAACGGAAAGTAACGCCAAGGAGGTGCTGGGGAGTTATCTTCTATATTAAGAAATACATATATGTTATATGAACAGTCTGTATCTCTGTTTGTCAACACCTACTAACTCTGAGGAATGCCAAGTACTACCACTTGCTCATTAATAGTTCAGAAACTGATAAAATAATATGTGGAAAATATCTTATATGCAACATAAGATCCATTGGAAAAAAATTAAAATTGATGAGAGGTAGCAAATTATTAAAATGTGTATTAAAGAAGTTGTAATATTTATACCATTTTTCTTACACGGAAAGTCGAGCAACGACATCACTAATTTATTTAATTTATGTTTTGCGATAAAGAAGCTGGGATTATTAGTATCAAATTATTGAATTAAAGCATGATGAGGTGCAATTTTTTTAGCACTAATTTGTTCTAAAATATTTATATACTTTACTTATAAAAATCCAATTATCCTAATTCTCTATATTCTTTTGATCATTACAAAAATTGATATTCCTTTCATTTGTAGTAATTGGATAGAGTTTAAAATATATACTACAAAACAAAATTGCTGAGTAATGTTTTAAAATATTACTAATACAAGGAGGCATAAACTTTTGTCTGAAAAGTATTGTAAGCGTGATATAGCTACACTTTTATTGCCATATCCCATTCCTTAATTAATAATATTCTAAAGAGAAGGATCCTTGATCCATAATGAACTAAATAATTATCAGATACATATTTTGTTTTTTATCATATCTCTCAATATTTATCACAAAAAGAAAAGAATAATTGAGTGACGTAGCTCAGTGGACAATGAGTTCAGAGAAATTTATTCTTTTAAGGTACATATAATAAGGTTCAATTCATAATGGTTCCTCCAGAAGGAAATATACATAATAAACATTGACACCAAAAAAAATTCTAAGTCAATTCAGGAGTGAGACGGAGTAACTGTTTAGGAGTATTAAAAAAAATGTATATCAAGGGAAATTCTTGATTTTTCTCTATCAGATACTTTCAGACTATGTATTAATAAATTGAAAAAAAATGCCTAGTTTTTATCTTTTAAAACTAATTCCTATTTATTTCCGTTATTATATATCTTTTATTATCATGTTTATTCTCAAACTAAACGGTCTTCCAATAAGGGATATTATTTTGATATTCAAAGAAAATGACATTTTCTGAGATAAATGATCGTATGTTTATTTCAATGTAAAGAGAAAAGGTATGCCATTAATAATGGAAAACAATAGCAGCCAAATGGCTATGCTTACAGGACTGTATACTTTTTATGAAACGTTCTATCACCAAATTGCAAAGTAGATGCTGTATGCCCACAATAGCTTTACAAATTCCATCTTTGAGGTCTTGAATCGACGCTGGGCTGTTGATGTATCTTTCACGTCACCCCAAAGGAAGTAGTCTCAAAGTGTTCAATCACAAGATCTCAGTGGCCAATTGTGATCACCTCTTTGAGAGATAGCACGGTACGAAACTTTTCCCGTAAAAGAATGATGGTTTCGTTGCTTGTATGGCACGTAACACCGTCTTGTTGAAATTAAACCTCGTCCAGATCAATACCATCCCATTCCGGCCATAAAAAAATCATTAATCATCCCGCGATAGTGCAATCCATACACCGTAACTGTTGCTCCATTCTTATTTTCTAAAAAGTAATGTTCAATGACCCTGCTGGACCATAAACCACACCAAAACAGTTATAGGTTGAGCCTGGAGAAGTTTTTTAACAATAAATCTTTTATTGCGCTCCGACAATGTGCTTCACGACGACCCAAAAATGCTCTAGTTTTCGAACCGTCTCTGCAAGTTTTCTCCATTTTTGTAGTGAATTTTATAATTCAATGGTTTGCTGAAGCGTGTATCGTTCCATTTTTATTAATGGCGTAGTTTGTACCTGTCAAATGTAAACAAATGTATTATGAAATTAATCGTCATTTTGACATTTTCTGATTGAAATTCTGAATAAAAAATAAATAAAATAATTTTAATTTACCATAGTTATTAAAATAAAAAAAAAAGAAGTATTAGAGGAAAGAAAGAATTAAATACCCAAAGGAATAATGACTAATATTTAACTCAAATAAAAGTTTTGTGGCATACATTACTTTTAAGATAGCCCTTTAAATCATTTGTTGCTTTGATAAGCATAAAATGTTGCGTTAACTTGTTATTTCTATAAATCAAAGTGAATTTTTCTAATTATGTTCCAGTTAGTTTTATACTTTTAAACAACTTTGTAAAGATTACCAGTGTCCTTGAAAATATTTTATAACTGTTGGATGCCAATAATATATTCTTTTGAAGGTCATTATTCTTTTTACAGAGTGTGTGATCATCAATAAAATGAATGAGTATCATATGGCTATATCATACATTTACATATGGAACTAAAAAATTTGTTATTTAAAAAAAAAATATTTTAAAACTAAACTTAGAGACATAAAGTTATGGGGTAAAGCCTGAAATAATAGCAGTAGTTAAAAGAAATATGTTATTTTCCGATAGATGACTTTAGTAATATGTATCTGGTGTTGCATAGGTAAAATCAGTTTGTTTGTTTAAGCGCTTGTCAAAGTTCGATACCAACATAGAGATAATACGCCATTTTTTACAGTTTTTCTTCGAACAATGCGAAAATGCAAGCCAAGCGTATGAAAATGTGAATAGGGTTTCTTTCTTGATAATGTAGCAGGCACAAAGGTACAATATTGATTTGGTCTATACGTTCCTGTAATTATTTTGTTAAAGATACACTGCCCTATGGAATGGCAATTGTTAAAAATGTGCATAAAATAACGAAAATTGCAGGGGTTGGCCATCATGTAAGCACTGTTTTGATTGCCTAAGAGATAAATGATGATTTTTTCTTCATGAACCACTTGATTTTATCAGTATTACAAAAAAAGAGGAGGAAAAAATATTCAGACTTTTTTTTTAATGTTTATTACATATTTGTATCAATATATATCATAGGCTACGTGATTTTAAATCTACTGGATCTTATAGGCATAACAAGTTGTTTGGTACTCTAAGTTATCATTTGATTAGTTGGGTTTAAGAAATTAAAATTAAAAGCTCTTTTGGATGCACTTAAATATATATGTCTATGATATATTGACACTTCATACTTCACAAACATTAAATCAACTCTATTATATAAAAGTATTTTTTTTTTCCATTTTAAAAAACAAATATATTTGTAAATAATCACCCAACCTCTGTTATAAATAATTGGAAATATGATATTGATTCTTAATTCAATATTCACATTCCATACTTCACAAACATCTAATTAACTTTATTATATTAAAGTAAATATATTTATTTACATTTTAAAAACATATATATTGTTTTCTAATCACGCCACCTCTGCCACAAATAATTTGAAATCTATAAATAAAAATTTTACAAAAAAAATTCTAAACATGAAGCATTCTTTTTGTTTGTTTTATTGTCTACCAAAATAATTACCTAAAAGGGCTAACCTATGGGCAGTGTAATCCTTAGATGAGATGAAAGGACCAATTTAAAACAAACAAAACATAAAATAAGCACTTATGTTCTTAAGCGTCTCTTTTTTTTTCAGTCCAATAATATCAGAAATTATTAGTTCTTTATTAGTAATTTTCTTTGTCAACAATTTCATTTTAGTTTTTGTTCATTTACAAAATGTATCAAATATATTAGTGATCTTATACAGCACATTATCACATAACGTATCCAACTGACATGACAATTTACTATATACTATTTTTGGCATCTTCGTTTCTTTCCATTATAGCAAAATTAATGTGTTCCTCTTCTTAAAACACGAATTACATCTGGCAAAGCTGATAATATTTTCAGATACATAGTAATAATCCCCCTTTATTTTATCCACAAATCATAATGTAAAAACTCGTTATATAAAATGTACACCTCCACAAGACATAATAATCCCTTTGATGTTCATTTTAATAAGAGTTTTCACCATTCAAGATATGTTAGATCGATGTATGCGAGTTGAAAAAAAAAACAGTTCAGTGTTTTTCAACTTATAGTACTGTCAATTTCTTAAACAATTGGAGTATTTATAATAAATAACATCAAATGTGTCTTCCTTCCTTCAATCCATAAAGATGCACAATGAGAGAAATTAAGGCATTTCATTATGTGACGACCATCAGATACAATTTGAGTATTCCATGATTTAATACAATTTGACTGAATTGAGTGACATATACGTTCTTTTGAAAAAAAAATCTTGCCTATTGTCGTGAAAATGTCTCTAAAAAGTAACACTGATTCTACTGAAGAGCCATTTAGCAATTAAAAAACAATTTATGGAAACACTATTTAGTACATTCTGATTCATATACCATTACAATATAAAGAAAAACAAAGGTTATAACATACAGGGAGCAATGTAATAAATAATGAAATATTGCAGCCATATAGTTCAACTCATATTAAAAAGAAAAGAAGCGGGAACTACTTTATTTAAAAAAATTTAAAAGTGAATTTGAATTTAAATGAAGTTTAGAAACGAGTTAAATTAAATCTTATATTTTTTTTTTGTTATCTTCTAGGTGAGAGTGTCTAAGTATTGAGTGAGTGGCTACGTGTGAGTTTACTATTGAAAAAGAGAGTAACATTAATTAGTTAATAGGATGTTATCTTCGATATAATTAAAACAAAAATTGTATGTTCGTCAACAACTAAAAACCCCGAGTAATTACGCTCACTACAGCTATTATTAAATGAACTTTTTTTCATTCAGTTATTTTTATAGGGAAAAAAAAAATTATACACATGAAGAATTTGTAAACTATGTGATAGGGTTTAACCTTATGTTTAAGCCATAGTAATAATAAATAATATAATAACTAATAATTACTCCAAAATACTGAGGTATAATAAATGTTTTAGAAAAGTACTCTTTTTATTTGTTTAATCATTTAATGATTGTTTAGATGATACACCCTTTGGCTTTTCAATTGTTTTTAACAGGAAAAGTAACTTATTTGGAGTATTATTCTCATTAAGTGCAATAGATACATATTTAGAATAAGTCTTAAACGGAAAGTCATATATCCCAACTCAACTAATTACTGCTACACAGAGAAAAAACAACTTAAAACTCGAAAAAATCTGCTCTTTTTAATTTTTTTAAAATGAATAAATAATGTCTAGATGTTTTATTTTTAAAAGTGTCAATGATTTTATATAAAATAGATCAGTAACAGTATACACTAGATTTTGTTTGACAAAAATTTGAAAAAGTTATGTATTCACTCATGTTATCTCCAAGAATGAACAAAATGTGTAAATCAATATCAGTTTTATTATTGAAAATAAAAAAGAGATCAGCTTATCTGTCGTGACATATCATTAGATAAGCTATAAGCAGCCTGGAGGAGGAGGAGGAGGGAGAGAAATAAATAAACAAAGATATAGTTAATAATTACTCCGATTTCGTACCTTAATTCTACTTTAAGTACGACAAGAACATTGAATTATAATTTTACAACATATCCATTGGGTTATTCTTCATCTTTTATGAGAACACAACGAATGTTCAATCAGATATTGAATATAATTGAATGTAGTAGAAAAGGAATTTAAATCCTAAGTAATAACAACCGCAGCTCAGGATTAGAGAGTTTACATTTTAGTTTGCCAAATTAAAAAAAAAACGGACGAGCAAAAAAAAAAAAAAAAAAAAACACACACAATTTTCATCCACGTAAATAATACATCGACAGTTAAAGAATCTTTTTTCTTCGATCAGACTATTACATAACTTTTATCAACCGTCCATGTAATAAAAAGAAGTACTTGTAATTATTAATTTACATAAATAATCGCTAAAAAACATGAATTTTCATTAATTAAATAGCAAAGCCACCTCAACAACCAAAAGGAACATTATTAATGAGAGAGTGGAGTAATAAGTTTAAATTATATAATTAGCATTAGCTAGAGATGTCAAAAAGAGCCAATTTTAACATTGGGCAATCTAAAACGAATTTTATATTATAGTAAGGGATGATTAATATTGTTTAAACTGCGGTTAGCCTAAAAAAACACGCCTAATATAATGATTAAAAAAAATGGTAATTTTGAGAGAGGCAAGAGGTGTAAAAATAGGTCCTAGAAAGGGAAACGGTTTTTTTATTATTTGCAAAGCTTTTATCATTAATATTTTATACTTGAAGACAGAACTAGACAGTCTAAGTATAAAGTAACAATCTATGTGTGTGTTCATGAAAAACGGGTAGTAACCATGAAGGTTTGCTCTGGAGTTATATGTGTAAGTTCTTGTTGGACCCGGAGTAAAAATGAGGATCGACATCGTTGTAAATTTTTACCCGTATCAAGGAAATGGATTTGTTTTTATTTCTTACTTCTTCTTCTCCTAGCTCCTTGCAGTGGATCTAATGAAACGTTATGACAGCTCAAAGCTGATTTTCTCCCAAAACGTGGTCAAAATTGACAGGATTATCACGTTTTCATTTTCAATTTTTTTTTTTTTTTTTTTTACATACCAGTTTGACATGTTTGATGTATCACTCGAGACTACATATCTACTGGACAAAACGTCAACTGACAGAAGATCAACAGTACAATATAAAATAAAGGGCTACTCCAAATGGTGTTTTCCGCCTAAAACATAACCCAGCAGCACCATTTCTATATAAACTACCAGTAAGGGCCCCTCCGATCCCCTTAAACATCTTGGGGCTATTTTCAGTCACATCTCATCTCGAAATGGGATGAAACTTGCAGCCATGACCCAAAATGGGATGAAACCCTCTGCTACTATTTAAGCAACCATTAAGAGTCCCTCACAACCCATATGTACTCCCAAATGTTTGAGTTGTTATCGGGTATGATCTGGCCCCAAAATGGGATAAATCCCACCGCCATCATTTAAATATATCCCACTTCCATTTACATCCCGAAAGGGTCCCCAAAATTTGACAATTTTTAGTGTTTAATCTAATTTTGAGGCCGGTGGTACCCGAAATAGTCCCAAACTTTTAGGTACAATTGGGGGTTTGAAAGAGTTCCTTACTGTTTGTTTATGTAAGTGTGGTGGGGTAAATATCTAGGGCTCGAAATGTCTGGAGTGAAATGTCGTAGACAGTTTTTTCATATTTTGAAATGTAATAATTGCCAGTTGACGTTCTGTCGGTCGACGCCTTGTACGGTCGACTTTCTGTCGGTGGACCTTTTGTCCATTCGATGGTTTTTCTTTTCGACGTTTTTTCCGTCGACGTTCTGCCAGTCAATGTTTTGTCTGTCGACGTTTTGACCTCCTACGATGGAAATCGTCAAAATCCTTGTGAGCATTCATTTAAAATATAATAAAAACAAATATTAGAAATCTGCAAAATAATAGTGTCTTTATTAATTATTTTATTTTGAAAATTTAAACATATCATCGAGCAGAAGAATATAAGTCGTCTATTAAAGTTCCTAAAATATATTTTTCTTTTGATTTTTACTCACGAGGATTTAGACAATTTGTCACCCATAGTAATCGCTATAAACTATAATACTTATTTCTTGCTGATACGTTAGAATTTCCAAAATAGGGTGGGACAACCAATAAAATTAGTTATATAAAGGTGATGAAAGATAAAAATGAGTTGCTCAAGACTTTTAAAAATTGAAAGAAGTGAGCAAGCCTATTTTAATGACGTAACAAATATATGGAAAACGCTGGCCCTTATTTGTATTTTGCTCTAAGATTTCAAGGAATCTAACTCAAAAAGTAAGATTTGCTACTTGTAAACTAGGCTTGGGACTATATAAAGGTGAAATTGCATCTTATTTTCATACTATACCCTTGTATGTATGAAAAAAAAAATAGTTGAACAACTATTACGTTTAATAATACAATACCATAAACTACTATTACTGTTAGCTGCCTTGCGCAAGTGCATCTAATCATTTATTAACATTTTTCAATTCTCTGTCGAAAGGGGATATACACTATTATCTTAATATTAGGTATATTTATACAATAATATATCGCCGTCAGTATAGCGAAGAAATCAATTCTATATTAAGAATAAGTGGATAAACACAAAATGTTCATATGGAAAAAATAAATTTACAATAAGATCTTAATTTATGCTGATAAAGAATTCAATGTAATTATTTTGCTAACAGACTGAAGATGATGCATTGAATAAGCCGCTTTTGCCTTGTGATTTTTACTATTTCCTCTGGAAAAAAATATACATTTCAGTAAATATTTGAATAATACTCATAATAATATTATTTTATTCATTTTTGAGTTAATAGTACATTTGTGACGTCACTCAGTTCAGAAAATCAGAATGCAGAATCTTAGCAACACACCTCCCCCTTCGACCACTTTGAGTTACATATTGTTTTTAAAAACTCCTAAATATTCCTAAATTCTCATTTTTTTTTCACTTTAATAGATATCTGTTGAATAAAAACATATTTTAAAATACCAATTGAAAATTAAAAAAACCGTCTATATATTTACCTTTGCAATTAAAAAACAATGGCTTTCTATTTAGTATTTGTAAAATAGATTTAAATGGTTTTAAATAAAGCTAGTTTGAGATAAAAGAACATAATAATAACATTATCTCTGTAATTACTTATATTTTAAGACTAATAAAATCATCAAAAAAGCAGTTCATGAAGTATAAATTGTCTCATTATTAATTCAAGGAGTATGCTCTTGATTTGAGGCCTCGCTCTACGCACAACTTGAAATATATTCTGTTATTTCATTTGTTTATAACAAAAGTAAAGTCATCTGATGATTAGGTAATTTCAAGATCAGTACATATACAAATTTTTTATTAACAACAATGTTTATTTGATTTTTTTGCACAACAAAATCAAACCATACATTACCCAATCTTTGTTCTATCTTTTTTAAATTCTTTTGTCTCTAATTTTTATAACTACACCATAGGAGGTGTGTTCAAAATTTAAGGGGACTTTGTATTGTTTCAGAAAAAAATATTTACTCATTCATTAATATTAATTTTGTATCTTTCAATGTAATCCCCTCATATAGACTCATACAAGTGTGCCAATGCTTTTACCAATCCCCAATGCACTTCTCATAAACACTTTTCGGTATAGCCTTGAGCTCTTCCAACAATGCTGTCTTTATCTTTTCAATCGTAGGAAATCTCCGTTCTTTCTAGATCCCTTTAGTTTGTGGAACAAGAAAAAGTCACATGGGCCAAATTCAGTGAAAATGCTGGCTCAGGTTTGATTTGGTGTTGTTTATGGGCAAAAAATGGGACGATTATTTATATCAAAGAGCAGTTTGAGGGAACACTTTGCTAACACTCATCTCATGCCCAAAACGTCCCAAAAAATTATTATGTCACGAACCAATCGATATCTCATCATTGGCATCTTACCGGATATCTTGGAAGAATATGTATCACTTGTAATTTTTTTTACTCAGAGCAGTTTCACAATATGCCACTGTCAAGTTTTTCGGAACACTTAATTTCATTTTTTACCCAAAATATGATGCAAATTCGTTGATCTATGCTTTACCATAGCAAAAAATCGCCGAACAAGCAAAATACTTCTAATCATTATGCCTCTCAGAAACAAACTAAATATATTCTATAGCTGAAACAGAAAATATATGTTCTTAGCAAGGGTACTAACATAAGAAAATCAAAAAATCCAACTAACTAAATGTACTTTACCCGCTAAATTCAAGGAGGCATCTAACTTTTTGAACGCATCTCGTATAAAGCAGTTTTTTACCGTGTACTGAGTTTTCCTTATGAATCCTATTTGCATATTAATAAAATATAGTATACTTAGAAAAAAATATCCAAGCCAAATAAAATCAAACTAAAATTACAGCAGTATGTAAGACTATCATCATCAATTATACCCCTCAGTCGTGAAAGCATCAATCTTTATAGCAAGACAAAAAGTGGGATTTACTTAGAGCACAATAAGGACAATATTAATTTAATTAAAAAGAGGAACAAATAATAATTGATGACTATTTTTGAATGGTCAGTATTTTTTCCATTGTTTCTACATGAAGTGATTAAAAAAGCAAATGATACTTACAAAAAGAAAAAATATGATGAGTATTTACTTTAAAATAAATTTACTTTGATTTATTCAAAATATTTGGGAGGTCGTTGAAAAGAACATTTTCGTCCAGTATAGAAAAAAATATGGAGTCCTAGTCTGGCTAACACGTACATCCGGTACTCGGATAATAGACAAATAAAATAATTGATTATAAGCGTCTTCTCAATATTCTACACAAGTGGTCTGCAATCTCTTTAAAACTACACGTAAATCAACTATGGCCTCATATAAAATGGCCGGGGGAGGAGGAAAGGGGTTGGTTTTTGGATCTTTTCTGAAAATAAAACTTCAAGTTTTCAATTTTTTTCGCAAAAAATTTGTAACAGGATTATGAAATTTAAAAAATTTAATATATTGAAAAGATTTCAAAAATCCCCAACTATTTGCAAAAAAAAATATCAAATAATTAATTTATGAAACAAAACATTTTATAAACAAATTTTTATCTTTATTTTCGCGTAAAACTCATCATCCTGAACATAAAAAAATGGGTAAAAAGCAAAAATTTCTCAATCTGAGGGACTAAAGCCCCCCCTCTCCTAGCTCATACTCTGAAGACGCCGCTGACATTGTTCCAAAATTACAAGGCCATTATAACAAAAGGAAATAATTACTTAAATAGCTCATTGTTCCAACAATATAAAGCTATATAACATCAAAAAATGTCCGTAACGTCAAATCAATGGCAGTCATGTTTCTTTGGAACAAGATGCTCCCATAACAATAACAAAAGAGCACGGACAACATGTAGTAGGTATTGTTGCTTGTTGTCTGTGAAATCTGATGAGTCGTTTAATAATTATGGAGGAAACAGGATCTCCAACAAGATTGAATACTTTCTTGAGCAGTTTAGTCCGCATTTTCAGGACTTTCACTGATAACGGAACACAGCTGAGGGTATCATGAATTACTTTATAATTAACTATGCAGCCTCTATGATTTTTCCCTACACAATTAAATTAAGACAAACATTGCTCACGTGGTCATCATTTTGCTCAATAAAACCATTAAAACACATATCGTCCTAATATGAACACGGCAATAACTTTAAATTTTAGTCAATTTAAATTTAAATATCTTCAATTGAAAAAATGAAAAAATATAATGTTTTATATCCTACAAAGTGTATCTGTGATAAAATTTCAGAGCTTGTTTAAATATTGTTTGTACTGACTATCAATTTTTCCTCACTCAATATAAATATTTTTGTTTTTTTCAAAAATAGTGAATTTCTTACATCAGACTGTAGATTGAATTATTCATATATCTTGTACCAATTTGACTAAAATATTTGAGATACCCTTCTATTTGGGTGCTTTAAAATGTACCAAAAAAAGACCCCTTGCATATGGTTAAATAAATGAAAAATAAAAGAGACTAGAAAATATGTTAAAATGTACTCAGATATGAATGAGCTCATCTTTTTTCTAAACCAGAGAACAGTCATTTTCTGGTACTGTATATATATATTTTTATTTACATCCATATTAGCCAGATAGTAAGTGTATCCATAATATTTATATGCCTTTAATATTTGTATTTTTAAAGCCACAAAGCCTCCTATTCTTGATCAAGAAGAATGTTATACCGGGCCGTGCAAAATTATTTACCGATGATGTAAATATACTTTTTACGAGGTTTTGTGGCAACCAATCTGATTTTTTCGTATTTTTACTGTTAAAATAAACAAAAATCCTTCCTGTGAGAGCGTAACAACTTCCATACGTGAGACCATGTCCAATCAGGAAACAAAGAGGATCGAAATTACAGCCCTCCTCCGAGCGGGAGTGCCTCATAACAACATTAAGGAACAGGTTGGGGCCTCGTTGAAGACAATTTACAACGTTTCCAAGCGCTTGGAGGCTGGGGGTGATCTCAAGCATTCCCCTCGGGCTGGCAGGAAGCCCACTGTCTCAACAAGGCAAGTAAAGGCAGTGTTCAAGAGGACTTCTAACAGGTCCATTGCCGACATGACCAGAAAGATGGGAACGTCGAGATCAACTATTTCAAGGGCATTGAAAAGGGTCGGAGGAAAGTCCCTGAGGCGTACTGAACGCCCTCTGCTAACTGAACGTCAGCGAGAAGTCAGAATTGAGCGTGCCAAGAAAATCTTGAATGATATCAAAAACTTTGACGGTCGATCCTGTTTTCAACAAGCAAAATGACCGTGTTGTTAGCTTTGGAGATGTGCAAGATAAGCACCGCTATGTGGCAACAACGAAGCACCCTGCTTCGGTGATGATGTTGGGGCTCGTGGCCTCCAACGGGAAGACCATTAAGCCGGTATGGTTCCCCACTGGCTACAGATTAACAGCGGAGGATTATGTGAAGATTCTGGCGTCCAAGGTCCTTCTGTGGATCAAATCCATAGTCGGCAACTCTCCTTTTGTTTTTCAACAAGACTACTGGACCCCTCAGAGCCCATATCTGAACCCACTAGACTTCTCTATCTAGGCGCACGTGGAGACCAAGGCCTGCAAAAAACGACACAAGAACATAAATGTCTTAAAGGCTGCTGTCAACAAGGCCTGGGCCTCCATGGACGCGGATTACATCCAGCAAGTCTGTGGCAGCTTCAGACGTCGCCTGACCAGTGTCATTGAGTCAAATGGTGGCTACATTGATTAAATTTGATCACAAACTATTTTATTATTCTAAAAATTTATGAATAAATTGATTCTCAAGTCATTCGAAATGTCATTATTGTCCGCGATATGTTCTGAACAAAAATCGGTAAATAATTCTGCACGGCCCGGTAGAATCATTATAAATTTCTTAAAAATATGTAAGTCTTTTTCTTTCCAATCAAACTAGATAAAGAGTGAAAATTGTTACCCTGAACCGTGTTTTTTTTTATATTCTCTTTAAGCAATTATCATCATTTGTTCATTCTTGAGTAGAGAACATCTATTTGGAAAGGAAAGATGAAATTTTGTCTATTTATCTGGAAGTTCCAAACGGCAACATTGATCTAAGGTATAACAAATAATGATTGGACGATTAATCGTAATCGGAAAATCGGCTGTTTTTTCTGGAATCAGCCTCGGGAAAACAATAATTAAATTTGCTATTCCATTACTTATTTATTACCAGTATTTAAAAATTTATTGCTTTTCAAAATGATAAAAAAATAATAGCCCCCCCCCCCCTCCAAAATAAGGAATTTTTGCTATAAACTAGAAAATTTAATATTTCAATTTTTATATAATAAATTTAATATTTAGAATTATTTGTGAATAGCTAAATTTTAAAAAAATTTCCTCAAAAAATTTAATGTTTGATTTTTTTTTTCAAAAATCTTGAATTATAAATTTTAATTTTTTTTAGAAGAAATGAAGATTTTGATTATTTTATTCTAAATAATTTTATTTATCATAAAGTGTTGTGACTTTTGAATTATTTGCGAATAAATTAATTCTCAAATGAGGTCAAAAAAATTTTGAGAAAAATTTTCTCAAAAAAATTACAAAAGCCAAGCTCCCCCAAAATATAATCTTGTGAACACCCCTCATAGCAAATCGTATTTCTTAACTATAATTCAAAATATCAAGTAATTGGAATCAGTATCAGGAATTTTTACTTACATCGCATTGGCATGGAGATTTTTTTGGGAATCGTCCGATCACTATGAACAAGTAATCGCTGCAACTAAAGCTGAGCGAGTTATATTTAAAAAAAATCATTATCAGTTATTCGTTGAATGCTATATTAATCAAATAATGTTTCTATGCTTGTTAGTAAATGCTTAATAAGTCCGAGCAATACTGTATACTCCCACTATTCTAAATATAATGTTATTTGCGCGGGTGTTCATAAAATAGAGAAATTAATTGGAAAGTGTAAATCTTCGTTGATTCGAGAATCAACATTGAAGTCATTACTTTTTATATCCTTGCTCGATACGTAGTTGAGCTTGTGTTTATGTCCTTCCTCACATAGTTTCTGGCAGCTAATCTAATGAAATGCCATTAAGGATAAGCTTCTCTCATATCAAACATTAATCAAATTGTCTACCTAACAATGTAGATTTTCGGATTTTTATTTTGTTATTTAACCATTCGAAAATGATTACAATTTATTACAGCATCCATTGTCATTCCTTAACCCTTTCTTTCAAATTGATGAATTCGATTTCTGGCGTATTGAATAATCCGATGTGTCTACTTATCAAGGTAGATGTCATTACAATATTGACATGTTGTATCAGGTTTGTTGTTAGGCATTCGCTATGGATCTGTCATAGCTTATCAATTTCATATGAAGTGTTCTTGAGGTAAGTTGCCGACACTGCTCTGCTTACGACCACCGATAGCTAAAAAAGTTTACAATATATTGGTATACTTATTCATTATAATTGAATGTAAACATTATATACATGATCAGGAAATTTCAGGTTTGCCTAGAATATCATTATTGTGTTGTCTAATTTTTTTTTAAATTAACATGACTTTAAATAGTATCAATGGGATTTTATTATGGTTTTCAGTAAAACTGATAAATTTTCTCCATCTAAACAATAATGAGAATATAAAATCCATAGAAGAGTCCCTCTATTACAAACTTTTCAAAGTTGTACCATTCATTGACTCTCTCAACAATAACTTTGGTAAAATTGAATTAGAAAAGCGTAATTTGGTGGACGAAATGATGAAACTTTTCAAGGGACGTAACTCAATGAAGCAATATATGAAAAATAAACATTATAATTGGGGAATCAAAGTGTTTCTATATTTGGGGCCTCCTATATGACTTTGAAGTATATGTAGAAAAAAGGCAGGGAATAAATGTCACAAACTTGCGTACGTACAATTCTACAAAGCCCTTAATAGTTATGTTGTTATTCATAAATTGAGTAATTCAGATAAAAGTTTAAGAACCACTGTAAAATTAGATAATGAGCAGATTTTGGCTTTATGATTCAAATTCACTTTCTTTTATCTGCGTTAAATGAAATATCAATCAATATCATTGAGAACATCTCTTATTATATTATTTTTAGTATGGTGAACAAAAAAAAAATGCAATTGCATAATTATTGGCAAGAAACTTATAAAAAAGTCACAAGCATTGGATTGAAAGATAAATTAATTGAAAGATTAATTAAAATGATGGATATAGTCTTTATATTATAAAAGATTCTATTAAAATCAGGCAACTTTAAAAACTTTTCCCGTTTCTATTTTAAAATATAAAATAATGGGTTAACATAATTAGAATTTTATTTTTTTTATTTGGCAATATGGAGAATGTTTTTTATTTTCCAAAGCTGATAAAATAATTATTTCATTCTTAAAAAGAGAATGTTTTATAAAAACAGAGAGTAACTCTTAGGATTTGCTGAAGAGTTATAATTGAAAGTCCTTTTTGGTCATTGAGTAGAATTGAGGATCGAAAACAGATTCATTCCTATCTTGGATAAATATTTAGTGGGATTTGTGTTTATTTCCTTAATGTCAAACTGCTTTCAGCTGGTAAAATAAGACGGCATAACAGCTGAGCAGCTATCATTCAAAAAAATGTAAAGTTAACTTAACATTGATCTATTTCTTTCTTAGTAGACTGGCATACGTAGGTGGAGTTTGATTGAGGGCCCTCAAACACATTATAGGTATTTATTATTTGAACATAAGGATAAGTTTGGTGGCCAAAATGCTCTTAAATTTGACTAATATTGTTGACCATTTTTTGGTACTGTGTATAGATCTAATGAACAAAACTGAGCCATTTCATTGAAGTATATTTATATATACGTCGAGGACAGGGTCGATGAAATTTTTTTGTTACCAAAAAACGGAAGTGAGTTTTGAAAAATGTCAATGTAGGGCAAAGCACAATGTATACTTAATATGTGGCCTACAAACACAAAAGTAAGCTAGATTTTTCTTTTCTTAAAATTCAGTTTCGATTACATTTGTACCCTTTGACAAATTATTGTAACTTTCTATCGACAAATTATTCATATTAACCTTTCGCGTGTGTTGCAAATTGCACTTAAAATAGTTAAACTTGATAGTCACAATATCAGAATGATAAATTGACAGATTTCATAAAAATGTCCCTGTTGGATCAAATATTTTTAAATCAATACTCTAGCTAATATAATAAGGTATCTTTTCTCATCCCACAAATTTGAAGCCAAAGTCTATAATTGACTCAAATATATTTCTATGTTTATATAGGGATTTTAACATGTTCTGATTTTTGTTTAGGAGTGTTTCTATGGAGATACACCACATTTTTCTACGAATGATAAACCAAAAAGAATCATAACTGCTTGTATATTAGAATTAATCAAAATTATGGTCATTGAATTTGGAAGAAATACAGGAATATTTAACAAAGTGCACTTTCCAAAAGTTTGTCGATTAAGTATTCAAGATTTTATTAAAACTTTGATTGTAATACCGAATGAAATAATTTCTCTTGTAATTTATAATTGGGTTCTGAATTTTCTTGCTATTTTTTAAGACCTAAAGAAAGGTAAGAAACTAACAAATGATTTTATTTCAGCAAAAAAAAAAAAATAAAAAATATCTAGAGGAACACGATGAAACCCTCCATCGAACACACCCCGTATGGCACAAAGAGTCGGGTGCCCAATCCCATACCTAGTGTAAGAGATTTTTTTTTTAATTGTTTTAAAAGAATAGAGGGATAATAAATGATTTTTTAAATATGAATGAATTAAGTTCATATAAAGATGTAGGACGGGTCAATGACCTAAAATTATATTCATTACTTTATTGTTTTAGTCTCATTTCATATATGTTTGTAAATAGTGCATAATAACATTATGTATACAGGCAAACTTTGCTGCAATTAATCTCCACTCATAAAAATTGAATTACGACTACATTAAAATAAATGAATTACAAAAATTGGCAAAATAATATTTAAATTTAATAGTTTAATGCATCATTTTAAATTAATGAGTCAATTTAATTTAGATTCTAGTTGAGATTCTAAATAACATATAGATATATTATGCAACATATATATATTAATTTTATTAATGTTTTTAATAATAGAATACGCAATGCATTTATCAACCTTTCCTCTTTCAAAAAGAGAAAGGCTCTAAATCAGTAAGTAGTTGTCTAATTATCTCATCCCTTCTAAATCTTGTATGTATTTTTAAACAATAGAAATATATAAATTAAAAAATGTATTTTTATTTTATTTTTTAAAAGTCTAATTGAAATACCTTTATTAATCATTTTTGTAAATATTAGGAAAAATACTAAAAATCACAGTATTTTTTACCACAAATATCTAAAAGACCGAATAAACGACCATTGTCTACGAAATTTGGTAAAACATCGTGTTCTTAAACGATTACACCTTCCCAATTTGTTGGAATGGGTTTCATGTTGCATCTGCAAGAATAGTTTATTTCCTTCAATGGGCTGATTTTGGTATCCACCACTAAAACCCTAGGAAGATTTAGATCCGCGGCCACTACTCAATCAATTTTGAGGTCGTTACTTGTATATTATCATTTATTTTTAATTCACACATTCGTATAAAAGGATTTATCTTATCAATCTCGTAGAGAATGTTTACTGAATTTTTATTTTATCGCTACAGAATGTACAATATATGCTCTCATACTGACTATCCGACATATTCGTAACTTGATGAATATAGCGACTCTATAAGAGTGTAATTTTTTCTCAAATGAAATAAATAGGGCTTTAAACAAAGGTTTTGTATCGATTGTAATCTGTTCAGCGGTGGTTATATTGAAAAGTGAATAGGCCAGAAAGATACATCGTTGTAAAGTACACGAGAAGTGAAATTTTTTTCCAATGCAATAGATAAATTAAGCTTTGCGAAGGGCATTCTTGAATGTAATCTTTTTATTCTAGAAAAGAGGAGGACGAAGTTAACAGTGAAAATGGTTGATATTTCATAATTCTATTTATATCAAGAGTGGCACACGGAGGAAAAATGACTCACAACTAAATGAGTTATAGCAACGCAGCTACCCTATGGACATAAGTTTTATAATTGAACCCTCAGCATCTTGTACCGATGTGTCTAAGATTCCCACACGAGCCCCTCTTTACTTATGTCAGAAGAAAACTAAACAATTAAATCTCTCGCTTAGAGTCGATCTCCCATATCAAATATAATTTACGGATGGAAAAGTTAAGTAGCTCCTAAAGTTGAATCAAGGCAGCTCATGAAAACAAAATATGAGCCAATACCATTCGATATTAGAGTCCTGGAAGTAAAAACGACCAAAAGAAGAATATTTATAAAGAATGTTAAAAAGAAAGTGATGAGTTATTGGCAATGCTCTATCAAATTGGCATTAAAGAAGAAGGTGAAGTGGGGAATCTTTTGGAAGATTCTGATACATCATATTATGAAGAAGAACCTATTCAAAAATGCCATCAACTTGAATAGTCCTGGAAGCAACCATCTATGTGGAATGCAACATTAATAAACATGAACAACTGAAAAAAAAAACCGGTAAAAACTACAATTAATTGGGTAACTAGACCAAAAAAATTCTGGCAAAAAGATTATAACTTGAGAATTCATGTTTTGCTTGACCTTCCTGAGGACCCAATCCCAATGCTCATTTTTTAATAACCTATACATTTCCTAGCTCTTTCAGATCAGATCTCCCTACAAATATACATTAATGCTCTCCAAAATGGTAGAGAGTTTATTAACAAATGTAGAAGAAATATTAAGTCTTCAAAAAGGAAATAACCAGAACTTGATTTATGCCCCTTCTTCAAAACATTCACTTTACTAAGAGCAATATTATTTACCATTTAAATGAAGCATTTCAATGGTTCCGAAATATTACCTGAAAAGGAAAATATAATTGTGGAATGATATTTTAATGTGGCTGAAAAATATGGTTGAAATTTCACATCCCTATGGAGTTACAAAAACAGTTTAAAAAATATAAATTAAATGATGGATATAGAAGGTACTACGAATAACTACAAGGCACCATTTGAAAAAGAAAACTCTAAAAACTCAACAGAGAGTAGAATACAACAAACATATATATATATATATATATCAGAGCCAAGGTTGGGGTTCAACATAAAAATAGATAAAATATCGTCGAACGAACTGTGGGACAATTTATTTTTCGAAGCCATGTTTGAGGAGGAAAACTCCATAAGAAACTCTAGAAGAAGGTGACATCCTTAAAAATCTGAAAAAAGATGTAAAAATGATGGAACAGGATTTGGGAGATGGATGGAATATTAGAAAGGTTTTAAATAGGTTTCACAAAATTGCTAAAAAAAATTAAAATCTTCGTGTGCCGAAAACCCAATAAGAGAAGGAAAAAAATAAACTCAAATTAGGTCATTTTTGCAAAAAGGAAAGGATACAGGTCTGCTACAGGAATTGGAAGAGATAATGGAATATAAAATGCAGGGAGCAAGAGTTTGTGCAATAACTTTAAATCACAAAATCAATGGCAGTAATTTAAATCTGTTAAAATATGGCGGAAAAAATAATGTAAGAAAGAAAATGAAGGAGATACTACTGAGGGGATCTAATATAACATCACTGCTGAAGATTGTAGAACATGTGCAAAATTACCACCAAGAGCTTTATCAATCCAAGAAACCTGTCATAAACGAAAAAGTACCAGACAATATCATTAAGCCTAAGGAACAAAAAGAGTTAAACAAAATGTTTACAGAGTACCAAGTCCTTACATTTATTAAGAAAAAGATAAAGCGCAAGAATCTTCTCTTCATTTCTACAAAGGGGTACTATAAATAGCAAAATTCCTGGCTAAATTACAAAATGAATATTTTTTTGGAAATGGACCTCAAACAAGAGCCAAAAAGGAAATCACAACCCTTTTTTATAAAAAATAAAAACTGGAGACCGGTAACTTTATTGGAAATAGAATATATAATTGACAGTGAATGTGTGATGAAGTGTATAAAACCAATAATGGAAAAAGTGCTCCCAGATACTCAGTTTGGCTTTAGAAAGGGCAGACAAACAGAAGATGGAGTAATGTCCCTCAAATAAATTTTTGAATACTCGAAGTAGAGGACACAAAGGTTTACTTTTCTCTTCCTGGATTTAAAAAAGCATTCGATTCTATCAAACATTCATTTCTATTAAGTGAGATTTAAAATATATATAATTTATTCAATTATATTACAGCGCAATCAAAAATATAATATCCAACGCATGATCAATCATTAATATCGGAGAGAAACCAGTGGTAGAACAACAAAGAGGAATACGTCAAGGGGATTCCATAATAGGGCTGGCCAAAAACCAAAAAGATAAAAAATCAAATATGGTTTTTTTGGCAATGAGTGGGAGACCTCGCTACATATATTTTATGAGTATGGAAGGACAACTCCATTCAGAAGCAAAGTCGAGGAAATTATCCTAAAGGAGTTTAGTTTGGTCTAACTCCAAATAAGGCAAACTTGATGTATGCTATATCACCTGGAGGTCTCCACTCCTTAAAAGCGGACTCCATTCTTACCAAAGTCATATCCATGATGTACGTAGCAAGGTGCAAAGGTGAACAAGTATGGTCTATGGCATCAGGAGGGGCATTAACCTACTTCGGGGGCTGTAGAAGATTAATTTCATATGTTTATATAGACATACACCAACCATA
This sequence comes from Lepeophtheirus salmonis, assembly GCF_016086655.4. Taxonomy (NCBI): domain Eukaryota; kingdom Metazoa; phylum Arthropoda; class Copepoda; order Siphonostomatoida; family Caligidae; genus Lepeophtheirus; species Lepeophtheirus salmonis. Next base: position 35,557,359 of record NC_052131.2, read on the forward strand.
ATAATAAACACAGATCACTTAAGCTAAATTTATAGAATTATTCCGAGGGGAAGGATTTTTTAATATTTTGTGGTTTGTTTCCCCTCGTTGCATTTCTTTATGACTTCTTTTATTAAAAGTTTTATTTTACAAAATTTTGTGAACATAATTTTATTTGTTTATAAAGTTATTATCAAAAAAAAAATTATTATTTTGACGTATGTGTATACAAAAATAGAATACAATTAAATAAAAAAAAACCAATCGAATAAGGCTAGTTATATTTGATGTTATGCATAAAAATAAGCATACATGCCAAATTTCAGATGGATGGGAAAAAGTTTTTAGCTGCAGAAACAAGATTAAAATATCAAAGTTATATTTTATCTTATTATGCCTCATGGTGATTTAAAAAATGAAATAAATTTTAATATCATTCATTGGTGATATCTTACTTAAAAGAATTTCAAAAGTGTAAACTATTGGTTCCCAAAATTTTTTATTGATTTACCCCCTTCAAAATATGTTTTCCCCCACACCAGGGCAAACTTTATTATGTCATAAATTAATATATTTTTTTCTAAATATCAAGTATCTCCTGGAGATACTCCATGTACCCCTATTTCAGACAATTCAAATTGGTTCTACATATTTGTATAACCCCAACAATATATAAAGAAAAAAAAGACTATATTGGACATGAGACAATTATGACTTTACATTTTATTTCCTGATTATTTTGTTTTTAAAGATATTTTTATACAACTATTGTCTGTTTATTCACTATACCTATCAAGGATATCTAAGTTAAGAAAAATACGTGTGAAGATATATGTATTTAAAGTGTCAGAAGAAAGTACAAAATAATAACGTAATACTTTTATATTATTTTAATTACATCGCATACTCAACGAACCCTTATAATAAACAAATAAAACCAGCTTTTATCTGTTAATAAGAAGAGATTATGATTTGAACATTGAACTATGGACATAATATTAACTAACAAGATCATAGATATATTCTTCTGAATATAAATATGCATTTTAAAAATAAGTTACATTTAAAAAACTGACTATCAAGCGATAATTTATTTTATGATTTGTATTAGTATAGAATGGCTTCAACAACTCGTGCAAAATATTTTTTTAAGTCTTTGTGACTTTAACTAAACTCATCTGCCAAGATATGATCAAATGCATTTTATAATATAATGGGGAATCTAAATCCTCAACTAAAAAAAACCTACTGCGAAATAAATAAGTAAAATTTTAGCTATCAAATTCATAGATAATATTAAAAAGCTTCAATCACTACTGTCTGTGCAAAAATAATTTTGCAATCAGATAGTATTTTACATGAAAAATAAAGAAATTTAATGGAATTTTTACCTAGAAGTGACAAGATTACAAAGAAAATATTGATTAATTTATGAATGATTCACATTCTTTATTTGATATTTCATCTTGTAATTGTAGAAATTTTTCATCATGTCAATTTCGATTATGCAATAAAAAATCCTATTTGAGAAAAAAAAATGTTTATTAGTGTCTCTGACAAGAAAACATCAGTTACCCTACAGGAAAAAGAAATTAGGAAATATAGAATAGACCAATTAATTTCCCATGAATTCCAAAAAATTCCTATAATTTATACACTAAATCCAGATTATGAATTTTTTGTCTGAAGTAAAGGTGGCGACGAAGACTTTTTGTTATGAAAAACGACTCTTAAGACGATAATACCAGAAGAAAAAAGAAGTTCTAACTAGTAATTTCAATGGCAAAATAAAATATTTGTCTTTTTACGTAGAAGCATGTGGAAGTATAGGTGTGTCAGTGTGTCTGCGTTACTTTCTACGTTTCTATTAGATTATATTGGACTTTTCAATAAATATCTAACGCTAAAAATATCATAGACAAAAATAAAGTTAGGAGAATGATAACTCAAGAAGAAGAAGAATGAACTGTAAATATTCCAACGACAGTAACAGGCATATATTTTGATTCAAAACAAGATTATTTATTTAAAATTAAAAAATTATCTGATCAGTTTCACCGAAAAAAAAAGAACATGTATCTTTCATTTGGAACAGAATAACAAGTATTTAGGACATTTAACGCTAAATACTGGAAAAGCTCGTCATTTGTATGATGGAATAATTAGCCTTTTGAGCCAATAGTTCTGACTCTAATAAGATATTGTTATTCTTTATATTGTGGAAAAGGTACGAATAATAAGTTAACTTTGATTGATTCTCATAAAAATGGCTGTCGTGAGGCCTGGTTTTACATTGAGTGGGACCTTCAATAAAGATAAAATCCTAGACTCCTATATTATTCGTAAAAACGCGAATACTCTCTTCAAACCAGCACTGGGTGTAGTAATCGTTGTTAAATAAAACCTAAAATGTTCCTTGTCAAGACAACTATACAGGTGCTACTATAAAATCTCAAAAATATTTGTTTTATGATACATTTGGGCTTGAAACCATTATTGTTATTGATTCTTTTTGTTACTCAAATAAATTATATTTCATTTGAGTAACTCTACTCATGAATAAAGTTTGAAATGACCCATATCAGTATTAATAATATTTTTATATTAAATATTAAAAGTCATCATTTTAGGAAAGTTAAAACATAGGAAATTTCAATCGAGTGTCAACATCTAAAAAAATTCTTTTCAGACATGAAATTTTGCATACTGTTTCTCAACATTACGTATCAACTTTTTATAACTAGCCATTTATCAATTTGCAAAAAATTGGATTTACCCCCTCAAAACGTCACAGTCTCCTTTCATGGCAGTAAGAACCCTACAAAGAAAAATTGATTTAGCATTAGAGGGAATGATCTTGGGAAACGGGAAATTAACAAACCTGTATTTTGCAGACGATTGAACGATGAACGAAGAAGCGAAAAATTCTAGGAAGAAAGAGCTAGCCTGGAGACGCTCTTGAAGGGGAGTCTGTTTCGGTAATTAATGATAAAAAACACAGATATTGACAATCTCAAGAGAAAATAATAAACAAAATGGCACTACTTTTCACGTTCAATGACAATGTGGTTTCAATTGAGGAATAGAGATCCCAGAACATACATCAGATAGATGGGAGGATATCTCTGTTTTAATAAACAATTTTGTAATAATTTACCGTTTTTTGAGTTGTGTTTTTTTTTTTTTTTTATAAATATAATACAAATATAAGTTAGAATACTTAAGTTTATCAATTTAGTAGTAATTTACTGCCACAAGTAAAGTAATAATCCTAAGTAAATAATTTATCATTGTATAACCTATCATATTTACGATTTTTGGAGAAGAAATTGAAAAAATTAGATGTAAATAGATCTGTAATCTACAAATATAAAAGTTTTTTATGAATTATTATGATAAGTATAGAGTACTCTGGATATTGAAAATTTAAAAAAGTTTTATATTAACTCTCATTTAGTGTTATTTGAAATTATGAAGATTCACAAAATAGCCAGCTAGTTTTCAAAAATAAATGTTAATCAATATATGAATTCCCCCCCCATCTCTTTACGCTAAAACAATACGTCCAGCTCTATATCTCAAGATAACAGGCGCGGTTTACAACATTTCTGAAATGCTTAGATCAAGGACAAAAGAAATGAAATATTTTTGTCACAATTTGAAAATTGAAAAATGAAGTTAAACTTACAAATTTCTTTTCTTAGAATGAGAGTTTTTCAAGTGAATTTACCCTCTAGAGTCCAACGTTCCTATTATGGGAACATGATTATCTAAGGCTATATCTTTTCCCCATTTGGTTAGAAAAAAATAATTATTGTATCAAATCGTTTTATGAATACTTACGAAATATACCAATCCAATTATAATAAATAATTTAAAAATAAATATTATAATGCTGCTATGTTTGCATGAAGATGTCAGTAAATGTAAAATTCCATGTACTATTTTTGATTTATTTTTTCAGTTGAAAAAATTAAATAATATCAAATTTACTTATCCATTTTTTAAAAATAAGGGTATACAGTAGCATTTCCAGAATATTTAATAATTTATAAATTTGGAACTTGTTAAAACCAAAGTTTGAATCTTTTGTTCCAAAAATGGGGAAATTGAACATTTATGGTACTGAAAGATAAAAAATAAATTAGAACGAAAGAACAAAGCAAATTTTTCTTCTTGAATATTGCCGTAGATAATGTTGAAAATAATGTATTTGATGACTTTGATGTTGTGTTACTTCGTCCTTCATGTGACCCAAATTATATTATATAATATATATACGTAAGGTTTCTCTCCTGAGATTTAATTATTTAATGATATTAAACTTCACCTAATAATATATTATTCTAGAAATTACACGTTGAATACGTATTAAATGCTGAATCAAATAGATTGAACTTTTTTTGCAATTTATACTTTGCTTAGAATACCGTATATGTATCGTAGGGATCATACGACCAGGTTCATGTTTAACCCATTTTTTGAGAATCTACATCTATAATATAGTTAGGGGTGCTTATATTTTGATTTCAAAAAGGATTTGTGATCCAAAGAGTGTCGTTTGTATGGTTTGTAGGGTAAATATTTGAAATTACTTTTTTTTCATTCATACACTTAAATAACCAAGTAGATACGTAAAAATATATACATAAATAAACATCTTAACTAAAAGTTAAATCTTTGGGTTAAGATAACATTGCAATTTTATTAAAATTTACAAAAAAATACGTATGTAAAATTGATAAAATCAATAATATCGTAGTTAAAAAATACAGCAGTAGCAGTTACTTAGTAATTGCAGTTATTGGGATCTTTACTTAGAAAAACGGTACGTTGAGCCTGCATCAATAATAACTCGTCCATCATTTTCTATTGATTTTTTGGCAAATCGGATTGAATTTCATAATTGACTTAAGTGGAACCCTTGGTGCAAAAAAAAACAAAAAACAACGCATTTATTATGATAATATAATAACAATTGAGAAAATATAGTTAATAATATGTTAAAATGTCCCGTTATTTCTCGGGATCCGGAACAACGATATTTCTGGGAAAGTGTACATATATACATTAGGGTTGTCTTTTTCGAATGTTACATACCGAAAGGTATCAATAAAAAGTTTGTATGCTTCACTTTCTTTGGAAAACAAGGAAATGGATTCGTCATAAACTTACTCAAAACAAACAATTCTTTGTTTTTTCGTTTTTAAAGTAAATTTAGGCGTATTTCTGTACTTTAGGGAAATAACAAAAATATTAAAATGCTGTTGATTTTTAACAAATATATTTACAGTCTATAGAGCCTTGTCACATATGTCATAGATTACATTACAAACAGAAAGTGACGCCATCTTAGGGATATGGATATTTGTTATATAAAATATATATTTTCTTTAAAAATTATGTGGAAACTTCATTTTGCTCTTCATTATTGAAATGGAATATTATTCAGCACTATATTTATGAAAATTCCTCTTCTTCCTTTGAATATAAATTTTAGCTCCAATACTTTTGAGTATATTCCTGAAACATTCAATATGATTAGATGCAACTATTTTTTTTATTATTAGTATCTTGTGTATGAGTTATTTGTATATTAAGGAAGTTTTAATACAGGTTTTGGGAATTAAATTAACTGTTTTACTAAAAAAATCGTTCATTTTGATTTCATAGATTTTTTTTTTCCTCTTCAAAATTATGAGTTGACAACTATTATGATTTATACCACACGCAACCTCATCAAAACATGAACCTCGTATCATATTCGTCAAGTACATTTAAGATTTATTTATGTGTATGTTACAAACAATTATGTTTAGAAATTTATTATCATTCAAGTTTTTGGATGTTGTGGGGTACCATGAGAGTCTCGGATGCTGTAAAAGGACAGGTACTGAGGTAATGCCAGAGCCATCTCATGGATTGTACAATATATAGTCACTCCAAAAAAGGGCCCCACACTTTTTATCTTTAAAAAAATTTGCATAATAATTATATTGCATTAGCCATGAAGGAGGGTTAAATAAAATGTCAATATGCATGCTAAAGTAATAATACAAAAGTATACATTGAACTTACATAAATTTATAAGATTTTTTTTTTAAATAGCGAATGTGAGACATACATTTTGTTGATTCGGCCCTTTACACTTGGCTTTTAACACTAACAAGACTTCCACGCCCAGCCTGAGGGCTTGAAACTATTTTTTCGTATTAAAGGGGGTCTTTGGATGCTTGTGATACTTTCCAACTACTGCTTCGAACTACTTTTCATATTAGAGGGACTCCTTGGATGTATATGATGCTGTGGTGGTGGTTTTAACTAGCCCACACTACCCCTCGGAACCCTGTCAACCCGAGGGCTTTGAACGAGTTTTGATGTTAGAGGGGTTCCTTGAATATATTGGATGAGTTGGCAATGGTTTTAACAATCCCACAAAACCCCCCAGGATATTGGCAATTCTAAGGGCGCATAGTATTTAACCATATTTGAAGAGGCCCTAAGCTATTTATCCCCCCCCTTACTAATCCTCTCGATCCATTTATTAGCTGATTAGATTGAATTTCAAAAAATGCAATGAAATTGCATTGCAATAATATTAGTAACACTTGAAGGTTCTCTCTTGAGGGCTGGAACAAACAAATATGTTTTGATATTTTTCATAAATAACTTTAAGTGAATTTATAATGTGTTATTATTCATCATAGAGTTTGATCAAAATACGGGTAATTTTCCTAACTGGCAATTTTCCTACATGAAAATTTTCTCCGTGGCAATCTTCCACAGGCAATTTTTCCCCAGGTCAGTTTTCTGCTCACGGGAAAAAACATATAATAGCTAGTTTTCTGTTTTTTTCTTGTAGCCAACTCTTAATTATTATTTAGATAATAGTTATATAGACATTGATTTGAAAACCTTATCAATTACTGAGTATGAAATTATAGGAATTCTAAACGACGGCCCTTGACTTATATTAATTAATATAAAATACAAATCTTATGTTGTACTTTTTTGAGTTCATAATACGTAAAGTCGTCTGATTAAATCATACAAGAGTCAAATAATGAAAACAGCTGAAAGGAAGGTTCAAAACATATTTGTGAACCGTAAAAAAATGGAACCCTGGGTGGGGCTGGGCTTGTTTTTCTATGAAAAGGCTACATGAAGAAAATTGTTAAAGTTCTAGAAAATATGACCTCCCAATATACTATACAAATTCACAAAAATGATATTTTTGTATTCACATAATGAAGAATGTTTGGGAAATAAGCAATATAGCTGGACAAGGTCGAGAACCGCATTGCTAAATATCCAGTGAATATAATTCGAGGTATGGAAAGAAGATAAATGAGAGCGAAGTTATACTCCTAAGGAGAATTAAAGAAAACTTGGAAGAAAAATCAAGAGCAAAACAGAAGAAACATCTCAGTACGACAGCCACAAAGGAAAATACATGGTCGAAAGCCGAGTTTATTTTGAATATACCTAATAACATGTGACCTCGCCGTTCTCCCGATCCATCGGGAGATCCATTTGATCATTCCATGTAGACAGAGATCGAGAGATCTGTCGGCAACAACCTTCACAGCTCTGTGAGATATTAGGAATCCACATTTAAGACCACATGGGTTTACTTATCAGAAGACCACATCCTTAAGGGTTAGTGCTTCCTTCAGAAAGATGGTGTAGGTCGTCATTGCGGCTGAGGGAGGCCATATTGAATAAAAACGTCGATTTCAATTATAAATCACTGCAAATAAACTTAATTTTGTTAGCACTGTCTTGAAAACAATCTTCAGTGTAACCTTACTTATGACTCACAGGGTACTACAGTCCAATGAATAATTCAAAAAAAAAAAAAAAAAAAAAATCACAAACGTCAACTATAAATGGGATACTGTGACATACAACAAGTGGGGTAAGAGTATAAGATCCCCTCTCACGATAGGAAAACAAGGTTTCTAAAAACCTCAAAACAAATATAACAAAAGAATAATTTAAAAAGTGAGAAAACTGTGGAAAGGGTGATAGAACAAGATCAAAATTGTAAGCCCTGTGTCGATAAGTCTAATCCCCACAAAGCAACTACCATTGTTTATGGTAGTCTAAGTATTTGCACAGAGAAAATTATAAATGTCTGTGTTGATGCTGGCAATAATAAAAATAATTGTAAATTTACTCCAAAGGACAAGGAAACTGGCAGGGTTAGAGAAACTGCTACTGAGGACCACGGGATGCCAGATGAGCCAGAAGAAAACCTGTTGTATCAAGCAACAGATGTGAAAGTCTCTGGAAAATATTCAACTATTTATTCAAAATGTTGTGATGGCAAAAAGCAAAAAATTTGTTCCTCGACTTGGCTGCCAAAGCCCGATTATTGGATAAAGCCAAACAAAAGGAACCAAAATGATTACCTGCTCTTATATCAATAATCAACACTGCAAAGTAGCTAACTCTGAATTGAAACTCAGAAAATCTCAAGTTACCTGAATAACAGAGTCATACATCGGTAACGGGTCAACAAAAAGTGGTTATAATATCCATTCCAAACATGGGTCAAAACCAAGAGCATGCATTCGAACTGCTAATCATTTACATGCATGGTTTGTTCCAGAATTCTTGACTAAGATATTTGCACAGTATGATTAAAAAATAGATAAGTCTAGAACGTTATTATTAGTTGAGAACGAAACACTGTTACTGTTGGACATTGTGAATACCCACAAACACCTCTTTTTATGGCCATGTATTTTAATGTTCATAATCATCTTTGCAGCAGTAAATACATTAACGAAAAATGCTTGTGTTTTATATATTGAGCAGACGTCTTTTTGTGTGTTGTATAAATTAAAATCGGAAATAGTGAGTTAAAAGTGTATTTTGGACTTTTTGTATATGTAAAAAGTGATTTAGCATAGGTCAAGCTTATTTGTAAACTAGATTCCCTATAGACGTTATGGATCGAATTGGTGAGTTAGGGTTCAGCAAGGTTAAGAAGCCTGTCTTCTTTAGGAAATTTTAACCCTCCAAAGGAATTCTAGGAAGAAGACCTGGAAAAAAATATTTTAACCTTCCATGACCTAAAGTTGTAAACGCCCTTTTGCAATGGCCGCAAAAAAAAGCAGCAAAAGATTATATAGTTCCTCGACGCTGGCATCTTAAAATTACAGTTATTAAGCCAACAGACTAAGCTGAATCTATTTGTGATTACTATTTAAATATGTTAGGACTTCGAGAAAATTTGAGAAAAATAATTTTTCTTCCCTTATGTATATTTCAGATGGTAGGAAATTTGCCGCACAATTTCAGATCTCTACCAATTCTATCAAATTTTATAAGCCCTGGAAAGATTGGGGGAAACTTTTTAATGATATACTGCATGCCTTTGTGTATTGCAGAGCTGTCAAAATTCTCGAAAGATTCGTCACCATCAACATCAAGGGTCTGGAAAATGGACATTCCAATTTAATCAAAGCTGATATACTCTTCAAATTATCTCAAAGGAGGAAGTAGTCTCCACAGAAGTCTAAAGCCATTGATTTTGCTTTATTAAACTCTAAGGCATTGATTGCTGGAAAGCTTACTTCCTATGAGCCAATATAGCCTTACGAACTTAGAACAAATTTTATGCCATCCGGTTCTAGATATACCACCCTTCCTCGAAAATCCTCAATGCTGATGACACATCTAGATCCCATCGGCGAAAGAAGTAAAATTATATCCATCGGTATCAATCCAACATAAGAAGCTAGTAAAGTCAATTCTCAGAAGTTTTAGAATTTTTAACCTGGACTCTTGATTTCTAGAATTTGTTTTGGTTTCAATTATTTTTATATAGTAACAATTATTGATGTGTTTTATTAATTATGTTTTTTTTATTATTATTGATGTGCTTCGTTTTTTTTTTTGTTTTTTTATATCAACGACACTTAAATTATTCCTCTAAAATACACTACTTACTTGAAATAGGCTATTTTGTGTTTCATTTTTCAACTGGCCTCTTTGATAGAAATTTTTGAAAGTTCTTATATGAAGCAATAACTTTAAGCTATAATGTTTATTTATGTATATTTATTTACGTAATTGCTTTGTACATATAAAAGGAAAGGCGAATAAAAAAATACATTAACATTCGAGGATAAATTCTTCAAAGCCTAAAAGACGAACATAATCTTATAGTATTAAATGAAGGAAGTTAACCTACGTTTTGCAGTCAACGAGCCAGTTCAACCATTGACGTTACAATTATGAATCAATATGCTCTTAAAAAGTTTGATATTAAAGGATGGAATGTTGATCTGCGATCATCAATTTCAGATTATCGATATATATGTAGTTTTTAATTTTGGAAAGTACAAGCCCATTTCTGAAAGGTCAAGAAACTACAAAAAATTAACTGGGATATATTCAAACGTCACATAAAAAATGTTTCACTACCTGAAATACTTCCAAATACAAGTGGGATAGATCAATGTGTGGAATCAATATATGATGTTATAATCAAGACACTGGACATTGTTTGCCCATTAAGAAAAATAACAAAAGCCAAATCATTGAAGAATGTTTTGAAGGAAATCAGCTTAGCAGTTATGCCATTTTATTAGATTACTACGATGTCAATCTTCAATTTTACTCCGATTCCAAGAAAAAATTACACTTACAATTCTGCAAAAAATCATCAATGTTACTCTTCGCATTTCACATAATAGTAATTACTTTATAATTATATATTCTCTTTTGAAGAATAATGATGACAGCATGATGATAAACACTCTTCTGCTTGCAACTACAAAAGTTCGTTCCTGCTTCCATTATTAGATTTTCTTCATCTATGAACAAATGTACTTCCCTTTAATTTATATCGTTGATTTTTTTATATGTCGCTCTTTCCCTTGAGTCCTTTAGATGTTCCATCCTAAAGAACTAAATAATAATTATAAAAGATTTAAAAAAATACCACTGCTTAAACAATGTCACACGCATTTTAAGTCATATTCTATCTATATTTTTGCTCCTTTTTTGTAAAGAATTGTCAACATCAACAATGATTACAGGGGTTAGCAAAAGTATACAGATATATTTATAATTGTTTGGTTTTTACTAAGTCTAATGTGTATATCTTGAAAAGATCTAACTTCACCTGAAAGTACTGTCCATAGACTACAACATTTGTTTTTATACTTTATCTGTTCAGTTTTACAATGAAACAATAAGAGGACAAACGAATAGCCATTGCAGAATTGTTTGAGGCCAACAACGATACTATACAATCCTAACGCACAAAATATACCAATGGCAGCGTCTATGACTTCTGCAAGTGACTTAAGGCAGGTAAAAATATTTCCCATTTCTCATTGTATTCATACAAAGGTAAAAAGAAGACTGGACAGTTCCTCAATGAGCTCAAGAGGTCCATCAAAGTAATTTATGGCATCTCAATGGCTGTTCATGCTCAGATGAAGTCTATCAGAAGGAGAACACAGGTCAGCGACATCAAGGACGACCTTGTCTTGAAGTCATTGCAGAAGGGAAGTCGTCACCTGCTTAACACATGATGAACACTCTTAATGAAAGACACATCAGGTAGCAAAGAGACAAAACACTTTTGAAAGTTGATAAATTTATGGATGTAAGTCTAAGGATAGGAACTGTTTCGAAGGAATGGATGCAATCCATGTTGTTAAGATATTCATAGATTTTATTAGAAGAAGCAAACACATTTTGAGTATTTTACGGGAAAAAGGATGTACAGCATTTTTAATAATAATATAAAATAAACAAAGAAGAGAAGACAGGGATCACCGATAAAATGCCACAAGCACCACCAAATTCTTAAATCAAATTTATGTGTCATAAAGATATTCAGTGATGAGTCAAACTTCACCTTGGACGCTGCCTACAATAAAAAAAATGACCGCTGGTTGGCAGAGGACATAAGTAATGTACCTCCTGTGATGAAGACCAAGTTCCTGTTCAAGATAATGGTGATTGGCAGTGACAGGAATATCATGTCATCTTACATTTTTGACAATGGTCTAAAGTTTTACCTCCTCAGTGTACAAGGACCTTCTTAAGAATGTTCTGATGACGGAAGCCAAATACTCTTCAGATACAAGGTTCATTTGGATTCAAGACTTCCCATGTGCCAAAGCTGTCATGCATTACCTTGCCAGCTAATGTCACATATTTATCCAAGCTGATGAGTGACCTTCCAAGAACCCTGACCTTAAACTGTGTTATTTCTTGTTGTGTTCAGAGCTGAGAATGAAGGTAAACAAACATCCCCAATGCTTCTTGAAATCCCTGAAGCTCTCTGTGAGCAGGAACATGTCCTGCTTCAACAAGAAAGATGTAATAAAGACCGGCTAATACTGTATGTTCCGTTTATAGTTGGTGATCAACGTCGAGGGGGATCATATGGAATGATACAAAAACTAATTATTCAAAATAAATTTTATTTCCTATTAATTTTTTCTCTAAATGGCATCTACTATTATTTAAACCTACTTAAAAATATTGAGCGGAGACAAATACCAACACCTGTACATTACAGAAAAGCCGTTTATAAATAAATAAAAAATGCTACATGTTTCTCGGTATTGATGGAAAATTATGGATTCTTTATTCACCTTCCGTTAGTGAACTAGGAAATTATAAACCCCAAGATTTATAAACATATTTTTTCTTTATTTGAATCTATATTTTTTCCCAACACTTTTCAGTATACCTCTGGAACATTTGATCTCATATTATTTAGCTCTTTATTTATGTTGAGCTTGCCTTGTTTTGGATTTATTTGTATTTTTAGCCATTTTTAATGGAAGTTTAGTGAACTTAATCAACGGTCAATAAACATTAAACTGTAACAAAAGTGATATTTTTGCGGTTCATTTCTTAACCAGTTCACTAATCGCCCATAAAAAAGGATGTTCACTAACGGAGAGTTAAAAGATACATCAAATTTTAAGAAACAAGACGTCAAAAACAAAAATTTTACTCTATGGTTGTTGAAGTTACTCTCTAGAATCATATTTGTGAGTAATTTATTCTTTCTCAACTTTATTTATAACATGAAAAGAAAAATCCTTTATATTTATGTCAACATCATAAACTCAATAGAAAATCATATGTATTTGATGTGTTGAAGCCGCTTGTTACATTGCAAAAAGAATATTAAATATAGTATTTAGGTCGAACATTTTGAATATACTGGGTTGTCCATTGAAATCTCAACCATCACTAATTCAATAATTAATAAAGTTTGAGTAATTAAAATTAATTCATATATGATTTAATAAAGCAAAAACAGTTGGTTATAAATAAAACCAACCCCAAGCTCTCTAGCTAACGTACAAGTCGAGAAAATGACGCTCGAACGTTATCGCTGTCATGAAGTCCGAAACGTTGTACAAGACGAAGGAATGTATCAAAAAAGTCAAACTGGACACGGATGAGGTAAATAAAGCAGCCCAAGTCAAGTGATCAAAGTCCATGATCTCGGGGTTTCACAACATACTTTACAGAGAGCTATAAGAAAGTGGATGGAATGAGCATTATGAGGATGGAGAGGCCACTTTTGGCACCAGCGATAAAAGAAACGCATTGCCTCCATTTTAAGACTCTTTTAAGTTCTATCGAACTCTTTTCTGACACTTTTAACCCCTCTACAGCTCTGACTGTCTGTCATCCAAGCACCGAGTCCTTCAGAGCCACTGTCACACAGCACTTGGGCACAGAAGACTACATTCCCATTGGTTTCCAGGGTGTTATGCACCACCTAGAAGCCATCATTGCCGCTAAGGGCGGCTACAATAATGATTAAGAGAGCTCAACTATTTATAGTATTAATTTATTTGAAATTATGTTGTTAATTAATAAATTATGTCGTGTTAAAGTAAAAAATTCAAAGTGTTTAGATTTTAATGAACCACTTGGTATGAAGCATGAATACTTATATAATAGATCATTCATGTTTTGATGAAGCCATTGGTTTTGGCCAAATGTTGAGGTCATAAAAGTCCATAAAGTTGTCTCTCAGGAAGGCATGGGTCTCAGTGGTTCAATTACATGGAGCTCCGTATTGAGTGAAGGCAAAGTTGTCCTACAACTTCTCTCTGGCACCAGGTAGCACTTTCTTAACCAGAAGTTCAATGTTATCATCTGCTCTTTAGTCTCTACGAAAATGGGAGGGCAGAATGTGCATGTGTTGGCCCCGATGCCAAAGACCATGGTGTAGGTGAATAAGTTTCTGGCATGATAAACAGTGGTATGGCTATACCTGAGCTCCTTGGATATGGGCATGGGGGAAATTCCGCGTGAGAGAAGCTTCAATATTTCACTCTTATGTTACTCAATTTTACTCATTCTCGTTTGTTTTATTTTTAATTAAGTATAAACTTTACAGAATGAATCTCGTTATCTTTCACCGAGTTTGAAGACAGTTGACGAATAAAATCCCGATTTCTAATCATTTAAATTAACTGTACGACTAGATATGATCATCCCTGTATAATATGTTTCTCACCCATACCTTTCACATTTTTAAAGCAACAGGGATTTAAACAAGAAAGAAGAAAAAGTGTAAACATATTTATGTTCAAATCTCTTTGCAGCATTTTGAAATAAGTGTAAATATGCATGAATCTACTTATATATATCAATTTTTATTTTTGCCTAACAAATATATTCACAAATTTATGAGTTACAACTGATACACGGATATAAATCATTTGCACTACAGCAACTAAAAAAATAACGAATATCCGATAGGCAATTTATTCTCCCTTTCTTTTTGTAGCTAAGGGATATCTCAAAACTAATTTAGTACCTATAAGCAATAAGGCTTACTCTGAATCTAAGTAGCACACTTAACTAACACTACATAGATAGTCATTTTGAGCATTTTCAAATTAATTCTGGTCTTCGACTTTTCCTGAAAGTCAATTTTCTTATGCATAACGTTTTTCTAGTAAAATTGCACAAAGAATTGCAATAAATTATGAATTTTCCCAAAGAGGAATAAATATGTAGAGACGACAAAATGATTTTGATTGACATTTCGGCATAGTAATGATGTAGTAGATGAAAGTTTTCAGTTGATGCCACAACCCCCAACATCATCACAGAGGCCGGATCTTTGGTCTTGGGGACTGTCCCTGATACTGTTGTCAGCCTGTCCTAAGCATAATACCCGATCATTTTGCTTGTTGTAGACGGGGTCAACGGCAAAAGGTATTTTCCTTGGAGAAAAAATTACCCTGTTATTGTTGAGCTTCAGATAATTCAAGAGTTGTTGACATCGCTGAAGACGGAGTTCTTTTTGACGTTGCCTCTTCTAAGTGACTTTTCTCCAGTCTTTGGAATGACCTTACCCACAGAAGACCGATGCACCTTCTTCTTATTGGTGTACTCGGACATTTTCATCATTGAGTTGACCTTAAAGGTCTTTATGATGTCTTGAGGCTTCACTTTGATGGGTCTTCAACTTTAAGGTATGTCCTTAAAGTTTTCCCCATCAGCCAAACGATTGCTGATCCAACAAACTATGGTATTGCTGACGTTTAAGGCCTTCATGATGTCTGAGGTGGTCCTCCCGACGCAGATTAAATTGCTTATGATGGTTTTTCCAGTAGTATTCTCTGTTTAAACATATATAATATTGACTGGAAACACATCGTAGGCTGCTGATTTTTAACAATTATCTTTAATCAATAGTAACATATTGATCGGTCCTGTCCTCTCCTCGCTCGTATGCCCAGCATTAATTATAAGAATTATTCTTTGTTTTACATAACATAGAATTGAGGATCGAAAGTGGAGTCATTCCTAACTGTGTTTTGTTGGATATGGAGAAAGATTTATCTTTCTTTCTTTCCTCTTATAGCTGTTAGTAGCTTATCTATTTAAAATTTACGACAACAAAGCTGCTTTCCTACCAAAAAGTATTGGAATGGGCTTGTTTGTCATATTTAACTTCCATTTCTTTTTTATATACCATAAGTACTTAAAACTTACAACTCGACTTATAAAGGTTCAAAACGCAATATAAGAACTCTTTTCTTGCTAATTAAGATAAAGAAAAATTGTATTACATAATGAAAGAATATTGGATTAAATTAACCTTAATTCTTAACTCTAGTAAATTCGTAGATAGTTAATTATTGTAGTTTTATATTTTGCAAATAGGAAGGAAAATTTGTTTTCAATGATATTAATAGAGATAGAAATATATATATGATGTAATATAATAAATTTATTAATGAAAAAAGGATCTTCAAGGATAAATTTGATGATAAGTAGTTTCAAGGAGGGAAAACGCAAATTTATTATTATAAGGGAATAGTGTAAATTTACTTGTTGTAATTTTTTTCTTTACAGTGTTAATTATTGCTTTTAAATTGATTAAAACGTATTTATTACCAAATTAATCATTGTACTTTTCTAGATCTCCATTACTTTTTCTTCACAGTTTTGTGTGAATACTTTTCAGACCATTAAAATATTCCTTAAAAGATACTCCCACTTGTAGCTGATCTAATAAAAACTCCTGACAACTAAGCTGCTCCCCTCCAAAACATTCTTCAAATTATCAGGGTTATCATTCTGATTTTCGGTTTCTTTTTTTAATGCCCCAAATTCTAATTTGAATTTCAATTTGAGTATTTTCCTTTTTTTTTCTTAAAATGTTGTTCATACAATAATACCAAGTAAATATGAACATCATATTTACAAGTACAATGACCTTAAATTCAATACTGATAAAATATGTATATATTACAAATGACTCTGCCTATTCCACGGATGCATGGAGGATGATAATGAAAGGGTGATGTCATGCCAATAAACTAACCTCCCCCTGAAAAATTATTGAACAGATTGAATTCTCATACGTGTTCATGAAATCCAAGACGAATTAACAGGTTAATGCAATCTCCCCTTCCTTTCTTATTTTAATATTAGATACAAAAGAGAACAAAAACTGTTGCTAGGCAGAAAAAAACAGAAGAAGAGGTGGGAGGAGGAAGCAGATTCAAAAGTTTATTTTTGTATATGTAAGATTTAGACTAGGTTCTTTACAATTTGTGTGTTAATATCAAAAATATGAATTTGTTCGGAATATTTTTGTCTTTTGTAGAGATTACCGATATGGTAATTTCAGCTGGTTCTAATTCCGTTTTCAATACCATCTGTATGAACAATTCTGATACGGATTCCTTATAATAATTTGTATAAAGGAGTTACTTAAACAAATAACAAAATTATTTACTTCTTTTTAATGTTTAACTTTTAATTAGTAAAAATATATTTATTATTTTAATTTTATTTTCATTAATGTTTATACACTTGGCAATCAAAACTTCCTAACATGACGGTCGGTTCCGACAATTACAATTATTTAATCAACATTTTCGTGTTTTAGGAGATTGGTGAATCTTTGACGTCAAAATACCGTAATAGAATGGACGAAACCAAAATTGCGAGTGATTGGCTGTAAGAATATCAGGACCATAAAAATTTTGACATTTTCAGGGACCTGGCTTGCGGTTTCAACCTTTGTCGAAGAAAAACTGTAAAATGTGGCATATTTTATCATTGCTGGAGCTCATCTTAGATGCGCTCTCAAACAATATGAGAAACAATCACAAAACTGTCTATCAAGTTTTTTTAGTAGGAAATTTTATTTTTCTAATATCATCCAGCCAAGACCGAACACAATTATGTAACGCGAGATTCACATCTCTAAAGCTATCTATTGAAAAAAAAATTGTATTTACTTGTTCAACATATAGTATATAGATGAAATGATTAATATACGAAAAAAATAATTTCCTAAATCTACAGCTGTTTACGAAAAAAAAAAATTGGTTTTAAAAAATTTCAAATATTTAATTTTTTAATAAAAACCAAAATTCCTTAATTTGGGGGGTGGGACATTTTTTTTTTTTTTTTTTTTTTTTTTCATATCATATAAAAGTAATAAATAGTTATATACTTGCAATAAATAAAAATTGAAATTGCAAATTTACCATTATTTTCCCAATGCCTATCCGGACTCTGATTCCAGACCAAATACCCGTTTCTCAGTTTCCCGATTCTGATTCATTGTCCCATCACTAGTACATATCTTCATATTTGGAGTAAATCACCATGAATTGTGTAATCATAAAATGTATGTGTACGCCTATCAACAATTGCCATTAAAATACATAATAATAAAATTTAATGTTAGTGAGAGAAGGGCCACACGATATCGAAAAACTATTTATTATGATATTGAATATTTAAGCTGTTTACTTGATTAATGCAATTTCCTTTAAGAAAAAAAAATATCTCCTGATAAATTCATGCAATGATATGCAGTCATACTCATATAAAAGTATGATATTTCTTATCCTTTTGGAGTATAGCTATTAATGTTGAGCCTGGATCTGAAATCGATTTTTTTTTTTTTTTTTTTTTTTTTTTTTTTTGGGGGGTTAAACCGTTACTAAGTGAGAACTCTGAGGACAAAAACGTTACTTGTATTAGCCATAGAATATAAGTCCTCTTAGGATATATGATCAAACTGTATTTTACTAAAAAATACATATTAAATGACACAACAATATTTAAAGTAATTAAAACAGATACACTTACAAATTTTAAAAAGACCATACAATCTAAAATAAATATAATTATTCCCTTCTCATTATTTAAAATACAACATATTATCATACGCAACGTTTCTAATTTATCGTCTCGCAGCCTTCACCTATTTATTCAGGAATTTATACAAAAATAATATTTTATTGGCATAACATTTTTGTATTTTTCCTTTTCTAATTTTGGTGCACCAGAATTTTATAAATAAGTTTATTTGTCCAATTCGGCACACATGGTGTGTATAGGATATTTTTGTTGAAAATATTTTTGTGGCAGGTGCTTCTCAGTTAAATCTGATGCAATTGGAGGAAAGGGTGAATTGTGTACCAAAAATAAATCTAACATCGACAAATAAACAGTTCTAAGCTCGTGTTAGTTACATTCACAGGTTTCAAAGATGATCATTCTGCAAATTAAATAATTGTGTACATTAATTCTTTATAATTAAAGTAATTATGATGTACCTCCCGCTTAGAAAAAAAAAAAATGATAAAAACACATTTATTTTAAAACGAAGAAAGACACTGACTTTAGACATAACATAAAAGTTGTTTAGAATTCTAAGTTACGTAAGTAAGTGTTCTGTTTAATTCTTATCCTGGGTTCTGGAGGGTAAGTTTGGTTAATCATAAATAAGTTGATTTTTTTTTCATAAAACAAGATTCATTCCCTGTTTCTCAAAGTTTTTTTAAGGTTTGGGTTGTAGATTCAAAGATGCGCTAAAAAAATAAAAATCCAAATATTTAATTATTGAAATAATTCAATCAATCTTCATTATGGTTGAAGAAGAAACATGTCAAGCTAGCAATGACAATCTCAATAAATAAATGACAATGTCAAACATTTGAAAAAATTGTTTTATATTTACCAAAATCAGTATTTTTACATGATTCATTTTATGTAGGAAAATCAAGATTGTCAAAAGAGGCTGCAGGTATGATTATATTTGCATGAAATCGGCAGAAAACAACAAAAAGTGTTGTATACAAGGAGGTTTTACAATAGAAATTTACCTATTATACAATTATAGTTTATAGGAGATCGTTTTAGTTTAGAATTTCCACATAAACAAACTAAATATAAATAAAATATTTTCAACTGGCTATCTGGTAGGTAGCGTCTTTGTAATTGGTAAATATAAAATTAGTGTACCAAATTTGGTCAAAGTAAAATAACAGGGCTAAGTAAAAAAAAAAAAATCGGTTCACGGTCTAAAATGGTGAAATCCACCTTAGTACCCATTCTAATTAGTGCACAGATTCCGGACCCAAAACTTGCAGTAACATGACTTAATGACAAAAAAAGGAATTTTATCGAATGAAGAGATAATAAATACAAACACGGTTTGAAAAAATTTTAAATACTATATTTAACTATATTTTTTATTAAATATGTCTTTTTGGACTTTTTGATGTTATAAGGAGTTTTGATAGAAATGCCAATGGGCTTTGCAGCCTTCTTTGCAACCATACCAACACGGAGGAGATTGTACAAGTGTAGCCTATTTTGTCGTTCCTCCTACATTTTTACCATAGGACGTGAGATAAAACCAATACTTGTTATTTTGTTTTAGCTGTCCTTTTGTTGTGTAATTAAATCTTGTAATTGAAAATAATAGAGTTAAAATCGTAATGAAATTCTACAGCAAATTTTGAGGTTGCCACTCTGTACACCAATTTGAATTGTTCTAAAAGTAAAATTCACCGATTTAGAAAGCCAATCGATTTATTTTTATTAAATATGTATACCTACTTTCTCTCCATCTCATTTATATAAGTTTTACAAATGTGAAACACTTTTAACATCATATATGAACGTCATTGTAATGTTATCCACAATTTAAAACAGTCGGTATTTAGGTTAATCTTCTCAATTATGAAATTATGAATCTATACTATTTGGAACACTGTATAATTTTTAGGACGAACTTTTTTAAGGTACAGAATCAATTTGATTCAACAAAAACTCTAACGTTCTCAAAATAACTCTAGCATTTCCGAAACTTAACATTCAAACGTATATGACTGTATAAAAATTAAAACCAACAACAATCAAAGTTTTTTTAATTAGCTTAAAGTCTAGTCGTTCAAATTTGTATTTTATTTATTTAGGAGTTAAGTATTTTATTACATACGTCAATTACAAAATTATGTAGACTTAACTACTCTTAATTTTTGATTGCTTCTAAGCCATTCAATTATATTATTATATCACTTAGAAACAAGAAAATGTCATTAATGTAATTGAAAAATAGTACTCCAAATCTGTTGATATGACAGTACAATATTCGTTTTCATGCTGAAGGCTTTTAATTATAAAAACAGAATGCAACACATGTCAATCTTTCGTAAATTTATAATTAATGTTTGATTTAATGATTTATTTATTATAGGACACCACCTTAAAGTGTGAAAACCCCAAAGCTATAAATAAAGTGACAAAACGATGACCTCGTGATTATATTTCTTACAAAATTAGTTAGCTACGAAAATACTGGTATACTCGCTAGGTTGTGCTAAGACTAACATGGACGCAACTGTTATGAATTCAATTATGAACAACTTATTCTCAGACTGCTCAAGGGCGCATTTGTTGCACCTATTTTTGAAAACAGCTGTTACTATGAAAGGTAGGATAATACTAGTTATGGAAGAATTAAAAAAATAAAGATAAACATTATTTTGAAATGGTATTATTATTTCTTTTTAAATATGGCGTAAAATAAAACCAATTTAATATAATATTCCGTTTTATAATCCTTACTTTGTCCCCAGATTGTTCAATAATTAAATAATACTTATTAAATATTTTATATACACTACCTCTGACATCTGACTACAAATTGGATCTTTTCTTCTCCCTTCTTCACACTCTTCATAGCTTTTGTTGGTAACCAAATAACGTAACAAAGACACGCTGATCAATAGTTGTGCAGTGTAGTGGTCTATGTTGTTTTTTTTGTCCATTAAAGGTGTTGAAATGTTTCATGACTGTACAGAGTGAGATCCAAAACTTTCAGTAGCATGACTAAATTATGAAAAAACGATTTTTATGGAATAAAAAAAAAAGACAGATCAAAACCACTTTATAATATGTTAAAAAACTATTTTTTCTTATATTTTGTATTGAATAAGTCCTCCTTGACAAGCTATAACTGCCTCGATACGCCGGTGAATAAATAGATAGCTTTTGATGATGAAGACCGAGTCCATGGTGTACCACGTTGTCATGACGGCAGCTCAAAGTGAATACAAATTTGGATGACAGGTGCGGCCGATATTCTTCATTAAGGTGTCTCAAACTTTTAAGTCCAGTGGTTTTTGTTTTTTTTTAATCTTTATTCATATCATACATATAGAATGTAGATATATGTACCCATAATACATATATAAATATATAATATAAATTTCTAAGAGGAACCGACATAAATTAAAATAAAAAAGTCAAGTGGGTTGGCAAAGCGTCCGGAGGTTTAAAGAAGATTTAATTTAAATTCGGTATTATTATTTTTTTTTTTTTTTTTTGGGGGCTTCAACCTCTCCAACCTACCACCTGTTGTTGCCCCTGTGGAGGTCAGGACTGTAGGTGACCATATAGAGGCAGGCCAGAAGTCAGACATATTGTTGCTCCAGAAGTGTTGGTTCTTATTGGCTGAATGGAATTTTAATAAACATCTTGATGTTGTAGGCAGTCCAGAGGGAGTTCCCAAAAGTATCTGCAGCCTTCTTGGCACTGACACCGGAGTACAAGAGATTCCAGTTGATTTGTCTTTTTTTCTGTCGCTCCGACATTTTTGCACGGAAAAACATGGGATAAACACAAAACTTGTTTATTTATGTGTCAGTTAATATTTGATTACTTAGCAAAACCTTGTAGTTAAAAATAACGGGGATAAAATCTGCAAGTTTTTAATCTTCACTCTTTAACTAACCAAAAATCTCCTTAAATTCAAATTTTAACTGAATTTGCAAGCTGATTTTTGCAAAAAGAAGATTTATTGCATCCGTTACGAGGGAAAATGATAAAGTAACGTCATCTGTTGTATCTCACAAACGGCATTTTGCAGGGGGGGGGGACTTTAATTTTTGTAGCATGGATTTTACCTAATTTGCTTAATACCGTACTTTAAAAGAAAGGTAACTTTGGTATTTTTCTATTTTTTTAATGTTATCGTTAAGTTTATACATAGTAGTATTTACGTACACACTCAAATATGAAAAAGGACACTTATAAATGTTTGTCATTTACAATGTTTATACTGGTCTGGTTAATGGGCACTTACTTTAAGTGCATGGTGTTCTTCTGAAGTAATTTATATTTCAGAAAAAACTAGGGATGTGCTGCAACCTGAATTTTACTACATGAGTATTTCGAGTAAAAAAAATAACTTGAGGAATTACAAACTTTACTCGTTACTCGCTTGAATACTCGTCACTTGCCTGAACACTCGATAATCACCCTAACACTTTTTACTCCGTAAAAAAATCGTCCGTATAAAAATCAATTATTGAAACTTTTCATTTAAAAAATTGTGAAGTTCTCTAGAGGACTCTGTATTTATAATTGAATATATATTATATAAGTATATATAAAAGGATCTTATAATAACAATAACATAAGGTACTGATGACCACACAAAATTGTTATCATAATTTTCTGATCCACAGATTTATCTATAAATTAGTGTAACTTAATTTAATCCAGATTATAAGCGTAGTCAATAATCCAATATTTTACTATAGTCGGGCTACAATTTGTAACAAATATGTTTTTAATGGCACAGACGTTTATTAATATGAATGCATATGAATATATAGAAAAATAGACGACTAAGTAACTCCAGGCTATGTCAAGTACTCCCACTAGTCTTAAAAAAGTCAAACAAAGATTTTTTTAAAAGAACTGGAATAATGAGTACACATTGCAAAAAAAAATCAACACATTTCTACCAGTGGGACAACATAAATTCTACACTATGCATGTATTCCTATATATATTAGATGCAAGGTATATATGTATACAATATTTATATGTTAAGGAAAGGAAAGGATATTCCAATAGAAAGGACATAAAGAAACAATCTAATAGGGGTTAGGGCTGTCCGCAGGGTATTGGCTGGAGAGGATGCCTCCCCTTCCCCAAATTAATGAATTTTTGCTTTTTACTAGAAAATTTAATATTTGACATTTAATTTAATTTTTTTTCAATAAAATTTGATTTTTTGTAGTTATCTATGGATTTTAGAAATTGTTCTCTAAAAATCTTAATTAATTTTTTGTGAATAACATTAGGGTTTTGCCATTTTTTTTTAAACATTTAATATTTGAGATTTAATTTTTGAATTTTTTTTCCGAAACGACTAATTTTTTTGTGAATAACAATAGAGTTTTTGATATTTAAAAAAAAAAATATTTGAAATTTTTAATGGATTTTTTTTTTCCAAAAATTTTAATATTTTGCGAAAAGTTGTGCTTATTTATTAATTTATTTCGATAAAGTTTAATATTTATAATTTCATTTTTGGAATTGTTTTCCATCACATTTAATTTTTTTGAGAATAACAGTGGATTTTTGATATTTTTTTTTCAAACATTTCATGGACAAAATCTGCCGCTTCATAAAGCAACAACTACAGCCTTATTTTAAAATATTTATGGATAAATAAAAATGAATATCTTCATTAGGGTATAGATCAGCTATCTATTCAATGTAGTGCCGACTGCGGCCAAAAACCCGTTCAATGCAGCTATGAAACCGAGAACAGGCATTTTGGATCTGCGCTGCTTCTATCTCACTGAATGTATCCTTGATACAGGCGATGAGAGACTGTTTGGTGTTATGGGAGGAGTGGTTGGTCAATTTCTCCACGTAGGACCAGAAAAAGTAGTCCAACGGGTTCAAATTCGGTGATGAGGGAGTCCAAGAGGAGAAGGGTACGAACGCATTAGCATTGCTTTTAAGCCATTCTTGCATCCGATCAGCTTTGTGGGCCGGAGCCGAGTCCTGCTGCCACATCCACGGCCTGTCGCTGACAACAGACTTGATCCACGGCCACACAACGTCCTCCAGGACCTGCAGGTAGATATCCGTGTTTATCCTGAGACATGTCTCAAAGATTAGGGGTGGCATGAAATGCTCTCACTTGACACCACCCCAAAGACCATGACACTGGCCGGAAACTTGGTCTTCATAGCCTTGGGGACGTCTCTGTTGTTCATGGTAATCCGGCGATGGTTCTGGGAGTTGTGGATTTGATCCTGAACAAAATTCTTCTCATCAGAGAAGAACCAGAGCATGTTTGGCGGCTTTGGCTTCCTCAAAATGTTCAGCAGCCTGAAACTTTGGAGCAACCGCAACCCTTGAGTCTTTTCAGTCAGAAGTCCTTCACACAAGCCCTCATGGTCCCCTTGGCCACGCCCAGGTACCTCGCCATGGCTCTCATGGAACGCTGGGGGTCCTCGTCGATGATGTCCCTGACCTTGTTGATGACAATCCTGGTGCTCTTCTTCTCCTTCTTCTGGCATTGACAGAAGGCCAGAGATGTCAGCATTACTTAATTTCATGTGATCACTAAGCATAATCTGAATAGCAGCGCACCTACGATCTCTCTCATTGAACATAATAACTTTTCTTGGGCACTTAAAATTATGCTATCGCGCTACAAGTGGCAAACAATAACTAAAGCCTATGACCTGGGAAAAATTTTAACACCAAAAACAGACGGATCAGACATCAGCTGATGGAGTTATTTCGTCTTTAAAATGTGACAGATTTTGTCCACAGACCCTGTATTTGAGATTTAATTTTTGAATTTTTTTCAAACTTTGTATATTTGAGATTTAATTTTTGAATTTTTTTTCCAAGTTAACTAGTTTATTTTAACATTGAAGTTTTGATATTTAAAAAAAAAAAATAATAATATTTAAAATATGGAAATATAAATTTGGAGCCATATTGGTTAATGTCTAAAGGTTGCACACATCCTTTGAATCATCAAAATTTCCAATTTGAAAACAATACAATTCCTACCTTAAAAGTAGTTAATTTTATTGTCCAAATAGAACATTTTATAATTAAAATTAGCCTATATTTCAAAGCCTCGTCAATTTTTCGGGAAACAAATTTAAAGACACACCTGAGATAATCAAACAGAAATATGATAACCCTGATTCCTAGGATATAGCATATCAGCAGTCTAATATTTTAATTTAAATAAATGGGAGGAGTCATTAATCGTGATCCATCTGCTGCGAGAGAAGAATCATTACGCATTCGGAGACCCAAGAGTTTTGCATCAGTGAATGGATCCTCTGGGGAGGCTACATCTATAAATCAATCCATTAATCTATTTCGTCCATCCCTGTTGAAGTCATCATGATCATGGATTCACATAGATCTTAGAGTCCCAGAAGTTTATAAGCTCCCTTCTGTTCGTAGACGTGGTTTAATCTAATAGTAAGGACTCATTATTTTAATTCAATTTATACCAAATGTTTATTTTTCAGAGTACTAAAATCCTCATATAAGCCCCACTGAAATTGTCACACTCTTACATTATTTAACTTTTCTCTTTAAAACACCATGTAAAATCTGTAAGGGGTACTCATTTCTTAGATGAAAAAAAATTATTTTACAATTTTAATATTGCTTTTTCCAAAAAGGATTATTTGTTTTAAGAAAAGGATAAATACCGTATTGGTATAGTGTGTAATTTTAGTCGTTAACGTAAAACTTTAGAAAAAAACCCGGTTTTTGGTATGAGACTATTTTCTATTAAAAAACATTTTTTGTAGCAATTTTGAAACTTCAGCAGCTGTGTACAACTTCTAACCATAGCTCAAACTTTTATGTATTCATTATTTACAAACACAGTATACTTTGTAGTAGGATGAGTGGGATCTAGACCCAATCAATCAAAATTGCTTGAATAAATTACCACGTAAGATGGGACAGCCATTGGGAGTTTGTAATGCATATTTCTTGTAATGTATGTTTTATAGTAGTTTCCTTTTTCAAGAGTTAATGGAATTGATATGTAAAAGTTAGTCCCCATGAAACCTATTACGTTCATCCTTTTATTATATATTAATGATTCATGGTACATACAAGAAAAAGTTGTAGTGGCTTACTAAATGAAATATGATCTCCCCCGGCCACATCTCTCAGTCCACAGATCGACTACGAGTCCTTTCCACCACACCCTCTAATTGTCCAAATATCTTTAAAAAGTCGAAATCTCTCTCCTCTTGATCCAATAGGATATTTTTCACTTTCTAAGTAGTTTCCTTATTATTAAAATGTTATAATAATTAAATTTCAACAATTCAAACCCTCTCTCCAATTTTGAGATAAAAAGAGAAAGTATGACGTAAGGGGAAACTTGTACCCCAAATTTATTGTTGTTATTCTTTTCTCTTCGGTCCTTATTTTTAAATTCTTATATTACAAATTTTACAAAAAATTGAATTTACAATATTCCAAAAATTATTAAAAAAGTTAGTAGGGGGGGAAAAGCATAAGAAATACAAAATACCAAGTGGTCCAATAAAATCTATACACTCATAATTTTAAACTTCAACATGATAAAACAGTAATATAATTTCAACAAAATTAATAATATAAAGAGAGGTGTGTCTAAGCTCTCTTAATCATTAATGTAGCCGCCCATAGCGCCAATCATGGCTTCCAAGCGGTGGCGGAAAGCCAAGCACCCGCTACTAATGTTGTACTCTATCATGGCGTACCGGTGCAGGCTGACAGTGACTTTGATGTCCTCGGGGATTTGATCAGAGACAATGCAGGCCTTCCTCTCGGCGTAGGCTCTAAAGGTGTAGTCAAGAGGGTTAGCATCATGGCTGTAGGGGGCCAAAAAGCGTGAAAAAGGAGTTCTAAAGAGTTAAAAAGTATCTTTCAAAAGATTTTTTTAACTGGAGATATGGGTTTCTATCATTACTGGTGTCAAAAGTGGCCTCTCCACGCTCACAAGGCTCTTTCCATCCATTTTTTTATTGCTCTCAGGACAGTCTGGTATGAAATCCCGAGATATCTTGCACTGGCCGATATGGACTTGAGGGGATTGGCCTGGGTTTTTTCTTTAAGCCTTCGGGTTCAGTTTGGCCTTTTTGACAGATCTCTTTTTTCTTTCCAACGTTTAAGACTTGCTGACGGCGTGGAGGTGGTCCTGGTGACGCCCAACTACTTGGAGTGCCAGAATGGAAATTCGTCGATCACGTTCAAATGTCATTTTATCCACTTCTACGTAAGCTAGAGAGCTTAGAATTGTTTTTCTTTCTAACTAATTGTTTATGCTTTAATATATGCTAATATGAATTAATTTAAATCACTCAACCTTCATTCATCTTCATTGAATTAGAAAGTGTTCAGACTTCAATGGATCACCTGGTACAAACGTGTTTTTTTAAGTGGGGTTTCCAACACCCCAGAAATGTAACGGGTGTTTTAAAAAAGACGTAAGAATTATCTGAACATACTCAAAGATATATTTTTATAATAAATTAAACTATTGGATTTTTATATCTTCATTGATTTTTTTTATTATTTGTCTTTAGACATCATTAATCCAAATGTCTTAACTATATTCTAGAAGACACAGGGCCCTGTGTAATTTTTATTAATAACATAATATCACATCTGATTAATTTATTTCCCAAATTGGATTTCAGTGATATACTAATTTATTTATGTGGGGACTGGGGACTCTATATATTTCCAAACAGACATGGAGATCTGACAATTAATGTTCCAAATATATTTGAAATTGATTGTTTATAATATTGATTTTTTTTAGAATGAGTAATGCACTGGACCAAGAAAATGCAATTTATAAATAATGAAATATATGGACAATAACAGATTGAATATTCTCCTGTAAAAAAATATATGAGAATTCTAAAGGTGAGTTTCCACTTCTATCAACCGCCTGACGGTACTATGAGATTGATTTTCTAACAAATCATTAAACAATTTATTTTTCAAAAAAAATGGATACAATATCTCAATTATTTGACTTTTCCAAATGAAAAAGTTTAGTGTTTTAAAATGCTTTATATTTATAGTAGAACGCCTTATTAAAATGAAAAAAGTTGTATTAAAAATGACCTGCCAGTATCTTACAAAAACAAAATACGAAGGCAACCCTTACCATTTGAAGAATATTTCAAACATTGTGGTGCAGAACACCGTCTTTAGAAGGAAAATTGTATATATTTTGGGCATTTTTAAAATAGAGCCCAAAAATCAACATGGTAACCCTGAAAATTTGAAGAATGCATTAAAGGAGAGCTGAAATCAGCTGTGACAAGGGAGGAGGGGAGAAGGATATATAAAAGAACATATGCAGAAGTTTACTGGTGATATACTGTCTCCTATGAATCAGGCCTATTCTATTTCTTTTATATTAACTTTTATGTGGTAATTTAAGTAAAAATGCTATATTTTCGAATTTGTTTCCCTAAAAAAGAAATTCACATGGATTGACAGTTAAGGGGTTAATATAAGCTAGATATTAAGTATAAAGTTTTTTTGTTTTTTTTGTAGACTTTGACTATGGAAAAATCTAACTGATTGGTTTTTATCATCATTACAAGTTCCATGGTTCTAAAATGAAATCAATCTCTTATAAAGCATAAATCTCTTTTTAATTTATAATATTAAAAAAAAAAAAAAAACGAATTAAAATACGTAGTTTTTAATATTTTCATTTCAAATAAAAAACAAATTCATTGAAGGAAATTATTTTTGAAACTTACTCTATATAATTACCCTCAGCTTCAGTCATGGCCTCTGAAGCGGGACCAAACCTTGATGAGGAGGTCCCTGGGCATAGATGCGAAGTGTTCCTTGCTGGTGGCCACCAGACTTGCATTAGTTGTCTGGGACGTTTATTATTGTGTAATTCAAGGTCACCCTAGACAAAATAACTCATCATATTGCGATCTGGGCAACTGATCCTTGGTCACGAGGTTGTAACAGTTCTCCTCCGGCCAGGCAATAGACTTGTTTGACACATGGCAAGGTTCAAAGCCCTGCTCCAAACTCAGTGTGATCCACCTGTGTGGTCCAATAGATCACAGTCTGTTGATGTGGTTTTGAATATTAATTAGACACACAAATGTAACTGTAGCTCCGAGTATAGTTCTTCCGTTGTGTTAGACCGAAATACTCTGTTTTATCTGTATACTACGTGGTATTTATAAAAAATGATATGGCGACGACGTTTGGTTCCTAAGTGGCCCAAAGAAGGCCAGGATTGTATATTCGAGCCCTGTATGTATATTAATTAAGGATGGTTATAAATAAAAAATTTGTAGATTTAAATGCATTACAGTGTTTTACCCATAGGAAAGAAGCGTTTAAAAGGCAATTTCCACCGAAATAATGCCTCCGACTCACTCCAAATTAAATAAATATCCATATTAAAATGAAAATGTATTCTTTTAAATTTGGATAACTGAGATAACATTCCGTCTCAATATATTGGTAGAAAACTCGTGGTTAGTGCTGTGTCATTATTCAGGACTGAAATCTCCAGTCCTGAATATCAGCCCTAAAACTTATAAAATTTGGTCCTTGATGACATGAATCAGCTTTATTTCATCTTTTTTTTTAATCTGTTTTAGTTATGAGAGTCCGAAGGACTGACAGTCTTTAGAATCTGTCCTGAGGCTGGACAGAATCGAATAAATAAGGACTGATAGAATACTACTCGTGGTTAAGCATTATATTTAGTTGTTCACTCTTTTCAATAATTAAATAATAAATATAACAACTTAAGAAAATAAGAAAGATGGTTGCCAACAACAACAAAAATTCACATGTTAAAAAGTTGCTTAGCACAAGCTTAGTTCTATGTATGCCCAAAAAGGGAATGAAATCATCTTTCAACTACCTAGAAATATGGTATTTGACATTCTAATCAATTGTGCTTTTCTCTGAGAGCCACTTATATCATACAACATACAATGTCATTTCTACATAATTTTATTTATTTGATTATGATGTTTACTTTGTGTTTAGAATAATAGGGCAAATACGAAGTATTTGAGTTATAGAATGTATGATGATAATGATTTTTGGTTGATTAGAGAAACAAACTATTATCCAGGGTTTCTTTTTCATTTACTCTTTATTTCTAAGGTAAAAAATGTCATCAACATTATCAAATTAATGATATTGCCCTATAATAAACATTAATTTGACAATATCATTAAGTTAATGTTTACAACATAAACTTACCCTAAATATATTATCTCTAAGGAGGTGTGAGAGTATGTAGCTTGGATGCACAACATAAATTTTTCATAGAGTTCTGTATGCGTGTAAAATTTTTACAGGATGCGGATAAATTAAATTAAGAGTAGTAAAACGGAGAGTATAGGATGTTAGCATTGATATGGATATTAAAGCTTAAATTCTTATCGAAGTGGGTATTGAAGCTGATGAAAGGATATCTTACAATAACTTTTAGAACTATGGGGAAGTTGTAATCGAGATCAGAGATGTTCAGAAAACAATTCGAAGGTTAGATACTAGATGAAATTGTTTCAAAATTAAATTTGATGGGAAAGATAAAAAGGAAAGAGAAGTAGTAGTAGACGGAGTTAAAGACTACGAGCTAATTAAAACAGAAACAGGATCAAAAATGAAAGCATTTGTCATTTCTAGTTTTGCAAAAATAAAAAACTCTGAAGAAGTCAAGTCGGAGATTGGTTTTCTAGATAGGGATGCGGAAACTTTTTATCAAACACCTAAGCCAGAAGAATATGAGGGGGAATTCGTCAGAAAAATATTTCAGAATCCTGTCAGGTCTAAGACTATATTGCTAAAAGTAAAAACAACTATTGATGTACCGTAGTTTTTTTTTCCTTTTGGAAATGAATTGGTTAAGATTGAAGATAGTCTCATGGAATAACAGTGCTCTTACTATTCAGAAGTTGGTCACGAATTCAATGACTGCATGACCAGAAAGAAAGAGTCTCCGAGAATTTCTCCTCAACAATACTTTGAAAAACATAAGTCCTTTTGTAAGACTAGGTAAGAGAGGTGGCAAAGTTTGTACAGCAGTGTAGTTTGTTCTTGTCGAACTTTTTAGAGGAGGAAAAGATAAAGTGAACGAGGAAGTTCTTCTCCAGGAGAGGAATAAAGGTGAGGAATATATGGGCATCACAGACAAATGGGGGGAAAACAAAACGTCAGCAGATGATAATGATTCCATAACTTGCCCTTCATGTCGGGGATCTAGTCCCGAACTAGATGTTTCGGAACTAGATCCCCAACATGAAGGGCAAGTTATGGAATCATTATCATCTGCTGACGTTTTGTTTTCCCTCAATTCGAATCGATCGAATTCATCTAAATCGAAATTTCACTAAAGATACGTTGGAATGAAAGTGAAAAAATTTATCTATATATGTGGAAAGGAAAGAAAAAGATACGGATTACATTAGGGGCATGTTTCCTCCCTGTCACAAAGTTTTGTGTGTAAAAGCACAATGGCTGGCCTCATATCCATATAGGGGTGTAATTTTACCCATTTAAAAACCTCGAATCCAACTCTAAGAGCCACAGACCTCTTTGAAATTATTTGGTAGTTGATTTGGATATATTCGATCAAAGAGTTTCATTATGCACTATATATGTACCAAACTCCGATAAGGCAAAGTTTTTCTCAAAAATCTTCAAAAAAATGAACAGCAAATATATATTATTATTATTTTCTTATAAAGTTGATAAAATATACATAAAGAACCAACTAATTCTACAAAAAATTGTGCATCTTTTGCGATATTTCCCTTTCACAGAAAGCATTTTCAATATAATCACGGCAAAGAGAGAGTAGTTTCTATGGGAAGGACGAAGGAAGTGTATATCCAAATCGAGATTGATTGCTTCAACCTCAGGGTAAGATGTAGGACTTGTTACCCTGTTTTTTTGTTTGTTTTTTTGAGAACCTTGAACATTAGCCGGTTCAAAATAACCCGTTAGTGGAGATTTTTGGGAGATTTGATTAAATCAAATTAAAAAGAAACTAAAGGAAGGACTTTCGAGGAAAACATATTTAAAAGACCTTAGACCTTTTTTCAAGTGTCAAATACGCTAAGATAGTACTAGAAAATAATGTCTCAAGGGTGGTCAAAAGAACTTTTTACAAGTTAGCAAGATCCTAGTCCATGAAAAACCCCTGAACTACAACCCAACAAGACTAGATACAAGGAAGGAATACTATTCACTCCCCAATATACCCCCTCCCCCCTTGGATAACTCTGGCTTTGGAATGAACGAGGAGTTGGCCTTCCAAACTTTATAATTCACAAGAAGACTACTTCCTTCGTCCTCAAGTACAAAGGAAGTAGCCGTTTGGACCGCTAACTCCTGTTTTCATTTTTTTTTAAACGGAACTACTAGGTCGGGGAGAAACCTACGCGGAAAAGCTGGTAACCAAACAATTGGATACACTAGGTCTCCCAAGGGTTGACTTCGATACAAAAATATCATTTAAAAACCCTTTTACTTCGTCACAGCAAAAATAGCTCCAGTAAAGAATCGCTACCTTATCAATTTATACGAACAAGTCGAATAATAAGGAAGAGAGTATGAACTCCATATTTTGTAGCGAAAAATAGAAAAGTGAGCACATATCTTCTACGGGTGTAATAGGGTAAGTCCTTTGGTAAGAGTGTGTGAAGTAAAATTAAAAGAAATACTACAATTTCACTGTGATTCCTGAAAATTTCAGTCAATACTCTTAATGCTTATGAAATTTAATTTGTTTCATTGTAATATCATATTAGATCACAAATTTTGCTGTAGTCTATTACATAAACAATACTAAAAAAAAGTGTTGATATTCCAAAGACAAATTGGTCATAACTTCCTTAATATTGAAGCCAGAGACATACTTTTGAGATCGAATTTTTTTTTCACCATTATTTATCAGATAAAACTCGTTTAAAAATAAAATATTGATTTTTTTTTAACATACCTACATCCTGAAGTCAATTTCTCAATCCAACCATCTCCAGCTTTAACCACAACCTCCAACTTGGCACAAGCCTAGATATCGAACTCCTTGTCATGTAGGCTACTTCCTCGAGAATGGAAGCCCGCAAGGAGGCAACAGTGTTATATGTACGTTTATTGAACTGTCTCTCTCATATTGTAGTCCAAGGGGTTCAGATCTGGCGGCCTAGGAGTTCACATTTTCTTTTCCCAAAATATTAAGGCCGTAAAATGTTAACTTTTCTGGAATAAAGTCGGTTCTAATGACCTGATTTGGAACAGCTTTGGATGTATAGTTATCTAACACTGGTTCTATTAACATTAATTTGAGCTCTCTAGCATAATCCTACATGGAGTTCTTGTCGTCCTTGGACGTGCAATCGGTACAAAGGCACACAATAATGACCGCACGGCATTCTTATTTGGAAAAAATTTCAATGATTTTGTATTTATTCTTATGTAGTTTTGTCAGCTGAATCTTATGAGCACAACTTCATACAACAAAGATCGTAGGGTTTCCAAGATATTGAGGTTGAAACTTTTTCCGGATTTCAAAGAATTATATTATCAGTCAAGGAGTTGTATAATTTGTCCGAAAGAAAGTACCACTCTCAGCAGCTTTGTTTGCAAATTCATATTAGTAAACAACGCTCATGCACCATTCTAGGTCTGCTAACAACATCACACTTATATGTTAATAACCCTTTACCGCTTGGATGTAATTTAAAGTCTCTTTTTAAATAAACAAGTGTAACATTAATTTACATGTCTAGATATTCTACCTAAATCTGATAAAAGCTAGTTTATGATCAATATAAAGAATATGTTCAAATAAGGCATATGTGTTTGAAGCAAATTATATGATTAGAATATTTTTATTATTTTTTATGAATTTCTAGTGTTATTATTTATAATCATTCCTCGAATGTTCTTTCACAGCAATGGTACATAGATATAAATATTTACGTTTTTTAAATAATGGGACCAAGTGGAAATCGAAGTTTTGTTAATATATTTTTGCTTATTAAAAATATTTTTGATGTTTTTTCAATTATATTATATTCTGATGCCTATAAAATGTTATACAAATAAGAATTTCTCTTTTTAATTCATTAGATAAAATTCAGGCAGTAAAGGGATAAAGTATTCACTGTTCATATCTAAGTATGGAGAATGTGCCTCAAACTATTGAACCGCATAATATAATGCTGCAAACTATTTTTCTCCAAGGATGCTTTGACATAATTAATACTTCGTTCTTGTACATTTTTGCTTTAAATTAATGGTTCGGTTGATATATTTAATCATTAATGTAGTGTTCACTACTATAAAAACCATTAAATCCGTTGGGGTTTTGACTTTTATATTACTATTGATATCCATTGTTTACACTTCCCTTTCTTTTAAATGCTATAAAAATTTGTAGATAACTTTAATTTTATCAATATTGTTTACATGTAAAGCCGGTACATCAAAAAATATATATATGGCACTAATTTAGTTTTTGTAAGTTTAATTTCTAGAATACAATTAAATTATTGTGCATCGAGTATGGAGGTTATGAAGTAAAAAATTCGCCATACTTTACATTTTTACTACATATAAGGTAAAAACGAAAGCGACATCGAAAATTTTCGATGCATAAGTAACCGATACTCTTTTGGTTCGTGTTGCACAACAGTGGTTCGTGAAACTCACCCCCCTCCCTCAATTATGCCCTCTAATATAAGCAACTAGACCATTTGAAGTTGGCGATCTAACAGAAGCGCCCAGCATTGATGCATAGGATACAACAAGACACCATTAAGACAACACCAGGCTACACACATCTTTGATGACGCGCTAGAAGCTCGGATAAAAAGTAATTATTTATCCACTCTACAGTCCGAGCCCGGCACCAAGTGACTACCACCTGTTCTTGTCTATGGCTAAAGCGCTGTGGGATACATACAAATTCGACCTCTATAATGGCCTGTTAAAATTGGTTGTACCAGTGTTTTACCAATATGGACAAGGACTTCTACGAGAAGAGCATTATGAAGTTGGATTCTCATTGACAACAAGTTGTCGAACAGAATTGGGCATAATTTGCTTAAATTAGATGATTTTAACACTTTTCATACCGTATGTAAATCAAGCAAAAAATATTAAAGTACTTTTTACCCAATCTATTATATATTCTATCTAAATCTCACTTACGGAATTGTACCTTAAATTCTGGTTGTATGAGGTAGGCCTGATTGAAGTGACTATCGATGACTCTATATCAATAGAATTTAAAATACTACTATTTGGTAGAAGTATTGTACCCCCCCCCCGGTGGCCCACAGATGATTATGGTCCTACATAAGATTAATGTAAAGAGAATGGAGCATATTTTTTTCTTAACAATGATGGTTCGATGATTAAGAGATGATTCTTATAATAGGATCCTAAAGTAAAATTTAAAAGGAATAAAATAAAAAAATCGTGTTATAAATGCTTTAAAGATTTAAAATATTTTTTTTGATTGATCCACAAAAGATCAATGTGGATTTGAAGATTTTGATATAATTAGAAGATTGATCAGATGTAACCAAAAGAAGTTCAGAAATGTATTTAATACAAAATCAATTGAAGCATTAATGCGACCGATTCTCATTATTTTTTCACCAAAATACTTCAGAGATATGACAATTTCTCTTTTAGTTAGATTAAAACCCAATCACTTCGTTACCTTTATTGTACCTCACAACGTTTTGTACAAAAAGAAAGAGAGAAAAAGCTCAAAATAATTTGGTGGTTAGCCCATTCTGAACCAATTATTCTCAAC
The DNA here is from genome assembly GCF_016086655.4 of Lepeophtheirus salmonis. Taxonomy (NCBI): domain Eukaryota; kingdom Metazoa; phylum Arthropoda; class Copepoda; order Siphonostomatoida; family Caligidae; genus Lepeophtheirus; species Lepeophtheirus salmonis. The sequence continues at coordinate 35,593,810 of NC_052131.2, forward strand.
TATGGACTTTTTTAATAAATAGTTGTTAGGAATAGTTTATAACTTAACAACATGAGCTAATTCTAATTATACCAATTAAGTTATAGAATACTGATTAGAAGAAATCAATAGCTGAATACAAAATAGACTGTAACGCTATACAATGGTTTATTATAATTTAATAAGCTTTTTTGATCGCCAATTTCACAAATTATAAGAAGATTAAAAGATCTTAGAAATAAAAGTGTTCAATGTCCACTATTTATACATTTTTCAAACCTTTCATTGAATTCAGTATTAGATATCAAAGATATCAATGGATTTTTAAAAATTTGCCTTACCAACATGAAATTTTTTATTGTGATATTACGTAACTTTATTGAAAATTAATTTTGAATAATTTATACAGAAGTTTTATTAAAGTTGGATCAGTTTAAAAAAAAAACGTCAGTTATCTGTCGGTACTGATTAATTTTGTCTGTCCTAGGATTTAAATTGGCAAAGTAGGGTAAGTACAACAGCTGAAATGACGTAGTTACTAACTATTTCATTTCAAATCACGGCTAGGTTTTTCATGCTCTTTCGACTGTTAAAGGGGAAATGAAAATTTGAAATAAAATATATGTTAGTAAGTTTTCTGTATTTTTCTTGTTGACAAAGTTTTATTATTATTTAAAGAATAGTTACCAACTATTAAACACTTTGAATTAATACTCTTATCAATGACAGAGTATGAGATGACATGAAATCTTTACGATGCCTTTTGATTGATAAAAATTAATATGAAAATCTTAATTATATCTAACACCTTTTTTAAGTTTTTTTAGCTGCTTTAAATCATACAAGAGTCAAGTTGTGAAAATTAATGAAAACTTCTGAAAGGAAAATATACTACATCTATGTTTCTTTAAAAAACAAGACATGAAGAAATAACGTAGTGTAATTTTAAGTTAGGAGGTGTGTGGCTAGAACATATAATACTAAAGTATTCATTTTCTCTTGGTTTATAATTTTTGTAATCCTAGCTAGGAGGGAAAAAATAACAATATAGCAAGGACCCCAGGACTGAAAGACCTACTAATTGATCCTTAGGACGTGTTTAATGATAAAAAAGACCGGACTGATTAGAAAAAAAGACTAAATGGTGAAGAAAAAATTAATAAATTGAAAAATTCAGGGATTCTCCTTTGGATAAAAAAAACTGCATTTACTGGAAAACTATAAATAGTGATATAAAATCTTTAGAATGTTTTTGCTTGCCTGTTTTCTAGAATTTTTAATTCGCAGAATGCATTTTTTATCCTTTGAAGTTGTTATAATTATTTAATTCCAGAGTAGTGAACTTCTTTTCCTTAATAGATGCAATACCTGATTGAATATTCGTGTGTGCTCATAAATGGCATAAAGTTGCAGAATTGTAATTGTGAGTCCTTCATGGACTCAGAGTAGAAATTGGAAATCGACATCAGAGTAATTTTCCCAAAGTCCTTGTTTATTTCCTACTCCCCTTTCTCCTTTATCACATGTAATTGTAGCTGATCTCCTCCAAAATGTTGTCCAAATTGTCATGGTTACCATGTTTATTTTAGGTTTTTTAACATGCCCAAAATACACACGATTTTCATCACTAACAATAAAAGTACTTGAATTATATTGAAAGGTTTTGTTAATAAGAACAAAATGTTCCGTGTTATGCACAACTGATATATTTTCCTTCCTTGAAATATCTAAAGTTACGATCTTGTTTGTTATTTCCAATTACAATATATTGATTACGGGGTATGTATCCTTTTAGGGAGTTCATGTACGATTGGCTTTAAATTAAAAATTAAATTTAAAACAATGGTATTTTATTACCTAAACAAAGTTAGTAGTTCCACAAATAATATATTGATGGCAAATTAATAATATTGAATGGGATAAAGATTCTACTTAGAAATAAATTAAAGAGATTTTCTTCATAATAAATTGTATTCAATTTGCAATAAATAACTATATGTATATAAAATGATGAATTTATTACCAAGGCATGAAGATGTTTGCGAGTCTAATGAATAATTAAATATCTCTAAACGATACAAACTGTTAATGTATAATCATAAAATAGTTATGGAACTGATTTATTCTTAATATTTAGTAACGTTACTAAAATTTGGCCATAGGGATCAAATATATAATGTGGTGATACTGAGTAAAAGCAAGCGAAATTTTTTTTACGTTGTACGTATATCCCGGTATAAGCTACAACAATTTTATCAAATTAAAGGCATAATTTGTATCTCAATTGTCATAACATTACATCAACCTGTACATCCTTACTACACGCGTATATTATTTTAAAAAGATATATAAATATATATAATCTCACGTTAAATATTCTGACTTGTGAACCATATCATTGTACTCCCAGAGTAGCCAGTTTGACAAAATCCTCCAAACATTGGAAAAATTATCAAATCAATCATGAAGATTGTGATACCTCAAAAGAAAAGATTCAAAAAATTGTTAATTAATTTAGGAAGGAGAGTGAGGAATGTCCCAACAAGGAAAATACATGTTTTTTTACATAAGCATTTTAATATTACTTATTAGTACTAATTCATTATTTAGGATTATTTAACATCTGGATAAACTATTCTCTTTAAAAATCACACAACCTCTATATTAGAAGTATTTCTCTTTTGATTTAATCAGTTATATAAATATATTCTTTTATCGTCAATTAGTTATAAATAAATATCATTCTTTTTAGAAATGTATTATTCTTCCTAGACGTGAAATATGCCTTCCCATTGTGAGGTTTCTTGCTGCTACACAAGCAAAACATCTGATTGAATGCTTAATGATAATAAAAGAAGAACTTTGCAGAAAGTTTCAATATCTACCGTTGAAATTATTGAAATAGAAATAAGCTATACTAATAAATTAGGTACCTGGTAAAAAAAAACATGTATTTATTTTAGTGATATCTGATGAGTATTTAAATACAATTATTATTGTTTATATAGATGCTAAATCCGTTGAAAGCTATAAAAAAAGTTATTGGCTCTCTTCATTTTAAACATGAAGATTATGAAACAGAAATTAAATGGAGAACTGAAAAGACTTATCTTAAGAATCTAGGATTTTAATTTAAGGATTGACAACTAGTTTTAATTCATTTGGATTTAGTCTAATAATTCAAAGAAACTTGAAATATCAAATGTGGAATATTGTAAATAAGATTTTAATCAATGAAATAAGTCATTGGTGTTTGGAAAGCGAATAAATACATGTAACAAAGTTTTAAATGTATTTTTTTTTTGAAGACTAAGAATGAGGACGTTACCGAAAGAGATGCAATTATTAGAATAAACAGCTTTAATCAAACCATTTCCGATATAGCCCAATCAATTTCTTATGAAAAAATATAATTTATTTCCTGGAAATACAGGATAGGATTTTCAAATAATTATAGAACAGATCATGAAACAAAGTTTATTTGTTACTTTATAGGTGAACGTCGAGAGATAAATGTAATCATGAGTTATTCCAATTAAAGATTCATAGCATTCATATCTTAATATAATTTAATAAATAAATAACAGGAGTTAAAATTTGAACCTGTTGTCGCAATAAATTAACAGAATTAATTTGAAATGGAATAAATATCCACCTAACTTCATTAGGTGCTTGTCTTGAGTTTGAGTAGTGGTGATAATAACTATTTGTTGCTTTAAAATACGCAAAAAATGGACTAATTCATGCTTAACATGTTGAATAATCCACAGTTATGTTCTGTATCCATAATATCAGTTTAAAATCTCTGAGGTGAAAGTTGCATATTCAAGCATATATCGTCTATGTATATATATATATATATGTAAAGAGAGGATGATGTATCCCCTATAATAAACGCTTCAAAAATGAACCTCAAGCATAATCATCTAGGAAGTCAAATCAGAAACACTATTTTCAACACTTTTAATGAATTAGAAAAGGGAGATAAAATCCTAACACAAAAGGTGAGATAAGAATGACTTATTGTGAAGTCATCTATAGATGAAAACAGGTTCATCAATTGACACTCTTCTCCAATTCAAGAGAAATATGATAAACTACGAAGGAACTGACTATGTTATCGATATCACAATGCAACAGCATTTTTGCGTACAGTCCGAAACCCACATTTATTATTGTTATTTAAGCTGTAGAACACGAATATCACCATTAAACTTTCAATTCATGAAGATTTGGCCTTTAATGCCTTTTTTTTTTAATCAAGTTTTTAGGGTATAACAAAGTTTCAGTGCTATATTTCGACATGAAAAAACGATCAAAGTAAATAATCAATTGATAAAAACATTTCAGTATTTAAAAAATAAACTATTATTACGTTATCTTGATTGTACTTAATAAAAATGTATATAAACTACCTCCTGACCTTTAACCCCCTTCCAACTACCCCTCGTCCTTTAATCCCCGATCGAATACCCCCTAGACCATTTACCTCCCATCCTTTTCTATTTTATTATTGAAAAGTACAGTTAGTAAATGATAGATGGACAAAGTAATAAATGAATGTTATGGTTGTTTGGAGTGGTTGTTGGGCAATAAAACTTTCAAGATCGAATCGGAATATAATCATGAGTTCTATAAACCATCAAAATTTTAATACTAAACTATATAAAATTTCAATTTAAACAAATAATTAGCCTCATTGCTTAACCATGGGCATGATATATGAGATATCCCTTTTCTCCATAGATTTATTTAATTTGGACGTGTTATGAAGAGGTTTTTTGAAAACATGATTTATAGAAGGCGAAGCGGACGAGTCTTCAACAGTGGAAATATGTGAATTGCTAAGTTCTTTGGCTGCAACACACACTTGCTTCAACTCTTCAATTGAATGGGACTGTACTCTCAAGTACCCTTGCTGGTTTTTAGGCACATTTATGATGAGGGCCTCCGTTTGTAAATGATGACGCAAATCATGGATGTATTCCTCGTCAAGGAGACGCTCAACTTCATCTATAACTTCTCCAGGGGGATTAAGTTAAATCAGGGACTCGTTGGTTAAATTAATAATTATGTTTGTATGGGTGTTAAAAGGTTGAATGTTTGGTCGTATAGTTGAAATTTATTGTAGGGGGAGAAATGCTGGGGTAGATGGCCTGGGGTAAAAGGAGGTAATTGATTGGGGGTTAAAGGAGGGGGGTATTTGGTTGGGGGGGGGGATTCGAATGTTTTGGGCAACTATTTTTTTTCTTTTGGTCTCACATATCGTAACACTTCCAAAACTTTGACAAACTCATAGGCCAAGAATTATCTTCTCTCCTAACTTTACTCCAACAAATCTGAAAGATTCAAATGCCTTCAAAGCGACATCTAGTGGATATATTTTTCTTGTCAAAGAAAATCTGCATATTTATCTTCACATTTGGCGCCACTAGCGCTAAAACTGGGCCTGTCTGGAAAAGAGAAAAATTAATATTCATGTAAACACCTCAAAGTTACTTATATTTTAACAACATATGGAGAATAGATATATTTTATACTACTAAAATTTCCAAATCAAGTTAAATCTAGAAATATATGAATCTAAACTAGATCAATTTGACTCAAGCTGTTCTCACATAGTCAGCAAGCAGACCTCGCCTCTCACGCCTTCCCAGTGTTTGTTTTCGGATCCATCATATATATGTGCCTATTTTTCACACGTAAATTGCGTAATCCAAGGGGTTCAGGTCTGGACTGGAGGGGACACATCTCCTTTGACCAGAAGCCACCATTCGGAATATGACTTTCAAACCACATTTGTGTCATCTTTGCGGTCTGAGTGGGGGCCATCTCGCTGGAAAATGAAGTGACTGTCCACCCAAAAAACCTGCTGAATCCATATGAGCACCTCCTCCTCGAGCGTGGTGATACATTCAGGCGTATGGTAGTGGCCTTGACCCTCCTTTTGACTAGGAAAGGTGATAGCCCGAGGCTTACCACTTCCTGTTTTGTCGTTGCAGTCCCATCCCTTTCTTCAAACGTAGATAGGTAAACTGTCCTTCTTGCTGCCTCCGTATGTCAGGCAACTTGTGTTGGAGTTAGCCTAGTGTACAAGAGACTTACGATCTTGATGTGTTTCACATATATTCCTTTGTCGTTATTGATCCCAGCCAACTTCTTATCTTTTGAGAGTTCTAAGTTTTACAATGTATACAAATTCATATTTATTAACCGTCTCACAATATGCTAATGCTTTAGAGATATTATGCTAAGTTGTGTATATCCGAGAAATTTATGTTTTTTTATCAAATAAAGGACCTAAAAAATATATGTCAAGATATACGTGAGATGGAAAGCATAAGGTACTTTTTTCTATTATTACAATAAAAAAAATGGAAGTTTATTTGTACAACGTACAGTTTTAAAAAGGTCCATTTTGAATATCCCATAGATTGAAAATGGTTGTATGTCTTGTTTATTGTAATACAGTGAAGGACTTCTTTTTATTATTATGTATTCAGAACATATTGTACAGAATGTATTCTTATTTTGGAAATGCTTGAATACCTTTTATGTACAGCATAAGTACTACATAATGTATTAAATCATTGAATGAAATGAATAGGAAAATAAACTGTCGCGTCGTATTATAAATATTTCGCATTTCAGTATGTAAGTAAAGGGATCTTTTGACTAAAAAAAAGGGCAATTTCTTTGTGAGATATACCGGAGTTTCTTAAAATATTTCAAAAGCAATTCAATTACATTTTTTTAGTTCTTATACTTAAATACCGAAGAAGTAACGTAAAATATATATATGAATAAACATTTAGTTTAAAGTTAAAGCTTCTGAGTAAGATTACATCGCGATGTTACCCAAAAATACCCATATAAAACTGATAAAATCAATACAATTGGAGGTTTAAAAAAATATGGCATTTACAGTAAAACTAATATAAGTGATAAAAATACTAAAAACACGCCTCTAATTTAAATTCTAAATTGTCTTAAAATCATTTTTGAAGCCTTTAAAATGGTGTCTTGAAGTTGAAGAAAGGTACTTAATTTCTTCTCCAGCCAAAGTCCTTGAAGTATTGTACAGAGATGGTACTTTAAGTGAAAGTGCATCATATCTTGCTACTGCAGAAATAACAACTGCTCTCAGCTCTTGAGGGTGTAAAACATGCTAATTTGTTATTCTGTTTGCTATTATGGCTTTAGAGTTTAGTAAAGCAAAATCTAAAGCTATGGTTTCAGATGACACTCCTCTGTTCCTTTTGGAAATACCAGACAAAACCATACCTCTGGCAACGTTAGTACTTATATTTTCTAACCCTTTTATCTTTACATTTACCAAAGACTTTAACATACCCACAGCAGCACAATCCACGACAGCAAATAGATTGTTATTTACAAGTCTACCACAATCCTTGTATGGTATAAAAAAACTTAATTATTCCTGGGATTTCCACATTTGGAATTTAGCAGTAAACTATCTGCCATCTTGAATCTTCCGTCCCCAAATGTTATAAAATTATCAATAGCATGAATGATAAGAATGCCATTATTGATTACATATTCCTCCAGGGATGCAAGATCTTTGAGGTTAGTGACAAAAAAACGATTTCCATAAAATTTCCTAATACACAGGCTTGCATTTCCAGATGATTCTTCGTGCAGCAGCCAAATCATGAGAAATTACTCCGAGGATTAACTTCTTGAGATATGTTCCCATCATTATTTTGGAATAAATATTAATTGTTGTAATCATTTTGAAAGAGTTACGATACTTTTTATGGCAATATTGCTCGAACATAAAAACAGAACCAGTTTATTAGCTCTTGATTCATTGATAGTCAAAATAAAGTAAAAAATAGTTCATTTTTCAAATGTTTGTATTAATTTGTTGGTTACTTTGATTTTCATCTGTATAGTTCTTTCATGTCGAAATATGGCACTAAATCGTAGTTATACCCTAAAGACTTTATTTTTTTTAAAGGATCTAAAGGCAAAACCTTTATAGGTTGACAGTTTTAATGGTAATTTTCGTGTTCTACGGATTAAATAACAATATTAAATCTGGGTATACGAATGATGTTGGAATATTATATGTAAAAAATATATATATAACCACAAAAAAATCGAAAAAATGAAGGACCTAAATTTAAGAGCAAATATCTTTCTTTTTTTTTCAAGTGCTTTCTACTGCTAAAGTTATGGAATAGACCTTACATTAAATTTTTTTTTAAATGCCTTTAAAAAAAGTCGACCATGATTGATCATTGGGCAATTTAGTTATTAATATTTCTACATAAATTTTCCTAAAATAACTTTTAAATGTTGAAAGTTTTATTGTTCATTTCTGTGTTCTAGGGATTAAATAACAATAATAAATGTGGTTTTGAGCTTGCGTGCGCTCCAAGACCTTCATTTTGTTGCATAGTATAATCTATATATCATAAGCTTATCAAATTATAGGAAAAAGATACAAATTAGTTGGTAGCTAGATCTGTCTATCTCAAAGACTATGTAACTTTTTATGGTGAAAAAATATTTGATGAGAAGAAAAAATGATAAATAATTAGAACTATTGTTTTTAATAAATAATATAAAAAAATATATAATGTATTCTCCTTTATTTTCATCACTGATGAAAATAAAACTTTTGAATATGGAATAATTGTTTTAGCTACATATGTAGTCTTAGTAAGGACCCTATAATTGATTAACTAAAGAAATATTGTTAATCTCAAAAAGTAAAATAAATAAAAATTAGTAATTACGACGAAAACGTCGGATTTTCTTAATTCATGCAATTATAAATTTAAAAGATAACATTACGTAATCAATTATTTTTTTACATGCCCAAAATGCTTAAGATTTACAATTCTACATGCCATTCAGGTTGTGGAGTTGATGTTTATGTGTGTATCTTTTCCTTGCAAATTTCAAAGCAATATAAGTGTAACTTTAATTACTATTTTCATATTATTAACCCTTTACCGCCGCAATTGTTTTAAATGAAAAATCATCCAAAATATTTTTTCATAAGAAAAATATTTTAACAAGATATTGAGATCCACTTGCTTACATTATTTAAAAAAGTATATATTCATATCTATTTATGTAGCAAATATCAGTAACAATAACACTAGAAATTCATAAAAAATAATTATAATATTATAAATGTAGAAAAATATTTATAATTCCCTTCAAAAACCATATTACTTTTATGAACATTTAAACATATTCCTTAAATTGATCAAAAACTAGCGTTAATTAGGTAGAAGATATAGACTAAGAAATTAATGATACACCTGTTTATTTAAAAAGATAATTTGAAGTACAGGTGGTAAAGGGTTAATTGTTAATTGTTCCCCTTTACCTCTTAATATCATGAATTAATCGGGGCAATTTTTTGTGGTGTTTTATTCCATCTATTTGGCTAATGTATCAACATTTTTACACTAACAAACATTGACGCTTCTAACAAATAATAATGAAATATATTAGAGCGTATTACTATAATTGAACAATAATTGATTTAAACAAAAATATAATTTGATTAGTAGAGAAGTACTCTGTACAGGGGACTCTATACCATGTGCCTTAAAAAGTTTTCTTTTTTTTAAGTAAAACCAGATTCTGAAAGCTTGATAAATTTTAATTTATAAAATTTAATTAAATCCCCTCCACCCTTAGTTACAGTTTCTATACGAGGCCAAAACTACGAGCTGGTCTTTGCCAAATTGTCCCTTAGCAATTTCAGGAATTCCTCGTGTTCTGACTTATAATTTCGTCTTTGCTATTTCAGGGGGCTCGGTTGATTTTTCGTACCCTACACAAAAATATATCCATCGGATTCAGATCCAGAGGGAGGGTTGGAGGCCAAAAGTCCAGCAAGATGAAGTCGTCAAAATTGTCCATTCGACCTTTGACCTCAGCTTGCATTGCTGTTGCCTCTATATCACCAATAGAATCCTTAAATTCCCTCCTAACCTTGGGAACGAACGTCTTACTGAGACCCAGTGTCCAGCAATTGTTATGGTGTTATCTCTTCCGGCCCGGATTCCAAGTAGGACTCTGTACCTATTCCAAATATTTGGCACATGTAATTCGTTAGTTGATTCTATTTTTCCTACTGGTGGAGATTTGAACAAGCTATCTAAAACAGCAACTGCTGAATGGCCTGCATTTGCCCAAGAGAGCAAGCCATGTGCACTTTTTTTTTTTTCTTCCTTTATCCACCTAATAAACGTATTTTTTTCTATTTTCCATTATTGGAATAGTTATAAAATACAAAAAAATAATTTAATTTTAACAGTCCCTTAATGATTTTCTGAAGGAATGGAATAAATATTTTATGAAAAGTAACTCTGATGATATAAAATAAAGAAATCAACTAAAAAAAAATTGACACTTAAGCCATTCACTACACAATTTTTTTTATTCAATTCCCACTTTTATTTCATAACTATTCTACAGTTAAAAATTGTCTCTATGTTGACCAACTTCGAAGGAGGGGGGGAGAAGAAAAAAACGTTCAACGTATAGTAGAGTGGCCCAAAAGCCCAAAAGTTAGAAAATCGAATATCTTTCAATGTTCCGCATAATGTAAACATACTTGCCAAATTTCAGATGGGTGGGAAAACGTTTTTAGCTGCCGAACCGAGATTGAAGTATCGATGTCTCATTATTTTTATTAGACCTCATTTTTTAGCTTGCAATGCATGATGGTACTTCGAAAAATTCAAGTTTAATAGTGTATCAATTATAATATGACTGATTCTAGCGTATTTAGAAGAATTTCAAAAGATTAAACCAGTGATTCTCAAACTTTTTCAATTGACTTACTCCCTTCCAAATATATTTTCAACCCCAGATTCCCTACCCCGCACAGACTTTTTATGTGGAAAATAAGTACATATTTTTTTTAAATCTCACCCACCATGAGACATTCTCCAATTACCCCAATATTGAGAATCACTAGACTATAGTCAATTGAAATTGGTTTTACATATTTGTATAACTCCAACAATAAATAAATAGTATAGTGGAAATGAGACACTTCTGACTTTACTATTTCATTCTTGGTGATGTTGTTCTTAACGATATTCGATATAGAACTATATTCTCTTTCTATACCGCGCCCAATATACCCAGGTTAAAACAAATACTTGTGAAGGTATATTTAAAGGGTCAGAATAAAGTACAAAATAATATATAAATAGTAACTTAATAGTTTTATATTTTTTAAATGCCATTGCATATTAAACAAATCCTTAGAATAAACATATAAAACCAGCTTTTATTCTTTGTTAAGAAGATATTATGATCTGAACATTGAACAATGGACATACTATTAATTAACAATGTAATAAATTATATCTTCTAAATACGTGGTGCAACAATATATTACGCATTTTAAAAATCCATTACTATAAAATAATAAACTCTCAAGTGATTTTTTTATTTTAAGATTTGTATCAGCAAAGAATATCTACAACAACTTGTGCAAAATACCATTTTCTTCTTTTTGTAAGTGGGTGTGAATTAAGCGAACTTAACTGTCAAGTTATGAAGAAATTATGAAGTGCGTTTTATCGTATAATATTGAATCAAGTATCCCTAACTTAATAATAACGTACTGTGAAAGAAATAAGTAAAGTTTTAGGTATCAAAGTCATTGATATCTACCAAACAGCTTCAATCCCCATTGTCTGTGCAAAAAAAAGTCGGAAATTAAATAGTATTATATCTTAAAAAATCTATAAATTTGATGAAATCTTTTACCAAGAAGTTACCGGATTACCAAGAAAATATTGATTCATTTTAAGATGATTCACATTCTTTATTTGATATTTAGTCTTGTCAATGTAGAAATGTTTCATCATTTAAATGTTCATTAACTAAGAAAATTCAATTTATGGTACAAAACTTCCTGTCTGATCAAAGAAAAGAAAATATTTTTTGGTGCCCTAGACAAGAAAGCAACAGTTAACCTACAAGAAAAAGAAATTAAGAAAAAAAAGATAGAACAGTTAACTTCCCAAGAATTCGGAAAACACCCTTGAATTGATAAACTAAAAAGTAATAGTATCAACGAAGATTTTTTAATACCAAAAACGACTCTTAAGATGATAATATCAGAAGAAAAAGAAGGTGCAAGAAGTAATTTCAATGAAAAATAATATATTTTTCTTCATATGCAGAAGCAGGTGATAGTGTAGATGTTTCAAATATTGGAATTTTTTTTTGGAAAATATTGGACTTTTCAATAAATCTAACGTTAAAAATATCATAGACAAAAATAAAGTTGGGAGTAGCAAATATTACTGTGTCAGTAACAGGCATATTTTGATTCAAAACAAGATGATTCATTGAATAATGTAAAGTTAGCTGATAAGTGGTACCAAAAAAAGAAAAAGAGAACATATGTCTTTAATTTCAGAACCGAATAACAAGTATTTAGGGCATTTTACCCCAAATACTGGAAAAGCTCATCGGTCGTGTGATGGAATTATTATCTTAAAAAGCTTATAATTCTAACTTTAAAAAATTATTGTTATTTTACACATTGGCACAAAGGTACGAATAATAAGTTTACTTTGATTGATTCTCATGAAAATGGATGTTGTCAGAGCTGGTTTTACATTGAGTGGGACATTAAATAACGATAAAAAGCTAAGGTCCTATAATTCACGTAAAAGCGCAAGACTGATAGCAAGTACCCCTTTAAAACCGGTACTGGTTGTATTAATTCTTGTTAAAGAGCACTAAAATGCTGTTCATCAAAACAAATACGCATAATACTATATTAAGTCTCAAAAAATATTTGGTTGTCGATAAATTTGGGCTTAAAACCTTTATTGTTCTTGATTCTATATAAAATAAATGCTATTTGTTAAGATTCTTCTTATCAATATAATTAGCCAATAACCTATAAAAATACTACTAATCTTTTTTTTTTTTTTTTTTTTTTTTGTAATGATAAAAGTCAGCATTTTAGCAAAATTAACATAGGAAATTATTTCAATCGAGTGTCGGCATTTAAAAAAATTATTTTTCAGACCAATAGTAAGTATCAACTTTTTATCACTAGGCATTATTCAATTTCCAAAAAAGAGGTTTTACCCCCTCAAAACGGCCCTATGTATACTCAGGTATAGGCAAAGCGTAGAGAAAATACAAGCTTTGAGATTATAAAAAAAAAAACTATATTTGCTATCGTTTTCTTTTTCTTTTTTCAGATATTCTCAAAAAATAAATGGGTTATAGACAAAAAAGCATGTGGAGATCATCTTGTAGGCCACACTAATGAAAAATTGGACCTAATTTTAATTGGGCAGTAAATAATATAATTATGATCAAAGTAATTGACGTTGAAATATTTTTATTTTTACAATAATATAACTCTAATGACTTTAATTTGAAAATAAATTCTGAGAGATCTTTCTAAAGTTTCCATCCAAACTGGAAGTGGCAATCTTCATTATCTAAATTATCATGAGTGAGTTTAGTACGATATTCATTTTTCAAAACATTTATCTTAGATACTAGACTGACATAACCATGTTGATACAAGATTCCAAAAACATAAAGATGCAATTGTTTTTGAATCTCAAATCATGGTAACTCCAATCAAAGTGAGGAGGAGAAGATGCTCTTCCATTCATAATTTGATTGCAGGTCAATCAACTCAATTTGTAGTCCGTCAACAATTGCATTGTTTTTATCAAATTGATGAATCTACCTATTCTATAGACCATGAAGCAGGAATAAAAACGGGAACATAACCAGTTAAAATACACCATCACAATTATCGAAATTTTCAAATCTTTGATTTAATTTTCTGATTAATCCGATAAAAAATGATTATTTTACTATTGATATTAAATAATTTTTGTAGCCTGGACTTGAACTCCTTGTGTTATCATCTCCCTTTCAATTATGAATTCCCGCCTGCTTTTGTTATATATATTTTTAAATGCATAATCAAATAGTAATATATATGTTGAAATATAGTTATAAAACTTTCTACCCCCAAAGTATAGAACTAACACCTGATGTTAACAAGAGTCTTAATTCAGTAGATCCATATTTCTCGCTCCCACCTTCTTCTACCGCGCTCCGAAATGTCTGTCCACCCCTATGTATAGAGTATTCCTTGGTTAAAGTAACTTGATTTTTGTAAAAATTAACTTTAACGAAAAAAGTTTCCCTAAGAACTATAAATATTTTTCATTAAACAAATCTCTCAATTTAATCATACAGTGAAGATCCCTCTTTATGCCAAGTTTTAATGATATTCTCTAGAGATGGAGACTTAGACAAGAATCTGTATTTTGAAGACTAGAGACCTTACTGAACTTAAAATAATTTTTAGCAAATTTTCTAATAGTCTTTTCTATTTTTTCACTGGATATAAAAGGAAAAATGGTTTTTGCGTGTGAACTTCTTTTTTTCGTTCTTTAATAAAGAGTGGGAAGTTCACATGTCTCTCTGAAAGAAAAAATTTCGCCTATGTTTGTAGTAAATTGTTCTAATAATCCATAATAATATATAGGCGAAAATTACTCCATCCAAGCAGCTTATCTTCTCCCCATGCTTATTCACAGGGGACTTGAGATCAGCCATGTAGCTATAGCGGACTGCACATGTATTGCATTCCACCTGCCACCAAATGTTGTAGTCCAATGGATCGAGGGCCGGACTCTGGGTGGTCGAGAGTTAACTAAAAAGTCCTTTACAGCGTTCCATATGGAATGTTGGTACTTTGAGTAAAGAATAGCCTCTCCTCATTCCTTTATGACTTTCCCCCAGGAGTCTTGGCCATCTATGACGTAGTAGACCGGTCTAAGGAATTCTTTTTTTGGGGGGGGGGGAATTTTGCGATGGAAGTAGCCGAGTTGGCATCAAAAATGTGTTAGGTTGACTGATCGACTGCTTCGAGAATGTTCTTTGATGCAGGAGGACCCATCTTTTTGGTGCTTTCCAAACTCGGTAGATGGTGTGGTGGTTGAGCGAAGCAGATTGAAGATATCTGAGGTGTTTATGGCCGGGATTAATCAAAGTTGCAATATTCAACTTTTTAGTTTTTATCTTTGTCTAGAAGTAAGTTATATTTGTTTCCAATATGTCGAGTAAAAGAAAAAAAAAGAACTTTTCATTAATTTGCCCAACTTTGTCATTTAAACTCTCCACAATTCTCTCAAAAAATACAGTTTAAGAGGTTGTGTCAGACTTATTCATTCCGCAGTAAATATAACTATAAATTGCTCCGGGGTTTTTCCAGCGAATACCTAGAGGAGATGTGAAATCATGGTGAGTTCCGTCAGTTTTTGATAATCAGTTCTTGTCGATGTGTCTGATCTCAAAATTTTATCTATCTTCTTTAAACAATTTGTCATTTTCCTATCAGGCATAATCTTTTAAAAATGAGGCTTTTTGTATCTTCTTTATTCAAGTTACCCCATATGTCCTTGTAGTGTTTAAGCCAGGGATTTTCTAAAGACTGGTCTTTCCTAAGCATTTTTTCTCAAACTGAGCCTACAGCTCCCTTGTGAATTCCACTATTCCTGGAGGTGGTGTCAAAAACCAGAGCAGTAATCCTATCTGTGAGTTTGAATGCCTGTAATAGATATATTAGTACATTGACTTTGCATTCTACTGTTGAGCTGCAAATCACTAGCACCCCCTACAGGATATCCGGTTTGGATCTATGAAAATCTCTAACATTTTGATATCCCTAATAGTGTACCATATGAAAGAGAACCTCCAATGACTAATGACATGTAGTTTTAATTAATTTTATGTCTTGAGATCATCCTATTTCGACAAATAGTTGATCTAGATATGCTTTACCTTGCATGTGGCAAAATCAACGACTGTTAATGTGTTGTCAGATTGTCCTAAATGATTAGCAGTATTGTATATTTTTTCACATTTAATAATTTTTTGGGGTAAGTCATTCGCAATGTAAATCACTTTTGCCAATTCATTTGATTAATTAAAACAAACAAGTTGCTAACCTAGTTTATTAATAACTTAATTCAATAACTTTTGTCGCAACTTTACGTATTTAGTGATAGAAGTGTACGAAAATATGTAAAATAATATAAAAGGTGTATATCATTATGATTTTCAAATTGGTATAACAAAAATTATTCTTGAGGAAGAAATTGTGGTATGTGTAAAATCTTTCGAAAATACTAATATATTTGCCACAAAAATGGCTAAATATAAGAGAAAATAACATTGACAGACAGATGGGAGTTTACAATTTGAGTACTGAGTACTGCGGTCAGAGCACCTTAATGTTTCTCTTTACCTTCATTCTACTGGGCAATCTTGATACTTATATTTATTTTTCAATTTTCTTATAATTCAAAAATAGTTATAATTTGTTTTTAAGTACTTTTTGGCATTCAATGATGTGTTTTATCCATACTTTTGTACAAAAATACGCAAAAATATCAAAAAAGGCATTTTGGAAAAACTTTAAGGCCAATGAAGCAGGGTATAGGACATATTTAGATCCATAAAAAAATAATTTTCGAGCTTCTCACATTCTAAAGCATGGGAAAAAATCCGGAAACATGGGAAAATTCAAAAACGTATATTTTTGAATAGGCTCAATGGACTCGGATGTTTTGAGAAGTTGAAATAGTCCATTTAAATAAAATAACATATTAAAAATTCATATTTCATAGTTTATATTGGTATAATGTTTATGATTTCATGCCAATCATTTATGTATTTAGCATAAATTGGCTAATTATCAGTGGCGTGCATAGGATGATATATTTGTTTGTTTTTTGGTTTTCGGAATTTTGAAAAAAAAAAATACCACGTTATTAAAACAAAGTATATATTTTGGGAAAAAAATTCAAACATCCCTAACTTTCGGCAAAAAATTAATTTTTTTGAAAGCAATTTAAAACATCCTTAGCTATTGGCAAAAAAATTATTTTTTGGAACAAAAAAATTTGAAAAAAATAAGCATTTGTTACAAAATTTCAAAAATTTAATTTTTACTCTAAAAAATTTCAATAATTATTAGACACTCATATAATATTAAATTTTTAAGTACAATAAAAATTAATTTTGAAATATAAAATTTTTTGCAAAAAAATGCAAATATGAAATGCTTTACTCTGCTGCATAATTGGCCCGAATGACCAATAAAATTATATAAAAAAAGAAAAAATTCATTAATTTGGGGAGGGGGGAGGGCTACTGCCCCTTTAGCCAACCCACTGCCAACCCACCTGATTATTCAGAGGTACCATCCTTTTACTATGTGTCATTTATTCACCTTTTTTTTTTGGGGGGCGGGGATAATTTACCCAATGGATTACTTGCACCCTAGGGTGGATTGTTTTAAGAAATCAGTCTTAGGACCAATCCAATACTTCTGATCAGTGATTAATAACATAAATAATCTACTATAATACAAGATTAGTTATTTATATTTCAAAAAATTTTATTAATTAGTCTTCTTTTTTTTTAAACTCAAGTTTGCATATTTTTTCAAAAATAAATTTCTAAGAAATTAAAACAACAGCAAACAAAAATAGTTGTGTTATGTTGTGTTAAATTTTGTGATTATAAATCAAACAAACTTGGGGAAATTGAGAAAAAAATCCAAAAAATTTGTAACAGTCCCCTGTCTTCCTAGCTTCGAATTGTGCTATAGCATTTGTCCGAATTCAAGTGGCTACGAAAAAAAAATCCTTGCAAGATGTCCCTTTTGTAGTACGACATTGACAAATGAAATCACTTCATCATTTTTCCTCATGACATATCCAATTTTTTCTTACCTTCACAGAATTGAACTTGTTAATTCAGTTTAAAATGTGAATTCATGGAGATAGTTTTTCTAGTTCATACTCAAAACACACCAGTTGGACAAAAAAAAGTAATATCGAAACCCACTAAATTTGAACAAAGGATGGTCACGTGGTTGTGGTTTTAACATTGGTCTTTGTGTAAAAAATGACTATAAAGCACAATCATGGCCATAATTTTCTGTTCAATCTTCAAGCCTAGATATATGAATGTAAAATTCAAATCTCGTTGTATAAATATTTGAATAAAGAAGAAAACATAGTGAAAATCCGTTCTTTCATTGTAAATAGTTGGATCCTAATTCAAAATATTCTATAATTTTTGTTTCAGACAAGATCTTTTGAGATATTTTTCGATTTCACTGTTAATAAAAAAAATATTAACTAATAAGAATTAGTTATTTAATATTATAAGGTTTATATAACAATGTGTTATAATTTGTGTAAATTTTGTTCCGTCTTTGTATCATTTACAATTTTTTGTCAAGAAAAGAAAAGATATAACACAAAAAAAAGTCGTTTCGTCTCGTAATTGTCGTGCAAAAAAAGTTTTGTTATAGGGCCCATTTCGCATAGTTACACCTGACAAATTAACACTGTTTACGATGCAAACAAAGCCAAAACATTTTATAAATAGAATTTGATGTTGAGAGATTCAATAAATGGAAAGTGATGTAAGATGAATTGATTCTCCATTATCTAGTATAACCCCAAAAAAATTAAGAAGAATAGTTGAATAATGTTTTGAATTTTTTTTTATTAATATTGGTCTGTAATGGTTTTAAAAATCCGTGGATTTTAAAGCCCTTGCGTTCTAAGATATACAATATAATTCAGCCTTAAATAAATCACATTGCACAAGAATAAGGAACTATATATGTATGTAGGACGATTTATGCATAATAAAGCGAGGGATGACCTCACAGAGGTCACAGTCCCTCCTTTACTCAATTAAATTCCAATTATCATGGAAAAATAATGAACAATATCACATGGGAAATTATGAGAGAGTCTGAGAACTTTCTCAACGTTTCAAGGAATTAGAATTACATCTGACAATATAAGAATATAGCTCAGTATTTCCGGAGAAAGAAGCTATATGCACCGGACTCCATCCCTCACGATTTGTCAATCCAGGATTAGCTCCGTACTGAATAAGCAACTTCACTAAGGGGAGTGCGCCTATCTGGCAAAACCTTTGTAGAGGCGTTTGCCCATCCTCATCATAGAAATTGATGTCAATGAGTTCAGAGTATCGGTGAAGGAAATCCGAGATTTCCTCGTATTTGGCATTAGAAAGTGTTTCGTCAAAGAGCCGTTGAAGTTTTATATCTGTTCCCGGAGTCTTTTTTTCAATTACTGGGTCACTAAAGCGTTGCTGTTGTTCTTGTTCTTGAGAACTAATGGAATGGAGTTGAACTTGCTGATCAACGATGTAACTATGGTGATGAGGAGTGGGGTAGTAGAGATATGATCCGGGACTTTGTTGCTCTGATGAATATGGAGAATAGGAATCTAAGTCTGAATGAATAGAGAAGGAGGGTGAGCGACTGTCCATAGTGGAGGAAGATGAGGAATAAGGTGAATCTTGCTCCTGCATTTTGAGGTTACAAAAGATCACAGTTGATCCGTGATGTTTTTTTCTTTAATAGTGGCTGAATTTAAATAATTGTTTGTACAAAAATAACACAAGGTTTAAAAAAACCAAAGGAAGCACTTTTTATAAACGCATATTGAAGTAATTTTTTGGAGATTAAAGAGGTATTGTTATAAAAACACAACACAAGAAAACAACATGTAGTTCGCCCTTGTGAACTCACTGGGTTGTTGATTCGACTGTATGTAGTATATAGTAAAAGGTAGATGGAGGGAGAGAGGGAGGGAGGGAAGGAGATAGGGTCGGTGGGTAAACTGTAGGAATGAGTAGTTGTACTTTAGAGTAAAATATAAACTTCTTTCCTCCTTACATATACATTGTATACTACATACATACAGAAGAGGGTAATTGTCTATAAGCAGACAAAAAATGCTTCCAGCTATATTCCAATGAGGAGCAGAAGAGCTACCTGTTGGTGACTCTGTATATGTTGTATGAAGAGGGGAAGAAGGATTCTTCTTTTCTTTTTTTTAAATACAAAAATTACACTTTTTTTTTTGTTTTACAACTAACTCACACAGTAAAAATGATCTTCTCAAATATCATAAAAAAGTTCACATATCTTCCCACTCCTAACTCACCACTAAATCCTACTCATGAGATAGATACCCAAAAAAATATTACATCTACGTTAGACCCTTAATATATTCCTCCCCCTACAGAAGGGCCCTTTCTGCTTGGGACAATTAATAAATTGACTTTGACTTATGTTGAGACCTCTCTGACCATTTTTGGACAGGTATAAGCCATATTACAATAGAAAACATAGTATTTTTCCGTCAAAATGATCCATTTGTAGGCCGCTTTTATCAAAGTGCGAAATATGTGTAAAAAAATATACTCTATATATTTTTAAGTATTCGATTTAGCCGTTAAAAATATTCTGCACATTTTCTTTTGTAATTTTAGTTATTCTAACTAAGATGTGCTCAATCATTTGAAGCTTCCCAATTTTTTTTTTTAAACAACATAGGATATCAAAATTTAACCCTAGTTAAGGAACATTTCCCTGGGTTATGTTTGATAAAAAAAGAGAACCCGCTAATCAGGAAGCACATCTAAGATCCCTTCAATGATTAAAAATAGGATTCACAGTATATTAAACTGAGATAGTAAAAAATTGAAATATTAAAAACTACAGAGTGTAACATTTTTTTCTCAATACATCAAATTTGGAATTGTGGCCGATACCCTTTCTCTGAACGAAAATAGCTCGAGTGGCCTCAAACATTGCCAACGTAAGTTTTTTATCCTCCCCAGCCGAAAAAGTTTTTGTGCTGGTGGAAATAAATATGAAACAGAAAACGGAACAACCTAATGTACGTGTTGTATTGAGAGCAAGCTTGGGGTTTGTACAAGTTTCACTCCGTACATCTCATTTAATTTCAGTTAACAAGTTAGTCCTTTTAATTAGCAATCACCTTCTATTTTATTCTGGTCAAATAAAATTACTTTTTTTTAAATTATAGATTTATTAAATCTTTGGTACAGCACAAAATATTGATCAATTAGTCGTGTTAGATACGAGTATTACTCGAAATTGGAGGGGAAGGGGGATTTTATAACTTAATATTTGCCCAATATTTGCTGAAAATTCGAACTCCGCCGGAATAAATTTTTGAAAAATTCAACTTTACTTTTAAGCTCAAACAATCATATCAGATCGAAACA
Organism: Lepeophtheirus salmonis; assembly: GCF_016086655.4. Taxonomy (NCBI): domain Eukaryota; kingdom Metazoa; phylum Arthropoda; class Copepoda; order Siphonostomatoida; family Caligidae; genus Lepeophtheirus; species Lepeophtheirus salmonis. Next base: position 35,614,948 of record NC_052131.2, read on the forward strand.
TTTGAGTAACTAATAACAAGCTACAGACAATGTTCATTTCTTATTCAAAGAAGAGTTGATGAATACAATATGAGAAGCATCATTACTTAATATGTGAAAATTCTCATAAATTCGAATTTAATAGAACTCGAAAATTGGTGTATTGACCGAACACAAAAACGACTCGACGCAGAAATCAATAATACAAATTTGACCAAATTAGCAAATTTTGCCTCGAATCCAACTCTATTATTTATTAATTTTCATGAGAAGAGTTACAAATTACACCATTATCTTATACCATATCGGCAATATTGTTCAGCCATGGCATTATACTACCACAAATAGTCAATTATTTATTTAAAATGATTCATCCCATTTATGGTTGCAAGGAGTAGACCCTCAAATTGTACATAGCATAGGGTAAAAGCTGGTTTAAGCAGGACCAAACTGAACCTAATACTGTATTGGATTATACATTTATTACTGCGGTAACGTATTTGAAGTAAAGTTTTCTTGTTTTCGTGCCATTAAAATAATTGGTAACAAATACCATTGCCAAAATTGTATTTACATTGTCATGATAATATAATAAAACCCAATTAGCAGATGCTATGAGGGATTTTATTTAAATATTTATTTTATAAAATCTATGTGGCAATAAACGAATAAGATTAATCGGAGTTCTTTTCTATTAGTAAAAAAAAAAATCCTACGGGATTTTTCTGCACATATATAGAACAAAATCCCATTGGGTATAACTATAAATGTAGCTTTAGTGTTCTTTCCCTTTACTTATGTAAATGATGACCAAATATTTAAATTAAATAAATAAGTTGTTAAAAATGCTGAAGATATTTTGAATTAAATTTAATTATTATAGGTTATTTTTATCGAGTGAGTACATATTTGTATGGAAAAACTTATTCACTGTTTATAACAAGTAATAAAAAAAAAGAACGGATGCAAGTCGTCCCCAATTAGGAGTTTAAATGGGATTAATAATCCCTTCCTAGTCGTATGTATGTATTCCTTGTCTTCATATTAGTTTTTAAAATCTGTGTTTCTACAAATGTATATTTTTCAGGATCATCTTTCAATATGATATCTTTTTGTATCTCTCAACCTCTTCTCCTTAAAAAAGGGAGAAAAATATATGGTAGTTAGCTAATTATTCCAACTGTTGAACTACTCTTCCTCCAATAGTAAGGAATTTTTCACGACATAATAAAAGATAGTTTGAGACCAACTAATCAACGTAACTCCAAACACTAATACGGTGCTAGCGTAACAGTACAAAAATAAGCAACTGATTATTCATATCGTCCATTTTGGGACCTTAATAAGACATTTTAGAAGAACGAAGACGCCTCTTCAATAATATTAAGGAAAATGTGAGGAATAGAGTGCAATCTTCTTATAAAACTACTCAGAAGTCCTCTAATGAATTGGGTTTAACGTCTTACATCGGCCACAATTACGTTTTTTAAGATTATTTCTTTAAGAATCCCTAGGAGTATATTAATATATTTACGTATTGGAGTCAGCTTTTGTTTCTTTATAGGTATTAAGAGCAAGGTTATTAGACAAAATATATCACGTGTCATTTCCTACAATGTTGTATTTTAACCCCAGACACCTGCTCACAAACTTTACCGTCCATTCAAAAAATAAATAGATGAGCTAGAAAAGCACAGTAATTATTATGTAGGCTTATATATTAAGTTGTAACACCTTTGTATGTATATGGTTCATTTTGGTGTGACGTGATTTGACAATTTCTAGTTACCTAGGTATAAAAGAAGGAAGTTTATACTTAAGACAAATTGATTCTACTATTATTTTCTGATAAACTCATACAAGTACACACATAGTTTTTATGAACTTTGAAAAGTTTTTTTCTAATTTTGAAGGGGTTAAGAATTTTCTTTATTCTTTTATTTTTTTGGACGTTTTATAAACAGGTGATGTTGATAGTCGTGGTAGCACAGGTGTTTTTCATTATTTTTCTTATTATTGTTACCCCTACGTCCTCTTGGCGTACTTTCAAATCTTAGATGAAGAAGAAATAAATTAACAAATACATACAATATATAGTGTTCATAGATCACTCAAGCTCCTGTGGGTTACAAATTAAAAACTGATGGTTTTTCCTAATAAATTTTTAGTCTATCATAGAGTTCAACTTTGTAGTTAACTCATTGATATATTTGGAAGGTTACTCCATTTTTATTTTTGTACAATATGTATCTACTTCTAGAAATAGGTTTAAGTCTGTTGTTCTTTAAAGGTAAAAAAAAATCCAGACTCAGGGTGATATACCACTAACGTGAAATTAAAAATTAGGTGTTTTTTATCAGCTGTATATTTGTCTACTTTTCCCTCTTTTTATTTGTGATAGATGATCTAAGAAAATACAAATTTTCTTGTCCTTGTAGTCCGGTGTTGATTAATCTTGTCAGTCCTAGAACTGATCTTTATCAGTCTTTTAGTACTACATCGTTTCAGCTTATAAAGTTTAGTATAATAAAGTATATCTAGCTATATAATGCTTTATTATTATATGATTTAGCTATAATTCATTTTTTATTCAGTCCTAGGTAGAACCGTACTACCAACTAATTGATCCTAAGACAGTTAAAGAGAGAAAAGTATTAGATCGATGAGAAAAAAAATTTGATAATAGCATGATGAAGTACATTTATTGATAGTGATAAAACTACGACTTGTATATCTTGTTCATTATTGGTCACATCGAATTATACAATAAGGCATTTTAAAGTTTTAAGAGTATACTACAAACAATTTTTTGCCAGTATTGTGCTTGGTTGGTTTATTCGTGAATTATTGGGCGTCGAGTATGGAGATCTCAAAGAAAGAAATGCCCATATTTTAAATATTTAGAACCTGAAAGGGAAAACAATCGCGAAAATTTGAGACCGATACTCTTTTGGTTCTTTTTGCACAACAGGAGTTCAACTGATTTTTTCCCCTGCTCAATTCTGCCCTTAACTGTGAACATATGGACGGTTTGTAGCTGGTGATCGAGCAGAAGTGGCCAGCATTGGAAGTTCTTATACATCCACTCTACATTCTGGACCTGGTTCCAAGTGACTACCACCTTTTCCTGTCCATGGAAAATGCGCATGGAGGTACAAATTTTGCCTCAATAGAGACCCTTAAAAATTGGTTATCCGAGTGTTATGGCACTAGGGACAAGGGCTTCTACAAAAATAGGGGATTATGAAATTGGATTCTCGTAAACAACAAGTTATCGAACAAAACGGGGTATATTTGGCTTAAACCAGATGATTGTAACACTTCTTATAAAGCATGGAAATTATACGAAATTACTTATTCCCCACCTTGACCAAATATACGTAATTTAGTAATATGTATGCATTGAGATTTTCTGTAGAAAACAATGAGTCTTTGAAATTTTGCTCTATAAACAAATAGTTATCACAACTTATTCTTGCTAAAATATTTATGGAGTATCTCGGTTAAGAATAAATAAATTGTTTGTGTTTTCCCTCTAGAAATCAAAATAGACACATTATAGACAGCATTATCTCACTTCCATAAGAATGTACATTGCCTTTGGTTGTCAGCTGTCAATTTTTCTACTTTTCCTCCCTCATGTTAGTATTATTAACTTTGATTGGTTGAATTCGAAATAGCTCTTCTTCTTAAGGAGTGAACTATTTCTAACAATTATTGAACAATAATTACATAGTATAGAATATGAATTAGCTTACGTCTATTAACTGATTTTGGGTCATTTTTCTGTTTCTTTTTGGATTAAAAGTTGCGAAATACAATAAGAGTAACGAAGCTGTTGATTAGTACTTATTTAAATCTAATTTAGGTATTGAACGAATGAAATTTTATGAAACGGAGCAAAGTAGCTCTGGAACAACGCCTTTGAGAGAAATGTTATCTTGAACTTAATTCGCATAGGCTAGATACTTAGTTGCACCTAGAGAAGAAAATATACTTTATGGATAGCATATGTATGGACATCAAAGACAGTTCCTTGACAAATGGAGTAATTGTACTACTATAATGTTTAGTTATACTTAATCAGTGTAACTACATCTGACCAATCAAAGGATTTTTTTTTCACGTTAAATAATGAAAATAGTTCTAATTAGTGTTACTCAGTTTACTTGTACCATAGTGGTGCCGGGGTACTCATAATTTTAAAACGGCAATAGTGGTTGGAGCAATTGCCCCTTGTCCCTTATGTTTATTACTACACCTAATCATTAATATAGAATATTCCAACCGTTGCTAAAAATGGATTGATTTTGAGTTTGTTTGTTTTTTTCCGTTTTTGCTTAAAAGAAAAATGCATAAATAACAATTAGTTAATTAGGTCTTCCACTTAGCATACATAATATACAATTGAAGATAAATCATTATAATAAGTTATTCCAAATTAATAAATGTGTGACCTCTAATGGAAATGATGATGAATTCATTAAGTTCCTGAAAATTTTTCAAAAGCTTTTTTCATTCATTTTTTTTTAAATTCAAAATTTGATATGTTTGGAGGATTCTATAATACAAATGATGATCGATCATTAAATGTATACAATATAAATAACTCAAAATTACAAAAATCCTCATAGGAAATCTAAGTTCCTATTCCCCCCTCTTATTTTTTTTCAAAAGAGTTCATCAATTTTCGTTTATTAGGTTCTCCAAAATTTATTTTACAAGATTGATGACAAAACATGATTTCAAACACTTTTAAATAAAAAGTAACCAATGGGAACTTTTTGGCATATATATACATATATGTATAGGTTTGTTAATAGTAAGGATTTTCGTATTTTAAAATAAGAAACCGATGGTAAAATATTTGAGAGAAAAACAGCTTATTTGTAATGACGTTAAATTAAATTTGGCAGTTGTGATATGAAGGAAATAAATGTATGTCTCAATTCATATCTAGCAACAATGTAGGCAGGAGTTACTCATATATCTATCATCCATTTTACTCCGAGTTAAAGAGGGACTACGTTCATAACCATCACAAGCTAAAAAATTCTTAGGATTTAGAACCCTGTGTATGTAGGTATGTAATCACAGAGTATAAACATTTAAATCAATTGTCGCATAGATAGGGGCTAAAAGGTCAATAATATCCACGAGGTTGAGGGTTAACTGTAATTGAGGATTTCCTCTCGTTTCTTAAGCCTCAGAAAGGTTATTCTCATTAAGTAAGCGGATAAATAAATTTAAGGTGAAATTATTAGTGTTAGGATTCGTTCTGGAAATCGTAGACCGGTCTAGGGCTATTACCATTTTTGAAATATCGATACAGATCTGTTAAGAACAAATCATTTAAGAACCAACCGAATAATAATTATTAGTCTCGTACCGAGTTTCAATAGTAGTAATAGTTATGTCTAAAGAAAATTCACCAAATTGGTATTTAGTATAATTAAACAACAACTAAAAAGTTGGAAGTTTATATCCAATTTTATAGCAGATAATAGGTGCATGGAAAACACATTCTTTCTCCCTTTCATATTTTTTACCAACTTAAGGCTATTATTTCGTTCTTTTCTTTCAGTAGAGTAGTTTTGAAATGAAAAAGATAATTAAATTATAACATTGTAATAGTTCATTACTTAAAAAGCTAGTAAATCTGTACTTAATCGTTATTATTATGATAAAATATAATTAATGGATAAAATTCTTTTAAACACTCAATATTAGATTTATAACAATAGTTCGTCTTGACTTCTTTGAGTAATTACCTTTTTGATCATTATATCATTCAGATTTACCTTTTTTCTATTACTAGATTAAGGCTAACACTCGTAAATAAAACAAAACCCATAAATAAATGTATTTGTAAAATATATTTATATATTATCCTAATGCAATAATCACCCAGAAAATATCACAAGTTGCCCTAAATTAAGAATCCTCATTTTAGATGATTTTCAAGATATTTGACAATACAATCGTTAAATTATACTGATATTTCATGAAGGATCACTCAATTCGAGAGAAAACCTTTATTTAAATGACAAGTAATAAATAAGAATTATCTAAAAAAAAATTGGTGAAGATGGATTTGAAAAAATATAGTTTAAAATTTATTCATCAGATTAAGGCTTACAAACATAAATATTTATAAATACAATATAAAAACCTTATTTTCTCAACAACAGAGTATTCATAAAATATTAAATGAATGTATGTTCAATAGAATAAAACAATTGGACATACATCAATTGTCATATCGATTCACCTCAAAATAGAAATAAATGATTAACAGGTAAGTCACTAAAATATAAAAATGCAATAGTAAGAGAAAAATTGTATTTAGGGTAAGAACTAGTTCATTTTTTCAAAGTCTTTGGAAAAAGTCTTATTATTTTCTGCAATGTCCAAAAATGTATAGAATAGTGTGAGGGATGTTATCTAATAATATCAATTGCCCAGTTCCAAGCAACTTTGATCGTCTTAGGAATCTTCTATTCAAATGCATGTATCTTGTAACCCCTGAAATTAAAATTACAAGTATATACTCCGCAACACTTAATAAAAAAAATTATATCGTTTTAGTTTTCGAGTATGATCTTTATTTCCAATGACACAGCTAACAGAATAATCATCGTAATTATAATAACAATAAAACTAACTAAAATAAAACCCTTATAGTATATAAATGTTTTATTTTGCAAGTGACAAAAGGGATTCCGGTCAAGAAAATATAACTTATTGTATGTTTTTAAACAAGTTTAAAGTTCTTGGGTGTCGACTTATGGAGATGTAGTTGCTGTGATAGTCATTTGTTGAGGTAAAAATCCTTCATTATACTCTAAAATATCCCTAGTCATGCGTTAAGAGATGAAAAAAATATAAATGTGGAATTTAGGAGATGGGATCTCTAAATGTTGAAAAACTCATATTTTTAGTAGCAGAAAAGGAAGTACTTAATCTTTCAAGTACTTTTAAAAAATCCAGTTTTACATATAGGTATGAAGGGAGAGTAGAGTTAATTTGCACAATTTTAATTTTGACATATTATCCAGCTTGTGCGGCGTTGCTCGGATACTAAGAAATTAAAATTTAACTCTGAACTCTTCTGCTTCAAGAAAAGAAAAGAAATAATTATTCTTGCTGCATATCCTTATGTAAATACTTTTTTTAGATAATAAGGGCTAAGAGAAGAAAAAATATTAAAGTTAAACTGTCGGTTATCTCAACTTTAATGTTATTGTCAAAAATCCTTTGTCTCATTCTCTCTTCTTTTTTTTCTACCGGTAAACCTTCTAATTTCCTTTAAGAAAAAGTGTGCAAAGATAAATACCAACTTAAAAAATAATTCTAAGAATTTAATGGGTTTTATTTTATGTTTTATATAAAATGGTTATATGTTAGTAAAAAATATTGTTAGAAAAATGATATTTAATGCCTCAATGGCCTTGACCCCCAAAAAAGTTGTTACCAAAACCATCTCTTGAGCCTCAAACACCTGCATGACAAATTTTAGACAAATTTATTCATTGGAGTGGCTGTGATTCCCGGATAAACACAAACATTCGCATTTTATGTATAAATATTAAACCACTCAACCTTTAATACGGTAAAAAAAAGAATGACCAAAATTAGTTTGTAGTCAGTCAATTCTTCCCACTTATGTAATTATAATTTTTTAATTTTTTTTTAATTTAAGTTAATGATCTTTATTTTAAATATTATACCTAAATGTGTGATTTGTTTTCTTTACATGGCTAAATAGTCTATTTTGTGATGTAAAACTTATCACATAAGTTGTACAAACAAATGAATTGGATGCTGCTTCCATATTTTTTCTTGTTTTTTTCCTTCAGGGGATTTATATTTATTAATATACTTTTAGCTTTCTTAGTAACGCTCAAAAACTTGTATGCATGATCCTGATGAGCCTTGGACTTTATATTTTGATCCTTAGTCCTATTGACTCCAATATTTCTTTCAAAAATTGCAGAAAAAACCCCAATTTTGTTGTAAACATCTTCTTCTTCCTTCTCTTCTTCTATACCAGATACCACTTGAGTATTAAACTATGATAACTCCAGGTTTTTCAAGTAGCTTGTAGTTTTTTTCTGTCTTTTATTTGAAAAGTCAACACGACAATCAAAACAGGTAAAGGAGTCATCTCTCTTATTTGAAGAGCACATATTTTGAATATATTGGATCTTGTCTTTCATACTATCCAAGTTGATGGAACTTTGAGCTTCTTCAAGAAGGGCATTTCTTTCCTTGAGTCATTTTTTACTTACCATTCCTTTTTCTACTGGAAATTTAAAGTTATTTTCACATTGAAACACTCATAGAAGATTTTGACTTGTGTATCTATAGAGGCTGTGACCTCTACTGAACGACCAACACGATTTTTTTTTAAATTGGTTCTCTCCTAAATTTATCATCCGATTTTGCTATAAAGTATCGGAATAGGCTCAATACTACCAATTCCACCATGATTTTTTTGCAACTAAACCAATCAAGTCACTCATAAATTCAAGTTGAGTTATGCGTGCTTTTTTAGATGAGTTATACTTTTTTCACAATGCCCCTCTCCAGAAGAGAACGTTTGTTTGCCAGAGCTCTTCAATAGCCCCAGCAACACTGGGGATCCCTTTCCTAGTATTAAAATATTAATGAAAACCTTTTGATTTAACAAACATCAGGAATGGATAAATTAAAACATGAGAGACCTGTAAAGGATATGAAAAAGAAACCTAAAAAAATCATAAATGATGCCTTGCACCAGTAGTTTCCAACATCAGGGCTGTCAATTTTAATAAATTTAGGGTGAAATTCAAGCAATTCTTATCACTGAAAAACGATTTTTTTTAGTTTTAGGATGTAAATTGACGTAATATCTCCAATTTTACTCGAGTTCAAAATTTGAGAACCCTGAATCATATTCCGGATCGATCTTATCTGAGCAAAAACCAGTGATCAATTTGTCTAAGGCAGAGTTCTGTTCATACCCATACAGATGAAACCCATATCCTTTTTTAAGTATTAATTTAAGATTATTACTTAAAAAAGGATAATGATAATTACACTGGTCTACAATATTCAACTGTTCTTCTCATCACGAAGTTTTTGGCACTGATTTCAAATCTGTTTTTTTTTTTTTTTGTGTGGAACGTAGAATTTTCGAAATATATACATTGGTTTGAAATTCTATAAATTATATTGAGATTGTTATATGACATAGATCAAATTGTATGCAAATAGTCTGATTTTGAAAACCCAAAGTAACAAATAATATTTTAGATTATATATTAGAAGTGTTGTGAATGTGTCTTCCTTTTGTATATTTTGCTTGGATGATCAGGATAGATCATCAAACAATGGTCCACCATCATGTCTTCATTCCGTATTCCTGGGCAGCGATTCTCAATTGTGTGAATATCTTTGTGAAATCGATCTCCTTGTTGTCACTCACTGCACTAATGTTTTAATGAAAGAAATATCAGTAGGAATGCAGGAAGTGCATTTTCAACGATATTCATCACTCAAGTTATTTCTAAACATCAAGTAAGTTCTTGACTCCATCTGTATATGCAGGAGACTTGTTTTATCCAAGGAAATTTCCACATATCTATTGAAATCCTGCCAAGCCTTCCAACCCAGTAGACGTAAGGCTTTTTGAAATTCAGAATCATTCAAAACCTCCCTTATTTTCGCCCCAACGCAAAAATTCTGTTCTTCAATTTTGTTGCATTAACCATATGAAATTTTCTTGAAAGTTATTGGAACCCTTCAGAATTGACTTTACCCATTGTTTTTACAAAATTCTAATTAACCAATTTTAATGTGGAGAGGTGGTAGAGATATTTTTTGGGGATCTACTAAAGGGACAGACTGGACGCTGCTTGTCCATTGGATATATGTAGACCTAAGATGCAAATCACTCCTGGCTTAATGTTCCATAGTTGCATGACTGTCCCATAGACATAGGAAGCAACAAAATTTTGGGAATCCGGATTTGCTTACCCATAAGCATTCCTATAACTTTGAGATCTCCACAGATATTGCATTAATAACTGTGATATTTAATTCCTTCTAAAAGTATTTTCGTATTGTCATATGTTTCTTTTAAATGGAAAGAATGAGCAATGGGAATGTATGTCATTGTAGGACAGTTATGCAGAAGGACAATATATTATTTATTATTTTAGAAAATAACAGGGGGATATGTGTTCAAATTTTGAGACTTGTATATTGATTTTTTTTTTTATAAATATCATGTCAAAATATAGAGGATTTACCACTAATAAATAAGCAACCTGATAAAAATAAAAAAGTAGCTTCATGTTAAAAACTATATGTACTAGAAAAGCATTAAGACAGATTTAGAATCAGCGTCAAAAATGCTATTAGATACTCTCAATTATTTTTGATGAAAATTATATGTTGACCACTGTTATGATTGATATATTTATGTATTTTCTTGCTGAGCCCTAATCAATAAGAAGTAAATCATTGTGTATTTGGTTCACGTAATTCCTTTATACCTAATAAGGAATCGGAAGTGTCAATAAATAAATCGGAATCGGCTCAACTCATTTCTAATTAAAACCAATGCTAAATAAAATAAGCATGAGTACATCATCAGTCTGTGTAGTGTCTTCAGACAATGAGGTCGAAGAAGAATATTTGATATTGTCAAAGTTAATTTATTATATCTAAGCTTTCCTTTAAAAGAACTAACATCGGTCTATAAATTGAAAAGTTATAAGTAGTTATGGAGTAAAGTTGTAAGCGTATACTTTTCCTTCGCTAAAACCGGTATTTACAACTCAAAATCTAAGTAGATATTTGTTATTAGGTTTTCTAAAGTAAATGTTGAGAAAACTATTTAAGCTGATGAATTTACTTACATAATCCTGTATTATATTTTCATAATTAAATCAATAAATTGTTCAATATTTACTTTAGAAAACCACTTAACAAATATATACTTAGAGTTTGAGTCGTAAATATGCATTGCAGTGAGTTAATTTCTTTGTTGCTCAAGAATTTTATGAGAATTTCCACTCCTATATTTTCTCTTTCTATGGCTTGGGCTTCAACTGCAGCACTCATAAGATCCTTGTTGGAATTATGGGCCACAAGTTAAGTAGCATTGATCAAAAGAGTCTGGCTAAATCATGTAAAATGGATTATCTACTTGCTTTTAATTCTTTACAAATAAAATTGCTTGAGGTTAAGTTTGGACTATTTACAAAGTTCCGTGAATTGAATTAAAAAGGAAGTCATTAAATTATGGAATATTCATTTATTATAATAAATCAACCTCCAGTGGTTTTTACTTCAAAAATAATAAAATTAAAATTATACATTAGGAGTGAGTGAAGATACTTGTTACGGAGAAAACATGTTACACTGTCAATAACTTGAACATGCAAAGATATATAACTACCCTGTTCTTATACAATGGAATGCCTTCCTTTGTTTATCAAATCAACATAAAAACAGGTTTGCCTAATGCTTACAATTACAGATAATTTTGACGTTGAACTTTTTGACACAAAAAAGTAAACATTTTATGTAAGTGTTTGTCGAGATATATTTCTATTATAAAAGATAAGATTTTAATTTCATTTTATAAAATGTCATAGTTCAGCATGTTGTTCAATTAATTAACATGTTTTTAAATTATTATTAGTTTCAATATTTAGTTCACATCATTTATTCTGGTTCTCACACTATGACGGAGACTTGTTACACCCAATTTTTATTATGTATACTCGTACTATATGTATATAAATATATTATATTTAATTATGTTGTTTTTTTTTGTAATTTCATGTTATAATTTCATTATCAATCACATTAAATAGTAAAAAAAATATTTTTTTATTATAATAAAAACTATGTTCTATTTCTGTAAATGTTTTATTTGTTTATCTTATATATGTAATTATAAGTATTTACTTTATGCTGCCAAACCGTACTAAAAAGTTAAATAAATGCTTAAATATATAACAAATGGCAGTTTTGACATGTTTTCTCCTGTTGTAGCATGTATAACCCCAGCCTGTGCCATATTGCCTTTTCCCCCTGTATCATGTCTCCTCCTGTTGTATCAAGTATCCTAATTTTTTGTTACTTTCAAAAACACCAATAAATGGCTATTATTAATTGTACGACATCAAAAATATTTTGGAATTATTTGTCTTAGGGAACTACCTATGTCATGTTGCCCAGGCGTTGAATTATCTTTTAAATGGTGAAACTTATGATAGTTTAAAAAAATATATTTTTTGTGTAGCATGTATCCTCACTCTTCCCCATATTAATTATTTTGTACTTTTAAATACACTCAACAGTATCAATAAAGTAACACATATGAGACGTATCTGAATAACATCAAGAATAACTTTTCAAACCACTGCAAACACGTGCTAGCTTCAATATTTAACTGAAATCATTCGGCTTTAAAGGAACTCCTTTCTCTAGAAAGAATAATGCAAATATATCAAAGAATTGGAGTCAAATCATTCAATTGAACTAAAACAGCAAAAAGGAGAAGACACTACATCTCTTTTTATTTCAAAAAGCTAGTCGTGGTTAAAAGAATGAAAGTTTGTTTGTATGGTTGTTATTTATCGTATTAGAGGAAAATAATGCTAGTAGGTAAAAGGTCGGGGTTGGTTGTCGAAGGTGTAGGAACCCCAGAACCAATGTCAGTATAACATTAAAGTACTATCATTTATGAAAGGTATTCAATGAGTTGTTTCAATTATTTTATTATTTTACAAAAATGAATGGATATAATTGATCCTTTTAGGTATGAACTAAAATGATGAATACAAAAAAAAATTATGGCAGTGTTGAATATCGACATTTATTAAGGTGTATCTTGAGCAATGGAAAAATACCGCAAAGATAGTTTTTCAGCAAACCTACATCGAATTGGAGGCTCGGAATATTTTTTGGCACAGTGTGGGCAGTTAATGAGTAGAGGTTTGCAAGTAGAACAAATGATGTGTCCTTCTTCACATTGATATATGGGGGGTCGACTAATATCCATGCATACAGGACACTCTAACTCTCCCTCCAGTTCCTTGAGCTCGTCTTCATCTAATCTGTTAGCATTTGATGGTTTTCTTTGAACTGGAACAAGGACAGAGTATTTACTTATGTCAGTGTCTATTAAAGACACTATTTCTTCAAATCTTGTAAGACTCGTTCCATGTGATGTGTGAAGGGATTCTATTTCTTCATTCAAAACTTCTTTTCTCACATTCATTGAAAGAATTTCTTCCTGGAGCTTCTCAACCAATTGGTTTTTCCCCCTAATGGAAGACTCAATCTCTGTTAATTCCGTTGTAGTTTCCTTATTTAAAAAAAATATATCAAATTAATAAAATACTTTCATTTACAGTTTATGAAAGATTCAAACCTCAAGAATGTGTTCGTAATGGCTCTCTATGGTTTGTATAGAACCCTCAATCTCAGTCTTTTGATCACGGAGGATTTCTTGAAGACGAACTTGAATATCTTTTTGCTCTACTTCATTGATCTCAGATGAGCCGAGTCTTTTGACCAATATCTTTTTTTCTTCTTCCTTGGCTGTGGATTTAGTATCGGATATTTCATTGGCTATTTTTGAAATTTGTGTGTGACACCCTCTTCATTCTATTGGATGAATTGGAAGTTAATTAATTAAAAATACACTCTTAATACAAAACCATTTTCTACTTATCATATGACCCATTCTAATTTTACACTTAATTTCTATGCATAATTATATAGCACATTTTTTAGATATAATCATATAATACATTTTTATTCTAGTATGTCACTGGTATATTCAATAACGAAATAATCTTGTTTATAATTAGCAATGTAATATAATCAACTCCTAGTAATAGTTATCAATAAGTAATTGCCGTAATGACAGTGTTGTTATGGAGGGGCTGATTCTAGTCATTCTGATGACTCAACATTAAAGGCCGATATATACACAAATACTTAAAAAATTATTGATGGGGCTCAGCCCCCTCCCCGTGTGATAACGGTCATGTATATAACTTGTGATTAACCTAAATGTAATATTATCTACTGCATGTTCTTAAATCAAAGTTACGGAACATATGAAGTATGCTCACTCAACCTTTTAACTTCAAGAATAAAAAATACATTTATAATCCTATCCTTGTATGGGAAAACAATGAATTGAACTTTTTCAATCAAATTTTTCACGAGACCCAAAAACGTTCTTGGAGTTTGCCAGCCATATTCACTAAGGATAACGGGTAATGAAAAGTGGTTTCCTGACTAGAATTTTGTGCTTCGTCTAATGGACTAACATGTAATTCAAAGTTTTCCCTCCATTTACATAGTCTTGTCAGAAAATATTTATGCCTGCCTCTCTTGAAGGATTGTCTGATAAAACAATGTATCTGACAGTTACTGTATTTTGTCATACATTTAATTTGAAGCCATAATATTGTTTCAAATACTGAATATTACTTTTTTAGATTTAAAGTGATGTACATGAACTAATAGCTTAATGCTACAAAGATAATTTACCATATCACCTCCTCAAAATTCCTACCTTTTGATGGGATTAAATGTTTCTGGCACAGGCAAAAAAAGAATATACTATTTGAGTCCTTATTATGATAATATATATAATTGAGAAGGTAGATATTTGTCTATTTTAGATTCCTTAGAAACATTGTATTGCCAGACAATCACTTAGCCATTGAATTAGTTGCATTGTTCCACCAGTAAAAAAATCATTTATCCAATGAAATTATTTTTTTTGAAAAAATAGTAGAACTCCGAAAAAATGTCTTATCTATGCCCAAAGGTAAAAATTTTGCAGGTACATTATTTAACACATCATTGGCACACGCATACTTGGACTTCATATTAATTTGAAAAATATATTTGACAATTACCTGTTGCTGATTCTTTTTAAATTTAATAGTTTTTAAATCAAACAGTTTTTTCCTAAGTTCGCATTCTTCCGTGTATGAGAGTGAGTCCTTGTTTGAGAGTTTTTGTATTAAATCTCTTTCTTCCACATCCAATGGATCTTCTTCTTCCTCTTCTTCAACCTCCTCAACTCCATCAAGATGGTTACTCCTTTCCTCTTCTTCTGAATCTTCATCACTTGACTCTGCACGACTGTTCATTCTCAGAAGCACAGATCCATTATTTAGCACGCCGCCATGCAAGTTTGGATTCTTTCTAGAAGGAGAATCAGCATTTCTAGAGCTAAAAAAAACTTAAAATTAATAACGATATGATAGCTAACTTAATAAAAGTCTCAAGGTTCTCAAGTTTTTTAGCTAGATCAGCGTGAGATTTTGCATCTTACCACGTGACTTACCAGTGTTATAATATAAAAGGAAGTCAAATTTATGTCAAAAAATTCAAATTGCTCAGGCGCCTCATTTTCTTGTGGTATAAACTTTGCTTTGAGCTTAGATTTTCATATTTAATTATGTTTTATCTCAAAATTACTTTTTTAATCTGTAGGCAAGTCGTGTAGGACGTTAAATATTCCCTATTTACTAATTAGTATTCTGTACGTTGATTGGCTGAATTATAATTATGTGTTGTTAAGGTTTGAGCAACTTTCAACAACAATTTAATAATAGCTCTATAGAAATAAAAAATTATATATATTTTATGCCTATTTTTCTGTTTCTTTTTGGAGGAAAGGTTTGAAGATATAATAAAAGTAACAGGCTCTTAAGTTTTGAAACAAACACTAACAGTTAAATGAAAGGTGAAGAAAAAATTATTGACTCACATCCGATAAAACATTGAACGACATACGAATGTTTTTTATTATTACTTGTGGCTTTTTGAGCCCTTTATATGGACAGAGATAGGCAGTTAATATTTAAAACATCCTGGTTCTTAATTAACCATTTTTACTGTCATAAATGAGCTTTATCACCTACCAAACGTTCTCCAGTATTAATTTGGTTTATTTCAACTACAAAAAAAAATATTTTTTACTTTATTTATAGTAAAAGGCCCCAAGTTTAATGTTCCATTGATCTTTAAAAAAAAACTAAAAAGAGTGCAGCAGAACTATCAATCGGGTCCTGATAAAATTTGTGAACTGGAGGACTGGTCGTTATTGGTCTTTTATGAATACTAAAACAGCGCAAATGACGTATTTACTAAGTCCTTTCCACTGTTCAACATAATCTCTTCCAAAGTGGCAAGATACTTGAAGTTTCAAGTAGGAAGGGTGTGGCTAAAAACTAATTCTAGCTATTGTTCAATATTTTCTTGTTTTTTATATTATTCAATCCTAGCTAGAAGTGAAGAAAATAAAAAGATAGCTTGGACTGTAGGAGTGAAGGAGCGAAGTACCGCTCCTTGGGACCGTTGAATGGTAAAAATATTGGACTTATAAAAAGAAAGACTAAAACAGGGGGAGGGAGAAACTGATTAAGAAATAAGTCCTAAGGCTTATCCAACACTAGTCGAAATACAATGTATATTATGAGAGCGTGCCGTACATTAGAAATGGTTGAGACTTGAAAGCTCTGTAATTTTGTGTTAACAAACCTTAACCGTTCGCTGTGACTATCATTTGTACGCGAGCCTTGATTATCTTCCTCCTTTTCAGCAATTCCATAATAATCCGCTTTTGAACTCCGAAGAAATCGACTGCGAAATGGTCTATTAGGTGTACTACTAGATATATTATAGCTTGGAGTATAGGATGTAGATGAGGACATGGGGAAGAAGGAGGTTGATGAAGCAGAGCGAAGGAGTGAGGGTGAGCTGTAACTACTCATGGATGGTGTGTAAGAATCAGCATACTGTCGATATGATGATGGAGAGGACGATGTAATGGAATAATCCCTGAAAAAGTTATATCAAATTTGTTAATTTGTGTTGTTTTTTTTTGTCAATGAGACACATTTGATTATTTTTGAACATCATAAAGTTATCTTGTACATGTATAATAAAATTTGTTAGACTGGTTCTTAATTATTATTTTTTTTTTTTTTTCGAAAAGTTTGGAAGTCGTTGTAAAAAAAATAATTCTTTAAAAAAAACACAAAGTTTGAGCCACATTGATCAATATTTAAAAGCTGTGCATCAACCTTAAAATTTCATCATTTCATAGTTTTTAAGAAAAATATAAAGTTCTTGCATATAAAAATAGTCAACTTATTGTCGTAATAGAGCATTTTAAAAGAAATACTATTTTGATGAATAAACAATTTTTAAAGACTTTTAATAAAGCTTTACCTTAAAATGATTATTTATTATAAAATATTTGTTGACATTTTTTGTAAGGAAAAATAGATCCAGGAGAAGACAGAAGAGAAACATTTGGTAATTAAAATTAAGTCCCTGGTTAAAATCAGCTTCCTGTTATATAATTTTGGGATGATAAAATGAATTACTGCTATAAAGACCTTTTACATTTTTAATGGTATTAGTACAGTTATGATACTGTAATTATGATTAAAGTTCATTTTTTTTTTTTTTTAATTATGCAATTTAAAAATAATTTGCAAGAAAGATAGATGATAGAAAGCTTACTTTTCAAAGGGAGAAGTTAACACCACGAGGACCTTTTAAATAATTAACAAAAAAGAAAAGAGAGGACATGCAAAAATCATCGCTCCTTTTCTAATTTTCGTTCCAAACATGTCTACTCTATGTATAACATAAAATTTAAACTTTACTTGAATACAAGTAGCATATATTAGAATTATTGATGACATAAAAAAATGAAAGATATGAGGTGATTGTAAGGTTCTTTTAGTGCCTCTGATTTTTTCGTGTGGTACTCCACCACAAGCATAGGCGGAGTAGATGGGAGGGACGAGAGTGCCAGATTTCTCCGACTCTCAAGATTCATTATATGATATTTTGTACACAAAGTATGAAAATAAATACAAACTGCACCCTCTCCCCCAGCCTCCATTGAACAAATTTCAAACTCTGCCGTGGATCACATAAAATACAATTTAGTCGTTCTGGACCAGTGCACTCTGATTGCTGAATGTCAAAAAGAGACAAATTCAGTGAAAATATCTACAGCTTCACTTTTAAAACAAAAGTTGGATATAATGATATAGACAAAAGACAAAAAAGTGCACACTATACGCGATACAATAATATTTGATTTGTCTTACTTATAAAGAAATAAACAAGTTAGAGGATAATTACTTATAAAATATTGTTATTTATCTTAAATATTTTTTTTAATGTAAATTTCTTTATTTTAACTTATATTTAGTGTTCGAAACTCATTAAAATTAGCCACTAGCCAACAGGGTTACTAGCTTAGAATACCACAAATATTAGAACATTTTTAGAATAGTGTAGGAGTAATAAGTAATATTCATTTTCAATGTATATTCGACTTATGAGACGTTGACACAAGGTAATAGCTATGATTTGAACACAAACTTGCCTGTGTATATGAGGTATTTAAGGTAAGATATAACGTAGCCAAACGACCTTGATACAATTTACAGGACGTCTTGCATAAGCTCAATTGTTTTTTTAATAGCCATGGGGCTTTAAACCTCGGCTATATGGACTGTTTTCAGATAAAATGCTATAATTTCTCAAAGTTATTAAACTAAGAAACTTAAAAGACCCTGAGCAATCTCCTCACATGGACTATTAAGGCACAAACTTTACATTTCTATATTTTTTTTTATCAAAACGAACATTTTTGGACTATGCATGTATAACATTTCGAAATGGATAAACTTATAAGCTACACTAAAGCATATTTTATATACAACAACGGGGAACCATCCCAATTGACCTTGAATGACATGGTCATCCTTGAAAAAAATATATATATAAATTTTTTCAATGGCGTGCAAATTGTATTTAATCCATTCTGATTGTATTATAACTAAGTAATTATATAATATACAATATATATTTATATAAAGAGTAGCATTTATAAAGGTTAAAAGTAACACCAACCTAGCTATAAGGCAGGTAAACCACGATTCCCTTCTGGTGATATGTTTAAGAATTATAAGATTAATAATATAATTATTTAATATTGAACTATGATATAGCTAGGTAATGAAATCTTTCATTTTGAAGAAATATGCCTATGAAAACTGGAAGGACAAATTATACTTAAAGTGTTGATATTCGTTTTAAAAATAAAAAAATGGTTGCAAACTATTGTTATTTTTACTCATTCGTTCCAACTTCGGTCCGGATTAAAATTTGGTCTATAAAAAACATCGATTTTGACTCTTTTCTGCGTATGATGGTTTCTTATTAAAAAAATTATATCAACGATTTCGAGTTCATTAAATCGTTTAAAACTTGACTTGGACACTTGTACCGAAATATCCAAGATTACTATATATAAAGGTGAGGCAGCAAAGAAATTCTATGCTTGTGTTTTTTTAATTATCAAGGGAAGGATGAATATTTAATGACGTCACTGTTGATGCACATACTACTCTGTCCTTCATAATAGTAAAGTAATAATTCTAAAATTCAGACTTAATTCATTGTAAGGTAACACAAATTAAGTAAATAAATATAATTAAAATTCATGTATAATACAAAATGGTAAACTTAGGAACATGCCAAAAAGTATAAAAAGCAAAAATATTTAACTTATATTGATATTAATATCTATTAAAGTAAATCATTTCCAATACTTATTTCGATTGTTATAAAACTTGACGATATCCTTGCTTGATACTTTATAGAATAATAAAATCAATTTGAGAACTATTTATTTAAAAAGACTAACATTGATTTGCATATTAATAATAATGAACTATCTGTATGTAAGCTTATATTTATATGTTTTATATATATTACCTAATTTGCCATTTTATTACATAATATAAGAGTGGTGAATAAAAGAATAGCAATAACTAAAAATTATAGCATACATTTTTTTTTAATACACTCATGAATAATAAATATTAATTTGTACATTAACCAATCTGTTTAAGTTTTCTCAGATTAGTACTTGCGTTCTTCAGTTTGAGCTTTTTATTAGGGGTAATTTATTCTAATTCTTGTTTTTGTTCTCAAAAAGGATATGATGACTTTTTTAAGCCAGTTAGGATATAATTCAATTATATGATTATGCAGCCTTTCAAATACGTTTGGGTTTTTGCCAATTGCGTTTTCATTGTTACAATGAAAAGCAATGAAATGTTTTTGCAGACAATGAAATTTTTTTAAATACTCACACAAAGGGATCGTAAGGCTTCCCTTAGTGACCAATTCAATGCAAGGGCTAGACGTTTCTTCATAAAATCCGAAGTCACATGACGTTTTCCCTAGATTTGGATATAAGTCTTTTTTTTGCAAAAAATCCTACAATATAAGCCTAACCCTGATCTGAACAATCATTGGAAACTTGAGATGATTCTTCTGTATCTGCTGTAATTAATTTTTCGGCTTCAAGAGCTTCAAAAAGTTCCGAATCTTCTAAAGTTTCACAAGCTCTTTCCTTTGGCGAGTTTTTTTACGAATATCTCTGGAAGATTAGGGTGCATTTGAACTGGGAGAAGCAAAGGGAGTATGGAGTGAGGGGACTGAATCACTTTTTAATTTTGTCCTGGCATTTAAGTCAAAAAGCTCAGCCTGAAGATTCCGCTCAAAATCATTGGATGTAAAATGCCTACCACAAATCTTAGCATTCTTAATATTAATTGTATCTTTTCTCCTGTAGACTGATATCCAAAGACGCTGGAGCATCAAATTTTTCTGAGGAAATGCAAAATACTGGGCATCCCGTGGATTGGGACAGTAGGGTATGACACAAACACGCTTTGAACCTCAAGATGATACCATTTTTGCCTAGCGTATTCAAATTAGTATTCTTTACTTATAGGAAATTATCTGAACTGCCGCAACATTAATCACTACGTCAGCTGAATCAGCTAACGCCAACTAGACTTAAGACTGAACCCGAGAAAATTTTGATTACTTTATTGTATCACTCAAACTTTTTTTCGAAAAGAAATAGGAAAAGGCCCAAAATAAGCTCGTAAATAGCCAATTCTACCCAATTATGGAATTATAATGCTATCATAATTCATACCCTAAAAAGACATAATTATGATCCAAACTATGAGCGTTCAAAATATTGATTAGGAAAAAAAGAAGGAGATTAATCGACGACTGACAACAAAATACACGGAATAATTTTGTGTTAGCGATGTAATGCCATGTAAAAAGATACATAACATGACTTATCTTCGAAAAACAAAAATATGCAGTCTCTTCTGGTGTCAGCTGTCGAATATTCTGCTCTGCTAATCAGTATTCTGAAAGGTGATTAGTTGCATTGTAATTAGGTCCCAAACAATTCCCAACAATAATTTAATAACAGTTACATAGTTAGGAAGAATTGGCTACCAATTCATTTTTGGCCTTTTTCTATTTATTTTTGACTGAAAGGTTGCGTGATACAATAAAGGTATTAAAGAGATGAGTTCATTTAAGAGTATTCTAAAGATCAATTTGACGTAAACACCAACTGGATAAAGGTATTTAAATAATAAAATTTAGTACCCTCAACCTATGGGGTGATGTCTGTTCATTTGTAAAGGAATGTAGTCAAAATGATATTTATAGGCTCAAAGAAAAAAAATGTCAAACTCAATTATTTTATATTATATTTGTATTTAATAAAACGATACACAATATTATTTTATAAGTAAGTAAATATATGGAAACTTGCCCTTCTCATATAATAAATAAAAAAACAGAATATATATCTTGCCAATTTCAAACGAACAAAATATAGGAAAAAAACGAAGCAAATAAGTATTTGTGAGTCAATTATAAATAGTCAATAAGTATACAAATACTAAAAATGAAATAATTAAAATGATGTAATACATATTTTTACGGGTAAAAAATATTTTTTAATAAGAGTATAATGACTTTTCTTAAATAGTGCAAATAAATTTGAAGACTTGCAATACTTATGTGGTGCATCAACATAAAAACAATCTTTAAAAAAACAAAACGAGGGTGAACATACCTAGTATTATTTTTTACTTTATATAAACATAAAGCCCAATTTTTGATAGAGATATTTGTGTTAATAAATAAAAATACCTAATAATTTTTCAAAAAAATTAATATAAGAAATTATTAGATTTTTTTTTTAAATTTAATTTTTTGTGAACAGCGGTGTATTTTTCAATTTTTTTTTTTTTTTGTGAACAGCTGTCGATTTTTTTATTTTTCGAAAAAATTAATATTTGAAAAATAAGTCTCGATTTTTGAAAAAAATTTAGAAAAATTTAATATTTGAAATTGGAACAAACAATTCAGTAAAACGTCATCTCGTCCCTTTATGACTAAAATCATGTTATACAAGTAATTCCTAAGTGAAAAAACGTATGTATATTCCAACCTTAACACCATTCAATGCATATTTGGAACAAAATATAGAAAAAAACTAAGCAATAAGTATTTGTGAGACAATTGTAAATAGTCAATAGTATACAAATACTGAAAATGAAATAATTAAAATGTTGTAATACATATTTTTACGAGTAAATATATTTTTTAATAAGAGTAATAGTCCAATTACATTTGAAGATTTGCAATACTTATGTGGTGCGTCAACATGAAAACGATCTTAAAGAAAAACCAAGACGAGGGTGAAATTTTCTATTATATTTTTTTACTTTATATAAACATACAGCCCAATTTTTCATGCAGATATTGTATCAATTATAGGGGTTGTATTCAAATTTGTGGGATGAGATAAAATATCTAATAATGTTTCAAAAAAATTAATATTTGAAATTCTTGTCAAAAAATTTAAATTTTTGTGAATATCTATAAATTTTTGAAATTTTTCTTCAAATAATAATGGATTTTTTTTATTTAATTTTTTGTGCACAGCTGTGGATGTTTCAAATTTTTTTTAAACAATTTAAATTTTTGTGAGTAGCTGAAGATTTTTGATTATTTTATTCGAAAAAATTTCATTTTCCAGAATAGCTATTGATTTTCTAAATTTTTTGGAAAAAAATTTAATTTTCTGAAAATATTAATGGATTTTTGAAATTTTTCTCTAAAAAGAATAATATTTGAAGAATAATTATGGATTTTTGAAGAAAAAAAATCCGAAAAAATTTAATATTTGAAATTCGAACAAACAATTCAGTAAACATCCTCTTGTCCCTATTAGACTGAGATCATGTTATACAAGTAATGTCTACTTGAGAAAATATATGTAAACACCAAACTTAACACCATTCAATGCATATTTGGAACGACGCAGCATTAAAAAACGTAGCCAAGAAAGCCTTAAGGCAATCACCAATAAGTTTTTTAGTTCGAGGGAACCATGGTTTAAATACAAAATATTATCCGGGTCTCTCGAGAGTGCTGCAAAATATTTTAATGACGAAAGGAGAATTAACTTTTTCTTCAATATTCAAAAGAAACAACGGATCATATTTTGTGGAAATGTAAATCTTTATCTAAAATTTATGGTGACGTTATTAAAATGGTTAGTAAGTTATTTAATAAACATCTGGGTAAAGAAGATTTCCTCTTTCCTTCAAATAATGAGAGAGTTGATTCAATTATTATTAAAACGCAATATATGGTCTCTAAATTACGAACAATAAAAGAAAACAACCTCGATGGAATTTTACATATTGCTAATCTTTATACTAATGTTTTATTGAAGATTTAAACTCATTTATTTATTTATTTTTCATCGTCCAATTGATGTTATTTCTAAATTATTTATTTTAAATAATCTCGATTGTACCATTTTTTTTAATAGTCCTTTTTATTTTCCTTTGTCTACATATTTTAACAAATTATTTTTCGAGTATATTGTGTTATAGTATAAAACGACTGTAAATGTTTAAATGCATGCCAATAAAGGGCAATAAATAAAATAAAAAATCTATGAATATTTATGAATTTTTGAAATTTTTCCCCAAAAAGTTTAATATTTGAATAAAAAGTGTAGACTTTTGTGAAAAAAAAGTTGAAAAATTTAATATTTGAATAATGAGTGTGGATTTTTGAGAAAAAAAATTCAAAAAATTTAATATTTGAATTTTTTTTCTTGAAAAACTTTAATTTAAAAAAAAAAAAAAATTTAAAAACCAAGCCCCCCCAAAAAAAAAAAAAAGATCTATTTATATATAATAATTGTATAATTTCCTTAAACAAGTTACAAATTGTACAAAATCAAATTCTACAAATTACTAATAAAAAAATATGATGAAGAATTTTATATGAAGAATTCGATTAAGGTTCGACTCGTGGTCGCTCCAAGGGAAGGAAATATGTATTATGTAATATATGTTGATTTCAAAGACAATTCCTAGATCAAGTGTAGTAATTGTAGTTATAATTTTTATTTATACTTAATTAGTTCGACCCCATCTGACCAATTAAAGGAAAATCATTAAACAAAAATTATTTTTTGATGAAGAGAATGTAATAATTGATGGACAATATATTAATTATGTAATTTATGACAATATTAATTGATTAGATATATTCTGTGGCACATTATAAAGTTCAAATGCCAACAGTAGTTATATCACATGTAAATGCAAAATATTATAATTTATTTTAATAAATAAAAATGAAAAGATCAATTAAGGATTAGTAATTAAAACGGATGATGTTGTCATTAGATTTAGCACAATAAGGGATATAAATTTTATTTTGAGAAATCTCATTATTCAAGTTATAATTTGTACCCAACATATTAAATAATATTTTTTACTAAATGATTACTAAAATATGCAGTGAGGTAGAGACTTAACTTGCACGTAAAATGAGATGGTAGAAGAGTAGAGCTTACGAGTCCAAGTCAAGTAATGAGTTCTAATTCAATCGTCATCGGTAATATAATTTCATAAAAATTCAATCATATAGATATACAGGTAAATGGTGCTTATATAAGATTGAGGGGTTGAAATTAATTCATATTTCAATATATAAAAGCACAAAAAATTATTATAATAACAGAGCTCTATAGCTTAAGTTCAAGTCCAGAAAATGAAACTTGAACGTGATCGACAAATTTCCATTTGTACACACCTGGTCGTCTCCTGGACCACTGTTTACGCCGTCAGCAAGTCCAAAACATTTTAGAGGAAGACGGGCTCTATAAAAAGCCCAAACTGGACCAAAAGGATTTAAAGAAAACAGCTCAGACAAATCCCCTTATGTCCATGAGGGATAATGCAAGAGATCTTGGGGTTCCACATCAGGCTTTCGTGATAGCTATCAAAAAAAATATTTGGAAAGAGTTGTGAGGGTAAAGAGGCTACTTCTGAGACCAGCAATGAAAGAAACTCATCTCCTCCATTGCAAAACTCTCTTGAAAAAGTATTTTGAGTTCTTATGACGCCCCTCCTCCTACAGGCCTGATGGTATGATGAAGGCCTGGAGTGTATGTCATCCAAACACTGACTCTCAAGGCCACTATCAGCCAGCACTGGTACGCCATGACAGAGGACATCTGCAGTGGGGACCAGGCCTTCCTCTCCCTGGAAGCGCTTATTGCCACTAAGGGGGTGCTACATTAATGATTAAGTGAGCTCAGGCACACATTTTTTTTATATTATTAATTTTGTTGAAATCCTATTGTCAATTAATAAATAATATCTTGTTGAAGTTTAAAATTTAAAATGTTCAGATTTTAATGGACCACTCGGTATTATCGTTATAGGCTAAAAATGAAGTCAAAAGAACTAGGAGTACTCAAGCTGAACTCTATAAAAATATGCAAGGATTTGGAATTGGGAACTAAGACTAATTGAGACTGGACTTGGACTTACAATATTGGGATTTTTTCCCAGTTCTGCTAATTAAACTTATGTACAACTCGAGCCTGATGTACGAAGGTTTTAGTGAGGCCTTGCGAGTATTTGTGTATATTTATATAACAAAAATAGTTTCTGGATCGGATAGATTTTGTTAATTAAAAAAAATAAATGAAAAAAAATGTTATTCGAAAAAAGGTCATCAAAATATTATGTTTCCTGAGAAAATGGTCATTTGGAAAAATCAGTACAATTTACAAAGTATCTTACAATTATTTTAAAGTTAATACACATACATGTCAACTCGACAATAATTATAGGGGCTCTGCTATTATCTAAATAAATTATCAAATAAATTAAGAAAGTCAAATTTTTAAGAAGAATTTTTTATCTTTGCCTTCACAACCGCTCTCTCCGAAACCGACCACTGACTGCTCGAGTTTCAATCCCTGATTCAGCCATCTTATAAAAAAATAATCAGGGCGTCATCACTGGGGGCAGTGGGACCTGGGCCCGCAATATTTTTTAGAAGTTGTATTTATAGGTATATTAATGGGTAATTATTCATAGGTTTACCAACCAGGCCTACCATTAACAAAAACGTGCTTAAGGCACGGATCTTGTAAAAAATTTAATAGCACTTATGATAATTGTAATAAATATTTGAAATTGAGATTCGTCTTAAATCTTAAGTTTTGCTAAACTCTGAACCTTTTATAAAGTTATGATCTTATAATTTAATAAGATTAAAGTACAGTTCAAGTCTTTAGCTCAAGATGTTAGCTTATTGATGTATACAGAATGATCCAGTCCCATTAACTTTAGTGTAATTAAATTTAGAGAATTGTGGTTAGATTTTTTTTACCGTAGTAAAAAATATTGCAACAGAGTTTTGTCAGAAAAAATATAAGGTCTTAGAATTGTGCACTGATGGTTTTCAATTCTCATCAATCCTTTTACATTGCAATATAGGATACAATTGAGGGAGTCAATACAGTATTCATGTTCAGCTAGTATTCCTTCGTGGTAGCTGCAAAATCATCGGGGCATAAATTCTGGAAGATGTTTTACGTACTTGCTGTTTCGAACAAGGGAAATAATAATTGAATAAGGTATTAGTCAGTTATATAACAATTTTAAGACCGTACATAGGCATTAATACATATTTTAATAGAACCCTTGTGTGAGACACATATATTTTTAATACTATAATTCGGGATCACTCTGTATTTGTATTTCTTAGATGTTTCTAATAATCAAAATTGTAAACTAATATATTGTCTTATATAAAAACATTTATTTCCTTGGAGGAAAAATGGATTAATTTTAATAAATTATCTCCTTGCCTTGTAGGTCTAAGAGGCATGTTACTATGACTTTCAGATCCAAGAAAAACGGACATTAAATTCCCAGATTTGATATTTCCACTCATCACCAATAACCATCAACACACAAGATTTTAATGTATATTTTCACTCATGCCACAAAACTACGTCACAAGAATACACCTGTTCGAGATCAAAAATAAACCTTGACTATTTAAGATAAGCAGTACTTATGCATATATGTATTCAAACGGACGAACGATTTGGTCCATCTATATATTTTCCTGGCACAAGCAATACCCTGAGAAAGTTGTACATTGAAAATGCTTGTTTGTAAGAAAAACAAGAAGGGTAAATGACTTTCTAACTTATGTAGATATAGACATTTAGATGTTTTCAGGCAGATAGGTATAAATAAATATATATCACGGAACTGCATGTTTTTCATCATTAAATAAAAAATTATTAGGGGGAATTTATTTCAAACACTAAGAAATTAGAAATTTCACATATACATAGATTCAGTATAAAAACAAATTTACAGAGAACTCATTGATGTAAGTGCATATTTACATATATATCTGGGTAAATGCCGCAAATTCTTTACTAAAAATATAATCCTTGAGACGTAAAGAATTTCAATTCAGTTTGAAAGAAAAACAAAGAATTTTGTCTGTTGTGTATAGGTATTATTTTTGGTGGAAATCGTTACATAATTACTTTAGAATGTAAGGGGTAAGGAAATTGCCGTAGTTTTGGCTCAATTTCAAGCTCGTTTTAGAAACAATATTCATTTTCGATATATGTTTTTTTCAATACATATCAGCTGTGTAGTTATCAATATCGTTATTGGGCTCATGACTAGTATTGAAACCAAATTTTAAAGGTCTTTTATTTGGGTCCTGATCCCTTAAAGTTTTCTTTTTTGTTTTAGATTGACCATATTTAACCAGATCCTTCATTACTGAAAAATTAAATAACGGTGTCCCAGACTTTATTAGAAGGATATCTCATTAACTAAAGCTTCTTTTAACTGCCACATCTTTTAAGCATGTCACTGTACAGCAGTATAAAAGAATAAAGTTTTGGGAGTAGTTAAAACGCATTTATACAAATAAATTCATTAGTTAACTTTTTAAGAATGAGCAACAACACGAATTTAATTTTTACTATATGTATGAAGTATTAACCGTACAACTTTCTCTATACTCAATTGTATATCAAATATAACAAAATTGAAAAGTGCATTCGGTTGAGTAAACATAGATTTAAATTTGTTCCATTATTATTATTTTTTTCGTAAAGCCATTCTAAAATATATGTACGGATTATTGGAAATTAAAAAAAAAACCAATAATTTAAATTTTTTGAAAGAAAATTCAAAAATTCATAGCTATTCACAAATAAATATATTTTTTTATAAATTAAATTTCAAATATTACATTTTTTGAAAAAATTTCATAAACCTATTCCAATTCAATGATAACTAAATATTTGGAAGAATGTTTCAAAAATAAAATTTCTTATATACAATTTTTTGAAAAAAATTTCACAAGTCCACCATTATTCACAAAAAGAAAGCTAGCAAAAAAAATTCAAAAATTATATTAATTTTGTTTTGAAAATAGCTATTCACAAAAAAAACTATATATATATAAAAAATCCTTAATTTGGAGGGGGGTGATTCAGCCCTGTAGCCCTATCCTTTCGGATGCACCTGGCATTTTCCCTTTTCCAGCTTACAGTTCAAGCTTATTTATTATTGAGTTAAATAACCACTAATTTAATTAAATAAAAACAGTGTATATTAAAAGTATATTTATTCATTTTTTTTTTTTTTTTTTTTTTTTTTTTTTTTTTTGCAAAAATACTGTAAAAATACTGTCCTTGGTTTAAAAATTATATTATGTTGCATTCACGGTATTTAACTTTTAATAATATAATATACATACATTTTTTTTCAAATTATTTGATTCACTTCATTACCGGAAAATGAAAAGACAAAAAAAATATTTTTAATCTCTGTTATAGGAATATACTTGTGTTATTTTTCCAAAATCTCGGGATTTTGATTTTCAAGAGTTGACACTCTCCAAAAAATCTACTGAAATCTGGTATTAAATAATTTCGTAAAAGAAGCTCCCTTTATATAATTGATTCCAAGAAAAGTTGAAAATAATATAATGAAGAATCACTTGGTATCAAATATTTAACGATTTATGCTAAAATACAACGGATATGCATCCAAAAAACAAAGAGCTTATAAGTAAAAAAATATCATATTGACATATAATTATAACTTGACCGTAAAACGTGAGAAACAAAAATTAATTTTAGATATATATGTCTGACATGTAAAAATCTGTTTGCCGGAATCTTGCGGAGAGACACTTATTTTGTAAATGAGATAAAATAGAATATACCGGGCCGTGCAGAATTATTTACTGATTTTTGTTCAGAACATATTGCAGACATTAATGACATTTCGAATGACTTGAGAAACAATTTATTCATACATTTTTAGAATAATAAAATAGTTTGTGATCAAATTCAATCAATGTAGCCACCATGTGACTCAATGACACTAGTCAGCCGACGTCTGAAGCTGCCACAGACTTGCTCGATGTAATCAGCGTCCATGGAGGCCCAGACCTTGTTGACAGCAGCCTTTAAGGCAATTATGTTCTTGTGTCGTTTTTTGCAGGCCTTGGTCTCCACGTGCACCTAGATAGAGAAGTCTAGTGGGTTCAGATCTGGGCTCTGAGGGGCCCAGTAGTCCTTGGCCAAAAGTTTATGTTGTCCTTGAGCCACTCCTGAGCTTTCTCGGAAGCGTGGGCGGGTGCTCCATCTTGTTGAAACTCCCAAGGAGTGTTGCTGACTATGGATTTGATCCACGGAAGGACTTTGGACACCAGAATCTTCACATAATCCTCCGCTGTTAATCTGAGCCAGGGGGGAACCATACCGGCTTCATGGCCTTCCTGTTGGATCTCCAAACATCTCCTAAGCTCACAACACGGTCATTTTGCCTGTTGAAAACAGGATCGACTGTAAAAGTTTTCTCATCTGAAAAAATGATGATGCGTCCAGATGAGCTCTTGATATCATTCAAGATTTTCTTGGCACGCTCAAGTCTGACTTCTCGCTGACGTTCAGTTAGCAGAGGGCGTTCAGAAAGCCTCAGGGACATTCCTCCAGCCCTTTTCAATGCCCTTGAAACAGTTAATGTCGACGTTCCCATCTTTCTGGCCATGTCGGCAATGGACCTGTTAGGAGTCCTCTTGAACACTGCCTTTACTTGCCTTGTTGAAACAGTGGACTTCCTGCCAGCCCCAGGGGAATGCTTGAGATCACCCCCAGCCTCCAGGGGCTTGGAAACGTTGTAATTTACCTTCAACGATGCTCCAACCTGTTCCTTAATGTTGTTGTCAGGCACTCCCACTTGGAGGAGGGATGCAATTTCGATCATCTTTGTTTCCTGATTGGACATAAACTCACGTGTGGAAGTTATTACGCTCTCACAGGAAGGATTTTTGTTTATTTTAACAGTAAAAACACGAAATAATCAGATTGGTTGCCACAAAGCCTCTTAAAAAGTATATTTACATCATCGGTAAATAATTATGCACGGCCCGGTATCCACCTACATACTTTGGGGACCCTGATGTCGTGATACCAATATTTTTTTCGTTTCGGTTCCAGAAATTTGTAAGGCTTGGATTATGGATTTTTCTTTATTTTTTTTTTTTTCAAATATTAAACTTATTCATAAAAATGTCAAAAATACAAACTATTCATAAAAAAAAATATAGTTATTCCAAAAAAATATAATTTTAATTTTATAAGAGACTCTTCTTCAACAGGTTTTCCTTAATCTACATACAAAAACACTTTTTTGTCGATAACAAAAAATAAATTGAACAATAAGTGCTATTTCTGTCTACGCAAGGAATCATTGCATTTTTTGAATGAGAGTGGCATACAAAAATTAATAATATTCCACATTAATGAAGAAAAATATTGTTTATATTTTTTTAAAAGGATTTTTATTTAGATAAATAATTTATAAATATATGATCCATATTTAACATTATTTTTATTGGGGGGGGGGGATCTTTAATTTGCAGGGTTACAGCTTAACCTAGCCAATTTTTACCCCGGTAGTACTAAAAAGTCCTTTTTCTTCTTAAAACATAATAAAATTGTTTAAATTATACATTATTTATCATTTACTATTTCATGCCAGAACGTCCAGGGATTCCGAAATTAAAGAAATGATTTTTCCAAGATCTTGTTTAAGGACAATATTCTGAGTAATGTAGAACCCTAGAATATATGAAGAAAGTATGTCGTATATACTAGGATTTTTCAATTCTTGGCAATATCTTCTTTTAATGTTGGGATCTGGTTAGTATATAAGAACTACTTTATATAATTTTGACTATTTCTTTTTATAATTTAAGAAGAAAATAATATATTTTAAGATTGTCTTAAATACAAACATATATAGTGATGAGAATTGTGTGTGTTCTGGGGATGTTAAAACAAAAGAAACCAAATAAAAAATAAAAAAAAGTAACCCTGACAATTTGCAGAATATTTTGGAGGAGAGCAGCTAACTATCATGCAAAAGTGACAAGTAAGTAAAGAAAATAAACAAGAAAATTGTAAAAAAAAATACTCCAATCTCGATCTTCAATTATACTCTGAGTCAAACAAGGTTTTACAATTATAACTCCGCAATCAATAAGCTTTTATGAGCATGTTCAATCTGGTTTTAAATATAATTAAATGAAGTAGGAAAGGAAGTTTACTACTTAGGAGTTGAATAATAATGACAACAGCTCACATTTAAAATTTACTCTTTTCATTGTCCTCTAAAATAATCGGGAGTACTAAAAAATAGACCCGATTTTCATCATTACATAAGTTCTCAATCATCGTTTTCTTTATTTTATAAATATAATTATTAGTGTAGAAGGTAGTTTTTTTAGCTCGTGGGTCTGCCTTTATTGGGACATCACTTATTTAAGATGTATATACAGGATTGTTTGCAAAGAATACATTCTAATAACTTTAAACCTAATTATTGTTCATAACTTCCGCATATAACACAACGGACATAAAACAAGATTGTAATGCTATTTATTTGTCGTATGTTTATGCAAAAAAACAACACAAAAAAATATCAATTTATTAGATTTAATAGTCGAATGTATAGCTATTCCTAAAAAAGAGGCCTGTGATAGGTTTGATATTTGAATTAAATAGTTTCATGTAAAAACAGTGATTAATGAATTTCAAATCCCTGATTTTTTTTATTTTGGTATATGTTTGACTATTTCAATCTAATAAGTACTTCTTTTTTTCATAAAAATATAAACACTCAAGTACATACTATGGGAGAATAAAAGTTATGTAATGGACAGAACCCTATATTATAAGTGATGTTATATTTTTTTTCTTTTTTTCACTTCAAGGTGATTGTCAAAATCTTTTCAAATAAGAGAATATTACTTTTCTTGTGTGCATGCGATGGATCAAATTTATAACCTTGTGTGTACATTATTCTATCCTCATAAGTTTATAAGAAAACATTTTTACATTCTTTATTTTAAATATGTATATCCTTAATAGTGAAAAAATGTTATGCTTGAGTTGACAGTACTTTAAAATATTATATAAATGTATATTCACTTGTCCTCAAAATTATTCATATCCATATTAATTTTATTATTTTAGGGATTAAGCTAATGCACACTAATCACACCACAGAATGTTAGACCACAAGCTGGGATCTTGCTTTATATAAGCTTTAGTATAAGCCAGTCGGTACTTTTTACCCAGGACCAGCAACGTCTTCCAAGGCTTACATCTTGAAGAGCTCCACTGTGCAAGGCTCGTCGTATGGTGGAACGTGATACCTTTGCCCTACATGGTCAAGCGTTCCCATCATAGTATACTAATCAATATTGTTTTCTTACAATTTTGTTGGGCACCATACGTTTCATGACACGCCCTATGTGGTTTTTTTAAAGTGTCGAACCTCTTGTTCTGGTTTATTATGCTTTGGTCGGTTGCCACTGGAAAGTCATAGTGAACTGGAATTTCATTGTAGCATTTTCCATCAATTTGAGAAAATACCAGATTAAGAAACAGATCCTCATTCAGGGGGTCCTTAGGATATTAATTTGGAGTTTTTTAGATACAGAAAAAACTTTTAAAAAGTGATAGATTTGAAATTTTTGGGTTAAGCCTTAATTTTAACTAGTGATTTTTTTTTTAAATAGAAGACATAGAAAAGGAAATTTATTACCCATATTGTCATTTAATTTTATTCAAATTTTTTTATAGTAAGGACAAAATTTTCTCGATTTTGGGGGTTGAAGCCCCTCAAGTCTACCCCCTTACAGATACCCCTGTCACTATGCTCGTTTATTTTACCATGATGAACAGAAATGGAGTATGATATGAAGACTTTTCCTCTCTTTGTACTCTTTAAGGAAGATGCTATTTTTTATCATTGTTTCATATTTGGTGAACAAAAAAGGTATTCATTCCTTAGTGAAGTCATGAAATAACTTTAGGAAATGAAACGACCTAGCTGAATAGACAACCCACACGGGAAAATTATTCTCTGGAACTGAATGGTGAGTAGGGCGTGTATTGGTCCTTACTAGAGAATAAAATGTACTTAATGTAAATTGACTTCAAAGACAATTCCTTGGTCAGGAATTGTAATTAGTACTTTAATGTTTACTTATACTTAATTTGTGTAACTCCATCTGACTAATTAAAGGAACAATTGAAAGAAAAATAAAGGAATTTTATGAGAAAGATTTACACATTTAGGACGTTTTTGTTGGATATTGTCAAAGGTATAAATAATTTTGTTCCAAGTATTTTTTTTAGTTATCCTTCAATAAAATACAAATATAATCAGAAATTCTACATTTGAGTATTGTTGTAATTCGTCCATTTGTTGGTAACATATAACTCATAACCAAACTTGACAAAATTGCGTTAGTTTCATCACAAAAATTAATAAGGGTATGGATAATTTTAAGAACGTATGTATTTATATAATATGTCTCAATATCGCACGGACACTTTTTTAATCAATAACAACTTCTTTAGTTTTTCATTTATTTACGATAAAACATTTTGAGATATTTTGATACTTTGGAAGATCAAGAATATATTCCTGGAAAATATTCAATGTCTAGCTCTGAAGATGAATATAAAAACGATTATAAAGAGCCGTAACCCATCACTTTTTTTATTTGTATACTTGAAAGTACTGGTACTTACTTGATGTTTATTGAAGCATTTTATCTATTATTTTAAACATTTGCTTTACCAAGGATCAAATTGAATAATTCCAACTTGGACTGTAAAGAAGGAGCGAATATACGATATGTTTGCAATAATGTATGCTAGAAGCCTTATAGGAAAAGGACAACCACTCTACAGTTTTTGGAAGAAAATTTGGAAGTCCCCTTTTTTACAAGGAACTTCTTCAGTTTTTACGATTCGATTTAAAATCGTGTCGAAGTCAACGAATTAAAACAGATAAGTTTGCCCTTTTTCCAAAATATGGTACAGATTTATAGATAACTATCAAGCCTATTATCGTCCCAGAGAGAATATCACTGTCGATGAACAACTATATTCCACTAAAAGTGTATGTCCGTTTACCCAATACATAGCAAATAAGCCAGATAAGTTTGGTATTATATTTTCCCTTGCTGTTGACTGAAAATCCCATTATCTTCTCAATGAATTTCCATATTTAGGGGAAAATATTCATCGCCCTCAGAATAAAAGTTTGTCGGAGTATGTTGTTATGAAATTAGTTGAGCCTTTCCTAACTAAGGGACGAAATATCACATCTGATAACTTTTTCACATCAGTAAAACTCGCTGAGTCATTATTGTCAAAAATGACAAGGATAGTTGGTACCATGACTCGAATATGCCGAGAAGTACCGAAAAGCATAAAACTACATTCTGTATTCCATCATTTTATTTAAAAAAAAACCTTAAAGTGTATCAAGGAAAACACTCTAAAAATGTTTTAATTCGAAGTACTGTTCACAAAAACTTAGAAATTACCTAATTCCGTAGTCTATTATAGGTAAAAAAAATATGGATTGGATAATGTTGATCAAATGACAAAACTATATACAACAAAATTGATTTCCAGACGTTGCTCTTTGCAAGTATTTTATAACTTGCTTGAGTTTGCAGTTATAAATAGTGTGATTTTGTATCGTGAAGTAACTGGGTCAAACATAAGCAGGGGAGAATTTTTACTGGTTTGTATAGAGGAATTGAGCTCCTAGAAGTCAAGAAGAACATTTAGAGTACCCTATTGACAAAAATCTTTCGCAAGAAACCAATGAGTTGTCTGGAAATCGGGGAAAAAAGCGTACCAAATAAGACAATATAATTTAAATAAAATATGCTATAATTGTAAAAAGTACGTATGTGCTTTCTATACTAATAATTTACTAAAGCTGGTTATATGTAAAAACTGCTAAATTGTAGACGATATAAAATTGAAATAAATAAATAGAAACACTAGTTATCATTGATGACTTATCAAAAAGTGATCAAAAATTATCATAAAACACCAAAACAAATTTATAGGTCAAAATAACCTCTCCGTCGTTGACGGGGGTATACATTCGTCCGTCCACTTAGTGTTAAGAGCTTTAATTATTACTCTATACCGATAAAAATTAAAGTTTTTTGTGTTTTTTTCAAAATGTCTGAGCTACAGAAAAAAGACTATGTAAAGATTAATCTTTGGTAATTTCTTATTTAAAATATGTATTGTTTTAATCATTCCAGAAGCAACAAGTGCGTCGCCATGAGTACAAAGGATGTGGCACCAAATATTTAAACCAAAAGTAAAAGTATCCTCAGTCCGCCATGATGTTAGGATTTATTTGATATGATGGAAAATCTTTTTCCGTGTCTGAGCAAATGGAAAATCCTATACAAATGTATTTCGGCCTACAGTGTTTTTACAGTTCTGAAGAGCTCTGATGGGGTTGGGATCTGGGTATGAACTGTATACAACACATCAAATTTAAATCGATCCTACTTTTAAAGAAATTAGGGTCAGCTGGATTTTGGTCAACGGAACATTGGCCTCCATCATCACCTAATCGTACTCCCTTTGACTGCTATCTGTGGACCGTCCTTTGGAAAAAAGTATGTGCTACCAACCACCAACATAATACCAGTCTGAAGACCTCTGGGGATGAGAACTGTGTCAAAAGGTTAGTGTCAACTATAAAGTTAGTTTGTCAAAGGCTCAGAAAAAGGTAATTATATGTTGTTGTTTTTTTCTCTAAATATTTATATTATTAAGGAAAATAGATTTTTATTGTTTGGAAAACTTTCTTTAAAAAAAGCATTTAATTAAAAAAATATATAATAATACATTTGAGGGGTTTTTTTTGTCGGCACAAGAGCCTTAATAGTTTGCTTTGATTCTAAAATATCTGATCAACAGAAGAAAGCGTAAACACTGATATTTTAAAACTAAAATATATAATATGGACTGTGTGGTTAATGTCAAGAGCACCAAATACATCGCCAGGAATCCATAGGAAATGATCTCATGTGTTCGATATATGGGAAGGTCAAATAATCCTCAATCAGCAATGAACTTGTGTGCAATTGCTAAACTGTGGCAAAATGGATAAAATCCAATACAAAAACATTTTGGCCCAGAAGGTTTCTAATTATCAACAGCTCCTATGAGTTGGGAATTGGTTATTGACTCCAGAAACGTAACATGCCACACATCAAAAGGCACTCAATCCGGGGAAAGAATGCCATCCTTGACCTTAAAGTTATTGTGCCAAAGGTTCATGAAAAATTGGGACGAGGTTATTTGATTTTTGAAAAGTAATACTTCTATTGTAGTTTAACTTATTATAAATGCAAATCACGTAAAATTTGTTGTTTTTCTTTTTTAGCTATCATCTTATTTGTCTACAAAATCAAAGTGTCCGATCGATATTGAGATGTAATGTATATTGCCCGTTAACACAAAAACAAGCAAGCATATTTTTATTTTCAAAATAGAGCTTGGATTAAATTAATATTTCCAATCTAATTATATTATATTTCTGTTAATAAAATATTTTTGATATATTATTTTGAAGCACTGCAAATTGCAAGTAAAAGACGTAAACATTCCTTGAACATTTATAAAAAATGATATTATAAATTGTACTTGAACGGTCCTATTAGAGCTAAACAATGTCTCATATAATAAATGAAAGTTCTAAATTATATTCAATATTCTTAAGTATTTCAATTTACCACAGAAATTATAGTAATATTTAAGCTATTTTTTAAAACATTCAATTTTTCTTGAGAATATAGGCTGAAATTATGTAATTACCCTTAATTCTTTCAAATAAACTATCATAAGATCATAAATTGACTGGGTTAGAAAAAGCCTGTGAGTATAACTAAATTATATTTAAATCAATAATTTAAATTGATATTTAACTTCTTAATTTTGAAAAGATTTTTTGTGTAGATTCAAATCTTGGAACATTTTTTATAAATCTTTAAATTTATACTTTGTGTAGCAACACAAAACAAATGGTGAAAATAAACTCATGTCCTGTGCAAATTGCTAAAAAGATATGTCAAGGTTAGTATTTAATTACTAGTAAGATATCTTGGGAAAATACACTCTTTTTATTTTCCTTTTTTGGTAAAACTAAGGGCAACATTTTAGTGTACAATAGTTATTTAATGAATGAGAGAATTCATTTAAAACAATCATGTAATGAATGCCTTAAGGAGTTACAATATTTATTGTGTTGATTAGTTAATTTAATGTTATCAGAAGTTTTTTTCATTTTAGTCTGAGTCTTTTAATTACTCGTGTCTCCCTGGTTAAAAAAATACCCAAACGTCATCCCTACCAAGGTTAATACAAATACAAAGTTATACTATAGCGCTCTTCAAAATGATGTTAGACTTCCACTAATAGTGACGTAAAAGAGTATAACAGTTACCAAGAGTAGCTATATAATACCTTCCTCGACTGTTACTGTTAGAGTACTGCCGTTAGACTCTATGACGTCAAAATGTGTCTGTCTTACCCTGCAGTCAGTATGGTACATCAAATTTAAAATTATGGCAGGTGAAATTACTTGTTGGCATAACCTTGTATTTTTATTAACCTTGATCCCTATTACATAGTATAGTTTTGATCAGCTGAACCGTTATTAAGAAATACAATTACATCATGTTGGTCAAAAACTATATATTTTTTCGCTAGCGTTTGAACAAGTTCATGTTCAAAAGATGTGTTAATGAGCATAAAACATCTTCAAAAAAGAGTGTGACTGCCCTTAAGGTAAAAAGTAAATAGGAACGATGCATTATTGTAATGAGGGAAGTTTCCTTCAATTAGTCACAAATAAAAGAATAACGACCCATTAAGAAGAAAAAATTAGAATTTACTTCAAAAAAATTATTTTAAAAAGAATCGTGAGACTGATTTGACAGCTATATGTACATAAATCTTACGAACCCAAATATCAAATAATATTTATACTTTATTTTACACATATTAACATATGTTAGGAAAAATATATGTTGATTACTGATTGTTCATAATTTTTGATGCTCCAGTTACGAATATATGATTCGATATTTCAATCACATAATATGATGTAAGTCTAAGATGAGTTTAAGACACAACATTGGTATTTTCCTCGGCTCTGCAGTTGATTATATAAAATTATAGCAGAGGATGCCCGTATTGCAGGGCTGAATAGAGGGGAATATAAACAAAGAATGAAGGTAGAAGAAAAAAGACAGAGAGAGGGATGCTTGGTCGTATTATAGGTCTACCTGCTAAATGTCAGACTGATATGTTCAGAAATATTATGTTTCTAAATTAAGTAAAATAAAAAGTATAAATAAATGTCACCTCGACAATGAAATAAGGGCAGAATTATAATTTTGTTAAAAAAATGAAAATCCAAAATTACTAACTTAAAAAAAATCAAAATTTCATAACTAAATTTTAATTTTAAAAAAAGAAAGAAATTATTGCCCCAGAATCTACTCACGATAAGCCCAAATCTATATAGATCTCAAAGTTAGTCATAGTCTTGAATCTTGAGATCAATATTTAAAGGACTTTGTCTTGTCTCCATTTTGATCTGTCAAACAGTTTTGTCCTCGTCTTAGTCTTGGTACTTTTCAAAATTAATCATGGTATTAAGACGAGACATAAGATCAACTTTTGAAGGATTCGCCTCGATTTTTGGTACTCTAACTGAGAAGGTAGGATCGATCCACATTTTTAGAAATCCAGGTGGATTTGGATCTTTAGACGGAAATGATCCAGTAAATTGAGGATATGAAAACTTTTGGATCCAGATCAAAACCCAAAATTAGATGTAGACTTGTACCTAATTTTATGAACGTTTTACCGGAAGTTTGGACCTAAATAAGCTATAATTTAGATTAATGGTAAATTTATACGGATCATTTCTGGTCAGTTCATGGATCGAGATGGATCTTATACAAAAATTGAGACACTTATGATGTGGAGTTTCCTTTTGGATACGTATCTTAGACCAGATCCAATGCTTATAATACTACACTGCATCAAAGCGTAGCACATTACAATCATGATAATGTCTTGAGAACCCATATACACATTGCCTTTAAAAGAATATAAAAAATAATAATGAGAGAATGCAAATCAATATATATTTGAAAAACTGGGTTTAAAATGAGTTTCTTAAAATAGTCAAATAAAAAAACGGACGGGAGAAATACTCAGTTCCAATTTTAGGGGGTTCTCAAATCAGAACCGACCTGTAACATATCTAGTCTTGACTTCTTACTATCTTTGTTTCAGGGAAAGTGTCTTGATTACAACACCACTAAGTAACATTTTTTTACTTCAATCTTTGATCAATTCTGAGGGTGAAGAAGATTTCATTTTTTGGAAAATACAATAGGAAGGTAATCTTGATTGTTTTTTCTTGAATTTTTTTTTGCAAAATAGGCAAAAAAAGGGTCAATTTTTTGAAAATGAGCACCCAAAATCTCAAAATTCAGTAGTTTGTATTTAAAGAAAAATACAATTTTATGAGAATAATTTAAAGTAGTTAGTTTTATTATATATTTATTACCATTTATTGATAAATTTTGCTATATTATATGCAGAAATCAAGATTTTACAAAGATTTTCTTCTTTTAATTTTTACCCTCAATCAGTTTTGGTAGTTTTAAACATACTAAAAGACGTCTACATTAGTTTTTGAAGGAAATTAGAAGTTTGTTGAGTTCTTCAGGAGGAGTTTTAAAGAAGGCATCTCATCATTACCACCACTGATATTACGTCCTACCTTTTGGAAAAATAGAAGATCACTATTTGGCAGTTTGATGTAAGAGTATTTCTCATTCGTTGCAAGATTCGATAGTGATTATTCTACAGTCAATTTTGTGCCAAATTTGTCCTCCCCTCTGATTGGATGTTGTCGGAATCTGGGTTCCTCACATATCCGATCAAGTCGTCATAACTCTGATTTCATTATATTCATATTTTACCTCAAAAAGAGAGCCTAAAGAGGGAGAGTATTGGCAGGTAGATTTTCCCTCGAAAAATATCACAAAAAATGTTGTGTAGTCTTACTAGAACCCCAACTTTCGATATTGATTTCGTACTACTTTAGAAAAATAAGCAATTTTTCGCACAGAAAAGAGAAAATTGAGCAGTTTTTCCAAAAAAAAAAGGTCAAGTGAGAAAAATTATTGAGCGATAGCTCACAAATCCTAAGTGTATTATTTATATTAATCGTCTATGTTAATATTTTTTTCATACACAATATTTCGCTTTT
Source organism: Lepeophtheirus salmonis (assembly GCF_016086655.4). NCBI lineage: Eukaryota > Metazoa > Arthropoda > Copepoda > Siphonostomatoida > Caligidae > Lepeophtheirus > Lepeophtheirus salmonis. Next base: position 35,655,960 of record NC_052131.2, read on the forward strand.
ATAGATACCAGTATCAACGACCTTACTTAATCATTTTTCTTCAAAATAAATGCAATTTTTTTTTCCCTTAACAAATTTCCATTTTTTTAAATTTAGTTAATAGGGTAAATTTATGGAGGTTGCTATAGTCAGTAATTGACTAATATACAAATATACTCAGCGCTTCTAGCAGGAAAAAAAGTTGTTCTGTAGCCAAATATATTTGGACAAAAAATGATCAATTAGTCTTTGCTTCGCCAGTTGGTGTATAGTTTTGAGTATATACGAAGTATGTTTCAAAAAGTAGGATCACTTTTCAAATTTCGGGAGCAAGGTACGTTTGCTATACTCAATTTTTTTTGTATGTTGGTACACTCGTCCTGAACAAACAGTTACTGTTTCAGCTATATAATATGTTTATTTTGATTGTGAGAGGCATAACAATAAGAAATATTTGCGTACTCAATGATTTTTGTTATTGAAAAACATGGATCAAAGAATTTGCAGCAAATTTTGTGTAAAAAAATGAAATTAAGTGCTCCAAAACAGTTGAAATGTTGACAATGCCATACAGTGAGTTTTTTCTAAGTAAAAAAACATGTTTACAAGTAGTACAAACTCATCCAAGATGGCCAGGAAGATGCCAATTACAACTTTGCGAGTAAACCCCAAAGCATGTCACCAACAAATGAAAAAGTTGAAGCAGTGAAAAAATTAGTATCGGAAAATCGTGGAATCACTATTATAGAAGTTGCTGAGGATATTGACATATCGGTGGATTCGTGCCATACAAACTTTTCGAATGTTTTGGGCATGAGACGAGTGTCAGCGAAGTTTGTTCCGAAACTGCTTAATTTTCATTTAAAGAATCGTTGCATATTGTTTAATCTAAAAACATACCTCAGCCCCGTATTCACTATATTTGGCCCCATGTGAATTTTCTTATTCCCAAAACTTAAAAGACCTATGAAAGGACATAGATTTGCAACAATTGAAGAGATAAAAACTGCATCCCTCGAAAAGTTCATGGCTCTACTAAAAAGTACTTGAGAGAAGTGCTTCGAGAATTGAGAAAAGCGTGGATTACTTTGAAGGAGACAAAATAAATATTAATGAATAAATATATATTCGTATATTACTTTTTTAACAGGCCTGCTACATCACTTGATTCTATCTAGTGGTCGATACTTAAGAAACTGATTGAAATCCTTTTATAGTCAAAAAACATACTGGAATTTACTTTCTTAAAAACATTCATACATTAAGTTCATGCAGAGTTTAATGTTGATTTCCAGAATGTTAAAATACATATTATTATTTTTTTTTTTTTTGATCATTTATCATTTACTATTTTATGGTATTTTTTTACTTTATTTGGGATCAATTATAAGTAAAGTTTATTTATATTTATTTCTGATTGACATTCGTTTGAATCAAGGAATTGCCTGGAATGATTATGGCAAATGTCTTTTGGATTCTAAAAGTAAATCCACATATTATTCATCGTTAATGGACCGTTTGATATCCGACCTGTAAGAAAAACGCCTAGGATAGGCCCCCAAAAAAATCATTTTCCATTACGACAATGCAACAGCTGGCACCTCAGCAATTGTGGTCGCAAAATTATTAGAAAAAAGGTCCAACTCGAGATGCCCACAGCAGTAGCCATCTCACGCATTTTCACTCTTTTGTCCTCCATCCCCATATCTTGGATTTTATAAATGATTTCTGGTGTAGTAGCCTCCAGGGGGCGTCCAGAACGTTCAACGTCATTCGTGCTCATATGGACAATTTTGTAAATGTTGTAATCAAAGGTTTTTCCGCTTTTTAGTCTCATGAGGTATTTTGCCAGTCATAAAGTAATGTTTAATCAACACAAGAAAAAAAAATGTCCATTTTTTTTAAATCACTCCACTTCCTACATTCAAACGAAACCCAAACAGAAAGAAATAAACTGATCTAGCTGAAAGTTTTTGTACGTTCTTCCAATAGATAAACATAACCTAAATATGCACCAGCGGTACCATCGTTTGCACTTTGTACGGACTTTTCAAAACGACCTTCGTATGTGTAGAGGCGACAATATGCTTAAAAAGACCTTGATTGAATTCAGATTTTGCAGATAGGATTGAGATGGGATCTTATTTTTTATATGTTGATTAGAATCTTGATTTCGAGGTTAGTATTCAAAAAGTATGATATTTATTATTGATATCCCAAGGCTACATCAAACAATAAGGATGTATTATTTCCACTCTAAAGATAAAGCTTAGGTCATCATTTCATCAACTCCATTAATTCAGCAGATATAAAGAATAATTAGTAAAAAAACTAATTATAAGTGGTGAACTGATAACCACGTGATCAATTTGTTCATAATATACTTTTTTATCTAGTAAAGCCGTTGAGAGTAGTATAGCTAACTTTGCAACCTCCCTAAATTCACCCTTATTATTGAACTAACAACAATGGGAATTCCACGAAGGGAACAAAAAATTGCATACGTTACGAGGAAAATAGACAAAGTAACGTCAACTGTGGTATTTTAAAAGTGACATCTTAAGGACGGAATTGTTTCACTAAAACAAGATATCTACTCAAGCTATAGAACAGATGCGTTTTTCATTTTTCTATAATAGGTAATTTTATAGTTGTCGTAGAAGAATCCAAACTTTTTGTATAAATTGAGAATACGCATTGAGTCATTACGAGTATTAATATTAAAATTCAAACACATAAAAAGCTAAATGCTATTCAAATAATAATTTTAACATTTAATTTGAATTAATGGATACAATAAGCTCTTATTCGAATCCAAACCTTTGAATTTCAAGTTCGATTCGATAATATAAAGTCGCAAAATAGTAAACTTTCGCAGAGGATAATTTGTTTAAATTTCGGAAGTGCAATGCCACAGTTATACAAGAGTATATTTTCTAATAAAATTAGCTCTAGGCATTTTCGGATTTTGTATCTTTTTTTAAATACATTTTCAGATCTCAATTTGTATTTTTTATTTGGTTTCTTTTTGTACTTTTGGCGGCCGGAAAATATACATCACAAGGGAGCATGGATCAATATTCTCTTTCCACTGGTTGTATCTACAAAATTTGTACATTTATGCCATAAAGAGAAGGCCAAAACATTAGTTTAATTATAATTTGTCATTCTACCACAAAAAATTAATCATTAATCATCTGAATTCTTGTTAAAATTTATATTTAAAATTATATAGATCAAGTATTTCTTTATGAATATTAAAATGGGAGGCTCATACTACTTAAAAAAGTATATAATTTTTTTAAAGGAGTGTTCTTCATTTTGATATATTTTAATTCCTTTTTTGATTACGATAACTCGAGGAACAAAGTTCAAATTTATATTTGACTTGATTTTTCAAAAGAATTGAAAATTATTACAGAAAGGGTAATAATAATTGGTTCATAAAATAGTACCCTTTTGTTTATATGACTATCTGTCTGAGTCATAACAATTGACTTTATTCACATACTAATTTATTCGATGAGAGTGATAACTACATATATGTATTTCAGTTAGTTACATTAAAAAATATATCATCTTTCTGTCTAATCTGCACATCTTTGTTTCAATTACCATAAACAAAATGATTATTGCAATTATAAATATTTAATGGATCATAAAATGAGGGCAGAACAAAGTTCGACCAAAACAAATATAATTATTAATTTCATGTCAAAAGAGTAATTGATGGAATACAAAATACAAACATAATATTTATCTTCTCTCAATGACCAATAACCAAGATAAAAAACTATGGCGACTCAACCCTATAAACCAAATGCCGAAACGAACATCAAATTTTGTCCAATTATAGTTGGCTCTATGGCAATTACTTTGGCCGCTAGAGGCTTTTATTATTATTGAATATTACTCGACAACGAATTTTCCTACTTTCATTAATTCAAATTCCCGTATTGGTCATGGAGTTGCATCGATTAGTATACAATATGTCAGGAAAAGGATGTCCTCTTTTTTAATTTGCCGCTTCTCTAAAAAGAAGAAAAGAAAAAAAAGAAAAACAAAATCATTAATTAACACAATGGTTATTAAAACTTTATTTTCATCCAAAAGTGATTTATTCATTCTATTCTATACGTCATGACGTCACAAATGAACAAACAACTGGAGAGTATGTACTTAATTTAATAACTAAAGCTTCAAATTGGTCAGGTATTTACTTTTATTGCATATCGTAACCTCTCTTCCGAGAAAAAAAAACACAGAACAAATGAGTAAAATCAGCTGGTAAAAGTTAACCAATTCTTCCAAAGTATGGAATATTTATTCCATAATTTTTGAAAATTGGTCATGGTTTAATAAGAGCTAACTCAAATGCAACCAATCAATTTTTATAGCACTGATTGGAAGGAAATAAGTAGAACCATCGACAGCTGATCATAAAATAAAGTGTAAATGTTTGTATTTGTAAAGTAATGCCTTGTAGTGACTTTGCATATGCATTGTGACATCAAGCGAAAACGCTCTATTAGAAAAAATTACGTAATTAATGACCAAACGTATAGCACTATTTTTGCCTTCCTAAAGTAGACAATATAAAGGTCTAATTTATTATGACATAGGTATGTTACGATAAGTAAGTGTATACAATATAAATACAACATAGGTATATACTTGCATACCTAATGCCGATATGGAATGCTGTAAATTATTCATTTAATAACAACATGAATGGAAAGTAAAGATAAAACCACAATGAAAACGGAAATGATGTAATTTAATACACTATTTTACAAAACCATATCCCATGTATCCGACGTTAACAGAATACATATAAATAGTGTTGTGTCAGGGCTTATTTATACGGAACAGTTGAATCAAGTCTTGGGATCGTTCCTATCAGTCCTTGGGGATTTCGGTCCTTCAGGATGACAGTACTAGAATTGATTTAAAAGAACAAGAAATAAAGTTGATTGACATTATCATGGACCGAACTCTATAAATTTTTGGGACTGATTTATAGTCGTGATGGGAATTCCGGCTCTTTTTAGAGAATCAGCTCACAAGAAAGCTACTCTTTCGGCTTTAAAACTGCTCTTCAGATATTTTGTAGCTTTAATAGATATATTAGAATTACAAAAGCGTCCGCAGGGGGTGATCAGGTGCAGGCTGTAGCATACAAAAAAATCCAAAAAATTAATTATTAAAAAAAATTCTAAAAAATTTTTTCTCAATACCTATGGATTTTTGAAATATTTTTTTTTTTTTAAAAGTTTAATATTACAAATTTTATTTTTGAAATTTTTTTGTGGTCAGCGGTTGATTTTTGAAATTTTTTTACAAAAATTTAATATTTGAAAAAAAGTAACAGTGCTTGAATAAAGAACAGTGTAGGTCTTCCCCTCTACGTGCACCAAAAATATGTAGTTGAGGGGCTTGGCATCAGGGCTGTAAGGGGGCCGAAAGTGTCAAAAAAAATTAAAAGAACTCAAAAGACTAATTCAAAAGAGCCTTGTCAACGGAGAAGATGGGTTTCTTTCATTACTGGTGTTAATAGTGGACTATCTTCTCTCACAAGCCTCATTCCGTCCACTTTTTTGAGAGCACTCTAGACAGTCTAGTGTGAAGCCCCTAGACCTCTTGCATAGGTCCTCATGGACTGGAAGGGGGGAATGGCCTGGGATGTTTTTAAAACTCCTCCGAGTACATTTTGGCCTTCTTCCTTTCCAAATGTTCGAACTTGCTAAAGGCGTAGACGGTGGTCCTGGAGATGCCCAAATGGAAATTCGTTGATCACGTTTAAGTGTCATTTTTATTATTTGTATGTAAGCTAATTTATATCATTCAACCTTCATTAGTTATTGAGTTAGTAAGTTTTTAGGTTAAAATGGTCTACTCGGTAATAGAAGTTGATAAAAAGGCTGCTACATTTGAATTATTTTTGATTGAATTTTCTGGGATGCAATTTCCAAAAATACACATAATCATTAAGAAAATGGACTAAAATTCTAACCTTCTCCCATATGGACTTACGTCGTTCACCCCCTCCCAAGAACTACACGTTGTTTTTTGTTTTTTTTTACCTTAAAAAATATATATGTGTCCTTTTTTACTAAATTTTTACGGAAAAAAATTTCAATTTTTTTTTTGCTTTATTAGATAATTTGGAGAAAATAAAGCTTTTGTACATCTATTTTCTTGTAATTTTTTTATACTTACCAAAAAAAATTCTTGTGCAGCAAAAATTATTTCTTTTTTGAGGCCCGTCAAGCCCCAGACGTTGTTACCTTATTAAACACAAAAGCTTACATTGTATATTTTTATAAGCTGTCGATGTGATTGATTTTCTACTTTAATCAATTTTTTGAACGTTGATTGTTTGAATACAAATGAGCTCTGTTTAAGTTGTAAAAAATTACCGAAAAGGATTTAATAATTTTTCCATGTTTGGGAATATTTGGCTCACTACAAACTGATTTGTGACCTGTTTTATGTTCCTTTTACTATGAGAGGTTGCGTGACAAATTAAAAGGTACAACGTGTATTGAACAAGGAATTATTTATACCGTAATCCTTAGATTAATTAGAATTGAATCCGGTTCTGGGTATCATCATAGTATATAGAGAGTTTCACTTCATGTAAAATAATAAAATGTCATTAAGTTGCAATGAAAGTTTTGAGCAGTTCTGTAAATAATTCCTCAAATAAGTTATCCAGTTTTTTTTATATTTTACTAGTTATCCAGCCTTACTTAGGGCAAGGAGGAAGAGGGAAATCACATTAAAATGATCAAATTAATTGAGAAAATTAAAAAAATATTCAGAAAATACTTTCATGTACTATTAATCATAATATGAATGTTGTCGAAAAAAATCCTGATAATTCTAATTCTCTTAGATTCTTCACACTATATCAATCTGGTTAAGTAAGATAATCGACAAAGTCTCATCATTCTGCCCCCCAAAAAAAAAAAAAAAAATCTTATTATTCCCTCTTGTAATCTTAGTAGTAGTATTATTAGGAATATAATAAAAATAATGACAAAGTGTCTAAAAAAAATGTCTAGATGAGAAGTCAATTTACTCCAAAAAAATCCCAAATTGAAATTATCAAAAAAAAATACAGCCAAAACTTTTTTGCACAAATTTTCCAAAAAAAAATAGCTAATAGCATTTATTGGAATTGTAGAAGAAACACATCCTTTAATATTTTTTTGTACTTGCAAAAATTATGTAATATAATGTTCTGGAAACGGGAAATACTCCATTGAAAATATTGCATCGGCATTTTCCTGTCCAAAAATATCGTCTTCTGACATTTTTTTTTAAACTGAAAGTTTAGATTTGATGAAGAAATGAAAAAAAGGAGAGAAAAAATAATAAAAATTGAAAAATTATTCAGGAAATGACAGTTATATAAAAATTAAACATCAATTTTTATTTGGCAAATTAAAATGTAAACAAATTTCTATAAACTTTATTCAATTGACTAATCCCATAATCCATTGGAAGTTCATTTTTTAGCGCTGAAAAAAACGAAATAGTAATTTTCATCGATTTCTTTTTTTAGTCCGTAATTTTTTTGATTTTAGATAGATCTAGAAAACATATTTTTCGGATAGTTGTTTTTTGAAAAGCCAATCACTTATTAATTAATAACTCAACCCCTATCTAGTTTCCTTGAGCCCCGAAAAACGATTTTTGGGTTTTAGGTATAGCATAAACCCCCCTTATATGACCTTTCTAAAATTTAAACCCCCGTCCTAGCCTGTCCAAGCTCCGAGGGGAACCTTTCAAAATTCCAGCCTCCTAGGTTCAATTGTGTGGGAAGTAGAAAGAACATCTAAACACAGAATCTCTCGTATATATATACAGATGACAATCTTCGCTCTTTAGAGTTTTCTCAAGAGAAAATGAGAATATTACTGTGGTTTTGAGATTAATTTATATATGAGTATTGTCTTAATTGTAGCCAGCATAAAAACCACGACGGAAAGTATGTCATCAAAATTATGGTAACTTTTAAAGGCAGAATATCTGCTGACAGATAATACTATAAACTAGAATGTTCCTTGCTTGCTGATATGTATAACGATTAAAAAAAGGAGAAACGGTTGATGCTCTTTCTTCTTTTTTGTTCATTTTTTAATAATTCGGAGTGTTAACATCTTTTTGAAATTTTTAAAAAATGCATAATAAAATAAATATTTTTTAATTAAAATATAATCATAATATTTTTCATACACGGATGTTATTTTAAATTAATTATATCAGTCATTAATTTATTTTCTCTCCCCCCGAACAAATAAATAATCGTATAAAAAGAAATTGCGAGTAACAAGGGTTTATTTAAGTATTTTAGTTCAGGGAAAATATTATATTTAAATTAATATCTTTATTTTATTGTGCATTTTTAGGACAATTTACACCAAGAATAGTTGAGAATACTTCTTCTAGAGGAAGATGTTAACCCACTTAATTAAATAGCAAATAAAAAAGAAGAAATAGCAGAAAAATCAACCGTTTTTTTTTTCTTTTCTAATTGATATATTTTGTTTGTTCTTTACTCAGGTCCCTTCTTTAAACATAAGTCAAGACAGCCATTTGCTTCATTTTCAGGAAGAAACAGTATTTGTTAGACGTAAATATAAATGTATATATATATCTATATAAAAAAAGGCCTGTGAAAGTCATAAATTAGAATTTTTATAAAATTATTTAATTCCAACATCAAGCCTTTCATATGCCTCTTTTAAATATAAGTTCGACTATTGAAATAAAAAAATATGTCAAATAACCTCCCTAACTCATGTTATGTTCTTGAAGTAATTTATCAATATTTTACCCTTTTTGTAGCGGGTACACTTGAGCTTCAACCTACAGGTCTCTAGTATTATATGAACTAGACCAATGCAGTAATCCCAACTTTAGAAGAGTGCCCTATAATCAAACGTCCTTGCTCCGTGATTAAATTCAAACGTAAGGCTTCTGAAATCCTTGGATTTATAAGATAACATACAAAATATTATTTACAACGGAAAACAACTCCGAAAACCTTCTCTTTTTTTTACTGTGCCTTATATATTTTGGAATAAGCCATCTTTGATTCTAAAAATGGAGTTCAAGTATTCCAGTGGTTTCTAAACGGACCGTATGGAGTTCGATAATACACATTTTCTGAGCAATATCTATAACTAATATAAAATTATTCAAATATAGTTTCTGAACACCTAAAATGTTTCTCAAGGGTAAAGAGTTTGTAATACTCTGAACTTGGACACTTATTCCAGAATATTATAGACAGAATAAGTTCTATCCACATTACTTATGACATCAAAAATTGTAATTTATTATTTATTAGCTGTTGAATTGTTTACATTTGCCCCCTTAATAGAATTCTGACACAATGATATCTCCAAAACATCATCAGCTTTAATAATTGTATTTTTTTATAATGTTGATGTTCTATCTATTTTCTTACACCTTTATTAGTGTTCTGAAAGTAGATTAGTCGAACTCGAATGAGCATTAATTAAGCTATGAACAATTCCCAACTATTAAAAGAAAGAGTGAACCAGAAGTTCTTGAAGGACAATGTGCCTTTTTTGAGCATTAAAAAGTTGCAAAAAAAAGTTGATGTGATCTCAATCCTCTTGCTTATGCCTTCTGTTAGCAAATTGAGAATGAATTCTGTAGACTGCGCTACCAAAACATTGTTGCCCTAGTGAATATAGTCAATGAGACATGATGTCCTATGCATGTATCAAAGGCTGTCTGCATGGACTTCTAGAAAATATTGGATGATGTCTCCTCAACCAATTGAGACTACATTTATGGAATTCTAGACGCATTGACTAATCACGTATGTAGCTTCTCTTTTTTTTTTCCGTTTGTTTTTCCTTCATAAAGCATGTAGTAATAAATGAGATGACTCATCCTTTCATTTTTTCAGTCAATCACTACTTTCATTTATCCTCATGTAGGATGCGTGAGTATTCTATGTGTCTACAATTCAATTCTTTATTGCAGGAAAAATATTCGTATTATATTTCAAATATATTCTTATAAAAAAATATCAATTTCAAAGTATTTTTTCAATAAAGCCTGATGAAGTTAGTGAGCAAAAAAAAATCATTCCACACGAGTTCAGAAGAATTGGTTAATCCATCTTTTAATCTTACCTTCAAAAAGAGAACGACAAATGCGAAAATATTTTCTTGCTGGAACGATACACATACTAAACTATGTTATTCAATTGGAACATGAGCAATTAACAAAATATATACATATTATCTATCTGCAAGGTGGTGTGACACCCTGTAAGATGGATGCGGCACATAATAAAATTAAAAAGAGGTTTCCTTCTGATTATCAAATAACTAAAAAATTCACTGCGCCCTCTTTAGAGTGGGGACACAAAACTTGACAAAGTTACAAAAAGGGTCATTTTTATGGAATCAAAAAAGACAACTCAAAATTAGTTTCTTATATGTAAGAATAACAGTTTACCTATATTTTTTCTTACATATGTCCTCCTTCACAAACAAAAACAGCTTTGATACACCATCGAAGAGATTGGAAGCTCTTGGCGATTAAGGCTATATCCATTGCGTACCACACTGTCATCGTCGCAGCTCGGAGATAGCCCAAGGCCACATGGAGGCAGGCCAGAAGTCAGCCACGTTGTTTCTGCAAATGTTTTGGTTCTTCTTGATTTAAGGTATTACAATGGACTTCTTGATGTTGGAGGCAATCGGGATGGAGATGGCAAAGGTATCTGCAGCACTGACACTGGTGCGGAGGAGATCGAATACGCATTACATTTTTGTTGCTTCTCTGACATTTTTAGACCCTTATAAAAACTTGTTTATTCATATTTAAGCAGTCATTTAGTTGCGTCATAATAATAAAAAAGTATGCCCTGTACTGTTCGATAACTTGCTGACAACGAGAATCCAACTGCATAATGCCTTTCTCGTTGAAGCTCCTATTGCAAAAAAAAACTCGGACACCCAATTTTCAAGTTGAAATTTGAGGCCAAAGTGCAAGCACGTTTACCATAAACAGGAACAGGCTGTTGCTTAGTACCATGTCTGAGCCTTTAAGTGGATGAATAAGAGCTTCCCATTCGAGCTTCCAGGGCTTCTAGCGTGGCATCAAAGATGTGTGCAGCCTCACGTTGTCTTGATAATGTCTTGTTGCCTCCTATTTAACAATACTCGCCGTTTCTGTTCGATTTCCAGCTTCAAACAGTCGTTTCGTTCATAGTAGAGGGCATAATTGAGCGGTAGAACAATCGCTCGAACCATTGTTATGCAACACGAAGGAAAGATATATACGGCCCTGTATACATAGCAAATTTTCTTGGTCGCTTTCGATGTGTTTTTCCCTCTCAGGCAGTAAAAATGTAAAATATGGCAAATTTCTTCCTTTGAGACCTCCATGCTTGATGCACAATAATTCCCGACTGAACCAGCCATGTGTAATACTGTCCAAAAAGTGTGACCAATAATGAACAAAATATACTTAGTTAAAAAAGGCGGGATTAATTTTTCCCCTACGTAATATTATCATTTAGGGGCTGTATTATTTTGCTTTAACACGGCGCAGCTAAAAACATACGTCCTGTATAGGGCCCTCTAAAATTAGGGACATATTTCTAGGTTCAATGACAAGAATGGGAAGAAATATAGGATGGGCCTAATTTTAATTCCCATATTAAGGGAAGGTCCAGCCCAACCTACAGTTATTGTACTGGTGCAATAACAAATAAAAAATTGTGTCAAAAGGTTATATTTTTTTTACACTACTTTATAATATTAATAATTTACAAGGTAAAATTAAGGCATTCTCTTGGAGTATGTACAGGACAAGGTAAAAATCAAGATGTATGTCCTTGTCACATAAGAGGATAAATTAAAAAAAATATCAACTTGTAAAGAAACAAAACGTGAGGATATTGAGCATCCTTCAAATTACTTCTTCAGTCATGAAATCTTTAATAATTCAAATCAAGGTCTTTTTTTTACATCGATCCGTGTTATATTTAAAATTCTATACACTAAAGACAAATATGATTTTAAAATATTTTCATAGTCCTTCGTTTTGAATGGCAGGGTACATACACATAATAGTGTTGGATTTGAGTTTGTTTTCCACATAATATTTTGGAATAATAAGTTGGAGTAATTTTCAGAAAATTGTCTACTTTGATAAAGAGTCTTCTTAATATTTTTTTTTTTTTTCGAGTTTGAGTAACAATCGAATCCAGCACTACTTTTACATAATATGTATTTTTAATGATATAGTCTTCCCAAATATTTAAAGTTAAATCACCGGAGAATATAATATGAGAAATTTGACCAATGAAATATCTTTCTATGTGTATAATACATGGTAATATTTCACTTTCTTTAAAAAAAAAACACTATATTACGTTCAAAATTCCCTCTATTTTATTTTTGTTACTTTTTTGAAAATCCATTTGAAGAATAGTTTTTTTTTTTTTATGTTTTCTATATATTACTTTCGATAAGGACTGGTTTATCTACAACAAAAGGCACTATGGCGGCCTATATTGAAATAAAATCTGAGATGATCTCAAATTTTAAACACTTAGAAAAAGTCAAATTTCTGTACAAAAAATAACATTACTCCTTGGTATCATTTTCCTGTGGTATAGACCTTGCTTTGAGATTAGATTTGTCACATTACATAATATTAATAGTCATAAATATAATTTAATATCCTACTGACTTTTGCTGGGATATCAGCGCTCTGCTCAATAATAGTCAATATTGACAACTTCTCATAGAAAAGCAAAGACAGAAGCAGATTTATGGAATTATAAATCAGAGACGTACGCAGGAGGTGGTCTGGAGGACTATGGCACACCTCCAAAATTAAGTAATTTTTCTTTTTGGCCTAGAAAATGTAATATTTGAAATTTCATTTTAATTTTTAAATATTTTTTCCAAAAAGTGTAATATTTGAATTTTTTTCCCAAAATAATGAATTTTTATGAGCAGTTTTCGAATTTTTTTGACAAACTTTCATAGTCTTACCAAAAATTATGCAAAATCGTCTTTGAAGATTTATGTCTTCAATCCAGCTTCACGTTTTCTTAAAAGTGCCCAAAGTTTCTTAGTAGAAACTCCGAGATGTTTTTGGAATAATTAAAAATATTGTATCAAGCAGCTGAATGGCAAGCTTTCATGAAATCTGTCCTTAATATGGAATGACAGATTAATCTATTTTAGATGGATTTTTCAATCAGGTTTGGAATAAAATTGAATGTAGTAAGAAGAGAAATTCACTAATCATGAGTTAGATAATAATGACAACTGCAAAATAAAATAAAATTAACTCTTCAGATTACCAAGTAAATTAACAGGCCAGCTAAAAAATACAGCAGATTTACATCACTATTCAACATCGATTTTTGAAATGATCAATTTACATATTTGGAGGAGACTGGAAAGTTGCAACACTCCTTATTTTTATTTGAATTACTCAGTATTTGCTTAAATTAGACATGTCAAAATTTGACTTTCTCATTTTCCAAAAAAATGTTTTTCAGCGAATAATTGTTTACACTAAAATTTAAGTAATATTTGTTTATTGAATAATTGACAAATGAATAAATTTTTGCTTAGTCTGACCAAAATAGACACTTAGAAAAAGTTAAACAAAAAAATATTAAAATAAATTATTTTCTTCATTCGTGTAACCTCGATTAAATAAATATGGAACTTAAATACTCATTGTGGATCAATAGATGTTTTACAAAGATGTAAATCCACTAAATTTTTCAGCTGTCCCGTTTTTTTTTGGAATTGATACTTTGAAGAATGAATTTCTTTTCCTTAGAAAATTTTCATTATTATTTAATTCCTGAGTAATGAATATCCTCTCATAAATAGATTCAATTTTATTCAAAACTTAATTTAACATTCGTGTGAGTTCATAAAATGTGAAGGGTAATCCTGAGGAGTTGTTCTTCCTTTGTCACAGGTGAATATTGCAGATTTTCTCTGAAAAATTCCTCAAATTATCAGGGTTACCATGTTGATTTTCGGTTTCTTTTTATTCAACATGCCCATTCTACATTAAATTTTCATCACTGATTATATAATTTTGTTTTAAAATATCTTAAAGGATATTTAAGAGCGTAATTATGATTCGAATACTAAAAATTGTGATTTCAATTGTTATTTTGTGTTTTTAGTTTATTCTAAAGGAAAAAACATAAGTTTGACCCAAACTTAAGGTGGGGCCATCTATTTGAGGTAAACTCTTGTATGTGTATATATATGATATCGGGAGATGAGTTGCTCTCATAAAAATATCATTTTTTAAATAAACAATGACGTGTATGTACATGACCGATAGATGTTGTAGTACCCCGCCTTTAGACAAGTATGAAATTAGATTGACATTAATCTTAGTCCAAATGTAGCTAACAGAGTGATTCGTCCATAACCAATCAATTTTTACTTGAAAATAATTTAATAATAAATTTTATCTTCTCATGAGTATATCAAGAAATCGATTCCTGATTAATTCTTAAGGCTTATCAGAGGTGAATGTATATTTCTAACAGCATAATAAGTAATTAACACTAAACATAGATAGTTCTTTTCAGATATGGTGCAATGTATAGCTTTTATTTCTAGAAACATATGCGTAACTAGAAGATAAATTTAACACCTAGAGTAAGATGAACTATTCAAAGTAATTTAAAAATATTTTTTTTTTCATTTATAACTCTAATTTGATCATAATGAAAGTATTTTGTAACGAAAAAATATTAAGACTTCAATAACACATTAATGTGGTTTTAGGGACTTAGATATTTCTTTTAAAAAAAATAACGTTATGTACTTTAAGATCTAGGAATCCAAGGGTACAACCCCCTCTTTTTATAGTTATTACTGTTCTTTAAGAAGAGTTTGCGAGAATAATGAAAAGAAGAAAGGGATTCGCTGGTTAATAACATCCCTCACTAAGTCAAATTGATTATATTGATGATATAAATGCGATTTAAAGTTAAATACCAGACGATCAAATTGATTGAATTTGTATATGATATGTTTATATAAAAATTGGAAGAAATATTATTCATTTTAATAACTTATTGGCCAGTTTTTCAGAGGTTTAACATTGTAAAACTCTTTAAAAATTCCTCTTCAGTTATTCATTGAAGTAAACAATTTATATTGTGTTTTTCTCTGTTTCATCTAAAAAAATCCAACCTTCTTATATGTTATCGCCACACATATATCAATATTTCTTTTGGAGTTTCCTTCATTTATATATAGTTTTCAAAAATTATTTATAAAATAAAATATAATTTATAATAAGTGGGTCAAAATAACCTGTAAAACAATCTTTGTACATAAGTAATTTTCAGCGAAAATGATTTTTTATTTTTTCTAATGTTAAGGTATATTTAGGAAAATTCATGAAATTTCAAGTCTAAAAAGTGGGAATAAGTGGTATTTTTAGTAGGTTAACACTGGAACGACGAAGGTATCATTTTAGATACCCATTTCGGATTCAATAGAATATTGTGAGAAACGTCTTGATTTTATTTGTTACTAAGTTCTTGAATTTTCATATTTAATTTTATTAACCACAAAAAACAAAATTGAAAGTTAAAAAAAGTATTAGTTTCGTTGATATAGTAAACATTGCCTAGAAAGACGTGGGTATCATATTTGTTATCCAATCATTTCAAATAATATTTTTGTTCTAAAATTGTGGACGAACTACTCAAGCAAATTTATACATGAATTAACAATTCTAGAAAGGAATCTTTTACCTTCCTTGTATAAATTTTAAAATAGATTTTTCTGAACTGGTCATTCTGATTCCATCTGTTAGAATTTAAAAGAATAAAAACATCCATTGAAGAAATAAGACATTATCTCGTGTCCACATCGTACTCCAATTCAGAAACTGATGATTTCGAATTAGAACAAGATGAAGAATATGTCCAACCACCTCCATCAAGTACTTCTGATATTTACGACTATTCTATTGTTTTTTTACCAGCCTGTTGGTATGTAGTTTTGTTAAATACCATTATTAGTTTTGGTAGATAATATATGTATTTATTTACAACCAATTGGTATATTTAACATTTCAAAAATGCTAGGATGCAATCAAGTGACTCAAATCACTAACATCTAAAAAAAAAATCTATTGATTTATTAGGAGAGTGAATGTATGTCGGCAAGGATATCACAATGTGTCACATACGAATAGAGGAATACGTTTTAGGAAAAAATATGTTTACCTCTATTATAGTATAGAAAATTTTCACAGAGATGACAAAAAAATATCACCCACCACATTCGTTTTTGTCGGTCCCAATTGGGCACTGAAGACTGCAGTCCTGTCCAGTTCAGTCTTGGTCCTGAAACTTATAAAGTTCAATCCTTGATAATGTCACTCAACTTTATTTACCAATATAAAAATCCTTCATAGTATAGCACAGTCCGAAGGACTGGTTTCTAAGAACTGATAGGACCGGTTTTATCACTGGACTGGACCGGTCCTAAGACTAAACTGGACCAAATAAATAAGAACTGACACAACACTGTTTGTATACATATTTAATCTACAAACTCGTCAAGAGAGAGTATTTAGTCGTCCTGGTTTTGTACTCAACAGTCTAATATGTCACAACTAATTAGTATATTTAACATTTCAAAAAATGGCAGGATGTCATCAAGTGACTCAATTTCCCGCCTTCTAAGAAACAAAAATTAACCAAATTATTAAGAGACTCAATTTATTTCGATAAGATCGACACAATCAGGTACAAAAGAGTTCACTCCTTTTTAGACAATAAAACATTTTGAAGGAAGTCCAATGTCAAAATGTAAAATAATTACAGAAAAAATATATAGTCGAGGCTTGTTCCAAAATATAGAATAATGTATGGACAACCAGAAAACGAGAAATGCAACAACTAATTGCTATAATGTATGTGAGAGGAATCTTAGCCAAAGGGGCATTTGATCAAGAAATATGGTGCTCAATCCCTTTCGGAATACTATAACTCGCGACAGATATAAGGAATGATTGAGATTTATCCATTTTGATATTTGTTCCACAAGATCATAATAAAGACTCTAAAACGACGTTTTTGCCTTGACTTCAACAGAATGAGATCCATGCGTTCAAAATTGCAAGTCAGTGTACAGGCTAGGTAAAAATATTAACATTGATGAGCAACTATTCCCGACAAAGCTAGGTATATATTTACTCAATGTATGACTAAGAAGCTTGATAAATTTAGTATAAAATTTCGGTAAGCAGTTGATGCATCGTCCAAATACCTAGTAAATTGGAGAATTACTTGGAAAAAATTCTAAAAGAATTCTGAAGACTACCAATCCAGCACTACACTGAAGCAAATTAATATTTTGGATTTTGCTGGTATAAATTATATCCCCTTGTACAGAAAAGTTATTGGTAACACATTACTTTCCATTTATCTACCACAAACAGTTAAAAATAGTAAAAAATAAATGGGAATCATTTTTGATATCCACCATTGTCGTAACCAATCGTCGTTCTTGTGTTAAAGTTGAAAACGCATCATAAAGACCCGTAAGACGAAACAAGGGTTAAGTTGTAATTTAAGGTTTATTTTTTAGTTTTAGCTATGGTATAAAGCAACTGAAAAAAGTGTATGATCCTTCATATGATTGTATTTTTGTATGATTTTTAGGAATTATAATCAAGATAACATAATCATTAATCTTTCATATCCTGCAATGTTTTTGTCAACAAATTTTAACTATTTAAAAAAAAATATAATAATCTATTTATTTAGTCCTTTCAATTCGAAGGATGGCTCTAAATCGAAATTTAAATTTAAAAACGTGACTTTTTTAAAAGGCTCTAAAGGCCAAACCTTTATTAGTTGAAGTTGTTAATGGACATTTTATTCAACGGCCAAAACAACAATTACAAAAATGGGATTTAGACGGGCGGTAAAAATGTTGTTCCATAGTGTTATATTTAATAACTGTTGACCGTAGTAAATAGCTTAACAAGAGCCAACCCATCAACAACCATAATACTGAATAGGGGGGAAGGGGGATAAAAAATCAACAGATGCCAGAGTGGACAATGTCAATATTTATGTCAGTTGTGTAGGCGATGATTGCAAGCGGCCCTTTTGAAGGAAATAAACACAAATACCACCCCGTATTGCAGAGACATAAGAAGTGATTCGATGTTGATAACCAATCCTACTCTGAGTTCAAGAATGACTTACATCTATATCTCCACAACAGTGTGACTCTTCCTCTTTCACGGACTAGTGATTACTTTATACTTAAATGTTCTCTCTTCAAGAATAAAATGACATGGTATCCCAGACCATTTGAAAATGTTTGGCAGAAGAGCAGCTTAACTGTCATGACGTTTCATTAAATTAGCTGCAAGTGGCTATGAGAGGATATAAACAGAACCCCCTACATATCAAATAAAAACATCGGCAGAAATGTCTCAGCTTTCAATCCTCAATTCTACTCCGAGTCCAACAAGAACTTACACTTATAACCCCGCAACAAATCCTCAATGTTACTTTTCGTCTTTCCCATACAAAAAATTACTTTATTGTTATGTATTTCATATTTCCTTTCATGTTCTTATCTTCTTGTATATTCGTTTATGTATTATAAGTACTGTATTTTACGTAGTATAAATAGTCGCGTATTTTGTAAATAAATAGGGTATGGTTTTGTATTATAAAGAAACATATGATCTTATAAATAAGTGTAGTCTTATTCCTCCACGTCATTCCTTCACCTCATTTCTCTCGGTCATCCTGGATCTCTCCTACTAAAAATAAGTTTGTGTCTCTCCCTCGTCAAGACGCAACATTTATACTTATATGTTCTCTCTTTAAAGACAAAAGAATAATTATAAGAGCTTTGGAAAATAAAAATAAACTCTTTTGAAGGTTGCAACCAGAGATAGAAGTCTTTGGTATTTATACCAAGATCTTCGGATATTGACCTTACATAAGGGTGATTTTAATCAAAATACCGAAATCTTGGGATTTTATACATGCAACAATAACTGATTAATTTCGTTTGATTATGTTAATTTTTCTTCAATCTTTCTTTATAAGCGTTAACAGACTAGTTAGTTGTATTCAACTCGTTCTCGTTTTGTTTTATTTTAACAGCGGGTAAATAATATGTAAGACAGAACGGTGAAACATGTTCGAACTGTCAACCTTCTATAGCGCTAATAACGACACTTGCACAAGAAAATGTTCATCCAGAGAGAGAGAAAAAAAGAAAAAGGATTTGCTCAGAGGACTGCCTTGAGTGTCCGTTTTTGGAATCCCTCACTCACTAGGGCTATCCTACAAGACATCTTGTATCCATGAAGCTTAAAATAATTTATTTATACAGTTTGCGACATGAGGTTTGATGTTACAAATTGTACAATATATATGTTCTTTTTCTCCTTTTTCTTTTTCCCTCTCTCTGTTTCTATCGCTTTTCTTCTTTTCTGTCTTAATTTCTATCTCTTCTAGCTGGGGCATACGAATACTTATGGACTTTTATTATGAGATCAATTCAAAAATGAGTTCTTTCCTTCAAATGTTATCGTGGCCTTATCCCTAATTGACTCCAATATAGAGCACTTTTGGGGAGGCTCTTTTTTCAAATTAAAGTTCATACCTTTAGCTAACCACTCAATAATTTTTAAACTTTTTGAATCGATCTGTCTTGAAGCTATGAGCCTCAGAACAAAAATCAACTATTTTCCACTTCAAACAAAGATAATTTGAGTTATAAGTATGATGCAGACATTTTAGAAAGGGTTGGTGAATTTTTTAACATTCTGCTTTAGAGTATATTAATATAATTTATCCCTATCTTCAACACCGAGGGCTTAAAACAGCTTTGTACCTTAAAAATAGCCAAAAATAACAAAAAATGTATGGCCTTTTTCAGAAGGCCACAAGGCTATTGGAGAAAAAATAAGGCCATATTTGGAATCAAGAGATCAAACTATACTAATTTGAGCATATACTGCTCTTGTGCTTAAAAAAAGTGATATTTTGTTGTATGGATTTATTTACACTTATCAGCAGATATTATTGATGGTGAATAAGTAAATAAATAACTGATTCAAGGTAAGTGTCAACTGATATTCAGTACGAATGATTATTGTTCTGAGATTTTTAGGGAGGAATCTAGGCGTATTATAAAAGTATTAGTGGTGTTCTTGTCTGAAACAACTAAAAGTATCGCACGCGTCTAAGGTCATTTTTTCTACAACTCTATTTTAAATTATATTAAATGAATATTTTTCTTCTTATTGCCTCGTATTGTTCCATAACAATTTTTTGGGAGACAAATTAGCTCCACGCATAAATACATTATGTAGTTAGTCATTCATGGGAATATTTAATTGAATAAACTCAATTGATGATAAATACTTAAAGAGTGAGTGTAGAAGTAGTAGTATTAAGTACCATAGTAGTGCATACTTGATTGGTAGTTATATATTTTTTTTATTTTTTTTTGTTAGGAGGAAATGGAGTGGGAAAGAAGGCAGAGAAGGGGTAGTACACAGTTACAGTGACACACGAAGAAGAATACTCAAGTGTACAATGTTCATGACTGCTACATACATGTACATTAGTGTTGAGACTCGGTCCAGCAAATAGTTGTTTATTTTCTTAACTTATATTTTTTAATATTCCTGTAATTGGTCAGATGGAGTTGCATTGATTAAGTATCAGTCAACATTCACTCCATTTGACCCAAGAATCTTCTATGAAGTCCATATATATAAAGTATATTTCCTTCTCTAGGAATGACCGGGGCGTAAAAAAGTACACAATATATTCTAGAATGTAGAACAAATACTCTATTCATATGACATTCCGAATCCATCTATCCAAATAGTACAAAATAAACCACCAAAACCAAATATACATCAAGTTCAGGTATGCTTTTAACATGACAAGGGCTAAGGCGTATGACCATTCTTAATTTGTTAAGGCCGGATTGAGTGGATTTTGTCGTTTCACAAGGGTTAGAGCTAAATAATAGAGGGAATCGTTGGAATAGACCTTTAGTTTGACTATCCTTCTAGAGATTCCAGGAGGGACGACTGGATGAAAACTACTCTGAGTTATCACTGTTTAAACTTCGTATGCCATCATTGTGCTGTCCTCATAATTTGAAAGCAGATAGATGTGACGTCACTTTTTAAAGGACTGAATAAGTTCGGTAGAATAAATAATTTTAGGGGTCCCAAACCGGTCTAAGATTGCTGGACCGAACCCCAACACTAATATACATATACATAATGGGTAGAAGAGTGTGCGAAAGGGAGGAATGAAGTGGAGTGGAGTGACATGGGTGGTGCTCATTTGAGGATATATATGTATAACTATAAATCGCGTACATATAACTTCTTATATACGTTTAATTAAGTAACAGTAGAATGAGCGTGGAGGGATTGTGGACTTTATGAGTGTAGATAGATGGATTGATTCGCGGATGTTTGTCATAGTTTTTTGAGTGAAATGTGAGGGAAAAGAGTGATGTTATCGCCATCGTTGGTACTTGAAGGATTGCATGTTTTAAAAAGAATTGACAGGTAAGAGAGAAAAAGAGACAGGGATTTGAAAAAGGTGCATTCCATGTCACACTCTCATGACATCATCACCCCCGATTTTGATAATTTTGGGTGAGAGTTTTTATCCCAACAAAAGAACATTATATCTGAAAATGTAGACTTATGCAAGCTTAATGGCCCGCTATGGAGTCCCTCAAAGTTTGGCCTTTTACGAAGGATACTCAAACTTCAGTAGGGCGTAACTCTGCTGAAACTCAAACAATTTCATAAATGGTTGCTTTAAAATACTCACAAGAGCACGTACTTTAATTCAGTATATTTAAAAATATCATTTCTACTTACGATAACTTCTAAACATTATTTTGGAATATTAAAAATGGCGCTACAGTCAAGCTTCAACTTTTGACAACTTTCTCTTAGAAATTTAACCTACTCATACAATGTAACTATATCAAAAATTACAGTGGGATCTCAATGGAATTATCTTCATTTAGGCCTATAATTGAAAAAGGTCATATTTGCCATAATAGTAAATTCCTTATTTTTCTTCTAAAAATATTTAATTACATTGGGTATCCTTCCTTCCTAACCCTTCCATCTTATAAATTTATACATAATCAAGTCACATTTTTATTTTGATCATTCATCATACGACCTTCTCTTGGTGTTAAAAAATGAAATATGCATTATTTATCAATATAGGATGGGGTTATTAATTTAGCTCAATATTTTCATGTGACATTTTCCTTTTATGGGTAACATCTACTTAACAGTTTCATTAAATCAATCATATAATAGTTGATCGTAAAAATGAAGGTCTTTACATTACTAGTGTTTTATAGCTATTTTCTATTATCTAAGATCAATTTTAACTTTATTTATATAAAATATATATATTATATAAAAATTAATATTCTAGAGCTAAAAATGATCTATATCTTACTAACTACAAATTGTCCATATTTGAATATTTCAAGTATGTTCTTAGACCTGATTTTTAAAAGGTCTTGCAAAACTCATCACTCGATTAACAGGGAATAAAATGTCAGAAATATCCAAAGGACATACCTATATAAGGAAAATATAATATTATGCAGGACCATGATAGTGGAATAAATTAGAGTCACTTGACTGTTTTCTCTGTCAGATTGGTTATACAAAGAAGTCCCCATTGACCATTATATCTCACCGTTATGTTACTTTTAAGTAATTCAGAGTTGGTGAATGATTTCTTATGAACCAACAATTCAATTCTTGACTTGGGAGAATTGCTTTATTTACGAAATCCAGCTAATGTATCAGTTCCCACCATGCATACATGAAATTGCCCGGACTGAACAATGGTTGCAATACTCAACCTCCTCTTTAAAAGTTTTTTTTTCATTGCTGTAGTCTGCCTGTGTACAAAAATAGTACTTAATTTTCCCCTAGACTTTGTATGCTAGTCCGTTGCATAACTAGTTGAAAAAAAATGGTAAACGCCAGCAGTATAAAGTTCCCTAGGTGTAAAAAGGTTTTACAGTGTGGGTATTGACCATAATAGTTGTCTAAACAAATTAACTGTCATTTTATAATTTCTGAATGTGCTTTTCCAGTAGATAATTAGTTTGCACTGGACTAAAAGTACTTTGATTATATCATGGTAGTTGAAGTTGAAGACATGCGTAATTATGTATAATGTCAATATTTTTGACTAAAAAGACCAAGGTACGTATTATGCTTGTTAGGAATACTAATAACAACCCTGAGAAATATCCTGGATTACAAAGCTGAAATTAAAAAAGAAAGAATTTACTATTTTACCAAATATAACTTTTTCAATTATAGGGATAAATGAAGCCAGTTCCATCCAGATCCCACTCTAATTTTTTACATACTCGTAGAATATGATTAGGTTAAGCTTTGAACCAAAAATTGGCAAAATCAAACTTGAATCATGGCTGGGTACCACTTCTAATATTTTGCAATGATTTTAAAATGATATTTTTTAGAATAAATATTATTTTTTTTAATAAACATTAAATTAAATCACTTACTCCTGTGAGTATTTGAAAGCAAATATTTTGGAAATCGGTTGTGTTTAAGCAGAGTTGTTTTCCACTGAAGTTGGGGTATATTTCATAAAAGGTCAAACTTAGAGGGACTCCAAAACGGGCTCTCGTGCTCACATAAGTCTAAAATTTTAGACATAGTCTGCTTTTGTTGGAATAAACACCCTCACTAAAAATTATCAAAATCAGTCATGACTGTGTCAAAAATTTCCAAAAAGTGTGTGCACTTGATATGAAATGCTGCAAAATAGTAATTGGAAATTTGAAAACATAAAACATAAAAAAAATCTTGAAAAAAGCTTACAAAAAGGAAAACAATCCTTTATTTACTTCATGTTAGAGTTGCATTCGAATGTAAATTCTCGAGTATGGAAGAGTTTGAGATTTTGAGTTGGCCTTGAGTTCAAGTAATGCGATGATGACACTCATATTTAAATTCCAGTTTCTAAAATCAGGATCGAGTTTGCTATCAAGAAATAGTATACATAATAGAAGTTAAGTTGCTTATTAATGGGATATATAAATATATTTTATTTAATATGAAAAACTCAGATTTAGTCACACAAAATAAAAGTTAATTAAAACATTGATAGATAAATTCTGATAATGATTTAATAATCTATACTTCCATACATAACGTTTATAGCATAAAAATATTCCGTGGCGCTGGCCTGTGTAGTTGTTAACACTGTCAATTATAAACTGTAAGAGTGTGGCAAGCTTTACAACTAGTTATAACTTGCATAAGTGGTATATTATGTAGTTTATGCGACGATTCTTATCTTTTGTTACTAATAATTATAAAAAATATATTTCTAAATTTGTTGCCATGAGTATCATTTATTTTAAATACTTATGTATAAATCTGTACTCAGCCAGAATAATTAGATATTCCTTAACATTAAAAATAAACAACCAGATACTTGATTACTCGAGACACATAGAAATATTTCGATTGTCTAGGGTTTGATTTCAAACTATGTCGTGTTTTTCAAAGATATTTTGGACGAATTCTAGTAATTTACAAAAATAAGTAATCTTTAGTTATGTCAAGTATTTTTCGAGTTCATAGACATATTAAAGTCAATTATAGACCATTTCTGAGATGAGTTAACATACTCAAGAATTTCCACTATAGTTAAAAAAACTATATTTATTTTGAGAAACTTATACTAGCCCTGATATGTTCTGTCAAACTGGATGCATCATTCTTTATTGTGATTATCCATTTTGGCTAATTCACTTTCAATTTGTGACAAACACAAAGGTTTAATAAGAATATTGTAGGAATAGAAGATAATTCGTCCAAAAATACATTTGTATTTCACACTCCATTTTGAGAAAAATCATTTTAACTTGTGTTTAATGATTTTTTTGTTGTTGTTGACGAGCCATATGTGTCTTATTATTGTACAATACATAATATGTTAATGAAACATGGAACCACAACATTTGTATGTCCCTATGATTGTTGGTACGTAACTGTTTTTAACTTTTCAGTATAATAGATGAATAAATAGTGTACACCAGCTGTTGAAAGAATATAAATTACGATATACAAGAGCAGTTGTTTGTAGTACTTACACTTAGTGAAAACTCGGTGGTTATATTTGTCCTTAATAACGAACTAAAACACAATCCCATCCTTTTACCAAGTTGTGCAAAATTCCCAAGTACATATCCCCCATTGAATAAGTAGAAAAGAGTTGCCCAATTAAATATAACTTAAAAGTAAGGATGCCATTTTTGTAATGAAAACATTAAGTTCATCTCTTAGAAAAAGAAAAACAGTTGTTGCTTGTGCTTTTTCTTCTTTTTTGTTCAATATTTAATAGGTAGAGATGGGATTCGTGTTAGAGAATATATGTACCCTCCGTTGGTCTCACTAACGACATCGATTCGGATCTTGAACTACGTGCAGTCCTAAAAACTAGAGCCCGATCTCAATTCTTGCATCCCAGATCGATGGAGTCGATGATCAGGGACTTCTATGTAGTGTTCTTGTCAGGACCTCTGTTGACCTTTGACTCAAGGTCATTGGAGACAAAAAACATCAAATTCTGGTTAGGGGAGCTAGGAGGCGAATTTTTTAATGTCTTTGAGCACCTCCATGCTTGTTATCACTCCTCAGGGATCATTGGTCTCCACCAGGCCTTCCACAACTCTAAAACCTATCTTCTGACGATCCCCTTCAGCTTAGAAATATCAGCATTGCTAAGATCCACATCGTTGCTCACCAAAATCATCCCAATCGCGCACCTACGTTCAGCCTCTGAAACGGCAAAATCTGAAAATCTTCTGTTGTTAACTAAATGGGGGGTATTTAGGCAACTAAGTAAGTGAGACGGTTAAATGTATATTTAAACACAAAAAACATTTTATTATTTCAAAATCATATATAGCAAAAAATCTGATAAAGCCATGAATTTTGTTGTTATACAGTACAAACCACAATATGTATGATTTTTTATGTACTTTAATTCAGTACCATACATGGTACGTTCATTTTACAACGCTTTTAGAAGTGGTTCCCAAGCCGAGCTCCTCCAGATATTACAAAATACGAAATAAAACACTTGGTTGAACATATTTTATTTACTACAAAATATTAAAAAATGCTATAGGGCTCCGCAGTGACGAAAAGGTTGGTAATCACTTGCTGAAATATAGGCTGGGGCTATAGTCTATACTTGATCCTTTTTAGGAGGATGAATATACTTATATAACATATTGAATGCAAACGATTTACGCTTGATAAATGATGTTTTTAATTACGTAATGAGCCATCATTTTATCGTATCCATCATTCTACCGATTTGAATAAATAAAAACTAATCAAAGCTATTTAATAAATAAGCATTTCATGAAAATAAGTACACCTACATATTGTTGGCTTAAGATGGAATATATGGCGACATACCTATATATGTAGATAAATAACTCCAGACTCATGTAGTAATACAAATACTTATCATATATTTTTTTATGTAAATTACTGAAATATACTTAATGGTATATAATTAAAGGTAGATCTAAGAGTGAGGAATTATCAATCTTCCCAAGGAGAAGCTGTGCTTCCAGATTTGAGCCTCTTAAATTACAAAATAAACTTTAAGAAGTTTTTCAAAAGCTTGCCGTTCTAGGAAAATGCAAAGCAGTCATCATATTTGGTTTAGAGATCCCATTATTCTTATTTACGTACTGTAAGTGACGTCATAACAGATTATATTACTGAAATGAAATTATATTATATTACATAAATTTACATGATACGATAAGGTTAATAACAGAGTCAGTACTTCTTGAATAACAGATTCTGGATTGAGGTGCACATTCACTAAGATACATTTGGACATTTTCCCCCCAGATAAGCGTCACAAGAGATTTAAAAAAATAAATTGCCTTGCAATTAACAATACAGTGACTGAGAGGTTTTCTTTCAAGTTAGAGCTATCAAAGACAAAAAAAAAGGAATTTTATGAAGAGTGTGCTGTTGGAAGTAGACTCAGGAGAATGTAAAATAATTTTCAATGCTTTATTTATCCATAATTTATATGTAATTACAATTGTTACATAAGGATACTCTGTTTAAACTGGATTTCAAGAGACGGACAAAGTTTGTTGACTATTTAAAAAAAATCCCCCTTATCGAATTAATTCATTATCCTGACCAAACCAATATTTTAGCTCTACTAAGGGAATTTTAAATTTATCAACATTCATCTATTATCTATATTAAAAAAAAAATCAGTCTGTTATAACACTGATGATGTGTTGTGGAGTTGTCTTCTATATTAATAAAGCGGATATGAAGACAAAAATATCATGCAAAATATTTAAAAAATCTATTTTAAATGGATCCACAATAAATGGACATAACCATTATATACTCTATTAATTAACTCATTCAATACTTTCATAAATGTTCTGTATAAACGAATATCTGTACTAAGTGTTCCACTGAATCATAATAATAAAATGAATATTTAATCTGTTGTGAGTTTCTTTGCACCTTTTCTTTTTAGGCATCTGGAAGTTATCTCTTTCATATTATGCACATATATTCATAAAGTACTGGGTGGTGCAAATGTTTTAAAACAATTTTTACGACATAAAAACTTAGTATATCCCACAACAATTTGATTCCCTCCCCCCTTCTACAGAGAGCCAGAAGTCTTCTTTTTTTTGTTTAAGTTAAGTTCAGAACAATATAGTAAGTCATCATGCCACCAGGTGAAAGATTGCAACCTTACTTGACGTACTATGTCCCAAAAGCAGTCCCTGCAGCCAAATACCCTCCAATCTGAATCCCCTCGGTTATAGTATCTAGTTCCCAGTAGATTTCTAGGCCCACAGAACCCGACATTCAAATGTTGAGGCCTGAAAGGGCTCTGCCAGTGAGAAAAGGGGCTACCAAGTCAGAAATCTACTTTAAAAGCACATGCAGCAAACTGTCGCCTGGAAGCATTTATTGCTGCCTACGGTGATCATATTCAAGATTAATTATCCTCAATATAATTTAATTTTAATAATATGTGCAAGGTCTTCCAAGTACACAACTCTATGCCACCTTGGTAGTAATTTGCTTTTTATCGGTCGGCGTTCGTTTTCACTACCAAGATGGTGATCTGAGTACTAGTGATGATGAGGATATTTTTGAGTAATTTAATAAAATTATGACTTTAATTTTGTTCCTTTTTTTTAACCTTTCCTGCTTTTTCTTCTTTTTGATTGGAGGTATAAAGAAAACAAGAGTAAGTTCAGATCAGTGATGAAAATCCAGTGTAGAATGGGTATGTTAAAAAAAAGAAACCGATAATCAATTTGAAGAATGTTTTACAGGAGAGAAAGAATAATGGTCATGATGTTTCATTAAATCAGCAACAATCAGCTGGGACTACGGAGGAAGGAGAAAAGGATGAAAACAGAGACTTTTGCTAAGATTACTCTGACGTCGATCCCCAATTTTATTCTGTGTCCAACAATGACTTACAATTATAACTCTGTTACAAATCCTCAGGGTTACGCTCCATCTTTTATGAGCACACACGAATGTTCAATCAGCTTTTGAATATAATTGAATCTATTCAGGAAATGATGTTCACTATTAAGGAATTAAATAATAATGACAACTGCTACAGGAAAGATTATTCATTCTTTAGATTACCAATTAAGAAGAAAATAAACCGGATTTTTATCTCTGGCTATGATGCAGGAACAAAAAGCTGAGTGAAACAGTGTGCCGGATCAAATTATGGAATACTTGCATGCCTATTTCCGGCACATAAGCATGTGGTATTGAGCTGGAACACAGCTGGAAAAAATCAATACCGAACCGGATGCTAGGTTGAAATTAAAATTCGGTACCGGAATTCCTTGAATACATACAAAACTGTTGGGATATTAAAATTATATATACATCGTTATTTAATTCGTTCATTTTAGTCTCCAAACTTATGAAGGACTCGGTATATGTGCGAAGACAGAGGTCAATTAACTCTGCAATAAAACAGAAAAGACTGATATCATGTAATATGTTAAAATGTGAGGAGGAAGATAAATTTATTAATCTTGATTACTCATCAAAGTATTATATAAACTTTTGTGCTCAATCATAGAGTAAAAAGGGAGAAGAAACCCCTTTTTTCTGTCAACTGTCAATGGTAGTATATTTTTCTGTACAAATTGCCACTTATACAACTTGTACGGCTAAATTGTGCAAGTTGCATATCAAAAATGAAATGACTATTTTAAAAGAAGGATTTATAGTACTTCAGATAAGGATAATGCTAGAATTGAATATTCCATGGATAATCCACATATTAATGGTGTAATTTTTGACTAATTTAACATAAATTACTCAAATATGAGCATTTTGTGGCACATTATAAAGTTCAAATACCCACAATACATAAATAATTATGTAATTTTAACCAAGATAAAATTGAATTGATAGAGTCAATTATTATTTGGTATTTGAAGACAAAAAAAAATTACAACTTGTGCAATTTACTTAAACAAGTTGTTATTTGCAGAGACATTGCAACTTGTACTCAACATACGTAATAAGTATTGAGGTTGAGGAAAAAGTAATTTCGTATTTCCTGCCTTTTTTAAACTAAACTAAATATATCTGGCTCCTCTTTCTACTCATACGATGAGTAGTTGTAAAGGTGTGAGTGTATACTACAAACGTTTTTCGAACATTATTGTGATTGCTCCTCTCAGTTGTGAAGTACCGTGCGTCAACTATAGAGGCATCAAAGGAAAAAATTGGCCATATTTTACATTTTTACTACCTGAAAGGGAAAAACGCTAAAACACGACAAAGAAAATTTGTGATAAATGTAGGCCAATACTCTTTTGGTTCGTGTTGCTTAACAGTGGTTACATCAATTTTATTTTTGGTGTAGTGTTGGTGAATGATGTGCCATACACTGACAGGCATATCGTCGAAAATGTCTATAAAATGATGGAAAATATTGGGATAGACAATTATCATAGCAGTCTTAGCATTGCCCAGGAGCTGAACATCGATCATAACAAAATTAATAGCAATACAAGGTTATACCATTACACATGCACGACATATGTTTAACTTCCACCACGCTTTTAATATTGACCTCATAGTAGATATGTGGTTGCATGTTTTGTCAAAATTTGTTTTTCCTGCCCAGCAGCCAGTACGGTACATTAAGTTGAAAATTCTACCAACACTGACGTCATAGACTATGAGTGGTTGTGTTTTTGTCAAAATCTGCCTGTCTTACCCAACAGTCGGTAGAATACATCAGATTGAAAATTCTAGCAATCCCAATTACATGATGGTCTAACCTAGTATTTCTATTAACCTTGGCTCATAAAACCATTTTGAACCATTTGCAGAAGGCTGGATACAAAAAGAATCTCAAATTGGAGATGAATTGTGTTTTATCAAGACAACACCAGGCCGCACACATCTTTGATCACGGGCCAGAAGCTGTAGGAGCTCGGGTGGAAAGTTCCACCCTGCAGTCTGGACCTGGCACCAAGTGACTACGGCCTGACGATAGCCAACGCACTTGGGGGTACCAATTTCGGGCCAAGAGAGGCCTATGAAAATTTGATTTTGTCCGATTTTCTTGACAATAGGCACAAGGGCTAATACGAGAAGGGGTTATGAAGTTGGATTCTCGGTTAAAACGAGTTATCGAACAGAATGGGGAATACTTGGCTAAAATCAAATGATTAAAACACTGTCTGTAAAGCATTCAAATATAGTGAAAAATGCGAAATGACTTTTGCCCAACTTATTTATTTTATTTAAATATTTATTATGTATACGAATTTACTTTATTGGTAAGATCTATTATTTAAAAAATCAGGGGAATATTAAAGTTAATATTCCAATAAATTCAATTTATTTTATGTCATATTTTAACAAAGATAGATTTTTCATACTACTAGCTGTTGTTTTCCCGAATTTAAAGACATGAGACAAAAGTACCCTGAAGATATCTAAAGTACAAATTGTTTATGAATGAAGTTTTAAACCTTAAGCATTTTTTTAGCGTGGAAGTTTTTTTGATTGTTGGCAATCTGAAAAGTATTTTCTTATTTTCTAAGCTATTACTATTATTCTGACATTCTTGCTGAGAGAAAATCTAATGACAAATTTTAACAACTTGTGTATGAGATCATAAATGACAGATAGTAACGCTGAGGTTATGATTGGGATTTATATACAGTGATGCTGATTGGTAGAATTTTGGGAATGTTAAAAAGAGAAACAGACAATCATCATGGTAACTCTGACTATTTGAATAATGTTTATAACGAGAGCATCTTATCGATTCTGATATTTTATTAGATCAACTACAAGCAGTTGTGATGATGGGAGAAGGAAATAAACGAGGACATTGAAAAGAATTACTCAAATGCCGATCTTCAACTTTATTTTTAAGTCTAACAAATAAAATCTTACAATAAAACCCTGCAACAAATTATCAAGGATACTCTCTGTCTTTTATCAGGTTTTAATATAAATGTATGTAGTAGAAAAGGAAGTTAATCCCTCAGAAATTAAATTATAATGAAAACAGTTTAGGAAAAGAAATTCATTCTTCACTTCGCCAACTCCAAAAAAAACGGGCAAGCTAAAAAACGCTACCGATTAGTATCCCCGTTTATAAAATGTCCCTGTTGGACTAAAAAGTATTATAAGGAGCATCCGCAGGATTATTTTATGTACAGGGCTCGGAATCAAAACGTGGACTGAATTACTGATTTTAGAAAAATGTCAATAATTTTATTTTTTGATTAATAATTTTTTTTTTTTTTTGACAAAACTTTGAGACACGACCTTTGTGAACATGTTTACTCAATATGGGAGCCCTAAGCAGCAATCCCAGCCTCCACATTTTGGCAGAAAGCCTTTCAGGAATTGATGATGAAGTTGTTCCACTCCTTCATAGTGGCGACCTTCAAGGAGTCCACCTTCGATTGAGATGTACGGTTAGTCTCCCCCTCTACAGTGCCCTACACAGAAAAGTCCAGCGGGTTCAAATCCGGCGAAGATGACGGACACATTTCCTTAGGCCAAAAATTAGCCCTGTTGTCGGCGCAGAATTTCTGGGATTTGGCCGATGTGGGTGAGGGTGCGCCATCTTGGGTCCACACATAGTTGTCCTCTGGGTGGCCTTAAGACATTGTAGTATTGTAAACCTTAGCAACTTGTAGTAGGCCTCCTGGCCAATTTTTCCCTAGCCTTAAAAAAGGAAGAGAGGCATCTTCTTGCCGTCAGATGCCACTACCCCCACAACAATTGTTTGACCCGAATGTTTTGTATGGAACACCCCTTGACTTCCTCTTCCCAAGCCAATGGTCGTTCCGACGGTTGTAGACCTGGTCCACGGTGAAAATCTTCTCGTTAGACAATTTTTTTACTATGGATACATTTGCTTTGATCCATGCACGAACTTTCTTGCACCTCTGTAGTCTCCTTTCCTTCAGAGTGTCCGTCAACATGTAGTGTGGGGTCCTTGTCTAAGAAGACAACCCCAAGTCCCCTCGTCCACGTCAAACTAGTTAGAGAGGCAATTTGTGGCTTGTGCGGGGTCTTCCTTGATCTTCTTCTTCAGGTCCCCCAGAAACTCAGAATCCCTTTTCAAGTTGTGTCCCCCACTTCCTTCTTTCCTTGAGAGATTTTTTCCATCCTTCTTCATCTTGGCCATCTTGAAAATGAGGCTTCACAATGTCCATAATTTCTGCCACCTCAATTTTGGCATTCAGAAGGTCTGAGATCTCTGCCTTTTTGCTCCTTGCTCACTCCTGATGAAAGATTTGAAAAATGTTTATTTTTGCTTACTTATGCAGAAAGGACAGGAAATTCGGAATATATAGGGGGAAATCACAAAACCTCTCTACTTGAATTGTATAATTAGCATTTATTTACAATCCACGCTTTGCTTCCGAAGCTTGTATATTTTTTTATGTGGGGGGAGGGCTGTGTTTTGGAATTTCTTTAGAAAAAAATCCAAAATAAATTATTTTTTTTTAGAAATTTCAAAGATCTATAGCTATTCACTAAAAAATTTAATTTTTAAGGTAATTAACGGGAGAAAACAAATGATAAAATATTCAATTTTTTGAAAAAAAATTAAAAATTCACAGCTTTTCATAAATAATTAATTTTTTTGGAAAAAAAAATCAAATATTAATTTTATTTGCTGTCCTGTTTAGTTTGCCCGAATGGCGATATAAAATTTTAATAAAAAGCAATAATTCTTTATATTGTTTTTTGGGAGGGGGGGCTACAGTCCCTCCATCCTATACCCTGTGGACGCCCCTGATAATTGAACATCAAAAATGGAGTACATCTTGAATATGCCTTTGGTTGATATGGAGCTTTTTTTTTCATCCTCTCATAGCTGCTCGCAACTAATTTGATATGTCACGACCTCTAAGCTGCTCTCAAAAATGATTCAATGACCATGTTAATTTTCGGTCTCTTTTTTTAAAATACGTACGGTTTACAACCCTATTTTATGATTTCAATGAATAAAATACATATTTGAAGTGTTACATTGGTTTTGAATATAGTTATTTATTTATTTTTGTAAAAAAAGTATGGTCCTAAGGACTTATTTATTCTTTATGATTAAACTTGAAGGAATTGATTGACTGGTTTGATTATTAATTTAACTGTTTATGCTATACAAAGAAGTTTGAACCCGCTCAGCAAAACAAAATATATATCCTGATAAGTAAACGTATTTAATTTATACAATCTACTTAATGCTCCAGAGTCTGTTTTTGAGTGAATTTTAAAGTTAATATAATATTAAAAAATGTAACAAGTTTAAAAAGTCACTTTTTTTCAAGGGTTATTTTATTTATTCCATTAACACATAAAATGATTACATAGATCCTATAATTACTAATTAGTTTGATAATATAGCTT
This sequence comes from Lepeophtheirus salmonis, assembly GCF_016086655.4. Lineage (NCBI taxonomy): Eukaryota > Metazoa > Arthropoda > Copepoda > Siphonostomatoida > Caligidae > Lepeophtheirus > Lepeophtheirus salmonis. The sequence continues at coordinate 35,690,064 of NC_052131.2, forward strand.
ATTTAATTTGATGAAGATGAGAAAAAAATTACTAATGATATCATGAAGGACAGATTTTTTTTATTTTCTTTTTGGTTACAAAAATTGGTGCTGGTTTAAAAGGTACTACTGTCCTCGATTCTCAGTAGAATTCAATATACTGTGTGATTCATTGAAATTTGAACACTTACTAATTTAATCACTAATAAAGGTTGAGTGATTGAAATTAAATTTGCAACTCGATATATTAAAGCCATAGACAATTAGTTGCTAAAACAAACAAATTTGTCTTGCAGCTAGCGTGCAAGTCGAGAAAGTGACACTTAAACGAGATTGACGAATTTCGATTTGCCTACTTCGAGCAATTGGGTGTTTCCAGGACCACTGTCTACGCTGTGAGCAAGTCCGAAACGTTGGAGAGGAGGAAGTACTCTGTCAAAAAGGTGAAAATGGACTCTGAATAGTTAAATAAAATAGCTCAGATCAATCAATTCAAATGCATGAGAACCCATGCAAGAGATATCACACCATACTGTCGAGAGAGTTATAAAAAAAGTTGGTGGAAAGAACCTTGTGAGGATGGAGAGGCCACTTTTTTTTACGCCAGCAATGAAGAACGCATATCCTACGTTACAAGATTTTTTTGAATGAGACTTTGAGTTCTTTTGAACTCTTCTTTACATTTTTGGCCCCCTACAGCATTGATGTCAACCCCTCGACTACAACTTTTGGGTGCATTTCAAGGGAAATGCACGCATTGTCCGTCATCCAAACATCAAGTACCTCCATGCCACTGCAAGCCAGCACTGGGACGCCATAGCAGAGGGCAACATCTGAAATGGGTGTGAGGCCTTCCGCCACCTCGTCGAAGACATCATGGCCGAAAATGGCATGCACATTAATGATTAAGAGAGTTTAGACACATATCGATATAGTATTAACTTTTTTGAAATTATATTGTTAATTAATAAATAATAACTTGTTGAAGTTTTAAATTATAAAGTGTTCGGATTTTAATGGACCACTCGGTACTGGAAGCAACTAGAGAAGAAACATTAAATATTATTAGAATTAAAGCGATTGGAATCCAGTAGTTGGTTGATTTGTCTCAAGAGTATGACTTGTTTAATTGATTGAAATGTTGATTGTTTCAGCATTTTGCAGTCCTTTGTCAAGTCTAAAAAGGATTTGATATTCTTAATATATTTATTTTAAGTATGTGACAGATAAATTATATTTTTTCTTTGTTTTTGTGAGATTTGTATTTAATTCCTCATTATTATTAATTATACATTTATTAAGTACTAGTAGTAGAGTCCTGCATTGCCTGAAATTATTAAGCGTTGAGGAACAGACAAAATCTGCTTTAACAATACAAACATAACTTTCTAAGAAAATCCTAAGTGATACTCTTATTTTTTCATGAGCACACTCAAACTTAGTTACTCAATAATTAGATGTTATCTCTTTGATATATTAAGAAAAATAATAACAGCTTGAGAAAAAAAAAATATTACATGATGAGTCAAAGAGTACTTTGCCCTATAAATGGAAGTACTCCTAAAAATGTCATATTTATGATACGCTCGATTGTATTGTTATTTCTTAGATGAAGAATCTTCACTCAGACATGGCTGTACGTAGTACAAAGACGCAACAGATAATTTTTGTTTTATTAATATATATTTATGCATATGTATGTTATCTATAATGTTGTATAATACAGGGATTCTCAGCCTTTTTTAGGTGATGTACAACACTAGTAAAATAAGTAAGTACCCCCTTAACAGCATAAAACATTTTTAGCTTCAGAGGCAGGGACGTCTACAGGATTCTATTTATTTTGGAGGGGGGGGGGGCTTGGGATTTTTCAAAAAATATATTTTATGGAAAAAAATTCAAAATTCATGTCTATTTCCAAAAAATTAAACTTTGTGGAAAGAAAATTCAACTATTATTCATTTTTCTTCTTTTAATTTAAAAATACATAGCTATTTCTAGTAAAAAAGAAAAATTCCTCAATTGGGGGACCTACAGCTCCTCCAGTCCGCCCCCTGCGTGCACCCCTGAATTATGTAAATAGTATTTTTAAATGTCAAGTACCCCTGAAGTGCATTCAAGTACACCAAGGGGTACGCATACCCCCATTTGAGAACCACTGGTATAATAAGTCTATAAAATAGGTGAACCTATTAACGGTGTGCTTCATTCAATCTATTGATATACAAAACACTTTTGTTTGAATGGTTATTATTCCCCGGGATCCTGAGATAACACTCTAATCTATATTTTTTTAATCCGAGATACAGAAAACTATCGAAAATGAATGGAGTGAACAACACGCTCGAAATAAACTAGAAAAGTAAATAGACATTATATATATTGATTTCAAAATCAATTCCTGGGACAGATGAAGTAATTTTAATACAATAATATTTACTTATACCTAATTGCTGCAAATCCATCTAACTACTTGAAGGAACATAAAAAAAAATCTGTAAACTAATCTGTATTTCTTATATGTATTAGAAGGATGAAGTTATTCATTTGTAGATTTGTTAGGTATCATTTTTTGTAAACGTTGCACATAGTTCATTACTTGCACTTGCATCCCGACAAAAACTTCAATATGACGTCAACTAATCATTTAATATATTAGATATTAGAAGATTATATTATGAAATAATTCAATACAAGATTTCCCATGGAAAATATTATGAGTTATTTGTTTGCAACTGTAAAACCACAACATTCGAGTTTGCTCTAAAAAAAATCCGACCTCAACGTGAAGCATGGCAGCACTCCTAAATAAAAGCTAGTCACATCAATCTACTTGAACGTTACTCATCAAAGTTTCAACCGTTTTGGATACGCAGTTGTTATGTAACAGACCTTTGTGTGCGTTGATGTGAGTATTTTTGTAAAAATGGACAAAATAGAGTATGGAACTGTCAATATTGTTTTTTATTTTTTTGAAATGCTAACCTTCAAATAGATTTAAATAATAAAAGATATATATGTAGGCTTGTTCTGTTAAATTTAATGTGTCTAAGTGAATCCAACTCGAAGTAATTGAGCCAAAAATAAAAAGTATCTCTTACAGAGACAAAAACTGGGTACTATTTGGACGTGTTACTGAAATGGAAGCATCACTGGGAGAAGAGTGTCGAGTAGCAAGGAGAATATGTTGAGAAATAAAATGGAAATTCAGAAAAAATGTTATGTATGTTTATTAGGTCGGAAATAATTCTAACCATCCTCTTATACCTGGTAAACGGGATGCTGGGGGCATGGGTGAAAAAAATATTATAATGGAATATGAAGTAGCTTTTTGTAGTTGCTACTTGGTAACAGGTTTGTTTTTTTATTTTACAAAGCTGAAATCATTATTTTTTCCCTCTTGAAGTGAGAACCTAACCTATAAAGTCATCACAAGTGCGTAAAGTACATATATTAAGACTGAGGATTTGTAAGGGAGTTATAAGTCCTTGTTGGACTCGAAGTAGAATTGAGGATGGACCTTGGATTAATTCTTGGCTATATCATTGCTGGATAGAGAATCCTGCTCTTCTCCCAAACATTCTTAGAATTATCAGTGTATGGTCAATAGAAATACAAGTCTATACCATAACGCTTTTCCGACTGATGTTTTACAAAAAGTATATGTATACATAGCTAAGGGGGTGATTTTTTATATAGAAACTGTTTTTTGCAGCTCAAAAAGAAAAGATAGGGGTTGAGTTATAAATTAAAAAAGTGATTGGCGTTACAAAAAACAACAACTATACGAATTACTACAAATTTCTACATTTATTTAAAATCAAAAAAGGTATGGGCAAAAAAAGGAATTGGTGAAAATTGGGATTTCGTTTTTTTCAGGTACAAAAAATGAACTTTCAACGAAATATTGGATAAGTAAATAAAATAAAGTTTCTAGAAATTTGCCTGGAAATTTGTTTTCATATAAATTTGACTCATAAAAAATGATTTTTATCTGCAATATCTGTCCTTTTGTGAATATTTTTTCTTTTCTTTTTTCATTTTTTCATCAAACGTCTATTTTCCATATTTTTTATGGAAAATAAGGAGTACCACAAAACACTACATTTTGGACTTAAGTTTAGAGTTTAACTTTACAATGTATTATTTTCAATTTATGCAATATAATGTTTGCTATATTGGCAAAAATCAAACAGTAAAATCGAGATTTATTTTTTCGACAACATTATTCTAAATAACTTTTTTTTTTTTTTTTTGCATGTACAAATTTTTTTTTGGTAGATTTATGTCCTCTTTACAATTCCAATAAATACTATTAACTTTTTTTTTTGCAAAATTAGTGCAAAAAAAGTTTATTTTACAATTATCTTCGCGAATTTCAATTTAGTAATTTTTGAAATAAATAAAAAATGAACTTCTGATCCAGACATTTTTTAGATACATATATGTTGCTGTATTATTTGAAGTTTATAAGACAACATATTTTTTATATTCATAATAAGAGTACTAAGGTTACAAGAGGCAATAGTAAAATTTTTTTAGGGGGAGGGGGGAGTTGCTTTGATGAGACTGTGAATTATCTTACTTAAACGGATTGATATAGTGTTATTAATCCAAGGGAATTAGAACTATCAGGATCTTTTTTGACAAAAAAAAAAGATTAACATTATAATAATTAGTAAATAGAAGTATTTTCTGAATATTTTTTTAATATTCTCAATTAATTTAACCATTTTTAATATGATTCCCTCTCCCTCATGGGCCAAGCAACGCTGGGCAAACCTATATATATAAAACAAATGTGCTTATTTAATGAAAATTTCAAATTTTGAAGAGTCTGTTAAAAGTTTGATTTTCGTTTGTTAAATATGTACATCACAGTAACTTGAAGAATTACTGGAGGTATTTTCCATAAGAAATAAATTTAGAATCTAATTATGAAGTATTTATTATATATCGCCTTCCTTGACTGTTACTATAAGAGTGCCGCTGTTATACTCTAAAATCTGTGCGTCTTGCCCAGCAGTCAGTACGGTGCATCAAATTCAAAATTATGGCAAGCCTTTCGATGTCTGGTTATTAGTATACCGACAGAATATATTATTTTCAGTTATGTCTGTAAGAGAACCCGTATTAGAAAAAAAAAAAACAAAGTAACAAAACTATTATGAACTCGTTGTCTCTAACGTATTTATAAGAGTTTGAATATACTGAATACTTGAATATAACGTTATCCTTGACTTCCTGCTTAAAATTCCTTATGAAATAATAATATATTTGGGAGGGGGGTATTTAATATTTATTCATCAATTCAATAATGCAAGGATTTGACATTTCAAAGATTCATATCTAAGCATGTCTCTTTGCAATTACACATTCTTATAATTTATCGTATATTTTACTCAATCAAGGTTACGTATATAGAGTTGATTATGTGATTTTATAAATCCATATCAAGAGATTGATGATCTTGTATGAGTTACTTTTCTCTAATTTGTAATAAGAAAATATAAATATGGTCCGTCAACAATAGAGGAAGTCATAATTATTTTTACCATAATTGAGTCTAGATTAAATTTGCACTATTCTGTAAATTATCATCCACAAATTGAACAGAATGATTCTATTTCATAATTAAAGAAAAATAATTTAATACATTTTATTTGAAAGGGCCCATATCAGGGCCAAATGAAGTTTCATAAATCAAATGAATCTTCTAAACTATAAGAGTATTCATTAAATATTTCACCAATCCCATAATTTTGAATATACAAACTATAATTGATCGAAATATGTTCATAAAATATATAGTGTTGGATTGATCCCAGAACTGATTTCTTAATCTGTCTTGCCCTCCCCTTTTAGTGTTTTTATCGGTCCGATCTTTTTACCATTCAACGGTCTTAAGGATCGTTTAGTGGATCCTTCAGTCTTAGCTAGTGTTGTGTGAGTCCTTATTTATTGGGTCCACTCTGGTCCTTCAAACTCTCAGTACTACTGATGATTTAAAAAAATAATAAGGACTGATTCAAAACCTTTTCGAAAGAGGTTTTGTTAACCAGACTGATAGACAAATTTTGACTGAAGTATTTTATTTTATATTTTGTTTTTCTTAGACTGACCCAACACTAAATATTAGGCGTCATGCAATTAAGAAGTAAATAAATAAGTTACCCATTTTTTCTTTTCTTGGTATTTATTTAAGATTGTAATTGGGTTGATTTACCACAATTGTACTTAATAAATTAAAGTAAAAAAGTATTTTAACTTGGGTTAAAATGATTTCTATTTTTTAGGGCGATACCGAATATTTTGGTAAGAGAACAAACGATGAACACTTTTTTTACCTTAAAATAAAGCATTGAACCCCCAAAATCCTATTCAATCGTCAAAGCGGTCACTAAATGATTTTTCTTATGTCAATAACAAAACAGCTGATCTGTCAAGATTTTAAGAATGCCTAAAATGTATATTCATATTTAGAGAGGGAAAAAGTGTATAATTTGATTGAACCTGGATGAGGCCCTTCTTAGGATATAATACTTAGTATATTTTTAACAATCAAGAATTTACACATGAAAAATGAGAGTAATTATTAGGACTTTTAAGTTGTTATCTTCTATATTTTTGAAGGCAAAATTTGTACATACGACGACTCTAATAACTCTAAGCACACTAGCTCCTTAATAAATAATGAATCTATTTATTTATTCATCTAAATGGGTTATTTAATTACCCCTTAAAAAGTTACTGTTTTATTGATAGGGTGTTGTAAACCTTTCTTTTTTTTGTTGAGCATTTTTGAACATACGAGTTTCGTTGTTGTTGGCCACATAAAAAGTGTTTTTTATTTTTTTATCTAAAGCTTTCATCATTACTATTTCATCCTTGAGGAGACAAAATAAAATTGTAAAGTGGAACTAGAAGTCTGAAATCATAAATGGCGGAGAGGAACGTTGGGAATTATTTGAGGAGTTTTAAGTGTAAGTCCCTATTAGACTAAGATTAGATTCGAGGATGGAGTTAAATTTTTTGAAAAGAAACTAAATTTGAACGAGGTATCTTTTTTACAAAATTATGACACTTAAAATTCTTACACAATACGAAATTTTTCTATTGTGATAACTATACAAATTCTGCTAAAGTGGGTACGAGGAGGAGGGAAGGATTTGATCTTTGACTCAAATGATTCTAATGTCAATGGTTAGGAGACACAAGCATCGTTGTAGAGGTTGGTCCATATCTAATGCACTGAATTTATGAATCTGTCGAGTCCTAGTTTTCATATTCAATGTATTGAAGCTAATATTCATATATCAAACTTGGAATTAAGCATATGTATATCTGCAGATAGGGTTTCATTTTGACGTGAAATATGATATAGGATAATAATGTATAACATATTATACTGGACTCTACAGGTAAAATTACAATTTTATATTTTTGAACAAAAAAAAAAGGATAGCTGAATATGTTTTTTAAGGAAGAAAAAATAATGACATGTGCTTATAGAGTAAAAAAAAGATCTTTTTATCATAAATAAGATGTTTTTGTTTTTAAAGCCATGATAATACATTTAAGTCGGATATTTCATAATAATTTTATCATAAGTAAATATAACTTTACTCAATATACAAAGTAGGGAAGACCGGTAGCAGTTACAATACACCGAAATTGTTTGACATATACTCACCAAGTTTTAATAGAACATACAGAGTGGATTGTCAAACCTTGTTGTAGCATGACTAAATTACAAAATCCGAGATTTTAATGGAATAATAAATAAAAAACTCAAATCCAATTTGTGATAAGTTTCTATATTATATTATACTATATTTTATTAAATATGTCCTCCTTAAACAGCAATAGCTACCTTCACACGTCTCCGAAAATAGTGGCAGCTCTTGAGAATAAAGGCCGTTCCTAGGGTATACCCCACTATCATGATGGCAGCTTGGAGCGAATCCAAATTTGGATGATAGGTAAATCAGAACTTCTTATCCAAGACACTTCAAACTTTTTTTTTTATTAAGGCTTATAAACACTTATACTATAATATAAAATATGTAGGCAGAGGAATTGAGTTATAGATAACATAAATAAACATTTTAGTTTAAAATTATTCCCTCCCGAAGAACATTTTAGTACGTGCTGATACACAGCAATACAAAAAAATTCGGACAATTGATAAAACTTGTCAATTGAAGAGTGTAGTAAAACAAATAAAAATACTACGAGTTAAACGTTCATAAATAATAAAACATTCAAAATAAAAATAAAAAAAACACTAAAAACCGAATCAAGAGTCTAAAATTCACATTCAAAACAATACTTCCCAATAGCTTCATAAGACCTAAAAAAATTTTAATGTGTTCAAATCTCTTGCCGATTTTTTCGGGTAGTATCGTACAAAATCCGCACCATATTGCCATCCATAACCCGACGCATTGAATCCTCAAAGAAAAGGTTGAGTATTGCAGTACAGCAGATTTAAAAATTATTCGTAATTCTTCAGCTTCCAGTGGTTGTTGATATGTGCAACACTTGTTCGCAATAAAGGCTTTAGCACTAGACAGAGCAAAATCCAATACTATAAAAATATTATCAGAATAAATCCAACTATTTGATACTCCAAAAATTACTATCGTTTTTCTTATATTCGATTCGATGTTTTCTTGCTCGTTGACATTCAATGATATGGATCCCTTTAAAATCCGAACATGAAGACAAAAATGTAATTTTTAGGAGTATAGGTCGGGTCTAGAGGAAGGCAACATGGAGTCAACCATATTTTTGATTCAGAAGTTTTGGTTCTTCTTAGCTGTATGGGATGTGATGGACTTCTTGATGTTGTAGGCGGTCCAGATGGAGATTCCAACGTTCTCTGTGGCCTTCATGGGAGGGACTGATACCGGCGTGGAGGAGATCACACTTGCGTTTTTGTTGCTGGTGCTGCTCCGTCATTTTTATGCTTCGATACATGGGATAAAAATGATACTTGTTTATTTTTGTTTCAGCTGTCGTTTGATTGCATAATGAAGTCTCGCAATTAATAATGGATATGAAATAGTAATTTAATCCTACTTTTTAGTTCCCAATCTGTTCATACACACAAGGTGATCTAGATGAATGAGAATAATAATCTTTAAAGGCTAATAAAAAACGAACTAGAAAACACATTATTTATTTATTCAAAAGCTACATTTAATGATATTACAATTATTAATAATAAAATTTGGCTCTCTTGATTACCTTGCTAACACGGCACTGGAAGTTTTAGCAGGCCTTGCGACCTTGTGCGGATCCTGCTTTGCCATTTGCTAAAAAAACGATTTTCTTATGTTTTTATGTAGTAAATTGACCTAAAATCTCAATTTCTTACCCAAACTTAAAATTTAAGAACCCTATTTCATAATCTGGCTCTCCTATTCTGAGTAAGAACCAATTGTCAATCAACCGAGGCAGGAGCTCTTCTATATCCACACAGATAAAAAACATAGCCTTTAATTTTTTAGAAGAGTAATTGGTGATTAAAACCACAAAATTCTTGCCAACGATTCAATTTCAGTTAAATTGATACAGATTAGTATTCATTATTCAATAGAACTTGAGGTGATAGTTTTGATCTATATAACCTATATTTCAAAAAAAAAAAGTGCTAAGAAATACTTATCATGTCCACTTTCATCAGTAATGCTAGTAATATATATTGCCCAACCAGAAATAAATTGACTCCTAATCAAAGAGAGGAATTAACTTTAATAAAGTTCAATTTAAAATGATTTACAACGAATTATAATAATAATTATGATTGATATAATTATTTATTTTATTTTCTAACCATAATTAGTAGAAAGTTAAGTACAAACTTACTCGAAGGAGATAGAGTAAGTTTCCCAAAGTTGCCCAGAACATTAAGGAGTTAAAAATTAATTCTTAAGTCTTCTGCTTTATTTTTATATAAGATTATAAGGTTTAGAGAAGAACAAATATTCAAGTTAAACTATTGTTCGCTCATCTTTTATATTATTGTCATATATCCTTTGTCTTATTCTCTCATCTTCTTTTTTTTTTCTTCTCTAAATCTTATAATCTCCCTTTAGAAAAAAGTGAGCAAAGATGCATACCAAGATGGATTGAGAATAATTTTTAATATTTTAAGTTCTTTATTTTTGTTTTATATGAAGTATTCTGTTGTTTTTCAATGGATTGGTTGAAGACCTTAAACATTGTTTTCATAACATGTTCTTTACCCTAAAGAACCCATTTATTGGTTTGTGTGTAATTCCTGGAAAAAAATCCCACACACACAGACATTTGCATCTAATATTTTGATAAAGAAGGATTAACAATATAAGCTTTAAAATATCTCAAATTTGTGTACCCTAAGTTGAAGATTGGGCGGATTTTGCACCTGGATCCGAAGTACTAAGTTAAAGTATAATTAATCCTTTATTTACGTATAGGAACATTTGTATTATCTAAGATCTGGGATCAGAAAAGGCTTATGTTAATATTATTATTTATCGATCTTAAAAAAAATCGATGGGGGTTTTCAGATATAAAGCAGCTTATATTATTGCTTAATACCTAATCGTAGTTTTAAAAAAGAGAAATGATTTGTATCAAATGTAGCATCTCTATTTATGTTGATTATTACTTGAAGCGAACTCTACATCCACAGTCAGAGGGCGTCCGCAGGGGATAGCTTGGGAGGGGGCTGAAGCTGAAAAAAAATTAAAGAATTTTATATTCAAACTAGAAAATTTAATATTTGAAATTCCCAAAAATTGTAATTTTTGGTGGGAAAAATTCAAAAATTTATAGCTATTCACAAACAATTAAATTTTCCAATTTTTTTGTCAAAAAGTGCGATAGTCTGTGAATAGCTGTGGATTTTTCAAATCTTTCTCCAAAAATGAAATAATTGAAATTTTTTTCCAAAAAATAATAATTTTGGGAACTTTGTTTTAAAAAGAATTAAAAGTTGTATTCTTACTAAAAAAATTTAATATTTGAAATTTAATTAAATTTTTTTCCAATAAATTTGATTGTCTGTGAACATTTAGGGATTATTTTTTTAAGAAGTTTAATTTTAGAAATTTTTCCAAAAAAATTTCCGCTTTTCTCAACAGCTATAATTTTTGAAATTTTTCTCCGAAAAATTTAATAATTCAAATAATTTTTCCCCAAAAATTGTTTGTTTTTTTAAATTTTATTTTTTTAAAAATTCCGAAAATCAAACCCCTCTCCCAAAATATTTATATATTTAATCCAGCCCCGACAGTTGAATCACGCAGTTATTCAACTGCTAATATAACAATAATTTTAATAATAACTAATAAAATTATTTTCTAATAGTAATAACTAATAACACTTCAAAGACAAATACTATTCTAATATTCTATTTTAATACTATTCATGTTTAATTATATTGAATCAGTGCAACAACGTCTGTCCTTAATACAAATCATATTTGAAAATGTCCGAACTTTGAGTAAAATGCTCATAAAATTTTTAACAAGTCAGGGGTATCTGCAGAATTATATATACATATATATTTTGATATAATGACAAAAAAAAATCCACAAAAAAATTAGAATTTTTTGAAAAACAAAATTAAAAGATTAATTTTATTAGAACAAAAATCAAATTTTAAATGAAATTTATTCGAATGTTTATGTCTAAAGATCTAAAACGACCCAAATCCGAAAAAATGGGGATCCGTCTTATCTTCACTCCGAGTTAGTTTTTACTTTTGATAACATGTTAACAACTAATAAAAAAATAATCAATAATTAAAATTAAAAAGTGACTACATTGTTGCAAAAATAACTTGAATAAGCATGAAGTTGGATTTGAGCTCCATACCTCCCAACTGTCTCCAATCTCCCCAGAAATTTTGTGACTGTAAGGTTGTAAAATACTAAAGATCTGTATAAGTTTACAATTCATGTATATTATAGATATTTGAATCATCAAAAAAGAATATCAAATTTAATTTGTAAAATAAGGAATTATATTCTTATTTTTTGGATATTAGAATAATATATGACTATGATACAACATAATGGGGTAATTGGATATGATTAATCCCTATCTTGTATATATAAAACTACTGTGTTCTAATTATACAGGGTATAGTCGTCTACATACAAAATGTATACAGACTTTAAAAGGCTGTAACCTACCAACGGAGTTATTAAAGTAAAATCTCAATTTGTGAAGCATAGTTTTGTAGGGCCGTCCGCAGGATTGTATTTTAGGGAAGGTTTCGTTTTTTGAATTATTTGGAAAAATAAATAAAAAAAATTGACCAAAAAGTCAAAGATTAAATTTCAACTATTAAATTTTGTAGAAAAAAATTTCAAAAATCAAAAGTTTTGCACAAAACTTAAATTATTTTTTAACTTTTTGAATAAAAATCCTTAATTGGGGGGCTACAGCCCCTCCAGGCCATACCCTACGGACGCTCCTGTTTTGACTACATAGTATTTGGCCTGTCAGCACTGAATTTAGTCGGGATTAAATTTGTATTGTTCGAGGAATTATTGTCAATTTCTGTTGACAAATTATTTTGATTAATCATTTTTTAGGCGTCGCAAATTGCACTTAAACTCATAAATAAAGTAATTCAAAGTGGATATATTTCATTTGAAAGGAACCATATCGGGGTAAAATGCAGTTTTATCAATCAATTGAAGGATTTAAACCATAGTCAACATTCTTGGGTATATCAAATCAAAATAAATTTGAATATAGAGTCTATAATTGACCGAAATTTTTTCAATGATATATGGGTTGTGTGTAGTTTGACATTTCTTCTTTCTTGATTTATGTATTAGATTGTTTTTATGTAAATTCACCTTATATTACAATGTGTAGGAAAGTATAACTATAAAACATAATAACAAAATTACCAAACATACATACTTTTTAACCTAGTTAGTACTCCTTTGAGTGGTTTGTTGATGTTATTTCTGTTGTAAACGTCTTATGATAAACGTTTTCATCAGTTTTAAATTTACCTCTTTTTCAATCTTGTGTGTATATATATCAACTCTTGTTAGTTGATTAAAAGAAGTCTCCTTGAGAGCAACTCCTTTCCCGATATCAAATATATTAATAGATATATAGTTGGGGGAATAAGTAATTTCGTATTTTTCGTTTTATTTCAATGCTTATACAATCATCAGATCTAAGACAAGTATTCCATGGTCTTTTCAATAACTTGTTGCCAATGAGAATCCAATATTATAATGCCCTTCTCGTAACATCTCTTGTCACTATTGGCGAAAAACTCCGTTAACCATTTTTCACACTGTACACAAATGTAAAACATGGGGAATTTCTTCCTTCGAGACCTCCATATTTGACGCATAATAACTCACGACTGAACCGGTCAGGTGATAAAGATATGGTTCACTGAAAAATGATTGTGGTAAAAAGGTTGCAGACCAAATCGTTGGAGTGATATCTTTGTGAAGTAAAATCGTATAGTAAAAAGATAAGCAACCTTACAGACATGGAGTGCCAACTTCAATATTTCTAATCAATGAGTGTGCCACTATCCACAATAATGGTAAAAAACACACACAAACTACGGGAATATGTTCTTATTTGTGCGTGCCAGTTAATATTTATCCGCGTGCAATAGGTTGCCGACCCCTGGTATAGTACAATATATTTGTGAGACAAAATTGTTGTAGGTATTTGCATCATGAAGCAATTTCATTGCAAGACAATATTACCGTGAGCAATTTCATTTTAATTATAAATTTAATCAGGCTGTCCAGGTGAAATACAAGGACTTGAGGCAGTTTAAACTTCACCGTGTGTCAAAATATCAAGGGCCCTCCTCATATGCTATAGTTAGTGTAGGAAAAGTCATAGGACTGATTGCCTAATTTCAAAAATCTCTAGCTATTCACAGAAAATGATTTTTTTTGTAAAAAAAATTGCAAATATTACATTTTACGAAAAAAAATTCAAAAATCCAAAGCCATTTACAAAAAAAATTAATTTTTTGGAAAAAAAAATCAAATTTTTAATATTTTACTCTGCTGCATAATTTGCCCTGAATGAAAAAAATTTTACCCCTATTTCACGTAAAAAATTTTTATCCTGACCACATAAATTTCTATTAAAAAGGAAAAATTCCTTAATTTGGAGGGGAGGGTAGAGTTCCTCCACTCCAATCCCTTTGAATGCCTCTGACCTCCTATTATAAACTTCTGATATCTTGTCTTTTATAATAGGTCATTATAAATAGCTGAAAGTACATCATTAGTAACTACGTAATTTAAGCCCTTGTAGTAACCATAAAACACGTCCAAGGACTGATATCTTGTATTAGGACCGGACTGATAGGACTACAGTCTTTTCAGGTTTTTTAGACCAATCCAACACTAACTATAATACACCTTGGCCCACAGGCTGTGCTGGTGAACTGCAAGGCCCAAAAGCATTATCAATTTTTCCTCAAATAATAGGATAGTCATTTTCCCACGGCTCACTCTTTTGTTGTGTGGTCCCATATTTGATAAATACTCTGTGGCACAATATAAAACTCAAACGTCAAGAGTTATAAAGCATTTGTAAAAACATAATTTAGGCTTAATTTTAATGGATCAATATGAAACGAAATGATAGTTACCATAAATAGTTTGTAATTAAATAGACTAATGTTGTAACTAAATAAAAAGACTAAATAGGACGTAGAAATTGTAACTTGGACACAACATTTATTTAAATCTAATAAAGAGGTCGGAAATATTTGTATTTTAATGAACATGATACTTGCTCAAAATAAATAATTGGAGGTTTTTGTCCAAGTCATCATCCTAAGAGGTGAATGATTTTTTAAATCTACCTGCAGTGCATATATAGAATATACAAGTGATAAAATATCTTCCGGGTTACCCAAGGATGTAAAGATGCCCAAATCTTCTTCTTTTTTCTTCATAGCACTACAAGGTCATTCATTCCCGAATTGTTTCATGCAACAAAGATATGTATGGTTTCATGTTAAAGTGAATAGGGCTTAATGTGTTATAAAAACCTAGATATTTATGTAAATATTACCTCCAAATAGGGAAATACTATAGGAGTATATAATTTGATTCCTCCTGATGGTACTAATAATCATATATACCCTTGATTAAGCTACACAATTTTCTGCCAATTGATTGTGTTTAAATTACCTCAAAGTAAAGTAAAAAATTTAAGCCCCTACTTATTTATTATATAATTAATTCATATAGTTTCCAACACGCAAATCGAAGAGTACGGATGTATCAGCTATTAAAATCTAATAAATAGTTTAGTTTCGACTCGAATAATTATTGACTTGATTAGATTTGACTTGATTATATTCTTTTTGGACACGACACAAACGGTAAGTCTAATTTCAAATTTAAAAAAAAAAAACAATAACAAGCCCATTTTATTTAGTCGACTTGATGATTGTTATCAATAAACTTTATCAAATGATGTTTGGAGTTTGGTGGCCCTAATTTCCCTGATTGATTTTCTAATTGATCACAATTTCTAATAAGGTCTTGTAACTTCTGAGGATTCTAACTAGGGATAAGTATAACACTATTTTTGTAACAAATTGGACAATTTAAGTGATAATAAATAATATTATCTAATTAGCATAGATAAAAATCATATAATAATGGAAAATACAAGGATCTCTTGATTTTTCTTCTTAGGTTTTACTTTTTCTTAGAAGATATTTTGCATCACGTTATTTAAAACGACATTCCTTTTTTAAAAAATTAATTCAAATATTATCCAGATATAAGATGTTACTTGACGAATAAATAATGCATATTTAAAGTTCTCTCAGAAATACCAAAATAATAAATGAGCAGTAGCATTCGTAGCTACATAACTTTTACTCTATATTTTTTCCGTTTATGATTTATATAATCGACTTAAACCGACACAAAATTAAGAACAAAAATATTAAATTTTACAATTTATGCAAGTTTGGTTCAAGGAATGGTTGGTGAATAAATTTTTTTTTATAAGTAAAATAATTTTTTTTTAATCACAAGCAATATTATTATAGAGGAAGTCCTTGACGTTTAAAACGATTATAAGCCAAAACTAAGGAATAAATTACTTAATAGTTCATGGCTATTATATATAAATATTTTTTCATTTATTTTGCCATACTTCATTACTTTTAAAGCACAAAACCTATGCACTGGGATCATATTCCATTAAACCCATAAATATGACACATACCGAAAAAATACCTACTTATTATAATATTCAACGAAAATGTGTTAAATCGCAACTTGTTTTACGGTTACAGAAAGATTTGTCCCAGGAAATTTCAAACTCATGTACATAGCATGAATGTATCTGTGCTTATTTTTTCGGCCTTAAAATGAGTCTTCCCTCATCTGAAATCCATTGTAATTCATTTCTTTAAATGGAATTCCTTGAAATGAGGGCATTTTAAACAATTAATTTTATTTATTTCAAGTTAACGATGTAATTCCTTAAGCAAAGTATACCATGCTCCTTTGTGGTAGGGGCCTTCTCGAAAGTCTTAGCATCAGTTATCTTCCTGACAAAGTGATAAAACTTAATTTCATAATGTTTTATTTGTTCGTATTGTTACTTCCTCTTTTTTCTTATCAGAAGTGCAACGGTAATAAAAAAAATCAGTTTGAACTTATT
Organism: Lepeophtheirus salmonis; assembly: GCF_016086655.4. Lineage (NCBI taxonomy): Eukaryota > Metazoa > Arthropoda > Copepoda > Siphonostomatoida > Caligidae > Lepeophtheirus > Lepeophtheirus salmonis. Next base: position 35,706,741 of record NC_052131.2, read on the forward strand.
ATAAAAAGGTGCAACATTCATGTTTGATATTTTCTATTTTAAATATATTAAAATGGCATAAAATGAGCTTCTTTTTTTTACTTTAATGAATACAAAATACATTAAAAATGATTTCAAGTGTAGGGAGGCCCATTTTAAAACTTTAATTAAATGTGAGAAGATCTATTTTGATCATAATAATATATAATTTATAGAAAAAATAAATATTAAATAATAATATAATATAATTTGGAGGCGAAACTTCCTATGGTGAAGTATCTTAGAACCTTGTTTTATATTTACAATCGGCCTCGTTAGTGATTGCAAGAGGTAGTTAATATGGCATTGCATCAGCTCAACCGCTAAATATGTATTAGAATTAGAAAATTCCACAGGGGATGCGCTGGAGAGGCTGTAGCTCCCACCCAAAATTAACACTAGAACAAAGGATGGGAACGATTCCCTTTAAACGACGGTAGATATCAAAAATGATAAACAATTATTTTTGAATATTTTTGTATTTAAAGATATAAAGTTTTGCAAGAAGGACCTTGGACTTCTTTCAAAATGTTTTCTTGTCTAAAATGGGCAGAATTATCTCTAATTCTTATTTGTGCTTGATTGTGTTATCTTTGCCGACATGGATATCAAATATGATACTCACGTCCGTCTAGGTAGTGTTCACTATATCAACGAGACCATAACTAATCTTAATTTTTAATCTTGGTTTTTTTTCTGTTTAATAATATGAATTCGAAGAGTTCAAAAATTTTGAACAAATATAATTAAGGAGTTTCTCACAATATTTCTTTGAATGGGTATCAATAAAATGATACCCTCGTTGTTCTAGTGTTAATGAATTTTTGCCTTTAACAAGAAAATTGAATATTTAAAAAAAAATGGAAGATTTCAATATTTGAAATATAATTTAATTTTTCAAATTTGTTTTCCAAAAAATTAATTTTTTCAATTTTTTGAAGAAAAATTTCAAGTTGAATTTTTTTCAAAAAAGTTTAACATTTGAAATTTTTTGACAACAGCTGTGGATTTTTGAATTTTTTCCCTAAAAATTTATAATTGAAATTATTTTTACATAGTTCTAAAATGAAATAATAAAAATTGAATATTTAAAATTAATTTTTGAATTTTTTTGTCGACAGCTATGGATTTTTTAAATGTTTTTCCAAAAAATTTTAGTTAAATTTTTTTGTTTTAAAATAATATTAGAATTTTTCTTTGTTTTAAAGTAATATTTGAAATTGTTTTGTTTAAAATAATATTTGAAATTTTTTTCTGGAACTTTTTTTATTTATTTTATTATTATTATAATTATCCTTTCACATCTACAAACAATCACACTAGAGATCAATAATTTAAATTATAAAAAAAATATATATCAAATATAGTCATCTAAAATTACGTAAAAAAGCATCACAGATTCCAAGGTTATTAAAAGGATGGGGTAACAATCCCCTTTATCAACTAAAATATAACATTTGTCCAGTTTAAAAGTCCATTGCTTCAATTTATCTTGTGATTGTTTTTTTTTTAAACCTGCGGAAAGTGGAGCTTTTTTTGTTCTACATGCTTAGATAATTGTGAGTGTCTTCGTCAATCCCTGATTTCAATTTAAGAGCAATGAGCCAGTCTGACGCCCTTAGAGTTATGTTAAGCCTCACAATAATTATATTCTCCACCATCAACAATAGAGGTCTCACTCGAATTTTTTGTCAACAGCTATGGATTTTGAAAAAAAATTCCAAAAAATTTATAGTTAAATTTTTTTCTAAACAAATTCAATTTTTTTTATTTTTGTTCTTAGATTGACACAAAAGTCGGTTCAATGTCCGTTGTCCAGACTAAAGGTTCTGTCCGACTTGAACAGGACTTTAAAAGGACCCAAATATGTAGGAGCCAGGGATGGTTTAATCGGCTTATTTCTTAACCAAAACATAATCCGACTTTTTAATATCTTCCAACGCGGTCCTCACTCTCGCCAGAGGCTCAGGGATCACTCATGGTGGAGCATGTTTCATCCCATTGAAGCTCTGAAACAAGCTCTTATCGTTGGGAGCACCAGTATGTTTGGTCAACGATAACGGTAGCCTCGGGGCTGAACCTAAGACGTAGTACATTGGAGAAAATGTTGCTACTGGAATAGCTGGGATAGAAGATAGAAGGCCCAACATCACGTCGGGATCACCTATGAAGGAACACGCCACGTAGAATTCTAACTTAAACTAAAGATATTTCAACAAAGTCCTCATACATCATATAAAAGGGATCTCAACCTGTCTTGCCTTAAAAGTCCTATACAATAAACTATATACATGTTCATATAATATATCTTGAGAGTATGAGGCAGAGTTGGGCAGGGTCAGGCCAGCCCCCAAACATCACCTATGAATGTGACGAAGACGGAACAAAATATAATCAAACGATATTTGATGAAACAAAACGAAATTAACACAGAACCAATGCATGAACTAACTTATATAACTAAATATAATAACTATTTTTGTTTAACGGTCGTATGGTTGCGTTTTGAATCCTCGTAATGAAAAATAATGGGGATAATACTGTTACTCTATTACTCTGTCTCATTTTTGAATTGACCCCCATCCCTCTCTCTATCTCTCTTGGAAAAGGCCCTTTTTTGCTAAAGCAATCAAAAAACTGACTTGTGCAAGGTTTGATGCATCTTTCATCATCATTGTCGTGGTATTAATGGAGGAGAGAGGATGATATTTTTGGATCGGAATTACCCATTTCTTAGCCTCTTTTACCATCCTAAAAATAATACATTCAAAATTATCAAAATTATTCTTCCCTATAATAGAATGATAAATTTATAAAGGTTCTAAACTATATTAAAAATTCTAGGGTATTTTAACTCATCCCTTAAATTTTTCCTTAAAGGATATTCTTTTTTAATCAAGGGCTAGGCCTAATGGAAGTGCGGGTCATAAATCAAAAACTGTAGCTGTAGTCCGTCAACACAAAAGCAAGCTCAAAGGATTTATCTTAAAGATAATTTTGGATTTCATACGTACTTTTTGAGTAATTATACTCATTTTTTTAAAAATAACTTAAAGTATAAAATGTCCTTAATTAATTACAGTTTTACCGTTTTATCAAAAATAATGTTCCTCTTTCTATTTAAAAACAGTTACTTCAACAATGGTTAAATTTTACTATATTATTACCTGTACTTTAGATAAAAATAGGCAGCACAAATTGTTGAGTATATCTTATGGTTCCTAAAAAGATTTAAAAAATAATGACATAAAAATAAGCATTCAATGTTGTTTTCTATTGATTCCTTGCCTCTGACTTTTTATGACAGTCACAATTGAAAATCCTGACTGATAGTTCCATTAGTTCATTTTCTAATACAGTACAGACAATTATGTCTTCTGAAACAGGATCTATTGAGACAAGCACTCAGCTACCTCCAATATCTTTGAGTTTAGCAGCAGTTGGCTTCGTACTTTTCTAGGTTGTACCTGTTCAATTGGCTAAATAATAATAAAGTACCACTGCCTCTACGACACACTATATGGCGCTTTACAGCAAACTGGTTGATCACCCTCGGTGTAATGCACGTAGAAGGTATTTTTAAATTTACACTAAATCGTATATGGTAGAGGCTATGCACATATATTTATATTTAAATAGCCTATCTTTGATTTAGATTTGCCTTCATATATTGCCATTGAAAATTGTCAACATGTTAAAATATCAAAACAATCTATGAAAAGCTAATAAATCTATTTTAAAATAGATATTTCAATGAGAATAAATTCTTTTAAAACTCACAATATGAATGTAATTTTTTATTGTAATGTAAGAATCGTGATCCGAAAGAGGAGAATGTAATAAAATCATATAATGGATATCATTGTTGAGAGTCAACATAAATAATTTAGAAGTTTGGACAAATAAATGTTGGCTAAAACAACTATCAAAGAACATATTAAATACTATTATCATATACTTATTTTGATGATACAGTTTTTTTTTTTTTTTTGGTAATGATTAATTATTGCAAAATATACAAATAGCATTGTAAATATCTCTGTAATAGTTTGCATTGAGTAAAAGTTATGATATGTATTCATTGTTAGAAAAACTGTTAATAAAAGGGATTAAATTTATGATATAAACAAAAAATAAAACTCATATCATTGTATATTTTGAGTATATTTGCACTTTCTATGTGCTTCTACCTAAAGAAGATCAGGAGCGTCCACAGGGAGTGGGGTGGGTTGGAGGGGGTGTAGCCCCTCAAAAAAAATTAAAAATTTCTGCTTTTTACAAGAAAATTTAATATTTGAAATTCCACAGCTAATTTTTGAAATTTTACTAAACAGCTGTGATTTTTTTTTTTTTTTTTTAAACTTAATTTTTAGTAAACATCTGGGGATGTCAATATTTTAAATTTAATTTTTGAAATGGTTTTCCAAAAAAAACCATTTAAATCAGCTATATGAGACTAGATTGGGGGTTCAGTTATTTATCACTAAGTACGCCTTTGCATGTATATATAATAATCCTGCAGACGACCCTGAAGAGACATTATTATTAAAGGTACAAGTGACATCTCCCAAACTAGTAAAATATCCTGTCTGTATTTATATTTGTGCCCCGTCTTCTATTTAAATTCATAATGAATCATATCCATCCTTTATTCAACTTTTGTGGGATAATGCTAAATTAGTTTTTGAGTTTTTAACAAATTTTGGAATTGATTATATCCGAGGTTTAAAAAAATGTTTTATATGTTCCTTGGAACATTCCTCTACAAAAAGTTGGACAAAGTTATAAATCTTATTCTTATATAAAACATTTTTTTAATAATTTATAAATAATCTTTCCTCAACAGTCGACAAAATGTAATATGATTTTCTCCAAATACTATTTTGGATTATAAACTCACAGTTAAAACATATATTGATGAAATTTTTTCAATTCATTCACTGAAACTTAAAATATTATATATTATAACTAATTAGATTCAATAAAGTTTTATATTACTGAAATATCCATTGTTAACACCAGGTGAGCATGACCAACCAAACAAAAAATCTATTGTAAATATTTATCATTTTTCTTTCAAATTAATGGGTAAAAGATCTTCCTCTCTTTTCTGCTCCTTGAAGAGTAATGTCCTAAGACAGTAATATAATAACAAGTATACGCGAAAAGCTGTATTTCCTTATATAGTATATATTATACTGCTCCGTTTTCGGGCTTATATTTTTTTATTTTGCCAAAATATATTTGCTGTTAGCAAAGTTTGAGATCTCTCAAACCATTTTTTGGTGTGGTACAAGCCATTTTAGTTCGGAAAAAAGATATTTCTAGGTCTAAGTTTTGGCATTTTTAGGCCTCTTTTACCGTCTCAAATATGATGTTATATGTAAAAATTGTAAATAAAAATTTTTAGTAATCGGGGTATCAGTATAAAATACCTCGTACACCTTGTTTTTAATCATTTAAGGGATCTAAGATGTGATCAATGATTGCAGTTTGACTGTTTTTTTCAAACATAACACAAGATAATTTGTTGTTCAACTATCACTTCAGCAAGGGTTTAATTTTCGAATTTGTATTATTATTTGTATATTAATAACGAAAAAGTTTCTGGAAGAATGAATATATGAAAAACAGTTGCAGGGTGAGCTGTATATAGGGATCCCTGATGTATATTATAAACATATTTTGATATAAGAAAAAACAATGTAGTTCCATTAGTTAAGTATTGTTAGCGTGTTCTTATAGTATGGAAGGTGTATTAAGGGTTCATTGTATAGAGGGATCACTGATGTATATCATATTTTTGATTTTTAAGTTAATAAAAGATCGTTTTCATGAAATATCGAAGGCGTTTGAATCGAGCAGCGAAATTTTCAACAGTTTCTAAATGATAATGTATATGCATTTTTAGTACATTTTAAGAATTGAATAAAATATAAGGACTGGCATCTGAAAGGAATGAACTCTCCCAGGATTTTTGTATTTTACACCAGGGGATCACTAGTTCTTTTGTTTATGTCTAGACACTAAAATACACATAGCTCATCCCGTCATTTTATTTTATTTTTTGTAAATACTTCTTATTATTTTTTTATTCTTGAGGAGAAAATACGTCATTTGAATTGATGTAAGTATTGAGGGTGTTACGTGTTTACTCATGCAAGGGCGTTCGCAGGTTTATATTTATTAATTATTTGGTTTTTGGCCGGGGTGAGGAGAATGAATTTTGGAATTTTCCTTAATAAAATCAAAAAATTAAAAATTTTAGTGAAAAATTTCAAAAATTTAGTTTCAATTATTAGATTTTTTTTTTAAATAATTTCAAATATTAATTTTTTTCTTGATTTTTCAAAAATCAACAGTTATTCACAAATAATTATATTCTTTGGGAAATTTTTTTTTGAAATTCATAGCTAAACTCAAAAAATTTAATTTTTCTGAAAATCAATTCAAAATTCTACAGTTGTTCACACAAACCTATATAAAATTTGAAATATTAAATTTTTTGGAGAAAAATTTTACAATCTACCCATGGATAGCTTCTTGTTGGGATTCTGATTTTTTTTTTGAGTATTGGATTTAGATTTTTTTTGGGAATAGTTTTGTTTCTTTTTTTTCGAAAAAATTTAATATTTGATTTTTTTTTTGAAAAAATTTAAACTAAGGCCCCCCCACGAAAAAAAAAAAATATATACTCTTGCGGACGTCCCTGCCACTACTTGCAATCCATTTTGTACGAGTGCATGCAGTTTTCTCAAGTATATGAACAGAGTGTTTGAAACTAAGCCTATATTATCTCTTCCTTTCCTCCTTATTTTGGTTTAGGAAGCGCTGTAGATAATACGAGGAGTACTTACGTATTTAAGTTGTAGTAGTATTGTAGTTTGTACGAGGAGCGCACTGGGGACTCCAATACTCCTTGGAATGTAAATACACCGTTGTAGTGCTACCTTGAAGTTTGAAGTGTAAGATGTAGCCTAGATATTTATTGATTGATAAATGAATAAGAAACATTATTTATTATATTACATACAAATTCATTTAATGGAAGAAAAAAAATGTTTTACGAAAAGTGAAATCTTCAAGACTCATCTCCATGTGTTTACAGCCCATCACTACAACACCATTGCCTCCCCCCAGAAAAACCATTTAAACGTAACAACGTCTCCTCACCTTCTCGCATCGTATATGCGCCTATAAGTCAGTCATAAAAAAGTTACCTTCGCAGTGATCTACATCCTCCACAAATAGTTTCGTTAGTAAAATGTAACTTCACTTTTTTTTGCATCGTATTGTTGAAAGTAAGTTATTCATATGAATATTAGGTTTATCACGAACTATCATTATGAATACTTTTTTTAAATCATCAATTTATGTTATATACAACTGAAATTCACTTTCAAATTATTTTAACTCAGTACAAAAATCTGTGAAACAATTACCGCAATAATTTTTATGTAAGACTTATTTTACTAGTGTTGTAGATTTTAAAGATCAAACTTGATTTCGAATATTGATGTTTGAAGGCTTGGGTCTTGAATCCTTATAAGTCTCGTTGTTTTAAACAAGACCAAAGTAGCGAGAGATTTTAAACCTATTATGTAGAAAATACATTTTTCAGTAAGATTTGATCTCTAATAAGGTGGACTCTTCTTCATACATACTTTATACATCATGTTCGGGGTCTTTTTTATTTTTATATGTACAATTTTATATATGTCATATGCTTAACATCGACTTATAGATTTAGAAAGAGACCAAAGTATGAACGCAAGTTATAGTCATTTTTGGCACCCAATTACTAAACTTTTCTTTGACCTCCTTTTCTGATAAATTATGCAATTTCAGAACCCCTCCCTCCTACGTACGTACTTTGTGTATGGCACCAATGTAATTTAAATGAACTAATGATAAATATAGTCACCCTACCCTACAGAGTGATCTTCCCTTCTCCTCGGCTTACATCCTTTACGGGAATGATTCTATAAGTTCATGAAATGTCCGGTTTCCTAACAGACTAGCAGATGGATATCCACTTACTACAAAATTTAGAGGGACTGCACAACAGGGGAAAGGGTCCAGCCACCCCACTTTTTGAGAGTTTATATTTATCATATAGGTAAATATGGTGTGTCCATATTTTGATTTCCAAAATTAGGGGATGTGCCCAATTAGTGTCAATTTTAAGGGAGAGGGGATAAAAATTTTAAAATTCGAAAATTTGGATTCCTTTTCACTATCTGATATTATCAGCCGGAATAAAAAACATTAGTTGCGAATTTTTTATGTATTTTATAACTAATGATAGTAATCAGCATTACTTAGAGTTATAAGGCGTCTACGAACAGACTAACTTTCTATTAATTATATAGATTCGCTATTTTTGTAAAGATACAATATAACTCCCAAAATAATCAAGAGTGTTACTCAATGTTTACCATGAGCACAGACACACCAGTCAAGTAGGAAAAAATAATGATAATAGCTATATAAAATAAGAAAACATTGTTTTAGTAGACCACAAACAAAAAACTCACACGCTAAAAATGATTAGTGCTTACAACCCTGTACATAAACTATTATTTTCTTTTTTAATATGAAGCACTAGGCTATAGCTACACACTCTCATTGTTAAAAATGAATCCTTCGCAGAACATCAATCGAACAAACAGACATACCTTGCTTTATGAATAATGATTGACTATTAGGAAGACCAACAGCCCTCCTTTGCAGGACCATGTTCTCTTTTTACATCTTGAAAATTGACATAACCCATATAAAACTTGACATTTCATGAGTATATAAAAAAGTACTTCGGGAGCTCTGTATGAGATGTAAAAAAGAACATGTCAGGGCAAGTGAGAACGATTGGCCATCAACGTATAACACAAAAAAAAATACAGTTATTTTCCCCTCGACTTTCAAAAATAGTGTACAGAGCCTGATTTAAGAAAAATCAAAATTAAACACATTTTTAGAAACAAAATTTGTTAATATTTTCTAAATTTTCAAAGTATTTCCGTACCATCCTAAAAACGACTCGGATTATCAAAATATGATTATTCATTACGTTTTTTACTTTCTGTTATAAAAGTTATACTATACATCTTAATTGAATATATAAATTTTGTTTGTTCCAAAAATGAGGGATAATATATAAATATATATATGTAGCCTCTCAACACAAAAGCAAGCTCAATTGTTTTTTTCTCAAAATTGCATGTAGTTTAAATTTGTATTATTCGAGGAATTATTGTGAATTTATAGTAATAAGTTATTCTTATTAAAACTTTCGGGGTATTGTAACTAGGACTTAAAGTAGCGAAAATTAATTGTTATTTATTTATTTATTTTAAAGGCCACATCGGACCCAATATAAATCTTTTAAGTCAAATATTAATTTTAAACTATAGATAGAAGTTTGGGTATCTTAACTAATCCAATGAAATATCGGGCAGTCCATTGAAATCTGAACACTTTCTAATTCCATAATTAATTAAGGTTAAGTGATTAAAATTAATGCATATTTCGATATGTAAAAGCATACACAATAAGTTATAAAACAAAACAACCTTGAGCTCTCTAGATTACGTACAATTCGAAAAAATGACACTTGAATGTGATCAACGAATTTCCATTCCCGCAGTCCAAGCAGTAGTGCGTCTCCAGGATCCCCGTATACACTGTCAGAAAGTCCACAACTTTAGAGAGGAAGTAAGGCTCCGTCAACAACTCGTAAAAGTTTAAAAAAATAGCCCAGGTTGATCTTCTTGAGTCCTTGGAGAGCCCATTCAATAGATCTCGGAGTTTTACGCCAGATTGTCCAGAGAGCTATCAAAAAAAGTGGGTCTAAAAAGCCTTGTGAGGGTGGAGGAGAGTCCACTTTTGAGACAAGCAATAAAAAAACCATCTCCCCATTTGCAAGAATCTTTTGAACGAGTCTTTTGAGTTATTCTGAACTCTTTTTTGACACTTTTGGTCCCCGACCAGCCCTGATGCCAACCTTCTAGACTATACATTTTGGGTGCATGTCATGGGGAAGGGTTGCAGTGGCTGTCATCCAAACCCCAGCCCCTCAAAGCCACGATCATCAAGCACTGGGATGCCATGACAGAAGAATACATACGAAGAAGTACCAGGACTTCCGCCACATCTTGTGGAAAAAATATTGTTTAAGTTTAAAATTCAAATTAATCAGATTTTAATGGATCACTTGGTATATAACTGACTCAAATATGTATTTGAAGTAAAAAATTTGTTGGAATTTGCTCATTTTCTTTCAGATTGTTTTTATGAATGTGTCTATGAATCATGCAATAATTATCAAAATGTGCACTTTGCAGTCAACATGATAAATTTGTTCGCTCTCCCTACTAAAATGAAACATTTATAAATAGATGTCAAGGATGTAGTAACTCTTATTCATAATAATTCACATTTGAGTCACAGCTTTGAATATATATTTTTTTTTAAATACAATTTTTTTAAGGAAATGCGTGTGATTATAATTGTACTATTTATAATATGAATAGAACCGTAAATGTTTTTTCTTTTTTCTGAAATAACGTATTTCATCTACTTTAAAAAATCAAACAGGTTTTGGAGTAAAGTGTTGTAGATCCCCCTTTTCATGAACATGGAATGTTGGATTCAAATCAAAGGTCGAAAAAACTGTTGTTACTCACTGTTCCTTTGATTTTGACCTGTGCTTGAATCGTGGTATTTTTAAATGTCAAATTAACATGACTGTAAAATATATTATTCTTGTTCAATGTTCATCTTATTTCTCACAAAAAGATAATCTTCAATTTATGTAAATTAAAACAGCAAAACCATTTACATTCAGGGGCGTCCAGGATTAAAAGAAATTTTTTAAATAAGCTTGGAAAATCAAGCTCCCCCCCCTTAAATATAATAATCCTTTGGACGCCCTAAAATTTAATAACACAGCATACATATTGAATACTAGCGGTAGTACCCTGCATGATTGGAGTTATTAGGTGTGGATTAACATACAAATTTTGCTTTAATAACAAACCATCAAATACTTGGTTTGTAGCCCTCTGTATTTCATGAGCAAACTCACACGTAGCTACTCATTCAATAATACGATTGGATGAGCCAAGGATTACTTAAGCTCGTTACTAAACCTCCATAAAAGTTACATTCATTTATTTAAAAATTATATAAAGTACTTCCCTCATTTATATATATATATATTTGAGATTACGCCTGCAAGATTTCATTCATCTCATACTGTGCTCCCTGTATATTCTACTCATTTTTTTAATACTATATTGGTATATGAATTATAGAGCAAATACTCTAACCAGTCCCCCCGTTGACGTATTTTCATACATTATTTTTTATTCACTGGATGGCTCTTAAGTTGAATCAATGTTACTTTTTATTACACTTGCACGACAGTTATCAAGATTTTTCTATGCAAAAGAACTGATGTTTGACTCAATTCAGTCAAATTGGATCAACTTACTCATGACTCAAAGTGAATCTAATGGTCTTATAATTTCTTTTATTTCCTTAATGGAAGATCCTGTTAGATTGAAAGAGTTGATTTTATTATTAACACTCAGGTTGTGTAAGGGAATTTTCTTTTAAGCAAATACTTGTCAAATGTTATTTCAAAATAGTAAACAAGTTGTTTATAGTGAAAAAGTTAATTATTTGTGATGAAAATCGTTCTTATAATATGCATGTCAACATAGTAACACTGACAATTTGAGGTATGTTTTGGAGGAGATTAGTTACAATCAGCAATATAAAAATGATGTGGATTATTTCAGGTCTGTAGGATTCTTTAGGCCACTTATTTTTAAAATGGATGAATAGTCATTTATTCTTATCTTCTGTTTTATCGTTAGAATAAAAAATCCAATAATAACAGAAAACTGTATGAATTAATCATTATTGATAAAATTCATGATTTCTTTTGTTTTTTTAATGTCCTGTCCTCATAAATATATTATATAATCTATATATATGTACGTTTGTATTTCAGATTTTCTCCAAATATGATTCGAGGAAGGTTCACAATTTATTTGACTCTCTTAGCCCTATCAGTAATTTTCATGCTGGGATTTTTTAAACAGATGTTCGTTATGGATGTTCATCCCTACAATAAAGATCCGGCTCCTCGAGGTAAATAATTATCCCTCATTTTTTATTAACGGTAATTTTTTTTGTCTACAAAGAAATGTTTGGGGATGGCCCAGCACCGGCTTTGTCAAAAAGGGAAGAGGACAAGTCCCGAATCTATAAACCCAACTCCCGACGACTATTGAATGGTCAAAAAAAGTTCTTTTCAAAAAAATCCCCATTTGTTCGTGATTCTTTTTTTCAATTCACGGATCTGAACAAAATAGGACTTAAGAATCCTAACAATTATGGAATTGAGCTTTTTAAGTATTTATTAGGTAAGGAGTATTCAAAAGATGGGGATTTTGATTGGGGCACTGCTGTCAAATATAATCCAAAGCAGAAATTGCTTCTCAAAGACACTGTTGAAAACATTTTGCATCCCATTGCTCCGGAGTTTCGAATAGGAGACGCTCTACCAGATACTGTTGTAAGACAAATACACATTGCTACTTCATGGAGATCTGGATCGACCTTTTTAGGGGATCTTCTCAATCACAATATGGGTAATTAATGTTTTACATGACATTCATTATATCTGTAAAAAAAAATATTAATTGGAGCTGTTTTTTTTTGTTGTTTTCAGGAACATTTTACTCATTTGAGCCTCTACATTTTGAATCACTCAGTATGTCAACAGAGCGACGGTTAGATCTAATGAACAACATCTTCAAATGTAATTTTCATAACAAGGAAGTCATTGGATGGATGAAACACGCCAGTAAGGGAGAAAACAATTTTTTGTTTCAACACAACTTTCGATCATTCAAAATATGTGAAAACCTTTTACCCGGAAAGGTTTCTTGCTACATGGATAAATTCCAATCTCCAATTTGCTCCATGTCTCCTATTCGTGTTATCAAAACTGTAAGATTTCGAGTGAAACTTGCAGAAGAGTTTTTAAAGAATGACAAAGACTTTCCTCATTTCAAAATGGTTGTCCTCGTGAGGGATCCACGTGGAACAATGCACTCACGATCACATCACTCCTGGTGTAGTGGAGAAGAATGTATCAACTCCACAGTCGTATGTGAGAACCTCGAAAAGGATGCTCAATCTGCTTATCAACTAGCAAAAAAGTATCCTGGAAAAGTGTACTTGTTACGATATGAGGATATTTGTATGAATCCTTATGAAGAAGTCAAGTCTCTTTTTGAATTTCTAAAACTTCCTCGTAGTAAAGGGTTAGATAACTTTATCCAGAAACACATGTTTGGAAAAGAATCCAAAAAACATCCATACTCAACCTTTAGAAAGTCCGACAACATTTACATGGAGTGGAGAAAGACTGTGGATATGGGATATATTGAAAAAATTCAAAAAGACTGTAGTATACCCATGAAAACTCTGGGATACCACTCATTCTCAAGTCCATTTGATCGTGATAACTTTACTATTAGTGTTCTGTCTAAGGCCAGTGAGTCAATATGGCCTAAGAACTTATCCTAGTCTTCAGCTTACATATGTTTTAATATGTAAACATTTCTCAACAAATACTTACAAATAAACTTAAGCGTTAATCTTTTTTATATAAATATCTATAATTTAGATCCAATTTTAATGAAGAAAATATAATTGTTATTAAAAAGTTAATATGAATTAATTATTTATTACAAAGAGGCACTCCAATTAATGGGAATAGATGGCCAAATCATTAACGAAACAAATGACTACAAAAAGACTCGTACCTTTAATTGGCTTACTGTGGGGAACTTTTGAGGCACTACTCCATGGTTACGAGTTCGAACAAAAGTACTCTATGGTAACTATCTACATACTAAATGGAAGATTTCTTCTTGAATTGCTGTTTATAATTATGTAGATATATTTGACAGATTAATCTCAAAAAAATTTGTGAATAAATGTCCACATTTTTTTAACTGAAAATCTATGCCTCAATCAAAACAATGCAGTTCAGGGTACCAAAAAGGAGTTTCACAAAAACATTTGCAAAATTGTTATTTTAATATCAGAATATGACTTTTGTATTCCATGTTTCAAAACATGCTTATGCATAAATAAATTCCTTAATTATCCAATAGCTAATTTAAGATCACTAAAGTTGTTGTCACGAAAGGGGGTTGCCCCACATGAAGTATTAGAGTCGGTAATAATGGGATGTCCGAGGGAAAATTCTTTTGAAAAGATAAAATTATCTTTTTTTCACTGAAATATTAACTCAATTTATCAGAAAGGTTAAAAGAAAGCTTTGCCTTTTATAAAAGTAGTTTTTCCTCCGAAAAGAAAGAAACAAAAATTCCAAATTAGGTAGTAGTAGTAGTTAGCCCATTCTTCCTAACTATGGGATTATTATTCAATAGTGGTTGGGAATCGATCGTAGAGGTCATTCAAATTCAACCAATTAACGTGCAGAACAGTGATATGGGGAAAAGAAACTGAAACAACGGAAAATGAAATACTGCGTAAATTTTTATGCTCGTAAAATAACATGGGGTATGATTTCCCAAAAAGGGGACACTAATATTATATCAGTTTTGAGGGAGGGGAGAAGATTAATTATTAAAATTTATCTTAGAAATAATACTTTGTATCTTTTTCTTTCTTTTTTGTAATAAAAAAAAAATGATTTTGTATTTTTCAATTTGATTTTAATTCTATATTGAACACACTCAATTTAATCCAAAAACATAGTACATTATATGAATTAATAAAAAAACTCCCCAGACAGTATACAGAAAGAGGACGGTTAGTCATCCTTGTAAAGTTATCTAATAATTATTTTAGTGAGAGTTGCATTCCAAAGATCATACATTAAAGGGAGTCCTCGGAGCAAATCATCACAAAATGAAATCTTAGTGGCCAGGGATTCCTAAAATGAGAATCTCAATTTTTATAAAATGGTGTCCAATTTCCTCAAATTGTTTTTCTGTTTGTAATAGTCTCAAAAAAGAGGCAGTACTTTTATTCCTGGCAACTTCCAATTTATTTTCAAGAGCTTCCCTCCTTTAAAAAAAAAGCGAGAAATACCGACATATTTATTCTGACTTCCCTTAATTAATCGAAAGGTTCACCCATGGCAAAGACAATATAGTCAAAAGCTAAGATGGCAGTTCTTTCGGGGGTGCCAAAATGGCTACGAAGAAAAAAAAGATGAGCCCGAACCTAACCCGACTTTCGGGTTGAGCTCAATTTTTCCAACATTATAGTTGGGCCAAGTTGCACCCATAAAACTAGGGTGGGGTCAGTCTTTAATTGGCATGCCCATTCGGGTATACCTTTTTTACTTTATGGGTGAATTTTATTGGAGAGGCCACTGATTGGTTTTTAATTGTTTTTCAAAAAGGTCTAAAGTCCTCTTGGTAGTTCATTTCTTTTATACCCCAAGTGTTCCTAGTTTGTCTATAGTGTTAATATCTCCAGAAAGGTGGGCTCTGTTTTTATTTTTATTAGATATTGTTAGAGATATTAATACGAGACTTTGGGGTGGAGGGGGGCAGACCTGAATGCACTAGTCCGACCATTTAATAGCTTCATTTTTAGTATGAAAATGATAAGTGCATCTCAACCGTATACACTATACAGACATTAGCGCGAATTAATGTCTATAGCTTTTTTTTTTTTGTAGATATTAGTTGTTCAATTTTATATTTTTATATTTTGTATTGTCTATGGATGTTAACATTTTTTAATCATTTATTATATTATTAGAGGTTAGATATTTTCTCAGAATATAATAAATGTCTAAGGCAATGTATAACAGTATAATATTGAATATACATATTGCTGGTTAATATTTTGCATAGGGCGCCTAATTAATTCGGATTGCCCCTGTTCGATTAGATGGTTAAGCTCAATACCATATAAATAAAATTTAAATACAAGAAGCAAGAGTAGGGAGAAGCGTCAAACGTAATCAATTCGCTTTTTTTTAATTTTTCAACTGTTTTTGCCTGAGGCCCACAAATGAGTAACTAAATCTAACTATCTCGAAGCTATAACATCGACTAGAATTATGTACTCAAACACTCACAACTGCAAATTATAGTTTGACAGAAATGATTTGAATTTAATATTGTAATAATAAATCCTCAATGGCTTACTAGGCCCATTCATCAAGCTGTGTTATGGTACCGGGCCTTAAAAACATATGTCTCTCTCTAAGTTTATTAAATAATTATCTCACAATTTGATTTCATAGTGTTTTGGAGCTTCAGTATATTAATTTCCTTGGATTGGAG
This sequence comes from Lepeophtheirus salmonis, assembly GCF_016086655.4. Taxonomy (NCBI): domain Eukaryota; kingdom Metazoa; phylum Arthropoda; class Copepoda; order Siphonostomatoida; family Caligidae; genus Lepeophtheirus; species Lepeophtheirus salmonis. Next base: position 35,723,114 of record NC_052131.2, read on the forward strand.
TTCACAAAGAAAATCTATATGTAAGTGTAAACTATATATAATACTTTCCCCAAAATTAGAGCAAATAAAGTATGTATGTTACACAATGCCAATTTAAGAAGATAAATTTTTTTGGAGAAGGCGTACACAGAAGTATAGAAGTGTTTTGGGGGTCCCCATAGAAATGCTGAATTTTCATTACTTAAATGGGAGAAATCAAATTCATATTATTTATATTTAATGTAGATAAATTCTTAATATTTTACACAGTTTAAAAAAAATTTCAATTCATTTATATCTTAAATTACGCCATTTGTAGGGAAACAAGTCATCTCAAGATAGTCTTCAAAATTACAAATGTAGTGTAATGGGGAGAAAAAGAGTTAAACTTGACTTAAAACATTAGTTGATCTAGTATTTTTTTTTTGTCAAGTTTCCACTTAATTTGTTTATGAGACGTACATCAATTTTAACCCGAAATTAGCACATTTAATCTGTATTATTGCACAATATGTAAGTACTTTGTTTTAATTTTTAACTTTTCTTTTTTTTCAATAATTTTCATTTATTCTCTGGAGAACGTGGGAAGAAATTCGTATAATCAAATTTCCTACACCAATATCTGTGATCTAATAAAATAGGGTATTTGAATAAAACAACACAACTTTCTTAAACATCGAGAAAATTGAATTAAATTTTCAGGAATTACAGAGTACAGTATTGTGTAAAAGTTTATATTTTAAAATACCTGCAATTGAATTGTATAATATGAAATTTGAGTATATGAATATCTTCCTATACTCGCCAAACAGTTAATGATAGATATTGAAAATAGAAGATGTTAAAAATTAAGCCAAAGTACTTTCATGTTGCGCAGTAATAAAGATTGAAGGTACTTTTGTAGGGTTAAATTTATGTACTTTGGATAAAAAGATTGAATAAAACTTTACAAAAACTAAATAAACAAGTGCATTAAGGTCCATGATACCTTTTATTTGATCCATTATAACTTATTTGTTATTTTGAAGGCTATCTTGACATGACTTATTTTCCAGTTAATGGTGAAATTAAATGAAGCAACAGATTGAGAAAAAAAAATTGACTAAATAAACTATATCTTAGCAACCATCATAGATAACGATTTTAATCATCCACATAATTAAGAAAAAAAAATGTAGTAATCTTCATAAAAAATAGTTAAAAAGATAACTCTTATGGACAATAAGAAAATGAACGTCAGAATAAACGCCGTTCACATTTATTTTTTTATGTTCATCGTTAATTTTTTTTCTGTTCGTCGTTCATTTGTTCAAAAAAATGAACGGAAAGAGTGAACACCGTTCGTTTTTTAGGTTCAATGTCGAAGCTTGCCTGTTACAGTACTTTTTAAGCAGAAATAAGTTGCAAAAAATGTCCATAAAATATGTTTGTCGTATGGAGCAACGTAGCATAATGGGCAATGCGCTCGGAAGAAATTATTATTTTAAACTCAATGCGCGTAAGATCGATTCTCTCTCACTCCTAGAGCAAAAAATATACATTATTTATATGGACCTCAAAATGAATTCAATGTTCTTATACAAGTCGTTACTTTTATTATTTATGCAGCCTTTCATACAAAAAGAAAGAAAAAAACAGATCCCAAATCAATTAGGAGATACCCAATTCTTTTCAGCTATGAAATTATTATTCAATAATTGGTGAAAACTAATAATAGCTTAACAAGAGTCCATTTTATTTCAACGAATTAACATTCAGAACACTGATTTGGGGAGAAGAAACAGAAATCTTCACAGCTGACAACAAAAGTCACTGTATATTTTTGCGTTATTGAGGTAGATAGCAGCATTCCTAAATAAAAGATATTCATATCTATACAGGGTTCAACAACACTTTTTAAGCTAAGGGCTATTTGAAGATTCCCAAGAGTCTTGAAGGCTACCAGCTCAAAAAAATATGTATAAAAGATTTTTTCATGTGCGTTTTTTTTTGTGAAAATAGATTAAATTGAGTATCACTCTGTTGGTGCAGTTTAGGCACAATAAAGCCGAGTTTTGGTACAGAATAACTACTGTAGATGAAACTTTTATTTGCCAATATATCCCCAAACAAAAATACAGTAAATAAAGAATGGACTCCAAAGATTTTTGTCAAATGACGGATGAATCCTATTCGTGAAATATTATTTTTAATAAAAAAATGAGGAGTACTTTTTGGACGTGTCACAGAAATGAGAGCCTCGTTGGACAAAGTTTGTAGAGATACAAGGAGACTATATTGAAAAATAAAAAATGAGAAAAAATTTATTTCATCTTTGTTAGGTCAGAAACTTTTCAGACCACCATTGTATATTCAAACCCGAATTGAGCATTCGTGTGTGCTTATACAAGATGAAGTAACCCTGAAGATTTGTTCCAAGATTATAATTGTAAGTCGTTTTGGACTCATAGTAGAATTGTGGATCGACACCGGCGTAATTCTGGCCAATTTCATTGTTTATTTCCTTCTCCCTCGTCACAGTTGATTCTAGTTGATCTAATGAAAAATGTCATGAAGGTCAACTGCTCTCATACAAAATGTTTTATAAATTTGACATGGTTGCCAAGTTCAAATTCGGTTTAACATGCTCAAAATACACACTCTCACGACTTAAAAAATCTGTATTATTTGGTATGACAGTCAATACTTACATAAACAAAAACAAACTTTGTCAGTGGCACAACTTGAGTTTATACGGGATCAATCTCGAATTTTCACCCATATCTATAGTGCAAGTATTTAAAATAGGGATAAGAGGTTTATGATGAGTTTTAACCGTAAATGTAGGTAATCCAGATCGAAAATATATGGTAGTTCTTACTTACCTAAAATATTCCCAATCACTCCAATGCGATTGTAGCATACCTTGTCACTGCACTAGACAAAAATAGAGATCCAAATTTTATTAACTTTTATCCCTCTATGCTTTTGACGTAACTCATATCCTGAACCATTAATTTTTGATGCATCTGTTTCAACACGTGTTTCTAATTTAGAATTGAATAGTGCTTATACAGGTGGTGAAGCCAACATTTCTTTCAATTTATCCATGGATAAGGTATGGTTAGTAGTCCATTTAAATTCTACTTTTGATGATAATAATACTCTAATAGGGACTGCTACTTCACTTATCCTTACTGAAAATCGACTAAGTTGATGACTGAGCCCAAGAAACTCCTAAGGTCCTTCCTATTTTTTTATTCAGAAATTTACTAATTGCCCAAAATTTATCAGGATCAACTTCCGTGCCTTTCTTTAGATATGTAACATCTATAAAATTTAACTTTTGGTCCATTGTCGTAACAAATTTGCCCTTTGCAGGTAAACTCAAAACAACATCCCTTGGAGTCCTCACTGGATGAATTGGTCGATAAACTTGATTATTCAATTTTTTTAAATCAATGTTAAGTCTAACTTTCTCATATTATTTTGGAACTAACTAATGGGTGGTGGCACCATTCAATATCCTTAATTTCTTTATTTACTTCACCTCTATAGGCAAATCGTATGGGTCTTGCAGAATGAATTGTATTAGGTATATCACCATACGATTTGCCTATAGAGGTGAAGTAAATAAAGAAATTAATGATATTGAATGGTGCCACCCATTTTAATTTGGTTTTAATTTTGCCCATTATAAAAAATATCATCGAATTACCACCTCATCAGTGATTTTTAAATTGATCCACATCTTCATTCATTTCATTATTTCATGTTGCTATTCGAATCTGATTGGGAAAATTCCCCGTAATTAACCAAAGCTCTCTACAAATTCTTATTGACAAATATACTTCAGTAATATTTTTACATATAATGACAGTTTTTTCTACTCACATATTATTTAAACAAATGTTAATTGTATTTTCCCAATAATTCTCAACTTCGACCAATCGACACTTGATAATTATACTTCAACAATGCTCAATTTAATTTTTCTTTGTCTAAACATTACTTCCAGAGATACCATTCTATCATCTACGGTCTTCTTTACACTGCTCACTTTTACTGTATTAGATTTGAAAAAAACTCTTTTTTATTTACACATTAATTTAAAATAACCTATTTTTTGACACTGATTATATTTCTTCCCATATGCAGGACATTTTTCTCGATTTCTATGATAGTTTCTTCCTCAATAAGAACATCAACCTCAAAGTTTTTTTTATCTGCTCCTTTTTATGATTTTGTTTATTAACTTGCTATCGAACTTGATTTTCTTGCCAATGCCTCCTTCTGGAGTTTACCCTTTTCTTCCTTTCCGCAAATGGATATAACTTCTAAAAGTGACAACTCAGTTGATTTAAAAAAAGGTTTTATATTTTTTTTTGCTCCTTCACTATTTATTCGCATTATCATTAGTGTTGATATCCAGTCTTCAAATGACAACTCCCTTGATCCAACATTTTTGCTTAGCAACTTAAAGCCCTGTAAATGAATCAAAGCACTCATTTTTACTCTGATTCTTTCCCACTTACTTGACCCGTTCAAATGCATCATTAATTTGTTTCTTATGGTAATTTTCAATAAGATCCATCATTTCTTTTAAAAAATTTCGATTGACATGACATGTTCTATCTTATCCAGCATTTTCGGACAACACAATGACTTAAAAACTACATTTTTCTTTTCTTAATTGTCATCCCAAGTCCAAGAGCTTACACATAATTTTCCCATAAAGTCTTCCAATATATAAATTCTTTATATTCTATATTTTCTTCAAGCTGAGGTGAAGATTTTATGAGTATTTCCATTTTTTGAGTTATTTGTATGTCACTTTCTTCCTCCAAAGGACGTGCTTCTATTCTATCAGAATGTTTGCAATTCAAGATTCTTCAAGATTCTTTCTACCATTTCTAGGCGTTGTTCATCTCATCTGATAGACTCTTTACGAGCTCGCTTTTGCTCTTCCAGCAAGATCATCATCATTCTCATCTCCCTTTGCATTCTTGAATCTTTCCATTAACTTGATCAAAAATATCAAAATGACTGCGCCATAGAATGTTTAGAACGATACAATAATGATCACGACTGATTATTACCTCATTTACACAACTATATTATATTATATCATTAAATAACCATCAATACATTAAATATACAAAGTCATGGTAAATCAAATATTAATCATGATCTTTTTGTCTAGTACCTAGTGCTAGAGAGAGCGACGTTCTAACCAGTTTAATAAACTATTAAAACCCCATCAAACAACAGCTAAGAAAAGGAAAATTAATTATTCATATTTCCAATTCCAAAAAAATACAAACGATTTACATCACTAGTACCTGAGCTATTTCCCTACTTTCTAAAGGAGATGAACACTAGATGAATGATGACGCTTCATTCCTTTTATTTGGTCAGTAGAGTTGTTGAATACAAATCGATTCTTTCCTTATTTTTAAGAAAAAGTTGTTTTCTCCGTTTAATGGCTCGCAACCCGGTTTGGACCCGGGATCCCTGTCATCACTAGTATGTAGTAGAATGTGTCAATTTCCATTATATATTTAAAACAAAGGCTGAATGAAATCACAAACCAAATCAGTTATATTTTTAATAGAACTTTTGTTCAGAAGTGATGTTTTATTTCATGAAACATTTATTTTGTAAATCAGATATCAAAGAAAGTAAAAGTAGAGCTCTGATTAAAATTATTATTGCTTGTATAATACTTTTTATTTTTATTACTGTCATTTCAAAAAGAACAAACAAATGTTATTTACGTAATACTGAAAATAAGAAAAATAATTACTCTTAAATACATCATATAAGTACTATGTAGGTTTTTAGTAGAGTGATACTATTTTTGAAGTGAAATGGTATGAGGGTGCTCATATGAAGTAAAAAAATGGCATGTCTAGGGATAGGATTTATGTAGAGGACGACGAGAAGGCCGGATCGAGACTTAAAGTATTGGCGTCGGTAGAAGGTGGGCCAGAAGGGACCCCCCCAAAGGAACTTTTGCTTTTTACTTCAAAATTTCAATATATTTCCAAATTAATTTTTGAGATTATTTTTGTGAATAACTGTAGATTTTTGAAATTTTATTCGAAAAAATTAAATATTTTAGATTTGTTTTTTTCAAATGTTTAATATATGAAATTTAATTTTTGAGATTTATTTCCAAGAAAGTTAACTTCTTAAATTATTTTTCAAAAAGCTTAACTTTTTGAATAGCTGTGGATTTTTGAGTTTTTCTTCCAAAACCCAAAATATTTAAAGTTTTTTTCAAAATATTTAATATAGATTTTTTTTAAAGTAGAATCTAAGCTTATAGCTATAGGTGAACCTATTTAAAGGCTGCACTTTCAAAAAAAATGTTTAACAGTGGCACCCGTAGGATTATATTTAAGTATAGCTTGGTTTTTGGAATCTTAAGAAAAATAATTCAAAAGTAGATTTTTTTTTTTTTTTTGAAAATAATTTAAAAATCCACAGCACTTCACAAATAATTGCATTATTTTGAAACAAAAAAATCAAAAATTCTAATTCAAATATTAAATTTTTTACAAAGAAAAATTAGATATTAAATTGATTGGGGTAAAAAACTTCCAAAATCAATAGGTGTTTACAAAAAATTAACTTTTCTTAGAATTTTTTAAAAATCTATTGCAATTCTTATCAAATTATTACTTTTTATTTATTTTAAAAATTGAATTAAATTACAAATATTTAATTTTTGAAGCAAAAAAAAAATCAAATTTTAAATTTTCTAGTGAAAAGGAACAATGCCTATATTTGGGGGGGGGGGCTACAACCCCTCTAGCCCACCCCCTGCGGATGTTCTAGTTTACTGACAGTTAGATACTCGTTTTGAGGGGATTTTCGTGGAAAACGGGACAGTTTTATGTGTATAAGAACAATTTTTTAACGTTTCTCCTGTTTATACGTATTTAATAACTATGTATGTATATTGCATAAGTATATTTACACTCCAATTATACACATCCCTGCACTTTTGTTTTACCACAAGAAGGAAAAAAAAGGTAAATCAACATTCCTTATTGATTCATATCACAGCAATTTACATACAAATAACTTTCCTTATTTCTTCCATGAAAAATAAGGATAAAATAATTTGTCAGCTGTTAAAATATTTAAAAAAATTGTCTACGCTTGTTATTATAGAATTATTCAGTGTACATCATTACTCTGAAAGTCGGCCATCTTGAAGAATGGACAAACAAATAAATTTGACAAGAATATATATGATTTTCCTATAAGTCGATATAGAATATATTCGCTGAGCAAAAGCGAGGTAAATTCTTTGAAACCGAAATTTAGTTGACCAAAAAACTGGGAAATATAGTTAATTATACAATAATCACTCTGGATATTTTACAAAAAGATCCTATATCTCGATAAAAATAGAAAAGTTCCTACAGAAAAATATTATTCAACGTCATATATAGTAAGAATATTAAAATATTTGAAGCGCTCTCAATGTTGTTAACATACCTTCACCTATCACCTCTTTGCCTTTATTATATCACGCAACCTTTCTTCCAAAAAGAAACAGAAAAAGGCCCGAAATCATATGCCAGTTAAAGCTTTAAACTAAGTAAAGAAGGGCAGGGCTACTGTTTGCCTAAGGAGATACAATGCGAAACGTTTTAACATTTTTTCGCAAGATTTTGCTTTTCATGTGACGTCACTCTCTATTATTTTTTTACTGGCGTAGACTGGGATATAAAAGAGGGATGATTAATGAATTACACTCTCAAATTTATGTGAGGAAAGAAGAAATTGTTTTATTTCTGAATTTTTACTTTTTTGAATTTCCCACCGAAAACCGAAGAGAAGAGGAGTTTTCAATTACATATTTATGATTTATTACTTATTATTGTAATAATTAATAGTAAATGTATAATTTAATATACAATGGTCAATTATTGTCAGAGGTGGGATCTTGGACTCGAGACTTGACTTGTACTCATAGTTTAATTATAAAATATATTTTTTATATTAATTGTATTTGGAAAAATAAGGCAGAATAAACATATTTGAACTAGAATAATTAAATTAGTACGTTAACAAAACTCCATATTATAAAAATCTTCTGAGATAAAGCTAGATTGTCTTCCGGACCTCCAATGAGCATCTCCTAAAAAGTAAAATATATTAGACCACATAATTATATATAACTCCTAATTATATCTGCAAATAATAACTTAACAGTACCTCTAGCTCACAAAAAAAGTTTTTGTGCACCAATACATTTTTGAGCTGTTGATCACGTGGGTCCTCGTTTGGCCAAATAAGTGAATATACTATTTCTCCACAATTTTTAAAATGAATTATATACCTATCTACTATGATGTAATATTATAGTTGTATGTCTGCTGATAAAAACGCATAGGGTATTTATTTCAAAAAAAGAGACAGATACAAAATTTAGTTATAAAATAAAAGTTGTTCAGAATTTTAATTCACGTACAAGGATGGTCATGTTTCATTCTAATCAGACCAAATATCTGGGCTCTGGAGAGCAGGTTTGTTTTTTCGCTAATAAGTTGACCTTTTTCATAAAACAAGATCGATTTCCCGTGTCTCAAAGTTTTTTTACGGTAATGCTTATCCATTCAAAAAGCACAAAAAAACGAATTATTTACTACCAAAAAGAGGGAGAACGTATATTAAATACGAATTAAAAAAGGGAATTAAGAAGAGGATTGGCAAGATTGGCATACTATGTATCTTCATTATGGTTGAAGAAGCAACATACTTCTAATTATTATATTGCCTATCGACAAGCTTTACTAAATTCTGGAGTTATTCAAAGCATTAATAAAATAATTCGAAATAAAATATATATTACAGGTACGGCCTAATATTTCATAATATTAAAATCCTACACATTATTTTATTCAATATTGCTAAGTAGTTTTGTGTCAGTCCCGTCCATTTCAGTCTCTTCCGATCTAGTTCAGCCCTGCATATCTTATAACACTTATGAAGTTTGGACTTTGATGACGTTACCCAACTTTTTTTTTAAATCGTTTTTACTACTGACTGTCCGAAGGACTGGTCCCAAGGACTGATGAGACCAGTCCTAAGACTGGACCTGACTAAGCCGAATTAGTAAGGACCAACATAACACTATTGTATATATATATAAATCAGTTTTGTATTCAGTAGTGAGTAGAAAATTTCTGGCCAAAAAACCAACCTAACTTATATTGACATCTTTGTATTTCTCAGTTTTTTTATCAAATAAAAGCTTGTTAAAACACATGGAAATGTATTTGTTCCTGTTTTTTATTCCAGAATGATAATATTAAATGACTTTTCACCGCTGCATTGAAAATGTCCGCAATTTGCATTTAATATATCTGGTCACCTTATTCTTTATTCGTTGTAGAGATGACTCGGAGCTGTGGCAAATGATATTTGCTCCTTCTATGCAAATGAATTCCAAGTTTAGTTTCCTCCGGTGCAAGAAAATAAAACTGTGGATTTCTGTTCCATATTCTGGAGGATGACTAAGAATGAGGCAAATACATCTTTAGTTATGTAAATCGTGTGTATTGTTTAGTTGGACCAGGTTTTTCTAAATTTGTAATCTCAAAAAGGAATATTATTTTCTTTAGCAGTTGGCATTATTATTTAATTCTGAAGTAGTGAACTTCCTTTCCTGAATAGACTCAATTATATTCAAACCCTGATTGAACATTCATGTATGTTTAATGCTCATAGAAGACGGAGTTTAAACCTGATTATTTGTTACAGATTTATAATTTTTAGTCCCTTTGGACTTGGAGTAGAATTTGGGATCAACAAGGGAATAAATCTTGCCAATGTCCTTGTTTATTTCATTTTCCTCCTGATTGTAGCTGATCTCCCCAAATGCATAAATCAAACTGCCATGGTTACCATGTTGATTTTCGGTTTCTTTTTATACATGCTCATTATACGCCCGGTAGGTATTTATATTTACTAAAACTACGTGCCGTTTACTAAATAAATACTCGCACTTCAATTTCTCTTTCTTGTCCTGGCGCAGAAGGCGTCATAGGAAAAAAGTAGTAGAGACTGAATAATATATTATTTGAAGGGAAACAAGAAAGGCTGAATTAGATATTCTAATAATTTACTTCTAAAATGATCCTATGAATGATGATCATCCTCTTCATTGATGTGGAATTCAATCCAGAGCTGAACCGTAAGCAGGTAAGAGTGAATGATCACTAGGATTTATATTTTTGCAAAGAAAAAAAAAGCGAAAGGAGAAGGCGGGAGCAACACATATAGTACGACTGAATTAAGAACCTTATTAATATCAGGTCCCTTTTATATAATTTTAGGGGATGAAATGAATTACTTTTATCAAGAGGAGAACCTTCTACATGTAAAATAGTTTAAGTGTAGGAAAATATCATAATTATATTTGAATTCATATATATGTATTTCATTATTTTAAACTTTTATTAAATATTTAATATTAAACAATTTACAGCAAATATAAGCAAAAAAGCTTACTTCAGAAAGAAAAGTTAACAACACGACGAACGATTAAACAATCAACAAAAAAAGAAGAAAGAGCAAACGCAACAACTTTTTTTCATTTTATAATTTTTAAAGGTAATTTTATAAGTAAAAAAAAAACAACTCTAGTTATCCCTGATCCTGGAGAAGGGAGTGAGGGACCCGAGTAACTTGCTTATTACTTACGTAGATTTCAATTGTTGCGAAGAGATAATTGATGAGTAAGAGTATTGATAGACGATAGTAGATAGTTGAGGAAGAACAGTGATGGAATTTACTGAGGTACGAACAATCCCCACGGATTCAATTCTTACATACTATTAAAAACCTATGATGACGTCATTTCTAATCCATCAAAACAAAGACAGGTCCCATAAATAATATCTGTCTCCCATCTATAATTATTCATTTCTACTGCCGGCTGCCAGCCTTTTCCCTACAGTGCTACACAAAAGCTACTAACTCCTTTAGAAAAATAAACTGTATGACCGAGGGGGTAAGCATTTCTTCTTATTTTTTTTTAATTTCAGAAATCCATAGCTATTCACAAAAAATTTAATTTTTTCTTGGAATAAATTTCTAATATTAAATTTTTTTGAATTTTTTTTTTAAGAATTCAAAGCAAAATTTCAAAAATAGTTCAAAAGAACTCAAAAAACAAAAAGAGCCTTGCAAGGGAGGAGATTTGTTCCTTTCATTGCTGATGTCAAAAGTGGTATCTCCAACGTTTGGAGCCTTGCTAACAGTGGTCCTGGAGATGCCCAACTCCTTGGAATGTGCGAATGGAAATTTGTCGATCACGCTCATGTGTCATTTTCTCGACTTGTACGTAAACTAGAGAGCTCAGATTTGTTTTCTAACTAATTGTTATTGTATTAATATATCGAAATATGAATTAATTTCAATCACTCAAACTTCATTATTGTTTCATTAGTAAGTTTCCATATTTTAATGGGTCATCCACTATATAGTCGAAATACTTACGACCGTTCACACAGAAACGTTTTCTGAAAAAAAACAACTAGATCTTTATCCGTCTCGGGCTTCTATTCATACGAAGCTGGTGTTACGTTTCACCTAAAATAATATTTTTGAAAACGGTTTCTAGAGGGGGAAAATCTGCCAACACCGTTTAAAAGTAAAATAACTTGTAGAATATGTTTCTACTTGCTGTAACCTGTATATCAAAGCAAAATGTACAAATTAAGATAAAAAATTTAATTTTTACAGGCCGAATACACTCATTTGGCCTTTTCCAAAAAGTCATAATAAGATTTCTATTAGTAATAGATACATCAATAGCCTCTTGCTTTTTACAAATATAATAAAATTTATAGTTTTTTTTCTTTTCAAAACAAGTTTTACCATTTTTTCTTTTACAAAACAATAGATTCTGATTTAAAATGCTATTTTAGTATCCTACAATAGAATATCTCAGGATATATCGTACTTTTTTCATCTACCTGATGGATTATAAACAAAGTTTTGGATCGATAACATAGGTCGAAGGAGTTCTTCTTTGTTTCAAGTAGTTTGAACATATTGATCCTCTGTGGTCAACGGATCCTATTGGTCATCTTCGTCTTGTGTTGAAGTTAAAATAACCTAGTTGATGTTCTCAGTCTGTACCTCCTCCAATAACGCATCTAAGCATTGATCAAGAGTCCTCATCATGCTGTTGTCATCGATATTAATTATTTTACCATTCTATAAAAAGTATGGGTTTATAAATAAAAAAAATTCTTAGGAATATATAAAGACCTTAAACTTGTTCCATTTTCAATGTTGATCAAGCAAAATTTCACCTCAACTTGATTTTTACTTACGGCATCTCGTTTGAAATGCCGATATACTTTTCCTCCCACAGAAGATAGAGTTTATCTTGCACTCGAAAATCTTCCGACTTGAAGTGTTTTTCAGATAATAATTAGTATGGGTATGGCCTCCAGAGTGAACTATTATCGTCTTCTCGTCTCAGAGGAATCCACCCACCATTTAATACATGTACCTTCATTTGAAGAGAGTCAAAATGATCCTCCTCTCGAGCATCCAGGTACAAAACAAGACAATGGCATATGTATAATTTATATTAATAATTGATAGCTATAACTTACAAATACTCTAATATTGCATTTTGTAAAGATGAAATATTATTAAAATAGCTAAAGAATGCAAAGGTGCCACACAACAGCTCACGCAATCTTAAGTGATACTAGTGCCCTTAAGCAGTCCATACTGATATTGGCCCAAGCGACAGTGAGTCACACCCCTGGCGAATAATATACATTTTTTAGTTTGCTCGTGCCCTATTCAATTATCTTTTTCATTTCATAGCTATTTTACGCATAATAAAAAATAGAAATAGCCTTTAGTTGGTCAAAAAACGGGAAGGAATAAAGGAGTGCACCTTCCAAGTAGTATTCCTTAGATATTCTTGAATGTCAAACTATATATTATGTACTTCCTATACAAGGAAATACTGTAAAAAAGTATAAATACTAGGATTCCTCTCCCGGGATACCGTTTTCTAGGGATTTCTTGCGGTTTTACAACAATGGGAAATTCCTGGGAAATTATTTTTAATTATTTATATCTCATGAAGTTAAGCGTTGAATATATATTAAATGAATAATTCCTCGGTTTAAAGTTTTTGTGGCTTATTTTTTGCAAATGACGCGGTACAATCCAAAAAATGGGACCCACAGGCTCTAATAAAACCAACCCTCTCAGTATTAGTAATAATAATCAAATAGAAGAAAATGATAATTAGTAATACAGACAATATAATTTCCTTTTTCCTGATGCCTGGTAATCTGGTTGTTTAAGTAGTGACGAGGTAGGCGTGGTTTCATTCTAGAGGTGAGATTCTAGAGTGGTTTTTTTTTTTTGTTGTTATTTTTGGAAATACAATTTCATTGCTAGCACACGTTGGAGTAGTGACAAACGTCCGTTTGCCGTCGAAAATAAATATTGTCCAGGAATGGCTTCATATAATATTTTATAAAATTAAACTAAGTACAATTCTTTCTTGGGGCCATTTATGAAAATTTGTTAATTGCTTCAATTTCTAATATACAAAAAACGATTATTATTTTTTTTTTTTTTTTTTTTTTTTTTTTTTTTTTTTTTTTTTTTTTGCAATTTTTTTTCATCAAATTTGGTGTCCTTCCAGAATGTTAAACATGTGCAATTTGTCTAAATCAGGTAATTGGAACCGGATTTATTGCCAATAAACGTATTTTTTTTTACCTTTTCAAAATCGCCAATTATTAATTACTTAATCAACTAATCATCCCTAACAATAAAATAAAAACTTGGCCAATGAAGTGTTGCATCTTGTTATATAAAATAACTATCCCTCTAAACCTCTCAATGCAGAGTTATTCTAAGAGAAAGGAAAAAATATCGGGCATTTTAACTCCGAAGTTCGGTGTATAGACGCCAACTATCAGATATTATTTTAAAAATTGGGTTTATGTTGAGAGGATAAAGTTATTTTATCCTTTTGTTTCTTCATATGAGAAATTATATAATTAGTTAAAATGTATATGTACAGATATTTGAAAAAAAAAATCATCTACGAATGAAGATTGAAAAAGCTTTAATGACGAATACCATCTTATCTTTTATTTATAGAACCTTATTTTTTTGCATCGATCTCCTTGTCTGAAAATTAATACTTATATTTATATAACAATTTGTGGTATTGTGTTTACTATGTTAAATATTAGTAGGTTTGATTTATAATTTGTTTTCTAAATATTGATATTAGTTTACTTGAAATACATACATATTAAAAAAAATCAATATAAAACAAAAATAAAACTTTATGGATTTTTAAAACTTTTTTATTTCCCTTTGAAAAAAGGAAAATATGTTGTCGCCAGGCTGGTACCCGTTCAATCGATCATTTTGTAAAAGCTTTCTGTTCGCCATTCATTTGTTCAGTTTTCAGTTCAATTTTATTTATTTATTTTATATTTATCTAGTCTAAAATGTCCAACCTAAAAAAATACTCATTAATAAATAAATCCATTTTTGTTTCGTAATACATAAAAATGAGACTCAAGGACGTAGCTTACTAAAAGCAAATCAGGCAATCCCAGAGGTCCTAAAATGATATTCTCAATTTTTATGGAATGGTACTAAGTTTCTTCAAATTTTTTTTGGGATTTTAATATCCTGAAAATAGAAGCAGTACTCCAAGTCAAACTCCAATTTATTTTCAACAGGCCCCCTCCTTTAAAAAATAGCTGAATCGACATATTTTTTCCGAGTTAACGTATTTACTGGGAAATTTTAACCGTGGCATTAACAATACAGGTTAATGCTAAGTGTGCCGTTCATTGAGGGGTGTCATAATAGGTGTAAAGAAAAAAAATGTATAAAATATAAACACACAAGACTGCAAATAATTTACTCCCGAGGCACAGGGAGAGAAGCATAAGTGAAGGGTCGAAGTGTGCGCAGCAAAATCTATGATTGTGATAACTGATAAGTTAATGAAGTATGTTGATATATAATATAAATACATCATATTCCAAATACATGTAGAGTTTCATGGACAAGCTCCCCATCTTGATCTATAACTCAAGTATACTCCTTGATGTAAGTAAATATTTCAATATCCCTTTATGGCATTTTGATGAAGAAATGGACTGCATATGAATGTTAACGATTCTTAGCAAAGAAACGTAGAAGTATCATTCTGTGATTTCTTCCCAATGCTTTAAAACCTACGTATTATTTATTTATAATTAATTAAGGTATGAAGAATTGTTATACAAATTGTCTAGCTTGTTTACATTTTTGTTTCTAATTTCTCAAAGCGGGAATACCACGGTAAAAATTCAAAATAAATATATAACTAAAAAAACTAGTATTCCCTTTATTATTATATCAGGCAAAAAAGTATCAATGCGAAAACGTCGGAAGGGAAGACAGTACAAAAACGTCACAAGTTGAATACGCACAAGGCAAAAATGTTCCAGGCGAATCCTCCTGACACGACCAAAATCTGTGATCTAATGAAATATGATATTTCAATTAAACAACACAACTTTCTTAAATATCAAGAAAATTGAATTAAATTGTCAGGAATTACAGAGTACAGTATAGTGTCAAATTTGATATTTTTAAATAGCTGCATTTGAATTCTATAATATGAGATTCGAGTTTATGATAAAAAGGAGATGATGTTAAAAATTAAGACAAAGTAATTCCATATTGCACAGTAATAAAAATTGAAGGTGTTAATGTCGAGTTAAAGTTTGTGTAATTCGGATAGACAAATTAAATAAAAACTATACAAGATACTAGATAAATAAATGATTTAACGTCCATTTTATCTTATATTTGATCCATTACAACATATTTGTCATTTTGCAGGCTATCTTGAGATGACTTTTTTCCAGTAAATGCTGCAATTAAACCAAGCAACGGATTCAAAAATGATAATTGACTAAATAATCTATATTTTAGCCACCTTCAAAGATAATAATTACATATAATAAAACCCATAATGAAGAAAAAAAGATGTAGTAATCTTCGGAAAAAATAGTCAACAGGTACCTCTTATGGACAATAAGAAAATGAACGTCAAAATGAACGCCGTTCCTTTTTTCCATTCTTTGTTCATTCGTTCAAAAAATGAACGAAAATAGTAAACGCCATTCGTTTTTCCGTTCCATTTCCAAGCCTGGTTGCCGCACCTTGTATTATATGAGTAAGACTCCCTTCAAATTTATTATTTATTCTTGAAGTGTTAAAATATATTTTTAAACTTCGCAGTGTCTATTATTTACTCATGGTATCCGGCTTAACGACAATTTCCCGGGGAGTGAGAAACCCTTTCATATTAAATCAAAATAATTAATTCTTATTAAGATTGACATAGTATTATTTCCAATATGTCAGCCTTCCATTTACTTAATTAATCCAAGAAAAATGAAAATATCACAAAAGAAACAATGAATTAAACAATAATTTTCTCACATTCATTACTTAAGTCACGATTAATATTATATGTGATATAATATGATATCAAATTACTTTCATTTGGTCCTTAAAAGAATCAACAACCATTTAGTGACCTGAAAAAATGAAGTGAGTATAAAATAACGAATATATTTTAAATTAATGGTTTTAAATTATCTATTTTTTACATGTTTTTTTTTTATAACGAGACATGTTTACCCCCCTGTAATATCAATAGGCTCATTCATCGACAAATTTTATTTTCAATTTGATCAAAAAATTAACGAGTTTTTTTATAGACTATTTATATGTCAATATTGAAATGTTTACTTTTAAGTGTGTGTATTAATCATTCTATTAGTACTTGTATTAAGAGTTTGAAGTGCGTCATTCATAGATGTTTTTCTTAATATACTAACTTTTTCATACATGAAAAAGCTCCAATAACACAATTTAAACGTAATAGAGAAATTGCAAAATTACTTTAAATTAACGACCCACTATAGGATGGTCCAGGATCAAAGTCACATCAAAAAATAAATTACTCCATGTTAATGCACGTATTATAATGACTATTAATACTTTTTAATATAGTTTAATATTACACTACAATTGACGAATATTTCAATCAATGTGCATGCCCTTGACCCAAGCAACTTGGCGGAGACGTATTATTTCCAACTCGCAACTAGTATGCAGAACGTCTTCTGTAGTTTTTGTCCACTTTGGCCTCCGTGGATGACATCAGGAAGTCCTTTTTGGGCTAGGAAGCTGCATAGATCTCCCCCTTAATTGTACTCCATATTGCAAGGTATAGGGGATTATTGTTAGTTAAAGGGGAAGGCTAAAAAGGATCCATTTTTGCATTTGCAGCTGCCATTTGCAGTTGCAGTCTTTGCTCAGACTGTCAACTGCATTCACCTCCTCTTCGAAATATATTTACATTACAAAGGGTTAAGATCAGGTGAAGAGGGAGGCAAAAAGGTTTTTTCCCAAAATGCAGAAAATTATCTTTGTGCCATCCTTTACCGGTGCCAATCCTACTTGAAACAGATGGGGACTTCAGGCTATGCAATATTTCTTTAAGCTCTACAAACTTAATTTAATTCTGTTAAAGTTCATGGGACTCTAATTTTGAACCATCCTGTATAAATTATTCAATAATAACCTAGTACATTGGTTCCTAAAACGAGTTTTGCGATAAATATTTATTTATTGCCTTTAAAGAAATTGAACAATTCTTAAGTATTTTTTAAACGGATGAATGGGATGAGGGTTATATATATTTTTTTGAACTATTTGTAATTTGGTTCGTTACTTTTGGAATTCCTTATTCTAGAATCAACCCCAGAACCACTATAATTAAAAAAAGAAAAATTATTTTTGTTCACTTTTACGAATAGGGGTGTTCCGAAGTTTCAAAGATATCAAATTTTAAGATCATATAATCGTTTTGGAGATTTATATCGATAACTAGGGTATTATCATGACAACACAAGGGAATTCTACTCCCCCCTTAACAAATTTAAATATAAATATACAATTAATTCTATATTTATCGATTTTGCGAGTTCAAAAAAACAAAGTTATCGATACATTTTTAAGAAAATTAATATTTTATGCAATTATGCACAGCTATATGAATACTTGCTTTATATAACAGTCCAATTTTTGAATTAAAAAAGTATAAAAATATTAGATATTGTTCTAATATAAAACTCAACTCATTAATGTATAATTTTTTTAAATTTTATTTACTAGTTCTACTAGTAAAGAAGAAAAAAAATCATCCAATGTGTTTGTCATTGTCGCAACTCATTCGCCCCATAGGAGGCCTACAGGATTTTCAGGCTTTGGTCACGTCTGCGTGGGAGACTTTGTAACAGTACCTGATAATGAAGGCCTTCAAATAGTCGATGCTGTTGTGTGAATTGGCAGAGACCTTCCTCTCTAACTCCACCTAAAAGAAGTAATCAATGGGATTCATAAAGGGGAAGTTAGAGGGACACATGTGGGGGTGTCAAAATGACACCTTCTCTTCTTTAAACAAGTTTGGGATCTTACAGTCCTTGTCAGAGGGAGCCAAATACTGTTAGAACAGGAACTCGATACCATTGGCTTTCATTCAAGGTATCACTTGGTCAGACAGGCTTTCACAGTATCTATCGGCTCCCATCCTCTCCTTTTGCTCAAAGTAGATGTGGGCATGACATTGGTATTGCTCCCAATGGCCCCAAGGGTCATGATGTCAGCCAGAAACTTGATTTTAAATACGTTAGTGGCATTAGCCATCTCTTTGGTTGACTATCTTTCGTTCTAGATGATGTGGGATCTGTCGACAATCCATTGTTTCTCATCCTAATAAAATATGATTTGATCACATTGGTACTAATAATCATTCATCAATTGTTCATCAATTTTTTCCCCGTGGCAGCCCAAGTGGCCTTCATTTTGTATGTAAGGATATGTCTTTTGTGGATTCGGTATGACTTCATCCTCAGGTCAGAGTTAGTACCACGGAGACTTTTCTACGCCTTACATGGCACTTTTTGGCAATGGCGTTAATCGGAGTTCTAGGAGATTACTTCAAGGAACGTTTCAGGTCTATGAGGAATATAAAAGTGCGTTTTTTATCACTCCGGGACTTGTGGGATTTTCTCTTATATTCCTTTCCTCCTTCTGGCGGTTTTAGACTTCGTAGACTGTTCTCTGTGAATAACTGAGCATGTTCTTGATGTACACTGGCTTGTGTCCTGCGCAAGCAAATTCGATGATGGTGTTCCTCAGGGTCTTCCACACCGTAAATACTTGTTTTGAACTAAAAGTTGCACAACTATCGTAAATCTAAGGCTTAACCTCTCACTTAAATTGAAATAACCGAGTTATATTATTTCCTTATTATTCAGGATGTATGTAGTTAAAGAAGGGCCGGATTTACCAGAAAAACTCTATATATCATTCATTCAAAAAAATAATAATATCTGTCACCTAAAGGTAAAAAAAATTGAATTTTTGAGATTGTCAACCTACCCGTAGTCAAAGTCCAGGCCCCTACCCTACAGTGTTTCCGCTTAGCAATCGGCAGGGTTACGGCAAGGGTTGTCTCTATGATTCTTCTTTGGGGAGTGGGGTGCAGGGGTGTTGAACTATTTTCTTTAAATTTTTCGACTAACACTCTATTTTTTCTTATTGTAATATGCAATGACTTTTTTTAAGAAAATTTAAATGCAGGGCCCAATTTTTTTTTCCCCAATTAGTAAATAATTTTTTTAGTAATATTTATCAAATTACATGATTTTTTTTATAAGTGTTTTATTTTGAGCTTTTTCTTCTGTTTTACTGTTCCTCTAATTGGTCAGATGGAGTGGCATTGATTAAGTATATGTAAACACTATAGTATTGCATTTACTCTTTCTGACCTAGGAATCTTATTTGAAGTCTATGTACATGAAGTATCTTTTCTAGGAAGAAAAAAAATTCTCCCGAGTACGTTCCATTTTGGGTTTTTTAACAAATTTTGTCCATATTCCAAATAATGACTTTTTATTGAAAGTAATAATTTATTCTACTTTTAAAATTGCGTTGTTTTTTGTTTTTTTTAAATCTTTTTATTCATTCAAAAAACCATCCCATTTTTTAAGAATTTTCCAAGTGACATTATTTCATCTTATCTTGATGGTTGATCCGCTCAAATTGAATTTATATCTTGCTTAACTGTGAGTATCCCCAATACTCCATATGAAATAAAGAATAATTAATCCTACTGTTATTTAATTAGTGCAATATATCTATCTATTTTCTACATTCATGAAAAGTTGCACCCTCCACAAAAGTTATAAATGAATGAAAAGTAATCAATATACCTATAATATAATAATGTAACTTCTACTCTCAGGAGTAGCTTTGCACAATCTACTTTTGGATTTAATATTCATATTTTTAAGAAATGACTATCACGGTTGGTAATTATTGATCTAAAAGCATGATAAATACATGATATCACCTACTTTAAGTTTAATTTGTGAATAACTAAAGGGATCAATTTCAAACTCTCTATTATAACAATTAATGTTTTGATTCAAAAGGTTATGTTAGTTTATCGTCAATAAATATATAATTATCATAGAAATTGATTATTCTTCCTAGACGTGAAATATGCATTCAACTTGCATGGTTGCAAGACTGGTAAATCATCTGATTGAACCCTCATAAAATAAGAACTTCTTTCCATAAATTTCCAACATCAAACATAGAACTTCTTTCCATAAATTTCCAACATCAACCATAGAACTTCTTAATAAGTGGAAATCAGCTATACAAATTTGTTAGATACCTGATAAAAAAATAAAAAATATAATATTTGAATAGTGTTTATATACAATTATTATTGTTTATATAAATGGTTGATCCGTTAAAAGCTCTAAAATGTTGTTAGCTCTCTTCATTTTAAACATAAACTAATTAGATAAATGGAGAACTAAAAAGACGTAGCATTAGGATTAAAACCAGAAGGAACAATTAAACGAAGGACAAGTATGATATCAATGACTGAATTGAGGCGTAAATGAAAAAGTGATATGATTGTGGGTGCATAAGTTTTTGAGAGAAGATGGTATTTCAAATTTGTCGGAGCTTAAACAATAATTAGATATAAATAGTGCCCGTACAAAATAAGAATAGACTGAGATGTAACTTGAGAATGGTATATTTCTGGAAAAAGATCATGTATTTTAAATATTATTGAGTTATGTCCTTAAAAAGATTCAATGTCATATCATGATATTTCTTTTTTGTCCATAACATGCAATAAATTTTTCAATATTATGAAGAAAAACTTTTGTATTAGTACAAAATAGAAAAATAATAGAAATGTCTGTTCCATCTAGATAAATAAGAACTCAACATCCCAGCAAAATAAATGAAGTTAAAATCTATGAACTAATTTAGGATTTGGTATCAATATTTATATTGAATGTAATCATGGGTTACTCAACAGTGATGTTGAGTAACCAATGATAGGATATTTAAAACAAAATAATAATTATAGAATTGAAAAAGAAATTATAAATTTACTTCATAAGTTTATCTTAACAAGTTATTTTATAGATGAATTTGTCTACATCGAGTGAGCAATGTAATCATGAGTTATTACAATTAAGAAGATTCCTAGCAGTCACATTCTCATATCTATATATATATCGTAATTAATAAATATCAGAAAGTAAAAGTTGAGCTTGCTGTCACAATAAATTATCAGAATCAGTTTCCCAAAACCAACTTCATTATATGCCGTGCCTTCAGTTTGAATAATGTTGAAAATAACGATTTTTGCATTAAAATAGATGAAATGTGGACTAACTTATACTTAACATATTGAATAATCAACACTTAAGTTCTTAAGTCATAATATAAGTTTAAAATTCCTGAGGTTAAAGTCACATATTCAAGCAGATACATATCCTCTCTCTCTCTATATATATATATATATATGTACTGGGGAAGATGAGGGATCCTTGATAATAAATTCTTCAAAAATGAATCACAAACATTTGCGCATCATGAAAATCAAATCAGAAATGCTATTTTTAACACTTTTAATCAATTAAAAAAGGTCAATCAAATCAATTTTACAAAAGGTTAAACATGAATTACTTAATGTGAAGTCATCTACAAATAAAAACAGGTTTATCAAGAGACGCTCTTCTCAAAAACAAGTGTATTTTGATGAACTATGAAGGAACTGAAAATATATCCCATTACTAGGTCATGGATATTCCCTCAAAAACGTTTTCTTTCGACGAGGTTTAATAAGAGATTCTTCCTCCATACTCACTAATTAAGGCGATCTGGGATTAAAAGTTACATCTAAAAGGAATTGAAGGAAATCCTGTATACAAAATAGTTCTTTCTTCAACAGAATTTGTTGGGTCTTGATGAGGTTGAAGAGACCCCAGCTATTAAATAAAGGAACCCAGGAGGACCGAGAGAAATGAGGAGAACACGAGACGTGGAGGAATAAAGCAACGATGTAATTTAATAGAAACACGTATATATTCTCATTAATGCATAATCATTATTACTCTGACAAACATACACAAGACACGGCTATTTATAAGAATAATAATGGGGATAGTACTTTGTACATATATTAAATAATAACAATAACTAGAAGATGAGAAGGTCGGAAAGAATACATAACAGAATTAAATCATACTTGATAAATGCTATTGGAACAATCTTTCAAGTTTCACCTCCGAAAAATGAAATTTTCAGACAAAATTTTTCACCGGACGATTCACAATTCCATGAATGATTACTTAGTTCGGAAATGAGGGTTTCCAATGGATGATGGGAAAAGACTTTTTAACATGAATTAATCATTCTCTTTTACAATTTTTATTTAACGGAAGAATTATTTATTATATATTATCAAGGCTCTATTGAGGAGGTTGTGTGGCTAGTCTCTACTAGATTTTAAATAATCTATTATTAGTGATACCAATATTTTTATACCGGTTCTGATACCTAAAAACGGGCGGGTATTTCAATACTTTTTTAAAGAAATTTTAGAACAAATATGTCATCAAGGGCAATTTACTTGCACTTACATAGGCGTGCGCTGGATTTTTTTTGGGGGGATGGTGAAAGGTGGTTAGCTTTTAAATTAAATTTGGACGTTTTGAAAGAGCATTTTTATTCTTTCTTTGTTTTTATAAAGGACAATTTTCTAGTTCAAACATTTGACAGGGTTACGTTATCGGAACCATAAGACCTCAATATCTTGGCAACCCTGAAATCTATATTTATGAAAGTGTGCTCATAAAATTTAACTGACAAAACTGTATGAGAAAAATATTAAATACTTGTGATATCCTCCGAATACAAGCGCCATCCAGCCATTATTGTGAGCCTCCGTACAGAGCACACACGCAAGGACGCAAATAACTTCATAAATCATTATGCTATAATTTTTGTATTGATGCAGTTAGTCCAAATCGGGTACTTTGAACAGGATTTATTTCGTAAACCCCAACATTTTTAATACTTTTATGTTTTGGGCAAAGGAAATGTGGCCTCCTAGCTTACTGGATCCAAAATCCTTGGACCACTATGTGTGGGATGTTTTGAAGAGAGAGTCCAATACACGCGCATATAACACTATTGACTTCATGTGGTCTTCCGTTCTGGAGTTAGTGGCCAATATGGACAAGGCATCTTCATCATAGCCAGTTTAAGGTTCGAGCCAGGTTGGAAGCTGGAGTTGGAGGTGTTTGGTTTGAGTGATTGAATTCACAATTGACCCATACATGTAAGAGTAAAAGGTTTGTGAATTGCTGAATTAATTTTTGGAAATAAATAATAATCTAAATTATCCTTAAATTTTCTGGATTTAAAATCCCCACACTGCAAATCCAATGCAGTACCATTTTAAATGCTAGAGTATCCCGATACAACTATAGACTGGGATAACGAACAAAATTAGGAGATGAAGTTTTTTTTATTTGATTTAATGAAAGGGACATGGGAAAAGAATTAGAAGCACAGTTGGCATTGATATTTTCAAATTTAGACAATATCTTTAATTATTACTTATTAAAAAATTGTCAATTTTTGTTTCCCAGCTCTTAAAAGTCCATATTTGCTTGCACTTTCTTATTTAAAAAAATTATATAATGTTTATACCCAATACGTATTATGTATAATTAAATATAAATGGGTTTGCTGTATTAATCTATTAGTTAATTAGTTTACGTCAACTGGAGATTATCTTTTTGAGAGGAATACAATCAATAAGAATAATCTTCAATGTCCACATGCTGAAAGTAAATGAAAGTATACTATATAGTTAATTAATTACAAATGATATTGACATTTCGTTCTTTATTAGTCAGATAGGATGCACAAATGAGGTAGAAGTATTTTTATTGTTGAATAAAGTATGAACAGGGGCGTCCGCAGGGGCAGGATGGAGGGGATATAGCCCCCAAATTAAGGAATTTTTGATTTTTACTAGAAAATTTAATAATTGAAATTTAATATAATTTTCCCATTTTTTTTCAAAATAAGTTAGTTTTTTTTTCACAGCTGTTGATTTTTGAAATTATTTTCAAAAAAAGTTATTTTTTTTGTGAACCGCTCTTGATTTTTGAAATAATTTTCAAAAAAAATAATTTTTTGTGAATAGTTGTTGATTTTGAAATTTTTAATTTGAAACTTATTTTTATAAAAAATAATTTTTTTATTGTTTTTTTTTTAAATTCCAAAACCCAATAAATATATATATATATAATCCTGCAGACGCCTCTGACGACCTCTGATATGCTTAAAAAAATAAATATAAAAGTTATGTGGTAACCCTAACAGTTTGAATAATGTGTGGGAAGAGAGCAGCTTAGCTGTCATGATCTTTTTATTATATTAACCACAATCAGGCATGAAAGTACAGGAATTATTCCGATGTCGATCCTCATTTCTACTCTGAGAGCAACAAAGACTCACACTTATAACTCCTTAAAAAGTCCATTCTCTTTGACCTTCACGTACTACTGATTACTTTACACTTAGATTTTCTCTCCTCGATAATAAAATAAAAACAACTTTCAGATTGTCAACTACAAAAAAAAAAATCGAGGCGAGGAAATTGTTATAATTTACAACTTTAGTAAACAGTGTACACAGTACTTGTACTCACAAAATCAAAACCTACAGTTTTTTATTTTAGCCTTTATTAAGTAGTCCTTAGGATAAAGGGGGAATTAAATTTACACAAGGCCACCATATGCCTTAGACTCTTGTATCTAAAAAAAAATAGTTCGTATTTGTTCAATTTTGGTGTTTTTGAAATTAAAATTTTTCATTTTAGACGAGCGAATATTTAATTTATCATAATGGCCCTCAAAAACGTTCTAAACACTAAAGATGACAAAACTTAGTTTCTTTATTAAAATTTAAATAGCTCTTGTTAAGCCGTAAACCTATCCCTAGTCCTATATTGAGCAGTCTTGAATTTAGAAATGGGAATAGTCTGTTGAGTTTTTATTTTAAGTTGTACTTCAGACTATATCATTATACCAAATTATATTCTTAATTGTGGTAAAGTATGAACGATTTTGTTGGCGTACTTCTGAAAGGACACTGGTCCATATAGGGCTCCTCTTATATACATTTATAAGTTTTTGGTGTTATCAAACATCGACTCCAAAACGTCCAAACAGATTATTATGAAATTTTGAAGTAGACGTATAAATTAGCAATACATGTTCCAGTAATATTTTTTGGGCCTCTGAGGTAATTAAGCGGTTGTTTTCGACCGAAATAAAGCCTCTTATTCTATCTATGTCCCTCCCCTCTTCTCTCCACCCTGTGTCTCTCTTCTACCTGCATTCTTTGTTTTTATTCCCTTCTATTTAGCCATGCAATGCCGGCATCCTCTGCTATTGCTAAATGCAAATAACTTAACAGTTGTGGTGAATAATGTAATGGGCTCACTACCATATGGCATTTGCCTTTTTTTCTTTCTTTTTTGGAAGTAAAAATATTGAGAATTCAAGCAACGTCTCTATATTTATATACTGTCAATCTGATATTATTAATAAAAAGTCATTTGAAAACAAAACAAACCTCCTCCTAAAATAACTTTCCCTAAAAATCAACAACACAGCACAACTAATTTTAGTAATTTATTTAATAATTTTCTCTTTGAAATTATCATTTGACTTCTCAAATCTTAATTTGAGTTATATACCTCAATTTGATTAAAAGTTATGATCGATTTACCGCTTTTAACATTTGGAGGCACTCTATCTTGACCTCTTAAAATTTAAGCACATTAAGACGGAGTGGAGTTACTCAATACTTAGATATTCTCTCCTCAAGAATGAAAGAGTAATTATAACTGTTTGGGACTTTTTTATCATAATGTGATGAGCCCAGGAGTACTTTAATTTCTAAAGTATTCACTGGCTGTATTTTACCCAAACATCCTCATTGTTAAATCTTATGTAAAGTCAGAATTATTTTTATTTTATATATAATTCCTTTATTTATTGAGTTCGTTGTAAAAATGAATCCTCAAGCAATATAAAAATCAACCGAAAGACATACAAACTTTGTTTTATTGATATATATTACGAGATGTGATAATATTCCTCAAAAATGTCATAATGCACAGTGTTGAAATTAAGAGCTATAAAAAGAAGGATTTCAATTTTTTTTTTTTTTTTTGAAAAGATTCATAAATTCAAATTCATACCAGATCTAGGGATTCGGATTCGGGGGGCACTTGGATCTCATGAAACTGCAACATCAGGGTCGATTAAACAAACTGAAAAGACACGATTTTTGTCTCTGATTTGTAAAAAACGACCATTATATCACTTTTTAATAGCTTCAACAATGAATGCAGTTAGGGGTATGCCCTTTTCCGATTGTACATCAGTTATGCAGTGACGCCCTTAAATAGCCTCGTTCCACAGTCAAAGTTTGTTCATATCTACTAAAGCTGAACTCCATCTTTAACCAGTTATAATAACTTTAATAACTCATATTTACATATTTCTTTAAGGATAATTTGTCTGATATATCTGTTATCACACTGTAAACCCATTGAATCCAATATTTCTACGACTTTAAACGTTCTACGAAAACTCTATAGTCAATCTGATATTTTGCCAGAATATCCCGTCAATGTTTTTCTTAAATCTCAAGAACATGAGGTCAAATACTTAGAAAAAATTCAGGTGAGTCTATTATTACAAAAAAACATTAATATTTTATTCTTTAAAGTGCATTTCCCCCATTTTACATCATGCCAACCAAATTTATGCTTCTTTTTAAATTATTCACTTTTTTGTGCTGTTGTTCCCATTAACAAAGAATCATTGTTTTTTAACGGGGTTATATATTAAAATTCAATATCTTCTATCTTCAATATATTCTGTATCTCCTGAACTAGGGTCTTTGATTTTAATAAATAGAGTAATTTTGAATGTTTTTGGTTTCCAAGGAGAAAATAACTATTTTTTTAGACATATTACAAATAGTAGCACACATTTGTTCATATATACGAAGTATGAGTTCGACTAATAACCGTGGATTTGTACCCAGGGCTTCAATAAAAGAATACTCGTATATGATACGTAAAACAGTTAATATACATGTCTACATTTAATATACGAATAATTACTAGTCTGCAAGGAATTTTTTTTTTTAAATATTCGGATTCTATTTTATTGATTAGAACCTGTTTTTACTTGTGAACTTTGCATTTTGAGCATGTTAAAACAAAAGAAACCGAAAATCAACATACATCAACGTAGCAAACAAAGTAGTTCACAGTTGTTATTTTTTTGACGTCATTAGCTGTCTTTAAAACTGAGCAAAAGTGCACACGGTTACGTCACAAATACTTATGAAAAGTTTTTTTCTCGTGCTCTTTTTCATCACCAGGATATCTGTAACAAATCCCAAAAAGAAGGGAGCAGTTGCATGAAAATGAAGTCATAACATAATCACAAAACTTTTCACGTTTATTCTCTTTCAAAAAGTGAGAGGATAATGAAATTTTGCATATCCTAGTAATTATTACATTCCAGAAGGGATTAACTACCAATCTCTCATACTTGCCTGAGGGAAACAGTAGATTTGAAATTAAGCCTTGCCGAAACAGTCGGATTTTTACAGTATTTCATGCATATATTTTTTTCATAATAATTTTAATCGGGTTGAAGTAAAAAGTATTGATAATGTCATAAACATTGATGAAAATAGACAAAAAAAATCCAAATTTTTCTTGCCAGAGTACCTACAAATTATTAGAGGGGATTAAAATAACCAGTTCTACCCAAGGTTGAAGTTGAATTACTTATGTCCACCCGGTTTCAAATAAAATAAAATACCCGAATTCCGTACCTAGTATGAACAAACCTTTTCTCTTAGAAATTATGTAATTTGTCTTCAAATTGTTGAAAGACGAGTTCTTCTAAAAAAATTGTTTTGCATTTTATAAAAATCATTAACAAAACTGTATACCTTATTTAATATGCAGAATTACAATTTGAATTGGTTTTTAGAATGGTTAAATTTGATATAATAAGTCGAAATCAATGTTTTATTAGTGAGTTATATTCCATGTCAATTTATGAGGAGACTAAGAGAAAAATAAGTGATCCGGTTTTTTATCTTTAGATTTTTTTTTTTTTTCATTTAGTTGCTTTGGTCTTGGTTTTGAAAGGTTGATATAATGTAGAAAAGAATTATTGTTCAGATTCGGTTAGAGAGCAATTTTTTTCGGTTCGGTCCTATGCGTAATATCTGTCCAGACCATTGTCAGTAACTGTAGGAGAAATTGAAATCGTCGACGGAAGTTTTTTTTACAAGAAATTAAGATCACTTACAATAGAAAAATCTCCTTTCCATTTTAAAAAATGAAGGTACATAATTTATAGGGAGAAAAAAGAAGTATCTTTTTGTAGAAACGATTTTTTTTTTTTTTTTTTTTTTTTGATCAATCAAGAACAAGTTTTACCACACGACCAGTCCCTATCAAATAAGGATGGAATTAGTTTTTTCTTACAAAAATTATAACGGTATCAGACTGGTCTAGGATTTATATACCGATACCCAGCACTAATAAGAATAATTAATTAATTAATAAGACCTTCAAAAAATGATCCCAATCTCAAAACTGATCTAAATAACTGCATCAACTGAAATAAATCTATTTATAATTATATTAAACTTTGTTGAAAAATGCATTATTGATAAAGTTCCTATTGACATTTGCGGAACATCATAGTTTCAACAAAAATTATAATTAAAAATGATGTATTATAATATGCTAACTAAATTTTGCCAAATTCTGAAAGGGTTAAATGCAAATTAAGTTTCTCCTCTTGTTCTTACACAAATCTCATCCCTATGTAATATAAACTTATACTGATCTCTTCCTTCAAAATCATAAAAAGAAGGAAATAGACTTTTTTTCATTGATTGTTATAGCATAAATGCACCCAACAATAGCTGACGTCATCTTGAGTCGGGATTCAACCTCTTTAATAAAACTTCGTAACTCTATATATTATCTACGGTGTCAACCCGTGATGTTAATCGTAGCATTTTTTGGACATTCTAAAAAAAAACGAAACCAAAATCCTGGTAACGTTGACGACTTGAAGAAAATTTTTTGGAGGAGAGGAGCTTAGCAGTCATGACAGTTCATTACATCAGCTACAAGCAGCTGTGACGAGAGGGGAGTCATAAGCAAATAAACTAAGACATAGACAACAATTACTGTGACATCAATTCTACTCCTAGTCCGACAAGGGCTTACAATTTTAACTTTGTAAAGTCGCTCTCCACATTCTATGAACACACGTAAATGTTGAATCCGCTTTCGTATATCACTAATAGATTGTATCTAGTAGAAAAGTAATTCATTCCTCAGGAATTAAATAATAATGAAAGCATCTGAAGAAAAGAACATTCACTCTTCAGGTTACCAACTTCCAAAAAATGCAACCGATTAGCATCACTGCTTATAGTGACAATTTTGCTCAGGTCCGATGTTGTCACTATAAGTGGGCTCCACGGTATATATGTTAATAAGAGAATAAAAATTTACTTTTTTAAGGATGAATTAGGCCTCTCCGTCATTATAACAGATGGAATCAATCAGTATAAGAGCCAATTAAAGAATTATAGGCGAAAATGGGAAGGCTGGGTGAATGTTCTTGATTTGAGTGAAAGTACCGAAATTAACAATTACTTTGACATGATCAAAGAGAGATGGTATACTGGGAACATAGCACGAATCGGAGAGAAAAGAATGATGGACTTTATATATGAGTAATTTTTAGATAACATCTTATTCCAATAATAAACATGTATTCATAATAATTAATCTCTATATTTTCTAGTAATATTGTCCATTTGATATTTGTAGAAGATACGAAATGGAATGTGGAGTTGAGTGCTGCTCTTGAAGCTTCCACATCTGAAGAAATGATAATTATACTTATCCTTTATAAATTTGACGAAAAATCATATGGGGTTTATTATAATAGGTGCTTGTGTTTTAGTCAATTAATTTATATCTCCTGTCTTAATAATTCCTTACTGTCGTTTTATTTTTTATGAAGAGGATCTTCAAATGGATTAAATGAATTAAAAATTGTTAATTATTGGAAAGAAGGAACTGGTTTTTTCCAGAACCATTATCTAATTCCACCAAAAAATAAAATATATTCCAACTTTTATGGACGGAGCTTTAAGCATCCAGTCATTCACAAACCACCGTGGAACTATGTTACCTATGGTATGTGTTTTATATAAATATATCTAATCCGTAAGTTCAAAACCAGTGCTTTTATTGTGTTCAATATCTTTCCTCAAATTTCACGAATAATTTCTTATTTTTCCACCTCTAATATGAAATGACTTTTTGGGCTTGGAAAAAAATTGCGGCCTCTTCATTATTTTTTCTCCAAAAAGTAATAAAGGGCATTTCTTAAATTGGGGTTTATATTAACAATTGTCCGACCTTCCGGAACAGGCAAATTTTTAAAACAGGTTAATACAGTGAATAAATATACTGTCCGAACGAACAGGCTGTCTCTATTCAAGCAAACAAAGTTCTTTTTGACATGTGACACAGTTGTATTATCGTATTTCAAGTTTTCAAGTATCACAATAATGTGGATTAATCTTGTATTTAATAATTGTTTTGCTCTGCTGGATAATTTGCCCAAATGACCCATTATTTAAGAAAATAAATCTTTAAAAAAACATTTTTGCTCAAAAAATTTTCATCCTGACAAAAAGTTAAATTATTTACAATAATCTATGCCAGAAAAGAAACTTAATTAAAACTTGATTAAGTTCCGTTTATTAATATTTTACATTTAATCTATATCGGGTATTTACTTGATTTTTAATCCCTTCATTTCAATACTGTAAAATATTAATAAACGGAACTTAATCAATATTTATTCAGCAACCTTTTAATTTGCAATTTTGTATAATAAGTAATAACCAAAAGTTATAAGTCTAAATTTTAAATCAAATACTTACAGGACACTCTCCCTCCCCCCTATGCAAAATTATATACTTTTATTATTTGAATATATGGGTATCGTATGAACAAGCTCATCAACAAATAAAAAGAATCTTGTTAAACTCAATATATAGTTTTTTATAATTTATTATCATCATATATAAAAAATAGAATGTGATATAAAGAGTATATAACACACTATACGGGGAGTACGCCCACCGCGTTATGCGAAATCTGCAGTGTTTGAAACTGCGTTATGCGGGGACTTCCTTTAAATGGGTGACAGATAATTTATTAATTTCAGACAAATACAAGATTAATCCACATTATTGTGATACTTCAAAACTTGAAATACGATAATACAACTGTGTCACATGTCAAAACGAACTTTGTTTGCTTGAATTGATTTAAAAATAAAAGTTTTATTTTTTTTTAAACCTTCCCTATTTGTTCTTTTTTTTTTTTTTTTTTTTGACTAAGACATAAAATATTTTTTAAAGCCAAGTTTTACAACTGACATCCCATACTTTAACTTTTCTTAAATTCAGCTTTTAATTGATCAGATGGAGTTGTACTAAGTAAACATTATAGTTTAGGATTTAGAGATTGTCCTCGTGAGCATGAAAAAAAAGTGTATGCTGGATACCAGCAAGATGTTATTGCTCGTATTAATTACTAGTGGTATTACCCAGCATTGCTCAGAGTAGTTAGGTTTCGGCTAAATGACAATTTTTTCTTTAACAATATAGAAGATCACTCTTCAAGAATTCTTCAATATTACTCTTCGTTTTTTATGAGCACAACAAATAAACCTAATTCATATTTATATGCATTCATATGTGTTATGACCTCAAGAATGAGGGAGTTATGAGTTTTTTTTATTATATATGTTGGGATGACAGATGAGTACTTTAGTCTTAAGAGCACTCATTATCAAAAACAAAACAAAAATTAATTTCATCATACAAGCATTTATATTTAATTATAATCTAAGCAAATACTAATATTATATATTAATCATGATATACATAAAAACCAACAGAAACATTTCTATTGTTAGACGTGCACACGCCTGCAATATTTAATTAATACGGCTTCATTGTTATTTCTTAGATGAAAATATATTTATGATATACATCATGGAGCACTTTATACATGCACCCTATGACTCGTTTTCTTATATTTATACAGACAGACAGACAAACTTTAATAATGTATATTTAATCCTATTTAATTTGAGAGCAAGGAGCACTATTGTTTTTATAGTGATCTTTGTCGGCAGATATGTGGTCTGTCATGTCAAAGCTGCCAACTTTAAGTTTCTTTTTGTTTTACACACACGAGGATTTTGACAATTTTCACATCTCTAATTTTATTATTATAATTATTGACCCTAGAAATTGTTTTAGCGTCAATATACATAGGTATTATGTATAAATTTCCATCCAATTATTTTCAACTTGAATAATCCATGGGGTAACTAACGCCTACCTATCTTTTTTAATTATATAGATATTAATGGTAAATTTTTAGAAGACAATGGAGGAAGAGATATAACTCTTATGGATGTACTCAGTACTCAACTCAATTTTAAACATGAGTCCGTAGATCCAGCAAAATTTGGAATCCGTCGAACCAGAGGATCAAAGTTTGACTCAAATCAATCCTTTCCGGGAATAATTGGAGCCTTACATAAAAGGCATGATGACTTTCACTTTTACTTGGGTAAGCGTAGGATTGTATCAGTCCTCAATATGGGACTCAAAATCGGTCCCGTCTTGTCCCTGTTATTGTTCCTTGAAAAACGTTTCAAATTTTGAAATGAGCTTACAGGGCATCATTTTTACTAACAAACACCCTTGTATTAATGTAAGCGGTATGCATTTATAAATAAAATATATTGGTTATATTAAATGCCACTCATATACTTCATATTGAAAGGACTTTGTTGATCAGTTCTCAATATGGGGGACTCTGAAATATCCCATATACCCCCCTTCCTTCTGAAAAATCTTCAACCAGACGTCATATATGTATTATCCATAGAGAAAGAAATACATAGAAAGGACAAGGAATGCAAATGTTTCAGTACTAGCTTCCAGTGAGCATACGTTCAAAGAAATGACGTCACAGTTGATTTTTAATAATATATATTTATTTTAATGGATTTATATCGGATCTGGCGGTGTCTTAGGTTAAGGAATCATGACTTGGACTGATCTCGGAGCATGAGTAATTGACTCAGAAGCATGATAACTTCGACTTGGTTTGATTGAGATCTGTAGTTCCAACTATATTTAATCTGGTCACGTATTAAAAAGTTGAACAATCAACTTCTTTCATTTAGCTGACGTTTAAAATAACATACCCCCTCATCGAGCTGCCGTTCATTTCTGTAGATTGAAAATTTTAACCAACTACTGCCTTGTTTTGCCAAACTGCCAATAAAAAATCCTTTGTCGCCTCTATGTATTTCTTTCTCTATAGTATGATACCATACACGTTTGGGAACCTTCGGAACAGTCCCATATATGAGAAAACATGCATTGCATTAACAAAACTGATTACCCTAAGTAAAAGAACAATTACTGTACCGGCATCATGTGCTTGGAACACGTTTGTTTACCCTCAGTTAGTGTTCAATTTGTTTTTCTCAGTTTTTGCACATATTTTGATATTAAATTATTTTATTATGACATTTAATATTAATTATAAGACCAAAGTCATAAAATTACCTGTATCTTGACGGAAACGTTATTATGATTTTTTTTCCTTTCTTTTTCATTACTTAGAAAATTAATAAATAGTTAAATATCATAAATAAATGAGAATTGAAATAGGAGAATCTCAAAATTCACCTTATACAAGAGTCAACTTATGGAAATGAACGAAAAGAGTTAAAAGAAAAATACACTACATCTGGGTTTACTTAAATAAGCGAGCCACGATACTCAATGACAAGGATTATTTTATTTCATAGGGGATACAACACAAACATATAATCGAAATAAGGCTGTGGGTTTTTCATTCTACGTTCTTGCTGATGCTGGAGCGTTTGTCACTGAAGGAAAAAAAAGATTTATTCCACCGGATTTATTGATTAAGTCCTTTAGTGTGAATATTTGGATAACTGTGGTTTGTGTCTATTTCGTCGGCAGCTTTATGATGTTTGTAACACACTCATTCTACCAAGGACAGTAGGTTCTGATGACACATAATTACATACAACAATACCCAGTTGAGTCACAATTCGATCAGTACAAGTTTTCCGCCAATTTTCACCAAATATTGCATAAAGAATAAAATGGGATGAGCTAACACCAAAAAAGTCATGATACTACTTCATTAACACAAAAATTTACATTGTTTTTTGTGCCAGCTGTCGATATTTCTGCTTCTTTCCCTTAATTAGTGTTCTGAACGTTGATTGGTATAATTTGAATTAGCTCTTGTCAAGCTGTGAACAATTCCAAACAATTATTGAATAATAATTCCATAGTAGGCATTAACTGCCTAACTATTAACTGATTTTGTATCTTTTTTTTTCTGTTTCTTTTTGGATAAAAAGTTGCATGATACTATAAAGGTAACGACAAGCAATATTGAACAAAAATCAATTAAACGTAGTGATGTAATATATTTTTTTCTATCGAAGTACAGCCAAATTTTTCATAAACATATTGTGATAAAATATAGGTTTTGTATTCAAATTTCTGGACAAATACTCAATAATTTTAGCTATAGTGCAGAATTTTTATTTTATTTGTCCGACTTAATTTGCCTCCGATATGGCCTTTCAATTACCCCAAGTGTTTTGGGTATTGTTGTAATGTAAAGTAGGGCTGTTTGATTTCATTTTTTTTTTCGAATTTCGATTATAACTGGGACAGATAAGTTGTCATGTATGTTATGAAAATTATATATACTAAATGTCATTGCCCTACGTGGCATTTTGTATCTTTAGGCGGCACATCTCGATAAAATTATGAAAAAGACAAAACCTCCCTTCTTAATAAATATAGATACTAAGGAGATATTTATCGATTCTATTTAAAATAATTATGATAGAATTTTTTAACCCATAAAAAGTGTTTATAAAGTTAGGAAAATTTAAAAATCCACGTATCATTTTCTACATTCCTCGAAAGAAAAGATTATTTGTCTCTCTATTTTTTCTCCAAAGGGTAGATTTATAAAAAAAACATTAGTAATATTTTGTATAGATTAGAATAATGTTTAGCATAAGTAGTTAATGCAAAATAATGACTAATAACTTTTGTCTCCTTCCAAATTTTGAACGAGACGTGCCACCTAGAGATGACCTTACAGGTAAATGAAATTTTGTATAGGTTATTTTTTTAATCGTATCACAACTTTTTCAAGATAGCCGTAATCGAATTTCGAAAAAAGTTTTAAGAAAAACCGCCCTAATGTACAAAGTTGTATAATTATTAATCTATACGAATATTTTCTTAAACTTTATTTATTCCTTAGTTTTAAAAGAGGGAATTTGATTGATCGAGGGAGTTCATCGGCTTTTCTCATGATTAAAATCTTTCTATCCCAGTCAGATAATTTTTTTACAGATACAAGAAAGGGGAGAGGAGACTCCTTGAGAATGATCATGGGTACTTTTTTAGTTATGGTCAATTGTACATTAGGTGCTTCATACTCTGGGATGATGGGTAAGTTCTTGATTTCTAAATCCTCAAAATCTAACACTGGAAAATATATATTTTAGCAGGGGTGTCCGCATGAATGGCTGGAGGGGGTGTAGTCTCCCTCCCCCCCCCAAAAAAAAATTAAGATTTATTTTCTTACAACAAATTTAAAAAATAATTTTTTTTTCTAAAAGAGTGGTTTCAAATTTTTTCAAAAAAGTTTAATATTTTAAATTTAATTTTAGAATTTTTTTTCCAAAACATTAAAATTTTGTCAGAATTACTATGGATTTTTGATCTTTTTTGTTAAAAAAAAAAATGATTTTTTACGAGGTGGATTTTTAAAAAAAATTCCAAAAACTAAGCCCTCACAAGATATAACCCTACGGACACTGCTATTTAGTTTGTTTGATTTTTCAATATATGGATTAAGCAAAAGTATAAATTATACTTCAGGATTTGAACAATTACGATTTATTTCCAGTGTCTTTCTTTTCAATACCATTTTACGCAAAGTCACTGAATTCATTGGAGGATTTGAATAATCAAATGAGTTTTACTAAGACAGAAAACTCAATGTCTTTGGGTAATATTAACATTATTTAGTCATCTAATTTATTTATTTCAAATAAGAAATTTACATAGGGGTGGAGTTTGGTGGTAATATTTACTTTTCTTAGAAAAAATATGGATTTTTTGAAAAAATAATAATATTGGAAATTTAATTTTTGAATTTCTTTAATTAGTTTTTTTGTGAATAACTATGGAATTAAGAAATTTTTTAAAGTTAAATACTTAAATTTTTTTTTTGAAAAAATTAAATTTTCTTTGAAAAGCTATAGATTTTTTAAATTTTTAATTAAATAATGAAAATTTACATAGGTGTCGTGGGAGGAAGTTCTAGCTATGGAATAATTAGCACTGGTGGAGGGATTTACAAAAAAATATGGAATAAAATGCAAAACCAGGAGCTTTATAGTCTAGATTCTGTTATTCAAGGACTTGAGAAAGTAATGGTGGATCCTAAATTTGCAGTATTTGCTGGAAGGCAAAAGCTACTTTTTGATACGATTCGACTTGGTGGAGAAAAAGTTTTTCATTTAAATGATTTTCCATTCTTCGTCAAGTATAAATGTGTGGCATTTCGAAACGGAAGTCCGCTACAAGAAATGTTTAATCATGTTATACTGCAGCTTCATGCTGGAGGGATTATTGATAAAATCACAAGAGTTAATATGATTTTAATATATGTATAGATACAATTTCACGTGACGTCATCATTTAGGGACTTTTACATGGGGTGGGCTGAAGGGACTCTAAAAAAATCACGGAATTTTTCCATTTTACTAGAAATTTCAATTTAATTTAATTTTAGGACTTTTTTTCGGAAAAAACTCCAAAAACCAAGGTTGGAAACCACTAATCCATACGCTATGGAGAGGTGGGGACTTGGATTCGAAAGTCATTTCATTTTTTTCACAGGATATATGTAAATTATTTAATTAATTATATTTAATTTTTTAAGAACTGGAACTAGACTCGATGAAAATATTCAAGGATTTGACTTGAACATTTGAGCAAAGAATTGAGACTTCCCTTGGACTTGCAGTTTAGGGACTTTTTCCTACCTCTGACAATATGTAATAAGTTATTTATTATGTATGCCACTAATTGACCATTTTTAGGATGAATATTTTGGAACCACTCGAAGGATTGGGGAATATGGGAAAATCTGGGAGGAAAAGTATGAAAAACAAAATGCGGTTGAGGATGTACAAGATGAAAGGATTACGAAAATAGCTATGAAACATATAAATGGAATTTTCTATGTCTTTAGTTTTGGTCTTGCATTCTCCTTTGTTGTTTTTCTAACATTTGAGATGAAATGTTTTTTGAATACGAAGATGTAAAAATAAATTTTAGCATAATATTTCATGCGTTCAATTTTGTTATCGTCTTTAAAATCTAACAGTTACTTTACTAACAATCAAAAATTTTGGATACTTATGTCAATAATACAATCAATTCTTTTATTTTGAGTGTTTTGGGGGGAACTCATTAATTGTATCCTTTTGATAGAAAAAGAATTTGAATATTATTTAAAAATAAACATTAAGAAAAAAAAAGTTAACGTCTTCTTACAATTTGTACCTATCAGGCATGTGAACGGACACACATAATTGAACGGTGTACGATGAACGGAACGGGTTTTTTTTAACGCTGAACACTAAAAATGAGACTTTAGCATTCTGTTCTAATATTTTATAGTAATTTTGGATGGAGTGTAGTTTTCCACTAGATAAGTATCCTGGAAACACGACTATAAAAATTTAGAGGCAATTCTTGAAATTGGGGAGGGACCTAAAGCCTTCATCCCTGCAGAAGCCCCTGATATTAATATTCATGCAAATGTGAATTAACCACTCTAAAAAGGACATACATAATTATTATGTATGTCCTTTTTACGTAGTAATAATTCAATTTTTCTTGTTCTCAATGAAACACATTCTCACACTTTTAATTATTTCTAGAGTACTTTAAACCAAAAAAAAAAAAAGTAAAGACACACCCAACATTTTTGCATGGGTTTAAAGTATTTCACATTGAGTGGATATTTGATTTATATATTATGTTTAACGTTACTGGAAGCAATCAAAGTTATTAGTATTTATATTAATCTTGGCTAAAATGTATTTTTTCAATGTTGCCTACATGTCAGGTTTTAGTTTAAAAAAACCTATTTATTGTTATGAAAAATACACGAATCATATAATCAGATATTCAAAGGTTCAATCATTTATATTTATAAAATGGCAATCAATATTTCAAAGAAATATTCCGGTCAATTATAGGATTTGAATTCAAATATCTGGAATGAATTGAGATAGTTGAGAGTAATAACTGTAGTTTAAGACCTCCGTCTTATCTATTTGATTTAATTTGGATCCAATATTGTCTCAGAAAGATAAATTATTAATTTCCTAATTCTATAAATGTCGCAGTGAATTTTGACTACTTTAAGTACAATTTGCGGTCCCTCCAAAGGATTAATCAGAATCATTGGTTCATTGAAATGAACTATAATTTGTATAAAATGTATTCCACATTCAATTAGGAGAAAAATTATTTTACCTTCCTTTTGGGTTGACATGCTACAAATATGCAATTTTATAACAATGACTCAGTACTATTAAGAGATGACGTAAGTACCTATAGTAGATTTTAATAATTAATGATGACTTAATTCCTCTATATTTACAAATTGCGATTAAGAAGATATTGATATGAATCACAACAGAGATAGCTAGTCTACTTCTGTGGAAATAAAATATTGTTATTTTTAGTGGGCCATTAGTTTTTTGAATTTTAGTTTGATTAATTTTTTTTTATGTTTCTCATGACCATTTCAGATAAAAAAAGCTCTGATGCCCCAGACATACATTGAAGGTTCTCGTTTTTCTAAGTTCAATCTAATTTAGCAATCTCATTTAGAGTATGGGACTTTTTTATGCCTCAAAAACTGGAAGGCCTCATTTAACGAGCGCGCTAGTGTATGTATGTATACTGAACGATTTTAGGAAAAAATGGCAACGGAAAAAATGGCAAGATAAAAAAA
Source organism: Lepeophtheirus salmonis (assembly GCF_016086655.4). Taxonomy (NCBI): domain Eukaryota; kingdom Metazoa; phylum Arthropoda; class Copepoda; order Siphonostomatoida; family Caligidae; genus Lepeophtheirus; species Lepeophtheirus salmonis. The sequence goes on from NC_052131.2 coordinate 35,762,916, forward strand.
AGGAAAAGTGTCTAAATGGAAAAAATGGCAAGTTCTTTTAAACTGATATAATATCTATCTCCAATATAATATCTAATTAGAGAAAATAACTATAAACAAACACGACAGTGGTTCCAATGGATGTAGTGCTAATCACTTAATTCTCCGTTATTAATTACAATATCATTAGACATGATGGACTATTCATATAGGACAAGACTCTTGGATTGACGAACAAGCATTTGCAAAATACTAGGCAAGTGCAGCGATTTCCACTTCGTTATGATCCATGATATGTCAGAAGAAGAGGTGTTTGGCTGTGGAGCGACAAACCACTGAGAGGAGTCGGGCAGGTAGACAAAGGTCGAGTCATTGGAGAGTGCGAGGAAAACTATAAAGCTCAGTACAGTTGGAGCAATCTGAAATTGCAATAGAACGATGGTCTTCGTCTCTTGAACAGAACGCCAAATTAGCGGAACACTTACTAACCTGGTACCTATATAAAATGATCATTGGAATTATTCATTTATCTTTTCTATGAGTATTATGAATTCCTATGAAGTTGTAGGTATGTTAACAAAGTAGAAGGCGCCACCAATAATTTCTTCACAAGGAAATTATGTAGTTGTACCATATGATTCATTTTCAAACCGGTTCTTTTACGAATATTTGATTATTGAATGATTAAACATTATTTGATTTGAATATCGTATTTTGGCAATGTTTCGCAAAAGTGGTTTATACTTATTGAGTTTAACGTTTACATAAAGATCCCAGCCACATCACTGCCCAAAAAAATATTCAATTCCGTGAGATATAACTATACTATTAAGTCAATTAAAGTAGTTCCTTCAAATTCTTGTCATGGATAGCTTTTATGTTTCGACTTCCAAGTCTCTCCAGTTAACTAGTAGTTGTTTTTTTACTACATCTTACGTATGTAGTAGGGTTTTATCTATTATCTGTCTAAATTTCAGCATACTTTATACTGGTTATTGACCACCCTCAGGTCGTCCGCAAACCAGGGCCATAATTATTTAAGTTCAATTTTTTTTTTTTTTTTTTTTTTCGTTTATTACAAAAGTTTTGATATAATTGAACAATGTCTCCTTCTAAGATGAGGAAAATGCCTGAAAGTGCTATTCGAAAGACTGGAATCGCTAAAAAGGTTATTTTTCAACATTTTAACTCATTTCCATAGTCAAGCCAGGATCTCAGAAATAGACACATTATTTATGTCTATGAAACATCTGGAAACTAAAGTACAATGAAAGCTTCACGAAAGTTGAAGGAAATATGCGATTATCATTTTTTTTTTTTTTTTCCCGGAGTTTCAAAGAATGGTACCATACATTATTTAGAAAAGATGGATACTCCACTTAGAGAAGACATCGTAACAAAAAATGTAAAATTTACAAGAATGTACAAAAAAATTTATAGTTTTGTAATAAATTAGTATTTAATTCTTTGTAAATAGAGATTATGACTCAATTAATATTTTTTAAACTACATAAATAATAAATTAATATAGATTTCTAAGAATTTTATTTTTTCTTTAAGGTTATTTATTATTACTATTAATAAATATGCGTCATGTTTATAATGATTTCGGACATCGTTTTCAAATTTGCAGCGCCAACTAGTGTTCAAATAGATGAAACATACACAAGTTGTTCATAAAGAAAGGGAGAGGATTAAGAGGAAATATTTTTACTTTTTGCAAAGAAAAATTGCAATTACTCGGGTGATATCCAACCAATTATGTTAATTCTGGTGCCATTGCATTATACAGTTAAAATTTCATAATTGATATTATATAAAAAATGCAAAAATATACTGTTTTAATAATTTTGTTAACCCCTAGAAGTTGATAACAAAAAATTGAAGAAAAGATTCATTTCATGCGGATTTTTGACTTGATGTAAAAATATGGTATCAGAGAGAATGACGACTATAACTATTAAAGTTACCGAGTGTGGTTAATTATAATCTGAACACTTTAAATTATAAACTTCAACAAGATATAAATTATAAACTTCAACAAGATATAAATTATAAACTTCAACAAGATATAAATAATAAACTTCAAGATTGCGTGATAAATTAAAGGATACGACGTGTGAGAAAGAAGGAATTATTTATATAGTAATACCCCATTTACTTATAATTCAAGCCATGTCCAGGTATCATAGTATGTAGGGAGTTTCATTTCATGACCCTCTTATTAAAATTCCCCACATATATACAAAATAATATCTGTTAGTATATAGCACTAAAAGTCTCGAACAGTTATGTACATCTACAAAATCAATTATCTGATATTGATTTCATACTTTTATAATACTCTTTGCTCTCTACAGTTTTCTCAAGAGGGAGTGAGAATATTATTGTGGTTTTTTGATACATTTATATTAAAGGATGTGCTTATTTTCTAAATTGCGGCAAGAGTAAAACCCACGACTGAAAGAATGTCAACAAAAATATATTAATTTGTAGAGGCGATATATCTGCTTACAATGAGCGACATAGGCTTGATGACACGTAATAAAGGGATCTATATAAAGAAAAAACAGTTGATGCATGTGCTCTTTTTTCATTTTTTTGTTCATTATATAATAAGTCGTGGGCGTGTCAACATCTCCCTCTTAAAGAAGAATCCTTGCCTATCTTTGCTGTAAATTAATTTAAAAATGAATTATTAAAAAAAAACACTTATCACAAACTAGGATCTTAATTCAGTAATACCATATGAGTTACTCCCGCCCACTCCTTGCGCTCTTACACAAATCCTATCTCTACGGATACCCTAGAACTGTCAAAATAGGGAGGAATAATTTATACGAGCATTCATATTTTGCTCGTACCATACCATTATTTTTTTTTTTTTTTAATTTACGCTCAGCATAATTTGGCCAATATTAACATTACTATAATTATATAGTTATTTATTGTTGAGTAGGATTTAACACGTGTGTAAGATTAATAAAAGTACCAAACTCAATTCTAGGGATTTCCATGGTAGTAGAAGTTATCTTGGCGTCAAGAAACAACTTTAATTTCTGAATACATTATTGATAAAACATTTTTAAAGCAAGTTGGTGGATAATAAATTTAAGTGCTTTAAAAATGACAAGATCGAAGAAAAGTAATACCCTTGACTTTAAAGCATACAAATTATAAAAGTCAATGAGATAAAAAATTGGTAGGAGGGGGAATACAGCCTAAAATCTCATCTATCCTCGTTGAAAAAGAAAAAATTTCCTGCTTAAAAACATGTAGACTTGATTAAAATGTCAAAGTGGTAGAAATGACGTGACAAGGAACGTATGACAAAAAAATTAAAATAGAATATTTTTCTTCATTAAATGAAAAATGGAACATTTATTTTAAAAAGGCCATAAAAAGGGGTGGCCTCATATAAAAAATTAAACCTTAAAAACCTCATTTTCTTTTACAAAAACCCTCATTAAATGTGGGAAAAATTTAGTAAAAAAGGTCACTTGTAAACATTTTTAGGGGAGTAACAAAAAAAAAAACACTTGGGGAGGAGGGTAAAAATTATGTGAAAAAAACAAACATTGTGGTTTATTAAAAACCCCTTATTATTGTTCTGAAAGCTGATTGGTTACATTCGAATTAGCTCTTTTTAAGCTGTAAATAATTATCAACAACAGTTATCAAATAATATTTTCATAGTCCGTAAGAATTGGCAAACCACCGACTGATTTTGGACATGTTTTTTTCTTTCTTTTCGGAAAAGAGGTTCGAAGATAAAGATAATGACGTGCAATATTGAAAAAAACAAGGAATAAATTTTGTTTTTATCAGCAAAAAATTAGCTTTTATTGGATAAAATTTAATATGCGGAATGTGTAAAAGAAAAATTACTTGTCTGATCCCCCCCCACCGGAAAAAAATTCCTCCGGACTTAATGTCACATATATGTTTATTCCATTTTATTTTATACCGAGTGGTCTATTATAATCTGAACACTTTGAATTTTAAACTTCAGCAAGATATAATTCATTAATTAACTATAGAATTTCAACAAAATTAGTAATATAAGTAGATGTGTGCCAGAACTCTCTTAATCATTAATGTAGTTGTCTTTAGTGGCAATGATGGCTTCCAGGCGGCGGTTTAGGGTCTGGGATCCACTGCAGTGGTACCCCAGTACTTGCTGACAGTGGCTTTGAGGGCCTTGGTGTTTCGAATACGGATACTTTTGGTCTTCCTATAGACATTCACCCGAAAGGTGTAGTCAATGGGGTTGGCATCAGATCTATAGAGAGGGCCATAAGTGTCAAAAAGACCTCAAAATAACTTAAAAGACTAATTTAGAAGAGTCTTGCTACGGAGGAGATTAGTTTTTTTTTAGTTTTTTTATTTTTTTTATTGCTAGTGTCAAAAGTGGTCACTACCACCACAAGGTTCTTTTCACCCACTTTTTTTATAGCTGTCTAGAGAGTCTGGTGTGAAATCACGAAATCTCTTGCGTGGGCTTTCATAGACTGAAGGGGATTGGCCAGGGCTGTTTTCTTTTTCTTTTCTTGGTGACGACATAGAGACTACTTGGAGTGCAAGAATGGAAATTCGTTGATCAAATTCAAATGTCATTTTCTCGACTTGTACGTAAGCTGGAGAGCTCAAATTTACTTTGTTTTGTAACTAACTGTTTACGCTTAAATATATCAGAATATGAATTAATTTCAATCACTCAACCTCTATTAATTATTGAATTGGTAAGTGTACAGATTTCAATAAACCACTCGGTACAGCCCAATATTTCATTTACATTTGAACTGTATTTAAATTTATGGGATGAATTGAAATACCCATGAATACAAATCTAATCCAGGTTTGGTTTTGGAGAAAAAGCATTTAGGTTTGTTTTTGTGTTGACAAGTCATAAATTTTAGTAAATATAGGGAGATACTCCCTGATTAGTAGCACTGACAATTTGAATAATTAGGATTCAATAGTCCAAAAATCCCTTCTGAGATATTTATTATAACATCATGTACATTAAGGAAGTTCACGAAACCTATGTGTGCATAGGTACATGTCATTTCTTACATCTGTGATATTAAATATAAATTAAGAGTACATAAGTGATTTTCTACCTATTCATTTGATTAAATAGTGATATAAAAGGATGTTAACTCATTTGAGGATTTTGATTAACTTTTGACTGCCTGGATCTCTCCTTTTCTTCGTTGGAAAGTTATCAAGGGATTCAAGAATTAAGAAGTTTCAGCTATTCCTTTGTCTTCTACTAATTGTAATAAAATAAATAGATACATAGAACGGAACTTTTCGTATTTCAATATCGATCAACCTCTCTCTACATAGATATAATATGTATATAAATACATATATTATTTTATGTATAAATATGGAGGATGATTCTAATATCGACCCAACAATGGGACTGAAATGGAAAACCATCACTTACAAAAACTGGGGGAAGAGGGTTCGATCCTAATACAATGTCCTAAAGGAAGAATAAAAAAGGGACTCGAAAGAGGCCAATAACAAGAAAAGTCCTGTTATAAAAAAAAGGTTGAACTTGCAAAATCTGAAGTTACATACTTTGGTGAGGTACTTTATATATGCGTAGACCCACTAGCATTTGAAAGCTGTAATTGATAGGCTTCACTATCAGAATAGCCTCAGCAGGAAAGTTACGTTTCCAAAACCCAAGGAAAGCACCCTTTCATCCAACAACATAAATAAATGTAGAGGGGGATACCATAAAATCAAATCAAGGAGATGATAATAAATCAAAAACAACTTGTGACATTAGCACAAAAGATTATACTGCCACTAGCAAACAAGATAATACTGAAGTTAGTAAATAAACTGAGATTGATAGTGGCGGCAACAATCAATAGATGTCAAACTGATGCTGATTGTAGAAGGACTGAAGCTCTCAATGAAGATGACGGACCCAAAAGAACAAAAACAACAGTACGGAAAAAGTCGATCAGGACCCAAAGATGGAAGTTAAAAACCCAACTAGGAAGAGTCCGAAAAAGCAATCCAAGATAAACAAGTTCTTTGATAGTGCTGGAGAAGAATGGATCAAGCTACAAAAACCACCCAAAAAAAAGTAATGATTAGCTGTTCCTATACTAACACTCAACAATCTAAAGCAACAAACTCGGAGCTCAAATTGCGAACATCACAAATCTAATAACTGAGCCATATCTCAGTAATGACACAACGAAAAGTATTGCTCTTAGAGGATTTACAATCCACGCCTCAAATCCAAGGGCTTGCATACGATTTGCTAACCCTTTGCATGTATGGTCAGTTCTAGAATTTTTTGACAGGGACCTTTTGCACAATATGTATGAAAATAGATGGGCTAGTAACGTATATCTCTGTTGCTTACCTTGACCAACTATTACCTATTGAGAATGAAGCATTGATACGTCTCATTAAGCATTGTGAACAAGAGCAAAAGCCACTTCTCTTAGTTATGGAATGCCCACAATCAACTATGTGGTAGTAGAGAAACTGATATAAGAGGAGAGTCTCTGAAAAACATCATTGATGAAAACAATCTGACTGTTTTAGGGAACGAGCCTACTTTCATCATCCAACGAGCCAGTTCAACCATCGATATCACAATTGTGAAACAACAGGCATTCAACAACTTCGAGATAACAGTGTAGCATGTAGATCTTAGACCATCAATGTCTGACTATAAATATATAGTTTTTGGATTTAGCAAATACATGCCAATCGCGAAGTAATCAAGAAATTTTAGAAAAGTTAACTGGGACATGTTCAGGTCCCACACAGAATCAGCATAATTACCAGTCATAGGTTCAAACCCAAATGTAATTTATGAGTGTGCTGAATCGCTTAACAAGGCTATCAACATGGCATTAGATATTGGGTGTCCAAAAAGAAAAACTATCGAGCAAAATCAATTCCCCAGTGAACCAAACATCTTGCCAGCCTAAGGTATAAACTCAGCAACCTCGAACCAATGCGTTATTGTAGTTCCCACAGAGATGAATACTTGCAGTTACAAATGTAAATTTACATTTCTCTCAAGAAGTTGACGACATGAATTATGAAATAGAAAGTATATATAAAAACAGTGTTGAAACTTTTGACTTCAACAAATTTTGATAAGGAGAAAATGTAGGTATAAACCAACATGAACTTCATCTTGAGTATTGTCAATCGCTTTGGTTGAATAGCAATCGGTCAATTTAATAGGATCTTCATATGCATTTTTTACTCTTTCATTGCTTTTTCGTATGATTTAGGAGATGAAGCAGAGTATACTGAGACTAATGAAAGAGCAGGTTCTTTTAAGCAATCTTTTAGTTTTTAAAATATGATTGTTTCATTGTAACCCGGCATCTATTTCATGTCTTTAACGAGGTTATTCTAAGATGATTTCCAATTGGAAAATTGGAAAAACACGTTTTCGTCTTTAGGGTTGCCTTAAAACTTTTCTATTAAATTCCCAGCATTAAAATGTACATGCAATGCCATGTCTTTATTGTAATAGAGTTACAGTTGAATTAACAGGGTCCTAAATTTTTGGTGTTAGTTTCAAGTGAATAATTAGTTTTTTTTGTAACCTCATATTCTAAATTAGCAATTGCTGTGTGAAATTGTTCAATTATTTCGAAATATTTTTCTGGGAGTGGATCTGCCGTGGGTTTATATCACAACTCAGCTGTTTTAGAGAAGGATTCTTCCAACCTTTTTTAGTTTGCTGATTCCAAGTTCCTAATTAATTTTTTAATAATCTTGCCTCTCCTTCAGCACTTAGGTAATTGTGTGCTTTTTCTTCCAATTTTTTGAAATTCTCTAGTATTTGACCCAGAAGCTGTGTACTAATTTGAATTTCTTGATGTAACAACTTTTCTTTCCTCCATCTTTTAGCTATTTTTTCTTTCGAAATAACTATTTCTGATTTAATTTTTACTTCATTAACCCCTTCGTTTGTCGGGTCGTTATCTTGGAAGAATTTTTTCCATAACGGGAAGAGGGTTTTTAGTTCTTGTTCCCCCTCCACATCTTCTTCGTGAGTTGGGATTAGTTGTTCCCAGATCTCCGAAGATTCCTCTATTTGGGTGGAGTTTCTAATATTCTCCATTTTGAGACTTTTTTTATAAGAAAATGATAAATATACTAATGCTTGGGACGGGTTGAAAATTTTCAACTTATTCGTCTATTTGTACGCTCCTTACAAATTCCAAGTGATTTCTACTTGTTTGCACAACTGAACGAGAATAGAACTTCTATAGGTGCTTTAGACCTGATGAACAAGTTATTAATTGAGACGTATCAGCTTATTCAAGTTTAACGCATTGATATTTTGATAAGATTTTGGCTATTATCTCTGATTTGAGGTCAGTATTCCGTTGTTATTTTAAATTAACGGAATACTATATCGTATATTGTTATAAAATACCACAATGATTACTTGGATTTTCTTTAAGCGTCTCTAGGCTTCAAAGGACTTTAGGATAATATAAATCTAAAAATATCAGATTAGTCCTTAATTTCATCGATAAACCTTGATCCAACTTAGGTTCTAAGTTGGATCAAGGACCATCTGAGGATTTAAGCCTCTCTCAAGAATCAAGGATTGTTTAAATAAGTGGACTATATAACTGAGTCTATAATAAAACACTAAATAATGATGAAGTACGTGCGTATGGTTTGACTCATATATATTTCGAATGAATAATATAATAAAGTAGAATATGAAAAAACTTCCATCTTTTGGAGGGAAAAAATGTGTGAATATAATCAAGATTGCCAATAGGTGATAATATGGCCAGATATGGATCCTTCCACTTAAAGTGTACACACTTTTTTGCAATTTAAGGCATAACTATTGCAAATTTTGAACTAAGAACTTAGAAATTCCTGAAGTAGTCGTTTGGCATTGACTCCTGTTACACAACATAGAGTATACAAGTGGTCTTCGAACAAACTGTGTAGTTCATCCTCGTGACCTTCAAGTTTTATTGAAGATACCAATCGCTGAACTTCTCTCCGCTATTCTGGTTGTATCTAAATACATTGAAATATATTATTACGTTATTTAATACATCCGCCATTAAGCGCTTTCAACCACATCATAATTTGCATTATAGTTGAAGAAAAGACAATTGGGTTAGTCAAAGTTGATACTAGTTGCATATGTACTATATATTGGCCGTGATAAAAGGTTGTTGTTGTTTTTTTTGTATTTTTCTCAACGAGGCATAATAGAAAACGTATCAGGAGGATTCCTCTTGAACATTTAAGCCTTTCACGGTTTTGCCTTATACATTTTCGCCTATTGACGCTTCCACCTTGAGGTGTTTTCACCCGGTACTGTTTAGCCTAGCGCCGTTTTCGCCTTGAGACTTTTTTGCCTGAGATAATAATAAAGGGAATACTAGTTTTTTTACTTATATATTTATTTTGAATTTTTATCGTTGTATTCCAGCTTTGAGAAATTAGAAACAAAAATGTAAACAAGCTAGATAATTTGTAAAACAATTTTTCAAACCTTACATAATTATATATAAATAACATGTAGGTTTCAATGCATTGGGAAGGAATCACAGAATGGTACTGCTACGTTCCTTTGCTAAGAATCATTAGCATTTATATACAGTCCATTTCTTCACCAGAGTGCCATGAAGAGATATTGAAATCTATACTTTCATCAAGGATTGTACAAGAGTTATAGATCAAGATGGGGCCCTCGTTCATGAAAGTCTACATGTATTTGGAATATGATATATTTATATATTATATCAACATACTTCATTAACTTATCAGTTATTACAATCATAGATTTTTCTGTGCTCGCTTCGACCCTTCACTTGTGTTTCCCTCCCTGTGCCTCGGGAGTAAATTATCTTGGAGTCTTGTGTGTTTATATCTTATGCATATTTTGTGATTATATATGGCAATTAACCATCTTCCTATTACTGTGAGGGTTTTTGATCCTAACGAATGGAAGAAAAGCATAATTTCAAAATCCTTCCTATATAAAGCATCCTTTTTAGTGGTTGATAAATAGTAAATACAAGAGCCCGATGGATTTGTAGAGTTGTCGAGCTTTGAGAATTGAATAGGCTAAGGAGATCTTCACAGTTTGCGTGATTCCTTCCCAATGCTTTGAAACCTACTTATTATTTATATATATGGAAGAATGGAAGAATCAGTCACTGTGGTTGCGACTTCTCATCTTGAAGATCCTCGTATTAAGAATAAATTCATCATTGTGAATACTATAATATAGTGTACAGATAGGAACAGATGGAGGTTCTCATCCTCTCAATTGAATATTGTCCTGCTAAAGACAAATTCACTTTTAATGACACTCTAATAAGTCTCTTTCATTAATCATTGATTTAAGTTCTTCAATATCCTCGACGTACGAAAGAAGCAAATTAATCATATCATCTCTATCAACATGATCCTAATGGTTAAAATTATTTCTCTTTTACATGAAGGCCAGATGTGTTTATAAATAGAGGATTTTCTTGATCATGGATGCCATATATGTTGTATATTATTGAAAAATCTAAATGTTATTTTAAAAAATTATATATCTAATATTACAAGATAAAAAATGATTACTGAAAGCATGACATCAAGTTCTGTCAGTTAAACAATGAAATTAAACTCCAGCTGGGATTGAATTAAAAATAAATGATACATTACATTGATATAATCTTAGTTTGATAGTTTCTTCTCTATTCATTTCATGTTTTTGTTCTTTTTTAAATATTCATTTATTATTGTTCACATCTTGTCAAACTAAAGAGACCATAAGGAAAACAGGTATCATGTATATCAATCAGGAAGGTTTTTCCTTATCTCTCATTCTAATTCGTATAAACTTCAGTAAATGTGCTATTTCATGCCTTGCGCATTGTTATCCCGTCTTTTGACTAAGATTCATCTAATTTAATTTAATACTAGTCAACGTTTCGGACAGGGTTATGTATTTTTCTTTAGAATAAGCAAGAAAAATAAACTATTAATTAAAACCATAGTTCATAGTCCCCTCTTTCCTTGAACTGGGTTTATAACTTGATGTGTCAAATATATATATATATATAAATCACACTTTTAACCTTAAGAGCAGAGATTCAAATAAAATGATCTCCTGGAATGTTAAAAAAAAAAAAAAAAAAAAAAAAAAAAAAAATGTTATCTTGATAATCGTTGTGATGACGTTTCATTAAATTAGCTGCAAGTAGCTATGACTTATGAGATACAGGAAATAAACACAAATAGCCACTCCATATCTAGCAATGGTCAATGATATAGGCAGAAAAATGCCATTAATGTAATTTCTTTGATTTCTTTTAGCTGGCCCGTTTTTTTTGGAATGGGTAATCTGAAGAAGGAATTTTCTTTTCCTTAGCTCCTGTTATTTAATTCCTGAGTAGTGAACTTCCTTTCCTAAATAGATTCAATTATATTCAAAACAAGATTGAACATTCCCGTCTGCTCATAAAAGACGGAGTGTAATCCTGAGGATTTGTTGCTGAGTTATAAATGTAAGTTCTTGTTGGACTCAGAGTAGAACTTTCAGGTTTTTTTTTAGTATGCCCATTATATGCACGATTTTCATCACAAAACATTACAGCGATGTCAATCTTCAATTATACTCTAAGTACACAATGACTTTTACTTATAACTCCACAACAAATCATCAGAATTATTCTTTCTTTTCACAAACTTGTGATTATTTTATTATTATTGTTCTCTCTTCAATAATAACACAATAAGGATGATAGCTTTGGTAAATAACAAAAATAAGTTTATGTATCAATTACATTAAATTCAAATTTTTTAACTTCTGCTTAAGAGTATATTTAGTACTAACATGTACTTTGTACGTGACTTGTCTAGTCAAACTATTTATACTAACATATTAAATTCAAATATGTTCTTCTATATATTGTAACAAGATGTTTTTGATCACATTTGGAGTATTGTTTATAATTATTACTTGTTATATTGTCCAATACTATTGGAATAAAAGACATCTTCCTCCTGGACTTCCTTCACTTCCTTTACTTGGATCTATACCATTTTTACAATGTCAGGGATTAATGGGGATTTTGGATCCGTCACTCATGCTAAAATATGGAAAATTATACACAATTGATGTTATATGGAATCGTATCATTGTCATAAATGACTTTTCTTTGGCTAAAGTAAGACCATTTAATACTTTATTTTGATAAGGGGTCATGTGCAAACTATATACGCAAGTTTTTTCTAATTATGCCCCACACCCTCCTCCATGTTTGCGTTTGGTACAAATCAAGTGCACCTGAACCATACGATGGTGGTTTGGAAAGTTTCTGACCCAACAAAGAAACAAGACATTTTTCAAAAAAAAGTATCCTTGTAACTCAACACATTTATCCCAGCCATGTTTTCATCACTGTCCAATTAGTACTCTGCCTTTTTTTCAGCAAAATAATTGATCACGAGACACTTTTTGTGTTTGGCTGAATTATTCCGATTTGGATTGACTTGGAGGCGTCAAATTTTAGCACATGAAGTCTTTATACGTCTGTTATTGTTTGAATCTATTTAAAGGTTAAATTTTCAAAAAAAAAAAAAATAATAATAATAACGACAGCTCGATACTTGATTTTTTCCATTTCCACTAAACACTCACGTCAACTCACTCAAACGACTGTTACATAACAGCTGCGCGTCAAAAATGGCTGAAACTTTGTTGAGTAACTGTCTAAAGATGCTGGATAGATGTAACTAGCTTTTATTTCAGAGGGCTGACATATTCACGTTGAGTCCGAAACTTTTCAGAATTTTCATCACTATTGTACTCGGCCGGTTCCGTAGTGAATTATCGTGAGTCGAGTAAGGAAGTCTCAAAGAAATAAATTTGCCATATTTTATATTTTTACTCTCCTTAATTCCCGAGGAGATAATATCAAATGATTAAGTAACTACAAGTGAGTGTCCTCAGGAAAAACAGAGATGAATACTGGAGATTTGTTGGGATTTATCTTCTATATTATCTAAGTAAAATTGCCATTTCGTCGGTGCCTAATAACTACAGACAATGCCGAGTACTATTGCTAGTAAGTAATAATTGGTTGGGGAAAAAGTAATTTCGTATTTTTGGCTTTTTGGGTTTATTTCAATGCTTCATAAGAAGTGTTACAATCATCCGATTTAAGCTTGTAAATATGTCCTGTTCTGTTCGATAACTTGTTAAAACAAGAATTCAACTTCATAACTACCTATTTGTAGAAGCCATTGTCCCTATTGGCAAAAAAACTCGGACAACCATTTTTCAAAGACCTCTATTAAGGTCAAATTTGTACCCCATGCGCGTTAGCTGTAGACAGGAACAGGCAGTAGTCACTTGGTACTAGATCTGGACGGTATCCAGGAGATTCCAGAGCGTCATCTAAGATGTGTACGGACTGGTGTTGTTGTTATGATGTCTTCTTGTCTGCTATTTACCAATGCTGGGTGCTTCTGTTCTATCGTCAGCTTTAAACGGTCGAGTTGTTCACAGTAGTGATTAGAATTGAGGTAAAAAATTAGGAAAAAATTATCGCTCGAACCACTTTTTTGTAACATAAACAGAAACAGTATTTATATTGCAAATTTTCTTGGTTGCTTTCGACTCTTTTTTACTTTCAGGTAGTAAAAATGTAAAATATGGTGGATTTCTTCCTTTAAGACCTTCATACTTAACGGACGATAGCTGACAACTGAAATGGTCAAGCGCAATACTGTTTGTATACTGTTTCGTTTGTAGTATACACTCACCTTTACAATACCCCCAAAATTTAATAACTACTTATAAAAATAGAAATATTTAAATAACATTACATTTTAAAGTTATCCGCAATGTAACAAGTCTCCTCCGTAACAAGTATTATCACTCTGCCCTATAAATGATAAAAAAGAAGATGCTAATTACACCCTTGCATGTAACTAATCAAAAGTTCATCAAAATATCGATTTCTTCATCTTTAAGACATCAAAACTCAGAGTTGGATCGAGTTACATACCTAATATTTTCTATTTCTAAGCAGGGTAAAAAAATACCAAATTTCAGGCATTACAAGTTTCTCGTAAAAGGATTGATATAATGATATTTTTTTTAATGACTTCTTGTGTCTTGTCCATAGAATCTTTTCAATCGTGATGATATGTCTGGTAGAATTCAAATGTATTATGAAACATATGTGAAAGGGTATAATGGCATTGCCTATGGAATTGCAAGTTCAGAAGGTATACTTTGGCAGAATCAAAGAAGATTCTCTTTAATGAAGCTTAAAAACCTTGGATTTGGAAAGAAAAGCATAGAAATTATTATATATGAACAAATTATAAATTTGTTCGAAATGATTGGTGAGTATTATGCTGTTATATTTTTCTGAACGCTTAATTAACTCATTACTATATGATGTACATTCGTTTTAGAAACGCAAAAGGATTCGTTTAACGATTTGTTCATAAAAGATATATTCACCATACCAGTAGTGAATGTTCTCTGGAAAATAGTCGCTTCTAAAAGCTACGATTGGAGAAATAGTGGCGAAAGAAAAGTCCTAGCAGCTGTTAACGAAGTTTTTGGAGCTGCATATGAAACTAATTTTTTCTTGGAAAAGTTTCGTCATTTTTTACCTTACGACATTGCTGATAAGTCCACTTTGAAACTACGGCAAATAATGGAGGAATTGATTGATGAACATACACAAAACCTTGATGAGAATTCACCCAATGATTTTATGGATGTATATTTAATTGAAATGAAGAAAAATGTAGATTCTACTTTTTCAAAGAAGCAACTTGCATCATTATGTATTGATCTATTTTTAGCTGGTGCCGAAACAACAAATACTACTTTAGTTTGGGCACTTTTGTACATGTCATTGTACGAAGGGGTCCAAGAAAAATGCGCAGAAGAGATAAATAGTGTCCTGGGCTCACGAATGCCTCAAGAGGAAGATATGAAAAATCTTCCTTACACAATAGCAACACTGAATGAAATTCAGAGATTGTGTAATACTGCTCCGGCTAGTCTACCCCATAAGAATTTGAAAGATATCAAGATAGGTGACTATGTTGTTCCAAAAGGAACATTATTCCTTGCCAATCTGATTGGATTTCATCATGATCCTAATATATTTGAAAACCCTCAACAATTTAATCCAGATCGATGGCTTCATTATAAATCATGTCCTCAGCAATTTGTACCATTTGGATTTGGTAAAAGGATCTGTATGGGAGTATCCTTAGCCAAGAAAGAACTGTATTATTTCTTTGTAATGCTTATTAAAATGTTCATCATACGTGTTCCTCTATACCATAAAAGACCTGATCCGAATGAAACTAATGTTAGTCTGACAAAATCTCCTTCTCCATTCTATGTTAATATAACTAAACGAGATGTATAATACCATAATGAATAATTTACAATTTTTCACAGGTCTTAAACAGAAATTCAACTACTGCAATATTATATTTTTATAATTTGTAAATCATACAAAAGGTATTGAATATTTCAAATCTCCATATTTCACAAATATGGATGCTTATATTAGTATATCAATGTGAGTAAAAATATCATTTTTTCAATATATATATTTACTAATTTTTACTTCTGTATGTTCTTTATCACTGAATTGTATTTAAACTCCTAGATAAAAATCCAAGATATTCATTAATAAATAGTTTCGATTATTTTAAGAAATTAATTCGTTCTAATAAAAAAAAAGTAAATTAATTACTATAATGTGAACAGATGAAATTAAGAGACAAAGTAACTGCGCAGAAGGGAGTGGGTTTGATATTCCGAATATAAGCTATGATAAAGTACTTAAATTATGTATGCCAAATGCAAACATCGGGAGGGGGGAGAGAAGGGTGGACAAAAACTTGTAGCCATAGTTCCTAATTCAAAATGTGCTCAAATATCGGAAGATTTTAGTTTAAAGTCTCTAAACCTTATTTATAGTTATTAATGTAGGATATTATAGTGATCATTTACAGGGGGCGATGCTCCTCGCAGTTTTGGAAACAAGAAAAATACCGGGACTTTTTTAGTAAAAAAATTTTACCCGTAAAATGGAAGAAATTATTTTTCTAAGTCAACTTTTTATTAATTTCCTTTTTTTAAGAAGTATGGTTAGGCAATAAAAAAATTTTATTCATCATAAATTGTATAAAATAATCTATGCCAGACAAAACTTCCTGTGCCAATTGTATATAGCAACATTTACCCCATAAAGAAGAGGGGTGATTATCTTTTTGTACTTAAATTATAACAAACACTGGGAGGGGGAGAAGGGTGATAAAGTCTACATTAAAAATTTGTTCATTAATATTTTTTTACATTTCATAAATTTTAAAATACAAAAGTCTTCGTTTTCCTCATTCATTGCGTAATGTCCCTCGTAAGATAGGACGGGGCATCTATTGAAGATATGGTCTGCACTTTGCAGTTCTTCTATACTGACATTGCACGTTGAGCTTATGTCTTTCCACTTGCTTAGGTGGGCCAGAAAAGGACCATGTTCAGTGTAAGCTTGTACAATGAGTCTCAATTTTTCTCTTCCGAGCTTGATAACCTTCGACTTCGGTTAATTAAGCATAGTATGCGTATGTTTCATACTTTGATCTTTTTATATCGGTCACACCAATATTGATAGAAGAATTTATGAATTACCTGGTATTGACGTCCCAATAGTAAAGGGGTTTTGGCTCTCAGTACCCCTCTTCGCAAGATGGTCTGCAAATTCATTTTCTGTAATGTCAGAATGTCCTTTGCACCGTTCTAGATATATATTTTTCTCACTCATTCCTTTGATGATGGTTTCTTTACATTTTAAAACTTCTTTACTAGTTTTAAGTGGATTAAAGATTGCAGCAATTGCTGATTGGGAGTCCGATCTGATTATTACATTATTCAGTGTTTTTTCGTACTTAAGAAGAGCTTCTACACCTTGTGTTATCGCAAAAAATCTCTGCTTGAAACACAGAAGCCTCTTTATTCAATGAAGCCATTGAATAATAAATTGATGAATCACCTTTGGGGATGGCCCATCTAGCCCCAATGATTCCGTATTCGTCTTTAGACCTGTCCGTATAGATGATCGCGTTAGGATTCTTAATCTGACTATTATCTATCCAAATGCGATTACTTTTTATGTAGTCAATTGGTTGATCCATTCCGACTGGTGTAAGTATTTCATTACTATTGAACCGATGCCCACGATGTTTTGAAAGATTACTAATTCCATCCCAGGTATCACGTTAGAAATGCTTTGTTCTCCATCTTGATTTCGTTGCCTGCTCCTTAATGTATATGTTCAGAGGAGCAATACCAAAACATGCCTCCATTCCTGCGGTTGGTGTCGATCGAACTGTATGAGTCATTGTTAAGAGTACAAGAGTACTTTCCTTTGAATGGTGTATAATATTTTTCTTGGACTTTTCTTTGTAGTGATTGCATGTCCCCATACTAGACACCCATAGGAGATGATAAGTCTGATCATAGCTTCATACAACCAGATAACCTTGTCTGGGGTCCGTCCCCATTTTTGTCCTATGATTGTCTTGCCAATATTCCATATCCGAATACACTTGGAGGTTGTTTTTTTTCACATGCTCTGTCTAGGTGAGCCCTTCATCAAAAGTCACACATAAGTATATCGTATGTGTGGCATATTTCATCACTTTGCCATCCATTTCTAATTGTGGAATGTCTTTTGATCTAAGTTTATATGCTTTCGAAAAGACTATAGCGCTTGATTTTGATGGCTTAAAGGTAAGACCATTTTCTTTTCACCATTCAATAACAGTATTGATTGCCCTTTGCATTGCATTGAGAAGGGTGTAGGGATGTTTTCCACTAATTAAAAGGAATATGTCGTCAGCGTAGTCACCACTTGCATGGATGTTCCAAAAGAAGTACTGAGTCTACATTGTGGGAAATGAGTTTCCATGAGTATTTTTAGTGATTCGGTAGGTGATTGAACATAGCCCTGATCAGTTTTAAATAGAGCGCTTAAGTACTACTCCAAAGAAGACAACAGACCCGAGTTTAAAGACACAGCCGAATTTTCAGAGTTTGTAAGAACTATGTGGAATATCCTAAGCGTCAAGACACCTGGAGTCTTGTTGAATTCTCAGGTAAATAAGATATTTGTTAATAGTAAGCTTCTTTATTTAGGTATTACTTATTTTACAATATAATAATATCATTACAATATTTTAAATTTTCAAGTATGACTACTTCAGAAATTAAAGCTCTGCTGGATGAAGACCTAGTAAAAGCTGTTTGTTTTTTTACTAACTGGTATATTGGTTTTTCTTTGAAGAAGATCAGCAGTACATCATGCCAAGAGTTAATGGTCATCAGAGACACACCTCCGGACTCAATAACCTTCGATATCCCAACCAGTCAGTATGTAGATCTGAAAGAGTTCATCAACATAATGAGCAGAAGGGGATTTGTCCACTCCATCCGACTTTCCCTACCTATCCTGTCTGTATTCTCACTCCATGTTCTCTTACACCACAGCTACTCCTGAAGAGAAAGACAGACAAATCCTAGAGCTTCATTTGCTGCCACATTCATTGACAAGATGCAGGACAGTTTAAACTCTGACTTTATCGCCGTTGTGGGAGTAAAGTGCTAGGAAGTCAGCTTTTCTTCAAAGAATTTCATTTGCTTTGTTTAAGGTCATGGATAAAAATTTAAGTTCTAAACTGAATGATGACATTCGATTTTTAATACAAAAGAAAATGGCAGCTAAGAATGCAGAAGATAATAGAAAAAAGCTAAATTTCAAACAAAATCTCCTGACTTGTAGACTTGGACCAACATTGTACTTTTTGATATTGCCTTTCCTTTTTTATATGTTTTTAATGTTTATTTTGATTAAAGTACTAATAAAATACCACTTCTATTAGAAATATTTAGCCTCATTTTTATTATTTAGATGATTTTCCCTAGCTAAATACTTTTAAAAACTCTTTATTTTGTAGCAAAACACTTTTATAGAGACATTCCATATATGATATAGAATAAGCAAGACTCATATTGGAAACGCGTGAGCGCAGTGTCCTGTCCTGCTTACAGGAGTCCTTGATTGTACCAAGGAAATAATAAAAATGAGGCTATATATTTCTAATAAAAGATGCATTTAAATTTAGTACTTAAATCAAAATAAACATTAAAAACATATAAAAAAGAAAAGTCACTATCAAAAAGTACAAAATTGGTACAAGTCTACTACAATATACTCAAGACAAGGAAGGTAGAATTTAGTAGTTCTCAATTCTGATTGGCTTAAAATTAGACGCTGCTTCATGTTCCTCCAGACACGCAGCCAGTTTGAACAGGCCATCCCCCCTCCCCCTAATGAAAAGAGAAGCATAAGGGTGTCTACGTCACATCAATAATACGATATTATAGTTCGGTGTTAGGCACATAGTCTTCCTTGTCTTTTGATTGAGTAATTTATTTTTCCCTTAATCGCTCTTTCCCTAGAGTCCTTTAATTGAGACAAGTCATGATGCTTTTAATTTTATGTCGGATATGAACATGATGTATGTCTCCTACAATTTCCCTATCCATATTGATATTCATCCAAATCTTGTAAAATTTATGTAACTTTATACTGGCAAAGCCATTCCTTCTCGCTAAATCATCGCTACTTCCAAGTCAATGGAGTCCCAAAGTAAAGCATTGTTGTCAAAGATTAAGAAAAAACTTGTAGGAATAATTACCTTCTTGCCTTAGACGAAACTACGATATCTCTAGAGTAAAAATTTAGTTTCTTAATTGTGATGAACAAAAACACTTCAATTCAGTCTCAATGGTATGGATGAAAACAGTGATGATATCAATAAATCAACAACGCTAACGTTATCAATGTCATTTAAAGCCTCTGTTATGGGGAATTATTTTTTATTTTTTTTTAAATATTCATTTAATTGGTTAGATGGAGTAACACTGATTAAGTATAGTATACATAAACATTATAGTATTACAATTACTCCATCTAACCTAGGGATCTTTTGGTGAAATCCACATACATATAGTATAATTCTTTCTTTAGAAATCACCGGGCGCGAACGTATACACATTAAGTTCAAGAGAATAACTTTCGAGCGTGCTGTCCATGAGCTATGGACATGGTGATTGAAATTTAAATGTGTACTGATGAATGAGACTGCTACAATTTTCGTCGAGATTATCATCAATAAAACCTACATAGTAAATCAATATAAGAAACCCAATATTAAGATATATTTTTAATATTATACTTGTTTCTAACCAAGGTTAATATTTATATTAACCTTGATTTCTACCTATATTCATAGTTCCCATTAATTATTTAGCATCTTCATCTAGATCCTCTTTATATTCCATAGAAAAATTTAATTGCTAATTCTAAATTTAACTAAAAAAATTTAAGATCCCATTCTCAGAGCTGTATTTGAATCCACCTATTCAGTGTTCAGATCAAGTCCGAGTCCTCAACCTCCGGGGTTTTCTGGTTCCGAGTACATGGAAAAATAAGTAATGTCTGGATCTACCTGTAGTCTCGACTAAGGTAGATATCATTTTTCCAAAATTTATTCCATGATTTTTATAACTCTAATTTACTTTGGGACTCCATTGACTTCGTGATGGCGAGGCCATCATAAAAAAAGAGTATAAAAATAATGATGACAGCTTTGGTAAATAAAAACATATTAAGACAGGGACAACTGCAAAAAGCCGAACCTCTTTTATAATAGTTTTTTGAATATCCCTGTTGATGAATGATGAAGCACGCCTACCTCACTCTAAAATTGCTGTGGGGAAGAATAAATTACATTAAATGTTTGATTTTTCCTTTTTTGAATGAAGAGGGCGGAGTCTACATTTATGATTGATTGATTGTCATTATAATAATAAATGTATGATTTAAGATACAATGGCCAATTATTGTCAGAGGTGATAAATTGGACTCAAGACTTGACTTTGACTCCATAGTTTAATGTAAAATATATATTTTTACATTAATGATATATAAAAAAAATAATACAAATAAACAACATAATCTTTGAACTAGAATAAACAAATAATTGGGTTAACAAAACTCCATATTCTTCTCTAGTTAAGCTAAGTCAGTCTTCCGAACTTCGAATGAGCATATTCTAAAAAGTAAAATATATCAGATAACATCATAACTCCTAATTATATCTCCAAATGATAACTAAAAGTACCTCTTCTAGCGAACAAAAAAAGTCTATGTGCACCAATACATTTTTGAGCTGGGTCCTCTTTTTGCTACTTCATTTAAAGCTTTAAGCATGCCAAAGTGAACCGCTGAAGGCAATGAAACAGTCTTTCGCATGCCTTGTCACCCTATATTTTTGTTTTCTACACTATACAAAGATTACAAAATAGAGAGAACGACTAAAATTTTTTAAGAAGGACTAGAAAGAGAGTTGAGTCAGCTACTGACTGTAGTCCTTTTACTCCGTATTATTTCTGACGTCATAAAACAAAAACAACAGTTAACAAATCAATGAAGGGAAAATAGCAAATTCATAGAATATGAGTACTTCACTCAACAACTGTCTCAACTATGTCGTCAGTCCTTCTTTTAAGTAATCCTCACTCATGCTAGCGAGCAGCGGTAGTAAATGTGATGACTGATGATCAAGGTTTGTCGATAAGAAACTTGCAACGCAGAATGATTGACGTTAGCTGAAAACTTTTTTGATGACGTCATAACGGACCTTAGTTCAGTGTTACTCATAACTGATTAAGTGTTAATTAATCATTATAGATAAATACTAGAAGCCGAAAGAGGATAAAAAAGTTGTGAATGGATCTTTTGTAGAAGGATTCAGATATATTCATCGGCATCCACCCATCCATTCCGTTCATAGGAATTCATATTTTTTCCATTTGGATATCCAATAAATACGTCTTCTGATCCACTCTTTAACTTCATGTTAAAGGGATCTCGCCTCTTAGTCTTTGTGCCTCACTCGGTGGATATCATCTTATTTAATGGAAGAATCCTGCATTGTGCAAATGCGCTTCACATCAAGGTCTATGATAGTGACTTCTGACCTCGTGAATCATTGCATCTATACACAAGAATACAAAAATTCTTCCAGATTTTTTACAAGAGCATCGTATACTTCAACATATAAGAATTATGGAGTTCCTTAAAACGACAAAATAATCGACTGATAGATCCAGTGAGGAACATGACTAGTTATCATCCTTCATCTACTGCTCCTTAATTGAAGTTCTTGAGTCCTTTTCTCCTTAAGTCAACTCTGCTTCGTCTTTTACCCAAAGAAAACTATTTCATTGATAAGTGCTCTTGATGCATTTAATGCAGAAATGTATGGTCTATATGGATAATTATATAACCTGGACACTTTAAGCCTGATTAGTGTTTTCTTTATTACTTGTGAGTCCCTTTTGAGATTGGAAAACAAGTGGAAGATTATTCTAGAATTAAAAGATAATCATAATGTGCCTCTTTTTCCTTGATAGTTTTGTCTGTCAAGCATATTCTATTCTGCTATTGCTTATAAATAGTTATTAGGAACTGTTAAATGATTATGTCTTAAAAAATATACGTGACTTCTTAACTTCTGTAGATTTTATTGGAATATTGTGGCAATTTCAAAACTTATTGACTCAGGAATCCTCTTCTAAACTTGTTAGCATGGTGGAATATTACTCTCTCGAAAATTTGGGGTCCTCATGAAAAAAAAAAATTACTAATTGTGTGCCATTCGATCTTATTATAAATTGTTTGATTGAAGACAATATTTAAAATGTATCAAATCATTCCCACAATTAGTTAAATAACTATTATTGGTTTGTATTACTAACTATTATTTGCTATATAAAACTAAAGATGCTTTAGAAAACTTGATTTCCCTAGTATTCATATATATATATATCTAGAAAGAGGAGTCAAAATCAAATGGCAAATGAGTCTTATTCAAGGCATCATATTCGGTTAGTTAAACAAAATGACTACATTGAACTATACTTTTATTATATTCAAGATAAAGGACAAATTAGGATCTTATTTTTAGTTTATGTTTTTCATGAACATTTGCGATTTAGTGCATAATATCCGCTTATTCTTAATATATTATTGATTTCTTCGCTATACTATATTTATTTGAAAATGTATCTTCTAAACTATTTTTTTTTTAAATTCAAAGCAACTTTTAATCTATTTAAAAAAAAAAAAAAATTAATACCGTAATCGCCTGAGGGTAAAAATTTACACTAATAGAATTGTATGATAAGAAAATATGATACTATTATATCGTATGATGTATTAATACAATTATTTATATAAATTTGAATTTCCTCCTCAATTGACTCCTTTGTGACGTCATCTAAATAGCCGATACAATTGTCAACTAAAGCAAAGACATCTTTTATCGACACACCTAAATATATATATATATAGTCACCTTGATGATGACAAGCTACGAAAGAAAGAAAGACAGACATAAAGAGAGAGAGGGAGAGAAATAAATAAATGAAAAAGAGACACAAGTACGTCATGTGAACACGCTCTTTTCTTTTGTGTGACAGGAGTGCAATAAAAGGAATAATTAATATTTCTGATTATCGGAGCTTATTCGAAACTAAGGGACTTCTTCATTAAAATAATATCGTTTTTTCATTTTTAATAAGTGTTATCTATCTATTATTTTTAATAAGTAATTATAAAATAATATATTTTTTTAGTAATAACTTAAATATAGCATACTGCAGCCAGCTACTTCCATTCTAAAGATCTTAATTAATTATCTTAATATATTTAGAATTTTTTAAATACATTTAATTATTTTAGAGAGAATGATTTGCTGTTGTCCGGGTTGTAGGACTGGCTTCCCTAAACCCAAGAAAAAAATCCTTCAAAAACACAATGAAGAAGATGTCGTGGAGGCAAAGCATTCTCTTCATATGCTCCCAAAAGATCCTGAACTTCTTAAAATATGGATCAAAGCCATTAGAAGGGAAAACTTTGTACCAAATAAATATACAAGGATTTGTAGCAAGCATTTCCCTAAATCCGCTTTTATTCTTGAAAGAAGGGATACAAACTCTACTCGATACAAGAAGTCTGGTCCTATTCAAAGAAATAAATTAAAATCTGATGCTATTCCAACGATCTTTCCGGATATTCCAAAACACCTACAAAAGAAAACTTTCCCTGAAAGGAAAACCACTCTAGCTACTTCTGATAGCAGGTCATTATGCAAATGAAATAACATACTGATACTAATAAAAGTTAATATGCAGCATTTTTTATAGAATAGTTCATCTTTCAGAAAAGGTTAAATCTGCATATTTTATAGCTTAATTATCAAGTTTTGTAATGTAGTAATTTAGAAATATATGGTATTTCCATTGATATTTAAAATATATAGTTAATTTTTCAGATTAAAGCAAGAAATACTTCGTCATGAATCTCAAATTGAACAATTATCTAAAGAAGATAAGATCGAAAACTTAACAGATATTAAAAAAAAACTGAGTAAATCCAATTTACCCAAGGACATTAATGAAAACTCTGATGAAGACTATATTATTTTATCTGCATTATCAACACAAGATCTTGTCCCTACTATTTTGTATGGTTTAAAAGTGAATAGTGATCTCACGTACTCCATTTTTTCCAAGGGTCTTCCTTTACCTATCATCGAAATTAAACATATCTGCTCCTCAAAGCATCTGAGCCGTTTTTCTGATGTGAATAAAATTTTGTCATATTTAAAGAATAGATCAGATGAGTCGAAACAAGCTTCAAACATAAAGTATGCCATTGAGCTCTTAGAAGAGTCGCTATATCAGCAAGACTTTTACTCGCAAAATCATCTTGGATTCCTTATAGAACAACTTCATCTTCACTCTGTAAGCGCAAAAGGACGAAGATACTCCCCGGAGTTTCTAGGAATTTCAACACTTTGGCACAATACTAGCCCAGCTTTATACAATCAAATTAGAGAATCTGGAATGATTTACATGCCAACTGAATCCCGTATAAGACGAATAACAAATGTATTCTCAGTCCAAGGAGGAGTACCAGGCTCAACCATGGACTATCTGAAGTCGAGAGTTGAATCATTAGATGAAAAAGACAAACGTGTTTCGATAATAATTGACGAAGTCTACTCCTCACAGAGAGTCGAATTTAGTGGTGGCAATTTTTTTGGTTGTGATAGTAATGGGAACTACTCTAAAACTATTCTTTGTTTTATGGTAAAGAGTGTACTTGGCAACTACAGTGACATGGTGGCTATGGTACCAATTACAAATATATCATCCTCAATTATAAAAGAATACTATATGAAAGTCCTTCAATTGGTTACTAAAGTTGGACTTGAACCTGTTGCAACAATTACAGATGCACATGCTTCAAATAGGAAGTTCTATGTGGATGAACTAGGAGATGGAAAGTTCCCCAGATATATACTCAATCCTTTTTCCACAAATGAACAAAAAATATTTATGCTCTTTGGTCCTATACATATCTTAAAAAAATTTTTAACAACTTTACTAGCATAGGAAAGTTTTCATGTCCATCTTTTGAAACTGAGGGTATTATTCTTGAAGCAGAATTTGAACATGTGAAGCAAATCTACAACATGGAACTAGGTCAGGATGTGAAATTAGCTCATAAACTGAACCATAAAGTCATTTCTTCTCAACCAGTTGAAAAATGTAACAATGATGATCTATCTCTGAGATTTTTTCACGAATCGACCCTGAAAGCCCTCAACCATTATGCATCAATAGATGAACAATTCGTAAGCTTCAAAGAAACGGGCCAAGTGATGGGTACTCTGAAACGCTTTTGGAATTGTGTAAATCTAAATTCAAACTCCATCTATGTCCAAAAAAAGGATGATTCTCTAAAGCCAATTTCTGTTAATGAGAGAGAGCAAATCATTTTCTTGGTTAAGTTTGCAGAGTGGATTAAAGGGTGGGAGGAGTACTCTAAGAAAAACGGAGGAGGGTTATCTTCAGAGACATTTCATGCTGCTTATCAAACATCAATTGGACTAGCCCATTTAGTCACTTATTTACTGGATGAAAAGAATGTGGAGTTTGTCTTTCTTTGTAAAATTAATTCGGACCCAATAGAAAAACGTTTTGGATGGTACAGACAACTTTCAGGTGGAAACTATTACATCAGTTGTAGACAGTTTTTTGAAGCGGAAAAAATCATTCGTGTTAGTCTACTTTTAAAATCAAAAATCAAATCAATATCCTCCATTTTCGTGGATACCAAAGAGTTAAATGATGCAAGTGAAGAGGATATCTCTAGTTTTGTTGCCCTTATATCTTCCAATTGTTCAATGGAATTAGAATCCCTTCAAGGACTCGAACCACTTATTTATTTTGTATGTGGTTATGTTACCTACTCTATTTTAAAACCTTGGAATCGGGAATGCTGCACCAACTTCTTGTCTTCAAATGGAGGGGTTACTTTCTCAATGGATGAGTTGGGAAATTATCAGGAATTGGACTCCTTTATTAACGAAATCAATAAAGGAGGTTTTAAAAAACCTAGTGATATAATTTATCTTCTTGGAGGACATCTCTATGAACTCTTACAATATGTTTTCACGAATGAAGAAGTTCGTAATATTATTTTATCCATGACGGCTCCAAGAAGCGTCTTTGTGCTAGGTGCACGAAGATTTCTCTCTTCACATCATCTAACTGCAACATGGTTTGAGAAATCATCATGCAGTAATAACCATCTACTCAGCACCACTTTTTTTAATCAAATTGCATCTAAATTATTTAATATGTTTGCTAAAAATTTCGTGTCTGAAGCAAACAGCCAACTTCATGCAAATAATAAGAAAAGGAAAAGTACTCCAAGGAAATCTGTATCTCCCAAAAAAAAGTTAATAAAAGAAAAATCAAAGAAAGAACAATCTGATTGAACAGTTCATAAGCTCTTTTTTTTTATTCATATCAATGTAATGATGCTTTCAATTAAATAAAGTTTCATTTTTACACCTTTTAACTATTTTACTCATAATTAGAAAAAAAAAATCCACTCCTGTCATTTATGGTAAGCATGAGAGAGATAACGTCGTACAAATATTAATAATAATATTTAAATTAATACAATCCATGAAAAAATTAGTACTCTCCTCAAACATGATGTTGTCATTCCTTACCTAAATAGTACCCATTTGAACTATGAAGTAATATATAGTCTATAGCAAGTTAATAGAAATTTAAAAAATAAACATTTTATCTCTAGCTACCATAAAAAATGGACGACACATTATTAACTATAAAAGACAAATAAAGTACGTAGTCATATAAGTAAGTATTGGCAAATTATATATTAAATGACGTAGAATCACGATACTGGTAATTCAAAGATCAACAAAAAGACTGGTTAGTATGTTATATATACATTCTTATTTGCATATCATTGTCTTTCTCATGCCTCAGGAGACTCATTTACTCATCGTCCATGTTTGTGAGATATATTTTTCTCTCATGGGCACTAACGAAGATAAAAAATAATTGAGGAAACTAATTTATGTATTTGCGATTATAATACATATTAAATATTTTTTTCATAGAAGTACTTATGCTTTGAGTTTTACTTAGAAAGGAAATAGTATGATGAAGGAGCTCATAAAATACCTCAAGATATCTAAAATCCTGGAAGGCTGGAAGTGTTTTCAAGTACAAATGAACGCATACCCAAGGAATAAAAGTCGTAAATAAGTAGTTCATACAAAAATTTCTTCATTTTTTCTGTTTTCTTATTATTTCATCCCATATTATTAACAGGAAGCTAGTTTTTAATCATTCTACTTCCAGTCACCTTCCCAAGAAAACTACATCTGACTTGCTCAATAAAAGTATCATTTTTTATCAGTCTATTTACTGAACACATAGTAGGAGGAGCAACTCAAGGTGAACATACATGCTATTTCTGAATATTATTGTAAGATTATAATTTAGCGTAGGTCAGCCTTTCGGATGTCCAAAAACAAGGCGATACTTCCAAGATGATCAACAATATGAAAAATTTTATTAATGAAAGATGGAATAGATCAAGAGAGACTCTGTCCAGATGTTTTTGTCTTTGATAGATTAGTCGAAAAGAAGATTCAAATGATCTTAAAAACTGATGATGTATTTCCATATTTTTTCGGTAGTTAGTTTTAAACTAATATTAAGCAACCTCTCTGATACTCTTTTAAGAACTCCTATAGATCAATTAAAATCCAAAAATTTATCATAATTCAATGTAAATCTATCTTTTGTTCATATTTCATTGAAACCTGTGACATAGGATATAAAACAATTGTAGATTGTACACGCAATAATACAAACAATCAACATACTTTTATTCGAGTTATACTTTTATAACATAACCAAACTTCCTTCTGCTTTATTCGACATTACATCAAATATTGATAATTTAATAAGTATTTATCTATATCATATAATATGAGTAAAGGCAGACGAGATAAAAAAGATGGATTATTTTTATTTAAACTTCTGTCGAAGTTACAAAACATTGTAAAAAAATTCAAGCATATACTAGTTCTATTTGAAGCCATAGATATGTTTTCCTCTCTTATTAGATGGAAATTCAAATACGAAGAAAAACAGATATACGACTTGATGAGCCTACAAACTTTAATGAGAATTTTATCATTCGAATGAGATACATAAATAATAGATTTTTCGAATAAAAAGGGGGACGTTGTGAAATTGTGAACCCCAAACACAATGGAAGAACCTTTCAGTACTTTATTTTATTCTTTTTTTGCTATTAAAAAGGGGTATCTCACTCTCCAGATCCAAATCCCAGAATAGAAGGGCCAAAGAAAAAATATTCTTCAGTAAAAAAACTAAATTAACCAAAAAATCAATTATGGAGCTCACTTCCTTCACTCGCAAAGTGGAGTAAGGGAAGGCCCGTAAAAAATTATTTGAATTGAATTTGAGTCAATTAAGATACTTTCTAAAGAGAGCACCTAAAGAAAAAGTCTTCAGAAGCTCACCCTCCACTCAGAGGAAAGAGATCCCAAGACCTTGACTGCCTCTTAACAACTGACGATATTAAAAATGGAATATTGATTTGTTTTTAATACTTCATTTGATTTTCCACAATTTTTTTATTATTTTTTTGTTTTCTAGTTATATTTAGTATTTAACTACATTAAAAGAATGGATATGCTCTTGATCAAAATATTATCAGAACTTTGCAGTCAAGGAGCATGTCATGAAAACATTTTGCTAAAATTTTCTGGAAAACGCTTAATGTTGGATGTGTTGAAGAAGTATTAACCTTTTACAATTTCTTTATATGCAACCAGAAAAGCAGGGAGATAAGTTCGGCAATTGATATCTTTGGATGCAACTAGGAGGCCAATTGTGGATTAAATACAAAGTTTGTATGAAGAGGACTTCAATACTCTAGGTATGGTAACCGGAGTCAATGATATACGACCACGTGAGAAATTTCTAAGTTGAAGTTGATGCTTCACTCGATTCCAAATATGCAATCAAAAATAGACATCAATTACATTCATATTGAAGTCAAAGACAAACATTATAAATTACCTAAAGAACTGTACTGTGGATATGGAAAGCCAAGTTCTGAGCATACACGAGATAATTGCACAGCAGACAATAGAGAATTGGTCTCGTGACGTAAAAGAGATTACTATGCTTCAGAATGCTAGAGTAAAAAAGCCTATGTGGAGAAAGGGATGAGATAATCAAATTCACAAGCCATTACGTCGTCAATTTTTCACGTAAAAAAACTGACTTCTTCTCATGAGACCCCTTTGCTACCCATCGACGTATATCCCCACCTAGGAAGAACTTTTATAATCTACAAAATATAATATATAACTACAAAAATATATTTTCTGAGGATCATTTAAGATTATACAACATCCCTTGTGTCTCTCATTCACAGCCAAGGATTCAAGCCAAAACTAGGTGTAATTGAGTAGTTAATATCGGTATTGTTGGTCCTCAACATTCATCTTACAGAAAGTTCTGGTTTTACTCCTAAGCTCTGAGATCAATTATAATTGTAAATGATTTATATTAATCAAGAGTTACCATATTTTTATTTTCAACAAATTATCTGAGAATTATGTTTGAGTAATAATATAAACCTTATCTGCATCATCAATCCCTTTTATTAAACATTGATAGAAATACTCTCCCTGGGTGTAAAATTATCTCAAAGTAAAGTTTATAGACTTTTGTATATTATAATTTTATTTATACAGAAATTTTTGATTAATAAAGATTTAGATTTTAAGATTCTAATGATCTTATGACTAATGATGATAATGTTTCCATATTTTTTGGTAGTTAGTTTTAAACTAATATTCAGCAACCTCTCTGATACTCTTTTTGATTCCTATGGAACAATTAAAATCACAAAATTAAAAATTTATGATAATTCAATGTAGATCTATCTTTTGTTCATATTTCATTGAAATCTGTGACATAGGATATAAAACAATTGTTGATTGTATACGTAATAATAAAAAAACAAAATACTTTTATTCGAGCTATACTTTTATAACATAGCCAAACTTCCTTCTCATATATTCGACATTACATCAATTATTGATAATTTAATAGGTATTTATCTATATAATATAATTTGAGTCAAGGCAAACGAGATTAAGAAGATATGTAGATTATTTTTATTAAAACTTCTGTCGAAGTTACTAAACATTGTAAAAAATTCAAACATATATATATATATATATTTTCATAACAAGAGAATGAACATATTAACCATAAATTGTGAAAATTCTTCATTTAAAAATTTAGAGCTCTTATTTAGAGCACATCTAATAGTTATTGAAAAATTGTATCTTGTATAAAAATGACGAATTCCTCTCAATCAAATGATTACTAAAGATTTCTATAGAAACATGAATGACTTCAGATCCTATCATCACTTAAAGCCATTTATAAATGTACTATCTATGTATACACATTATAAGCTTTAAAGATTTTTAAGCATACTTTTAGATATGATTTGTAAAATTGTTATTATAATTGACAAGTTTTATTTGAAGCCATAGATATGTTTTCCTCTCTTATTAGATGGAAATTCAAATACGAAGAAAAACAGATATACGACTTGATGAGCCTACAAACTTTAATGAGAATTTTATCATTCGAATGAGATACATAAATAATAGATTTTTCGAATAAAAAGGGGGACGTTGTGAAATTGTGAACCCCAAACACAATGGAAGAACCTTTCAGTACTTTATTTTATTCTTTTTTGCTATTAAAAAGGGGTATCTCACTCTCCAGATCCAAATCCCAGAATAGAAGGGCCAAAGAAAAAATATTCTTCAGTAAAAAAACTAAATTAACCAAAAAATCAATTATGGAGCTCACTTCCTTCACTCGCAAAGTGGAGTAAGGGAAGGCCCGTAAAAAATTATTTGAATTGAATTTGAGTCAATTAAGATACTTTCTAAAGAGAGCACCTAAAGAAAAAGTCTTCAGAAGCTCACCCTCCACTCAGAGGAAAGAGATCCCAAGACCTTGACTGCCTCTTAACAACTGACGATATTAAAAATGGAATATTGATTTGTTTTTAATACTTCATTTGATTTTCCACAATTTTTTTATTATTTTTTTGTTTTCTAGTTATATTTAGTATTTAACTACATTAAAAGAATGGATATGCTCTTGATCAAAATATTATCAGAACTTTGCAGTCAAGGAGCATGTCATGAAAACATTTTGCTAAAATTTTCTGGAAAACGCTTAATGTTGGATGTGTTGAAGAAGTATTAACCTTTACAATTTCTTTATATGCAACCAGAAAAGCAGGGAGATAAGTTCGGCAATTGATATCTTTGGATGCAACTAGGAGGCCAATTGTGGATTAAATACAAAGTTTGTATGAAGAGGACTTCAATACTCTAGGTATGGTAACCGGAGTCAATGATATACGACCACGTGAGAAATTTCTAAGTTGAAGTTGATGCTTCACTCGATTCCAAATATGCAATCAAAAATAGACATCAATTACATTCATATTGAAGTCAAAGACAAACATTATAAATTACCTAAAGAACTGTACTGTGGATATGGAAAGCCAAGTTCTGAGCATACACGAGATAATTGCACAGCAGACAATAGAGAATTGGTCTCGTGACGTAAAAGAGATTACTATGCTTCAGAATGCTAGAGTAAAAAAGCCTATGTGGAGAAAGGGATGAGATAATCAAATTCACAAGCCATTACGTCGTCAATTTTTCACGTAAAAACTGACTTCTTCTCATGAGACCCCTTTGCTACCCATCGACGTATATCCCCACCTAGGAAGAACTTTTATAATCTACTAAAATATAATATATAACTACAAAAAATATATTTTCTGAGGATCATTTAAGATTATACAACATCCCTTGTGTCTCTCATTCACAGCCAAGGATTCAAGCCAAAACTAGGTGTAATTGAGTAGTTAATATCGGTATTGTTGGTCCTCAACATTCATCTTACAGAAAGTTCTGGTTTTACTCCTAAGCTCTGAGATCAATTATAATTGTAAATGATTTATATTAATCAAGAGTTACCATATTTTTATTTTCAACAAATTATCTGAGAATTATGTTTGAGTAATAATATAAACCTTATCTGCATCATCAATCCCTTTTATTAAACATTGATAGAAATACTCTCCCTGGGTGTAAAATTATCTCAAAGTAAAGTTTATAGACTTTTGTATATTATAATTTTATTTATACAGAAATTTTTGATTAATAAAGATTTAGATTTTAAGATTCTAATGATCTTATGACTAATGATGATAATGTTTCCATATTTTTTCGGTAGTTAGTTTTAAACTAATATTCAGCAACCTCTCTGATACTCTTTTTGATTCCTATGGAACAATTAAAATCACAAAATTAAAAATTTATGATAATTCAATGTAGATCTATCTTTTGTTCATATTTCATTGAAATCTGTGACATAGGATATAAAACAATTGTTGATTGTATACGTAATAATAAAAAAAAACAAAATACTTTTATTCGAGCTATACTTTTATAACATAGCCAAACTTCCTTCTCATATATTCGACATTACATCAATTATTGATAATTTAATAGGTATTTATCTATATAATATAATTTGAGTCAAGGCAAACGAGATTAAGAAGATATGTAGATTATTTTTATTAAAACTTCTGTCGAAGTTACTAAACATTGTAAAAATTCAAACATATATATATATATATATTTTCATAACAAGAGAATGAACATATTAACCATAAATTGTGAAAATTCTTCATTTAAAAATTTAGAGCTCTTATTTAGAGCACATCTAATAGTTATTGAAAAATTGTATCTTGTATAAAAATGACGAATTCCTCTCAATCAAATGATTACTAAAGATTTCTATAGAAACATGAATGACTTCAGATCCTATCATCACTTAAAGCCATTTATAAATGTACTATCTATGTATACACATTATAAGCTTTAAAGATTTTTAAGCATACTTTTAGATATGATTTGTAAAATTGTTATTATAATTGACAAGTTTTATTTGAAGCCATAGATATGTTTTCCTCTCTTATTAGATGGAAATTCAAATACGAAGAAAAACAGATATACGACTTGATGAGCCTACAAACTTTAATGAGAATTTTATCATTCGAATGAGATACATAAATAATAGATTTTTCGAATAAAAAGGGGGACGTTGTGAAATTGTGAACCCCAAACACAATGGAAGAACCTTTCAGTACTTTATTTTATTCTTTTTGCTATTAAAAAGGGGTATCTCACTCTCCAGATCCAAATCCCAGAATAGAAGGGCCAAAGAAAAAATATTCTTCAGTAAAAAAACTAAATTAACCAAAAAATCAATTATGGAGCTCACTTCCTTCACTCGCAAAGTGGAGTAAGGGAAGGCCCGTAAAAAATTATTTGAATTGAATTTGAGTCAATTAAGATACTTTCTAAAGAGAGCACCTAAAGAAAAAGTCTTCAGAAGCTCACCCTCCACTCAGAGGAAAGAGATCCCAAGACCTTGACTGCCTCTTAACAACTGACGATATTAAAAATGGAATATTGATTTGTTTTTAATACTTCATTTGATTTTCCACAATTTTTTTATTATTTTTTTGTTTTCTAGTTATATTTAGTATTTAACTACATTAAAAGAATGGATATGCTCTTGATCAAAATATTATCAGAACTTTGCAGTCAAGGAGCATGTCATGAAAACATTTTGCTAAAATTTTCTGGAAAACGCTTAATGTTGGATGTGTTGAAGAAGTATTAACCTTTTACAATTTCTTTATATGCAACCAGAAAAGCAGGGAGATAAGTTCGGCAATTGATATCTTTGGATGCAACTAGGAGGCCAATTGTGGATTAAATACAAAGTTTGTATGAAGAGGACTTCAATACTCTAGGTATGGTAACCGGAGTCAATGATATACGACCACGTGAGAAATTTCTAAGTTGAAGTTGATGCTTCTCTCGATTCCAAATATGCAATCTAAAATAGACATCAATTACATTCATATTGAAGTCAAAGACAAACATTATAAATTACCTAAAGAACTGTACTGTGGATATGGAAAGCCAAGTTCTGAGCATACACGAGATAATTGCACAGCAGACAATAGAGAATTGGTCTCGTGACGTAAAAGAGATTACTATGCTTCAGAATGCTAGAGTAAAAAAGCCTATGTGGAGAAAGGGATGAGATAATCAAATCCACAAGCCATTACGTCGTCAATTTTTCACGTAAAAAAACTGACTTCTTCTCATGAGACCCCTTTGCTACCCATCGACGTATATCCCCACCTAGGAAGAACTTTTATAATCCTAAATTGTCCTATGCAATACTACAAAAATATATTTTCTGAGGATCATTTAAGATTATACAACATCCCTTGTGTCTCTCATTCACAGCCAAGGATTCAAGCCAAACCTAGGTGTAATTGAGTAGTTAATATCGGTATTGTTGGTCCTCAACATTCATCCTACAGAAAGTTCTGGTTTTACTCCTAAGCTCTGAGATCAATTATAATTGTAAATGATTTATATTAATCAAGAGTTACCATATTTTTATTTTCAACAAATTATCTGAGAATTATGTTTGAGTAATAATATAAACCTTATCTGCATCATCAATCCCTTTTATTAAACATTGATAGAAATACTCTCCCTGGGTGTAAAATTATCTCAAAGTAAAGTTTATAGACTTTTGTATATTATAATTTTATTTATACAGAAATTTTTGATTAATAAAGATTTAGATTTTAAGATTCTAATGATCTTATGACTAATGATGATAATGTTTCCATATTTTTTCGGTAGTTAGTTTTAAACTAATATTCAGCAACCTCTCTGATACTCTTTTTGATTCCTATGGAACAATTAAAATCACAAAATTAAAAATTTATGATAATTCAATGTAGATCTATCTTTTGTTCATATTTCATTGAAATCTGTGACATAGGATATAAAACAATTGTTGATTGTATACGTAATAATAAAAAAAAACAAAATACTTTTATTCGAGCTATACTTTTATAACATAGCCAAACTTCCTTCTCATATATTCGACATTACATCAATTATTGATAATTTAATAGGTATTTATCTATATAATATAATTTGAGTCAAGGCAAACGAGATTAAGAAGATATGTAGATTATTTTTATTAAAACTTCTGTCGAAGTTACTAAACATTGTAAAAAATTCAAACATATATATATATATATATTTTCATAACAAGAGAATGAACATATTAACCATAAATTGTGAAAATTCTTCATTTAAAAATTTAGAGCTCTTATTTAGAGCACATCTAATAGTTATTGAAAAATTGTATCTTGTATAAAAATGACGAATTCCTCTCAATCAAATGATTACTAAAGATTTCTATAGAAACATGAATGACTTCAGATCCTATCATCACTTAAAGCCATTTATAAATGTACTATCTATGTATACACATTATAAGCTTTAAAGATTTTTAAGCATACTTTTAGATATGATTTGTAAAATTGTTATTATAATTGACAAGTTTTATTTGAAGCCATAGATATGTTTTCCTCTCTTATTAGATGGAAATTCAAATACGAAGAAAAACAGATATACGACTTGATGAGCCTACAAACTTTAATGAGAATTTTATCATTCGAATGAGATACATAAATAATAGATTTTTCGAATAAAAAGGGGGACGTTGTGAAATTGTGAACCCCAAACACAATGGAAGAACCTTTCAGTACTTTATTTTATTCTTTTTTGCTATTAAAAAGGGGTATCTCACTCTCCAGATCCAAATCCCAGAATAGAAGGGCCAAAAAAAAATATTCTTCAGTAAAAAAACTAAATTAACCAAAAAATCAATTATGGAGCTCACTTCCTTCACTCGCAAAGTGGAGTAAGGGAAGGCCCGTAAAAAATTATTTGAATTGAATTTGAGTCAATTAAGATACTTTCTAAAGAGAGCACCTAAAGAAAAAGTCTTCAGAAGCTCACCCTCCACTCAGAGGAAAGAGATCCCAAGACCTTGACTGCCTCTTAACAACTGACGATATTAAAAATGGAATATTGATTTGTTTTTAATACTTCATTTGATTTTCCACAATTTTTTTATTATTTTTTTGTTTTCTAGTTATATTTAGTATTTAACTACATTAAAAGAATGGATATGCTCTTGATCAAAATATTATCAGAACTTTGCAGTCAAGGAGCATGTCATGAAAACATTTTGCTAAAATTTTCTGGAAAACGCTTAATGTTGGATGTGTTGAAGAAGTATTAACCTTTTACAATTTCTTTATATGCAACCAGAAAAGCAGGGAGATAAGTTCGGCAATTGATATCTTTGGATGCAACTAGGAGGCCAATTGTGGATTAAATACAAAGTTTGTATGAAGAGGACTTCAATACTCTAGGTATGGTAACCGGAGTCAATGATATACGACCACGTGAGAAATTTCTAAGTTGAAGTTGATGCTTCACTCGATTCCAAATATGCAATCTAAAATAGACATCAATTACATTCATATTGAAGTCAAAGACAAACATTATAAATTACCTAAAGAACTGTACTGTGGATATGGAAAGCCAAGTTCTGAGCATACACGAGATAATTGCACAGCAGACAATAGAGAATTGGTCTCGTGACGTAAAAGAGATTACTATGCTTCAGAATGCTAGAGTAAAAAAAGCTATGTGGAGAAAGGGATGAGATAATCAAATTCACAAGCCATTACGTCGTCAATTTTTCACGTAAAAAAACTGACTTCATCTCATGAGACCCCTTTGCTACCCATCGACGTATATCCCCACCTAGGAAGAACTTTTATAATCTACTAAAATATAATATATAACTACAAAAAATATATTTTCTGAGGATCATTTAAGATTATACAACATCCCTTGTGTCTCTCATTCACAGCCAAGGATTCAAGCCAAAACTAGGTGTAATTGAGTAGTTAATATCGGTATTGTTGGTCCTCAACATTCATCTTACAGAAAGTTCTGGTTTTACTCCTAAGCTCTGAGATCAATTATAATTGTAAATGATTTATATTAATCAAGAGTTACCATATTTTTATTTTCAACAAATTATCTGAGAATTATGTTTGAGTAATAATATAAACCTTATCTGCATCATCAATCCCTTTTATTAAACATTGATAGAAATACTCTCCCTGGGTGTAAAATTATCTCAAAGTAAAGTTTATAGACTTTTGTATATTATAATTTTATTTATACAGAAATTTTTGATTAATAAAGATTTAGATTTTAAGATTCTAATGATCTTATGACTAATGATGATAATGTTTCCATATTTTTTCGGTAGTTAGTTTTAAACTAATATTCAGCAACCTCTCTGATACTCTTTTTGATTCCTATGGAACAATTAAAATCACAAAATTAAAAATTTATGATAATTCAATGTAGATCTATCTTTTGTTCATATTTCATTGAAATCTGTGACATAGGATATAAAACAATTGTTGATTGTATACGTAATAATAAAAAAACAAAATACTTTTATTCGAGCTATACTTTTATAACATAGCCAAACTTCCTTCTCATATATTCGACATTACATCAATTATTGATAATTTAATAGGTATTTATCTATATAATATAATTTGAGTCAAGGCAAACGAGATTAAGAAGATATGTAGATTATTTTTATTAAAACTTCTGTCGAAGTTACTAAACATTGTAAAAATTCAAACATATATATATATATATATTTTCATAACAAGAGAATGAACATATTAACCATAAATTGTGAAAATTCTTCATTTAAAAATTTAGAGCTCTTATTTAGAGCACATCTAATAGTTATTGAAAAATTGTATCTTGTATAAAAATGACGAATTCCTCTCAATCAAATGATTACTAAAGATTTCTATAGAAACATGAATGACTTCAGATCCTATCATCACTTAAAGCCATTTATAAATGTACTATCTATGTATACACATTATAAGCTTTAAAGATTTTTAAGCATACTTTTAGATATGATTTGTAAAATTGTTATTATAATTGACAAGTTTTATTTGAAGCCATAGATATGTTTTCCTCTCTTATTAGATGGAAATTCAAATACGAAGAAAAACAGATATACGACTTGATGAGCCTACAAACTTTAATGAGAATTTTATCATTCGAATGAGATACATAAATAATAGATTTTTCGAATAAAAAGGGGGACGTTGTGAAATTGTGAACCCCAAACACAATGGAAGAACCTTTCAGTACTTTATTTTATTCTTTTTGCTATGCTAAAAAGGGGTATCTCACTCTCCAGATCCAAATCCCAGAATAGAAGGGCCAAAGAAAAATATTCTTCAGTAAAAAAACTAAATTAACCAAAAAATCAATTATGGAGCTCACTTCCTTCACTCGCAAAGTGGAGTAAGGGAAGGCCCGTAAAAAATTATTTGAATTGAATTTGAGTCAATTAAGATACTTTCTAAAGAGAGCACCTAAAGAAAAAGTCTTCAGAAGCTCACCCTCCACTCAGAGGAAAGAGATCCCAAGACCTTGACTGCCTCTTAACAACTGACGATATTAAAAATGGAATATTGATTTGTTTTTAATACTTCATTTGATTTTCCACAATTTTTTTATTATTTTTTTGTTTTCTAGTTATATTTAGTATTTAACTACATTAAAAGAATGGATATGCTCTTGATCAAAATATTATCAGAACTTTGCAGTCAAGGAGCATGTCATGAAAACATTTTGCTAAAATTTTCTGGAAAACGCTTAATGTTGGATGTGTTGAAGAAGTATTAACCTTTACAATTTCTTTATATGCAACCAGAAAAGCAGGGAGATAAGTTCGGCAATTGATATCTTTGGATGCAACTAGGAGGCCAATTGTGGATTAAATACAAAGTTTGTATGAAGAGGACTTCAATACTCTAGGTATGGTAACCGGAGTCAATGATATACGACCACGTGAGAAATTTCTAAGTTGAAGTTGATGCTTCACTCGATTCCAAATATGCAATCTAAAATAGACATCAATTACATTCATATTGAAGTCAAAGACAAACATTATAAATTACCTAAAGAACTGTACTGTGGATATGGAAAGCCAAGTTCTGAGCATACACGAGATAATTGCACAGCAGACAATAGAGAATTGGTCTCGTGACGTAAAAGAGATTACTATGCTTCAGAATGCTAGAGTAAAAAAGCCTATGTGGAGAAAGGGATGAGATAATCAAATTCACAAGCCATTACGTCGTCAATTTTTCACGTAAAAAAACTGACTTCATCTCATGAGACCCCTTTGCTACCCATCGACGTATATCCCCACCTAGGAAGAACTTTTATAATCTACTAAAATATAATGTATAACTACAAAAATATATTTTCTGAGGATCATTTAAGATTATACAACATCCCTTGTGTCTCTCATTCACAGCCAAGGATTCAAGCCAAAACTAGGTGTAATTGAGTAGTTAATATCGGTATTGTTGGTCCTCAACATTCATCTTACAGAAAGTTCTGGTTTTACTCCTAAGCTCTGAGATCAATTATAATTGTAAATGATTTATATTAATCAAGAGTTACCATATTTTTATTTTCAACAAATTATCTGAGAATTATGTTTGAGTAATAATATAAACCTTATCTGCATCATCAATCCCTTTTATTAAACATTGATAGAAATACTCTCCCTGGGTGTAAAATTATCTCAAAGTAAAGTTTATAGACTTTT
Source organism: Lepeophtheirus salmonis (assembly GCF_016086655.4). Classification (NCBI taxonomy): domain Eukaryota; kingdom Metazoa; phylum Arthropoda; class Copepoda; order Siphonostomatoida; family Caligidae; genus Lepeophtheirus; species Lepeophtheirus salmonis. Next base: position 35,803,234 of record NC_052131.2, read on the forward strand.
GTATATTATAATTTTATTTATACAGAAATTTTTGATTAATAAAGATTTAGATTTTAAGATTCTAATGATCTTATGACTAATGATGATAATGTTTCCATATTTTTTCGGTAGTTAGTTTTAAACTAATATTCAGCAACCTCTCTGATACTCTTTTTGATTCCTATGGAACAATTAAAATCACAAAATTAAAAATTTATGATAATTCAATGTAGATCTATCTTTTGTTCATATTTCATTGAAATCTGTGACATAGGATATAAAACAATTGTTGATTGTATACGTAATAATAAAAAAACAAAATACTTTTATTCGAGCTATACTTTTATAACATAGCCAAACTTCCTTCTCATATATTCGACATTACATCAATTATTGATAATTTAATAGGTATTTATCTATATAATATAATTTGAGTCAAGGCAAACGAGATTAAGAAGATATGTAGATTATTTTTATTAAAACTTCTGTTGAAGTTACTAAACATTGTAAAAATTCAAACATATATATATATATATATTTTCATAACAAGAGAATGAACATATTAACCATAAATTGTGAAAATTCTTCATTTAAAAATTTAGAGCTCTTATTTAGAGCATATCTAATAGTTATTGAAAAATTGTATCTTGTATAAAAATGACGAATTCCTCTCAATCAAATGATTACTAAAGATTTCTATAGAAACATGAATGACTTCAGATCCTATCATCACTTAAAGCCATTTATAAATGTACTATCTATGTATACACATTATAAGCTTTAAAGATTTTTAAGCATACTTTTAGATATGATTTGTAAAATTGTTATTATAATTGACAAGTTTTATTTGAAGCCATAGATATGTTTTCCTCTCTTATTAGATGGAAATTCAAATACGAAGAAAAACAGATATACGACTTGATGAGCCTACAAACTTTAATGAGAATTTTATCATTCGAATGAGATACATAAATAATAGATTTTTCGAATAAAAAGGGGGACGTTGTGAAATTGTGAACCCCAAACACAATGGAAGAACCTTTCAGTACTTTATTTTATTCTTTTTTGCTATTAAAAAGGGGTATCTCACTCTCCAGATCCAAATCCCAGAATAGAAGGGCCAAAGAAAAATATTCTTCAGTAAAAAAACTAAATTAACCAAAAAATCAATTATGGAGCTCACTTCCTTCACTCGCAAAGTGGAGTAAGGGAAGGCCCGTAAAAAATTATTTGAATTGAATTTGAGTCAATTAAGATACTTTCTAAAGAGAGCACCTAAAGAAAAAGTCTTCAGAAGCTCACCCTCCACTCAGAGGAAAGAGATCCCAAGACCTTGACTGCCTCTTAACAACTGACGATATTAAAAATGGAATATTGATTTGTTTTTAATACTTCATTTGATTTTCCACAATTTTTTTATTATTTTTTTGTTTTCTAGTTATATTTAGTATTTAACTACATTAAAAGAATGGATATGCTCTTGATCAAAATATTATCAGAACTTTGCAGTCAAGGAGCATGTCATGAAAACATTTTGCTAAAATTTTCTGGAAAACGCTTAATGTTGGATGTGTTGAAGAAGTATTAACCTTTACAATTTCTTTATATGCAACCAGAAAAGCAGGGAGATAAGTTCGGCAATTGATATCTTTGGATGCAACTAGGAGGCCAATTGTGGATTAAATACAAAGTTTGTATGAAGAGAACTTCAATACTCTAGGTATGGTAACCGGAGTCAATGATATACGACCACGTGAGAAATTTCTAAGTTGAAGTTGATGCTTCACTCGATTCCAAATATGCAATCTAAAATAGACATCAATTACATTCATATTGAAGTCAAAGACAAACATTATAAATTACCTAAAGAACTGTACTGTGGATATGGAAAGCCAAGTTCTGAGCATACACGAGATAATTGCACAGCAGACAATAGAGAATTGGTCTCGTGACGTAAAAGAGATTACTATGCTTCAGAATGCTAGAGTAAAAAGCCTATGTGGAGAAAGGGATGAGATAATCAAATCCACAAGCCATTACGTCGTCAATTTTTCACGTAAAAAAACTGACTTCATCTCATGAGACCCCTTTGCTACCCATCGACGTATATCCCCACCTAGGAAGAACTTTTATAATCTACTAAAATATAATATATAACTACAAAAATATATTTTCTGAGGATCATTTAAGATTATACAACATCCCTTGTGTCTCTCATTCACAGCCAAGGATTCAAGCCAAAACTAGGTGTAATTGAGTAGTTAATATCGGTATTGTTGGTCCTCAACATTCATCTTACAGAAAGTTCTGGTTTTACTCCTAAGCTCTGAGATCAATTATAATTGTAAATGATTTATATTAATCAAGAGTTACCATATTTTTATTTTCAACAAATTATCTGAGAATTATGTTTGAGTAATAATATAAACCTTATCTGCATCATCAATCCCTTTTATTAAACATTGATAGAAATACTCTCCCTGGGTGTAAAATTATCTCAAAGTAAAGTTTATAGACTTTTGTATATTATAATTTTATTTATACAGAAATTTTTGATTAATAAAGATTTAGATTTTAAGATTCTAATGATCTTATGACTAATGATGATAATGTTTCCATATTTTTTCGGTAGTTAGTTTTAAACTAATATTCAGCAACCTCTCTGATACTCTTTTTGATTCCTATGGAACAATTAAAATCACAAAATTAAAAATTTATGATAATTCAATGTAGATCTATCTTTTGTTCATATTTCATTGAAATCTGTGACATAGGATATAAAACAATTGTTGATTGTATACGTAATAATAAAAAAAACAAAATACTTTTATTCGAGCTATACTTTTATAACATAGCCAAACTTCCTTCTCATATATTCGACATTACATCAATTATTGATAATTTAATAGGTATTTATCTATATAATATAATTTGAGTCAAGGCAAACGAGATTAAGAAGATATGTAGATTATTTTTATTAAAACTTCTGTCGAAGTTACTAAACATTGTAAAAAATTCAAACATATATATATATATATATATTTTCATAACAAGAGAATGAACATATTAACCATAAATTGTGAAAATTCTTCATTTAAAAATTTAGAGCTCTTATTTAGAGCATATCTAATAGTTATTGAAAAATTGTATCTTGTATAAAAATGACGAATTCCTCTCAATCAAATGATTACTAAAGATTTCTATAGAAACATGAATGACTTCAGATCCTATCATCACTTAAAGCCATTTATAAATGTACTATCTATGTATACACATTATAAGCTTTAAAGATTTTTAAGCATACTTTTAGATATGATTTGTAAAATTGTTATTATAATTGACAAGTTTTATTTGAAGCCATAGATATGTTTTCCTCTCTTATTAGATGGAAATTCAAATACGAAGAAAAACAGATATACGACTTGATGAGCCTACAAACTTTAATGAGAATTTTATCATTCGAATGAGATACATAAATAATAGATTTTTCGAATAAAAAGGGGGACGTTGTGAAATTGTGAACCCCAAACACAATGGAAGAACCTTTCAGTACTTTATTTTATTCTTTTTGCTATTAAAAAGGGTATCTCACTCTCCAGATCCAAATCCCAGAATAGAAGGGCCAAAGAAAAATATTCTTCAGTAAAAAAACTAAATTAACCAAAAAATCAATTATGGAGCTCACTTCCTTCACTCGCAAAGTGGAGTAAGGGAAGGCCCGTAAAAAATTATTTGAATTGAATTTGAGTCAATTAAGATACTTTCTAAAGAGAGCACCTAAAGAAAAAGTCTTCAGAAGCTCACCCTCCACTCAGAGGAAAGAGATCCCAAGACCTTGACTGCCTCTTAACAACTGACGATATTAAAAATGGAATATTGATTTGTTTTTAATACTTCATTTGATTTTCCACAATTTTTTATTATTTTTTTGTTTTCTAGTTATATTTAGTATTTAACTACATTAAAAGAATGGATATGCTCTTGATCAAAATATTATCAGAACTTTGCAGTCAAGGAGCATGTCATGAAAACATTTTGCTAAAATTTTCTGGAAAACGCTTAATGTTGGATGTGTTGAAGAAGTATTAACCTTTACAATTTCTTTATATGCAACCAGAAAAGCAGGGAGATAAGTTCGGCAATTGATATCTTTGGATGCAACTAGGAGGCCAATTGTGGATTAAATACAAAGTTTGTATGAAGAGGACTTCAATACTCTAGGTATGGTAACCGGAGTCAATGATATACGACCACGTGAGAAATTTCTAAGTTGAAGTTGATGCTTCACTCGATTCCAAATATGCAATCTAAAATAGACATCAATTACATTCATATTGAAGTCAAAGACAAACATTATAAATTACCTAAAGAACTGTACTGTGGATATGGAAAGCCAAGTTCTGAGCATACACGAGATAATTGCACAGCAGACAATAGAGAATTGGTCTCGTGACGTAAAAGAGATTACTATGCTTCAGAATGCTAGAGTAAAAAAAGCCTATGTGGAGAAAGGGATGAGATAATCAAATTCACAAGCCATTACGTCGTCAATTTTTCACGTAAAAAAACTGACTTCATCTCATGAGACCCCTTTGCTACCCATCGACGTATATCCCCACCTAGGAAGAACTTTTATAATCTACTAAAATATAATATATAACTACAAAAATATATTTTCTGAGGATCATTTAAGATTATACAACATCCCTTGTGTCTCTCATTCACAGCCAAGGATTCAAGCCAAAACTAGGTGTAATTGAGTAGTTAATATCGGTATTGTTGGTCCTCAACATTCATCTTACAGAAAGTTCTGGTTTTACTCCTAAGCTCTGAGATCAATTATAATTGTAAATGATTTATATTAATCAAGAGTTACCATATTTTTATTTTCAACAAATTATCTGAGAATTATGTTTGAGTAATAATATAAACCTTATCTGCATCATCAATCCCTTTTATTAAACATTGATAGAAATACTCTCCCTGGGTGTAAAATTATCTCAAAGTAAAGTTTATAGACTTTTGTATATTATAATTTTATTTATACAGAAATTTTTGATTAATAAAGATTTAGATTTTAAGATTCTAATGATCTTATGACTAATGATGATAATGTTTCCATATTTTTTGGTAGTTAGTTTTAAACTAATATTCAGCAACCTCTCTGATACTCTTTTTGATTCCTATGGAACAATTAAAATCACAAAATTAAAAATTTATGATAATTCAATGTAGATCTATCTTTTGTTCATATTTCATTGAAATCTGTGACATAGGATATAAAACAATTGTTGATTGTATACGTAATAATAAAAAAAACAAAATACTTTTATTCGAGCTATACTTTTATAACATAGCCAAACTTCCTTCTCATATATTCGACATTACATCAATTATTGATAATTTAATAGGTATTTATCTATATAATATAATTTGAGTCAAGGCAAACGAGATTAAGAAGATATGTAGATTATTTTTATTAAAACTTCTGTCGAAGTTACTAAACATTGTAAAAAATTCAAACATATATATATATATATATTTTCATAACAAGAGAATGAACATATTAACCATAAATTGTGAAAATTCTTCATTTAAAAATTTAGAGCTCTTATTTAGAGCACATCTAATAGTTATTGAAAAATTGTATCTTGTATAAAAATGACGAATTCCTCTCAATCAAATGATTACTAAAGATTTCTATAGAAACATGAATGACTTCAGATCCTATCATCACTTAAAGCCATTTATAAATGTACTATCTATGTATACACATTATAAGCTTTAAAGATTTTTAAGCATACTTTTAGATATGATTTGTAAAATTGTTATTATAATTGACAAGTTTTATTTGAAGCCATAGATATGTTTTCCTCTCTTATTAGATGGAAATTCAAATACGAAGAAAAACAGATATACGACTTGATGAGCCTACAAACTTTAATGAGAATTTTATCATTCGAATGAGATACATAAATAATAGATTTTTCGAATAAAAAGGGGGACGTTGTGAAATTGTGAACCCCAAACACAATGGAAGAACCTTTCAGTACTTTATTTTATTCTTTTTTTGCTATTAAAAAGGGGTATCTCACTCTCCAGATCCAAATCCCAGAATAGAAGGGCCAAAGAAAAAATATTCTTCAGTAAAAAAACTAAATTAACCAAAAAATCAATTATGGAGCTCACTTCCTTCACTCGCAAAGTGGAGTAAGGGAAGGCCCGTAAAAATTATTTGAATTGAATTTGAGTCAATTAAGATACTTTCTAAAGAGAGCACCTAAAGAAAAAGTCTTCAGAAGCTCACCCTCCACTCAGAGGAAAGAGATCCCAAGACCTTGACTGCCTCTTAACAACTGACGATATTAAAAATGGAATATTGATTTGTTTTTAATACTTCATTTGATTTTCCACAATTTTTTTATTATTTTTTTGTTTTCTAGTTATATTTAGTATTTAACTACATTAAAAGAATGGATATGCTCTTGATCAAAATATTATCAGAACTTTGCAGTCAAGGAGCATGTCATGAAAACATTTTGCTAAAATTTTCTGGAATTGTTTTATTCTTTTATCCTTTTTCTATCATGCTTGTTGAGAAAAAAAAACACCTTTTATCATGGTCAATATGCAGTACATATAGTACGTATTCGTTGAATGTTAAAATAATAATTTTATCATATGAAATACTGTCAAGAAATAGCTTTACTTTAATAGCTTTGGTGAATATAGCTAGAGCTAGTTTTTAACGTTATGAATAAATAGCAATTTTCAATTTTCTCCCTTTTGTGGTCTAGAAAAATTCAATTTTAGGCTATATTGGAAGTAAAATTAATTTAGCCATTTTTCTCAGAAAAGAGACCGGACCCTACTTTTCTTTAGTACATAGAGGAAACAAAGAAGTCAAACAACTATATCAAGAAGGAAAACTTTGGAAAGTCTCTTACACTTTCAATACTCTTTCGTTTTTAAAATCTTAGAAAGACGCTCCTCCATCCAACCATATTGTTCTTAAGTCAATATTAAATAAATTAGGCGAATCTTTCATGATTGATGATAAGCTTCATTTTCAGATAAATACTTAATTAGTTACAAAATTAAATATATTCATAGAAAAAAATGTACAAATAAACAGATAATTTACAAATTAAGAAACAATTTGCCTAACTTTTAAGCTTTTGCTTGCATTACTTGCCACTAAGACATTTGAGGCACCTACAAATTTTATATTCTTATCCCTACAATAAAAGTGTACCTTACAATTTTTTTTTTTAGAATTTACCCAATGCTTTAGGGCGACAAGAATTAATAAATTCATTGAAAAGATTTGTCTGGGTTGATAAAAATATTTAATGAATAGTATTGTTCATCTGACATATTCTTGAATTGTAGCTTATAAATACATATATAGCTATCTTTTTCAAACAATGTAATTTTAAGAATCGCTACAATAAATTAAAGAGTTCTCTAAAAAGACTTTATTTTTAGAAAGTAAGTTTAAAGAAGAGTTACAGTCCTCAGTATAATACTTTAAATATTGGAGACATGACGACTTGATAGTTCTGTGAATGCAATAACCTTCCAAGACAATTTTTTGAAATTTTACAGTTCAGACAAAAAAATAGAAATTTTTTGGTTAGAGTTAACTTTTACTTTTCTAGGAAGCTGCTGAGATATATCCTCCAGATCGGTGAGGGAACACGGAATCATCAAATTGATAGCTCTCAGTATCTTTCCCAGAGATGTACTGTTACAAATTCAATAGTCTAAGACCATTTTTAAACTCCTTTACATTTGGAATAGGATTTTTTCTCAATTCTCAACACAGTCTTGAGTAAAGCGGCTACACAACAAGAAATCAAACTTATAATTATAAAGAAACTTATTCTGCAATGTTATCATACATGATGTACTTAAAATTATGCCGCTTTGGATTGGCTTCCATCCATTGTAGCCATTATTGTGTAAGTTCTCAAAAAATTCTTGGAAGGAATAAAGGAAATCTATGGTCTCTTTATATTTTTACATTAAACGCATACGGAGAGCAACGGAAGTGGCAAGGTCAAACCTAATCCCTAGTTTATCACAAAACAATGCCGTCGTATGATGTTTATTATCAAATGGTCCAGTTGAAACGAACACTTTAATTACCGCTACCGTTTGTCGGCTGAGAAGGTGAGAGGAAAGGTTAATTTTCATTATTTGAAATTGTCCAGGCTTCTTTGAAATTATGAATGAAGTTTATATGACACTTGTTTCTTTAAAAGTGTATTAATTTTTTTTTTGGCAAAATTTGCAAATTGTTTGTTTTTGCAATTTTTTCCAAAGTTTCGATTTAGTAATTTTTCGGCAACAATAAAAAATGGACTTCATGAGACTTTGTGGATTACCTTACTTAACCAGATTGATGTAGAATGATTAGTAGATGTAAGATTTTGGAGCATATTTTGCCCACAATTTTCTATTGTTTTCCCAGCTAATGAAGGAAGGTTTTTGCATGTCCACTTCCCCCAAAAATATCATCAAAACTGCTTTGTAATCGAACTAGAATCCAAATTTTCTATATATATTTCATACCAGTCTGGAAAAATGAGCAATTGTTTGAACGATCGCAGACAAATCCTAAGTTTAGTGATTAGTATATGTAGTATAAACTTTATACAATTTCTTGCTCCATCGTTATTAATAACCATTGTAAGAGAATTAGAATTACAAGGATCTTTCTCGACAACAACAAAACATTCATATTACATTTATTAATATCAGTGTTAACTTCGTCAGCTATTTTCAGTTTCTTCTCGTCTTCATTTCGTCTTCGTCAATCAATAGTCTTCTTCAGTTATTTCAGAATTTCGTTTTTGTCAGAGTTTCGTCTTGTCTTCGTAATGATTTTGGTCAAATTTTTGTTTTCATCAGAATTTTGTCCGTGTAAGAGTTTCTTTTACTTTTGAAACAATTTTTCAAATTTAATTTATATTTTCTTAGTAATTAAGAAAGCCTTGAAAATTGGATTTTAAAGTAAATTAAAATATGTCAGCATGGCCCGGAGTAGGTTCATAAGCCAACGCCAAATCATTGTAATTGGCAATGTAAACCCTTATTGAAGAATCGAATTTAAATTTTTTCTGTTGTTCTTTTTCAGGCTGTGCAATATACCAGCTGGTCACGTACTGAGCTCATAACCCAACGTCAATTCACTGTTTTTTGATACGACCTCTAGAGTATAGCTAAAATATTGATTTATATAATCCATTTGACTTCCTACTGGGCTTGCAAAGGTGTTCAGTACCCAGAATGGGGGGCTCAGGCTTAGAAACGTTTAAGACCCATAATTATAAATTCCAAAATAGCATTTGTTGAAGTTTAAAAGTAAAACATTCAAAATCCATTATATTTTAGTCCCTTTTGAATAATTCATGAATCTGTAAGATAAAATATTTATTTTTTTACAGATATTCTCATTCTTTGGGGAAAGTGTTCTTTTTTCTTTGTATTCGTAGTCGTAATAGGCGAATATTTACGTAATTAATTCATTGAAGGCCCAGATCTTATCTAATATTGCTATTATGTCCACATAAAATCTTGTTCTTCTCAATAGAGAATATTTGGAAATGGGTCTGCATTAGGTACCTTTTATTTAAGTAAATAGGCACTAAATACCTCGTTAACGTTCTATTCTTTCTTTCTTTTTGTAAGGGAGAATTATCCGAGGAAAAAATCACGAATATAACAATAATTAATTTGAAGGAAATTTTTCTATACGTATTTTTTTCAAATTAGACACCTCATGGATTCGAACTTGAAGATGGTGAATTAGGAAAGTCAATTTGTTAATTTGTATGTAATTGTTTTTGCATAACCTACATGTGAATTCATAATTAGAAATTAAATGAATATTCATTACAAAGTTTCGCCAATCACTGGACACAGGCACAAATATTTTTATCGTTCGTACGCTTTTTTGTAAAATCATTACGTCTTAAAAGAAAGTGTACTCAATTTTTAATGATTCTAGAAAAAGTATTTAGGTAAAAAATTAGGTGATATTAGGTATGTTCAAAAAGATAATTTTTTGAAATTATCATATTTGATGTTGAAAAGATTATTAATATTAGTTTTTGTAGAAACTAATAAAATTTATATGAAATATAAGACCGTGTAGTTAGAATATTATCAAATAGGATCAACAATTCTAATTTAAATTTTTATTAGATCTTTACTTGTTGCTGTACCCACTTCTTATCAAGTTCATTCTAATGCTCACCTTTTTGGCTTACAATTTAGTATTAAAAAAACACCTGAACCCTCCGGTTGTAGTGGAGCAGTATGACGGTCATAAATAACCTCCAAAATTACGCATACCCTCAAGGTATAATACCAAAAAAAGATGAATCCTTTGAGTTGTATGAATAACGAAGATTCTTGATACTCAATGAAGCAGTGGTGGTGGCTAATGACCCACCTTTTCGACCAACGGATCACTTTCACACCCCATGGGCTTGATTGTATTAAAGTATATTGAAAGGGGTCCTTGATGCTAAAGGAAGCGGTGTTGGTAGGTAATGATCCACTTCCTGAACCAACGGTTCTTTTGCACAATTCGTGGGTGGGGTGTATTATAGGATATAGAAAGTGGCCCTTCATACTTAGGGAAGCAGTGGCAGTGAGTAATAATCCACCTTTTAGAATAATGGTTCTCTTGCACAACCTGTGGGTAGGGGTGTATCATAGAATATAAGGAGGGGTATTTGATACTCAGAATAGGAGTGGTGATAGTTTTTAATCCCTCTTGTCGACAAGCAGTTCGCTTGCGTAACCTGTACGTGGGGTGTATTATAGGATATCGAAAGGAGTCATTGATCCTCAGGGAGGCGGTGGATATTGATACTCCTTTTTTGACCAGTTCTTTACTTCCACAACCCGTGGGTTGAGGTGTTACATAGTATATTAAAAGGGGTCCTTGATACTCAGGATCGCAGTGGCGATATATTTTGATCCCCCTTGTGTAAAAGCGGTTCACTTGCGTAACCCTAACCCTTCGGTCGGGGTACATTATAATATATTAGAAAGGGTCTTTAATACTCAGGATAGTGGTGGGACAGGTTTTGATCCCCCTTAGGGACCATCCGTTCACCTGCACAGCCTGTTAGCCGAGCTATATTTTGCAAAATAAAATTGAGTCTCTTGTGACAATTTCTTATCTTATAATAGTTTGATTGTGTGAATACAATATAGATTTCAATGTAAATAAACTAGAGTATCAAATTGCTTGCCATGAAATTCTATCATAGTCAAAGCCTTAATTATCGAATTACTTGCAATCAATTGCTTAATAATCAAATTACCCACAATCATTTAACCTGACAATGTAAATGGAGTTAAAGTGATCCACTACCAATCTATTGGAAGTTTTATAGATTGCCCGGGCATTTTGCACATTGCTCGCTCTGACGGGCATTTTGCAGATTACCTGCTCTAACTTCCATTTTTCACACACACAGACACTTATTAATAAATTAAATTGTCAACTCTTAAAAAAGTTTTGTTTTTTGATTTGGTTGTTAGACCACGCGGGGCATGTTGCACGAACCATCAGTATATTAATAGTATTGACATTTTTTGTCTTAGTAATCGTAAGTCATTACTTTTTGTCAGAGTTTCGTCAGTGTCATAATATTATCTTCGTCAAACATCGTCATTGTTTCGTCGTAGTTATCTTTTATTTCGTTTTCGTCTCATCTTCGTCAGAGTTTCGTCTTCGTCAGCTTTGCTTTTGTCAGAATTTTGTCTTCGTCATGAAAAAAAAAAGTTTCGTTGACGAAATGATTTGGTCTTGTCAGGCTTGACGAAGTCAAGACTAATTAGTATATATGTATAATATATAGAAGTATTTTCTGAATAATTTTCCTTTTTTTTAAAAACTATTTTGACCTTTGTCAATGTGATTTCCTACTCCGTCCTTGCCAGAGCAACGTCGGGTAACCCTTTCCTAGTGTAGTATAAAAGATTTCCCGCTCCATCGTTATTATCATAGCAAGAGAATTAGAATTATCAAGATCTTTCTCGACAATAACGAACCATTCTTATTATATTATATTTGTTAATATAATATAATAATTCTGTATTTGGAATTATTTCTTGAATACTTTTTCAATCATTTGACCATTGTCAGTGTGATATCCCGCTCCTCAGCCGAGTAACGCAGAGTAACCCATTGCTAGTATATTTATATATGGGCCGTCAAATTTTTTATATGCAGAAATTTTGGCTTTCATATACAAATGCATAAATACTCCTTTCTTATAATATTACAAAGTAATATTATCAAGCTTCTAACCATTAGGCCATTTGACGTTCCGTTGTTTTTTTGTTTAGCCATTATTTCTGTTACGTTCCAGATGCCGTTCGGCGATCCAATCATAAGGTAGTATCACAAACACTGTAGGAAGCAAATTGCGACTTCCACTTTGATAGTGTCAGGGAGGCCTCATTTGAGAATTAGGTTTTTTTAATACAATTATACAGAAAATATTAGAAAAGGAAAATGGGACCTTGGACAAGTCGAGAAACTCCAAAAAACTACTACAACCTCACATACGCAGTCGATGAGATTCCGCCGGTCAACCAGACTAAGTTCTCACCTCTACAATGATGCTGAGAATCGTGGCATCAGACGAGACTAGGATGCCGCCGTATTGGTTTTCAAAAGGCCTGAAAATCGGAGCCAAGGAGTACCTGGACGTTCTCGAGGAGGTGGTTTGCGTGGTTAATTCCAACTACCCCGAGGGAAACTATGTGCTCCAGCAGGACTCCGCACCGGGGCACAAGGTCAGGACCACACAACAATGGCTCGAGGAGATTTTTTTTAGATTTCTGGATAGACGATTTGTGGCGGCCTTCCTCTCCCGATATGAATCCTATCGCCATGGATATCTACCTCCCCTCCCCTGTGCCACTCCCACAAAATTGGTCTCGCAAACGTTCGTCTTTGCTTGATCAGCCCTTCAAATATTATTTAAACAAGGACTAAAATCACATATAAACTTTGATTTATTGAATTTTGTGTAATTACTATTGGAAAATAACTCTAAAATCTCATTTTTAGTGTTCATTGAACGCATGTTCCATGGAACGCCGTTCAATATGGTGTTCTGTTCACAAGCCTGAATATTAGGGTACAAAATTGAACAAAATATTATGTAGGACTATAATATTATGAAATATACTCGTGTATATGTAATTCATTTTAAAAATTGGGGATAAATAATATGACAATACTAGTCTGGGAGGACTTAAGAGATCAAAAGCAGTTGGTATGATTGACTGATTTGGTTAACTACCAAATGATTTCAGCCCTTTTTTCTTTTTCTGTCTGGAAGATAGGTAGCGATTTACAATAAGGTTAACGACGTTTTAAATGTACTTGGCCCCATGTATGCAATAAGCTTGCTCTCTACAACTATAATGATAAATCCCTTGACCTTCCATCTTTATATCAGGTTATATGATTATTTAAATTTTTTTTTAAATGAAATATTATAACATATTGAAATTGAATTTTATTTGTTTATACGGCCCTTTGGAATAACATGTAATATAATAATGAAAAAAACATGGGATCATAAAATATCATTTTTAACCTTTAGTATATTGTTATGATAATAATTATTATCCCTAAGTTGGTATTTTAATATTGTCTTGGTATTCAAGTACTTGAATACATATTAGTACATTTCGTATTGGTGGTCAAATTAACGATAGCATGGAATAAAATCCTAATTGGACTCTCTTTTACATTCATATTTAACTTATTTGTTAAATAAATGTTTATTAATGATTAATTAACATTTTATATGTATGTTTATTTTATTGAAAAATTGCTCAAGGGTATTATTCCTTGTTTTGTTAAGGAGTTCATGTCATTTTATGTATAAATTGCCTTGGACAACTTTTTCACAGATAAGGATGGGATTTTTGTAGAGTAGAGGGAAAAGGTGGGAGCTAGACTAACACATGTACACGTTTACAATTTATTACCAGTAAGCACACATATTATAATTTTCAAACCTCAACAACTCTTCCTGTCAAAATGTAGAATTTTTGTGATTTAATATGTTTCTTATTTGTAGTAGTCAAAATGCCATCATAAATTAAATTTTGGAAGCGCAAAATTACTAACATGATATTTTCTTTCCCCCAAACAACAAGACATTTTAATTCATAGAACTTCTATATTTTGACTGGGAGAGTTTTTGAGGTGGAAGATTATAATATACAAAGATCTTAGAAAGAAAATATGTCTACTTGCATTATAGATGTGGACACATGCTTTTAAAGTACTACTGAATTAAGACCATTGTAAAAATCAGCTTCCTGTTATACCATTTTTGAAGAAGATATGAACTACTGTTATAAAGAGGAGAACCTTCTAGATACATTTAAAATATTATCCGTGCAGACAAAATATTATAGTTGTATTTTAATACATTATATACAAAGGTGAAAATACAGTGTGGAATGGGCAAGAAGAAACCGAAAATCAACATGGTACCCTAACAATTTGAAGAATGTTTTATAGGAGATAAATAATCTTAAGCATTACACTCCGTCATTTATAGGCACACACGACCGTTCAAACAGGTTTTGAATATAATTGAATCTATTTAGGAAAGGAGGTTCACTTCTCAGGAATAAAATAATAATAATGACAACTGCTAAGGAAAAGAAAATTCCTTCTTTATACTACCAATTACAAATTAACAGGCCAGCTAAAAAACATACCAGATTTACATGTATGATTTTATACTAGTGGTAGTATTCGGGATCCCTGCTGGAGTTGTTAGGCGTCGAATAACATCCACATTGCGCTTTAATAATATTGAAAATAACTCCTCAATAAATCCTGGTTTTTACTCATAAATAGCTACTCACTCAATATATAGACGTTCTTTCCTAAATAATCATTAATGAAAAATAATAATAATAGCTTGAGAAAAAGCTAATAATTTAACTTGATAAGCCATAGAGTACTTTAGCTCGTTGTTAAACCTCATCTAAAGTCACACTCATATTTTTAAATAAAGTACTTCCCACATTTTTTTCTTTTTTAATATGAGTTGAGCCCGCGAAATTTCATCCCTTTTATAGAGTGCTCCGTCTATATTATACTCCATTTTTTTTCTTAATACTGTATTGGATATAATATACATTATACAGTGTACACTGGGACTTATTTTCGTACATAAATAAATTATTTTTTTACACACTAGATGGATCTTAAGTTGAAATTATGATACTTTTTAAAGACTTTTTCACGGCATTTAGCAAGATTTTTTGCAGATGAACAGATGTTTCACTCAACTCAGTCAAATTGTATCAATTCACTGAAAACCCCAATTTCCCTAATGGAACATCCTTCTAGATTGAAGTATGTAAAAGTATTATAAATACCGAGGATTGCAACTTTGCTTTAATAATATAAAAGATATTTCGATAAATGTTATATAACTATGCATTTTTGTTCAATACACTAAAGGTAAGCGGGAATTTTCATTCACAGGGAGATGTTATCAATGATTACGATGATTCAATAATGAATGAACAAAAAATATAAAAGAGAATATGCAACAACCGTCTTTTTCCTTTTTTTAAATTTAAACTGCATTTTTAACAACAAAATTCCAATCTTGAATAAAGGCTCTGAAACTAATCCATTTAAAAGTAGGTACAGTTTAGCCCAAAACCATTCGTAAGAAAACGTAATTAGCTGTTTATGTTGGAACTAAAAACTCATTTAGAATAAACCTAGTCAATCAAAAACTGTATAAAATTATAATCATAAGTATTCATACACAAGGTGCAAAATGACTTAATACTCTGTCACATGGCCTTTGAATTGAGTGGCGTAAGTTAGGAAACTGCAAAGCTCAGTACAAACGTAACTGAAGCTCTTTTTAAAATTTATATTGCTATAATACTACGAGAAAGATCTTCTCCTGAGCTCATGTTAGATGTAAACAAGCAAAGAGGTCAAAATTCTCATTTTCCCATGAAGGAAGTGAGACTAGATGGAGTTGAGCACTTCATGAATTGGAAGGAGAAGAGACAAAATTTCAAGTAGCACGTAGCTTTAATAAAGATCACACACACCTGTTTCTTACATTTCATACGAAATATATAAAAATATATTCTGATATTTATGAACAAGGTCTTTTCTTTCCTTGCATGCATAATATTTTCATTTTATGTTTCGATATTACGGTTTATGTCAATTGATATTTTTTTGTGTTATATTTAGTACCAAATATGTCATTTGGTACACATTTGCAACATCCTTTATTTTTGTTCAATTATTATGTAATGTTTTTCCAAAAATCATTTTTTCTACTTTATTCACACGATAAAATTTTTTTCGGATATAAAAAAATAAAGCATTTAAGGCTTAAGACGATCTGGAATCGGAATAGAAAGATGAGAACGATGGTCTTCATCTCTTTGGCCTGTGACTTCAAGTAAACCCTCCTACGCCTCTCGTAGTTTTAGTTCGTTGCCAAATTTGTAGAAAGAAAACGTTTTCTGTCAATTTTTCTTTTGTTGTAGCAATTTTCTGCATTCAAAATTTATTTTGCCTCCCTTCAAAAAATCCCTTGTCAAATTGCTACAAAAGCAATTCTTCAAATTTGTCGTTAAAAAAACTATAACTAACTCATTTAAGAGGGAAAAAAATCGAAAAAAAAACAACTTTATCCTCCATAGTTTTGTCTGGTCTATCAAATGTAACTTTTAAATTGTTCACAAAAACTTTTTTGCCAAATTCGACTTCACTAAACAAATAAGAAGTTCTTTGTCACTTCTAAAATTGGGCCTGAACACTTCCTCACCTGAGGTTATGGCCCTGATTCATAAATAACAATAATAAATATAATTAAGCTCCATTGTGGGAATAACATCGTAATTAACTACAAATTTTATTGAGCTGTAAATTTGTGGTTTTATTCAGTTTTTGCACTAATTATAATGCGCGATCCTTATGGCATCATTTCCTATACTTATTATTATTATTTTTTAAATAAAAAGGAAGGATTTTATTTTTGTCAAATTAGAATTTGATTAAAGTATATCTTCAATCGAATATAAATTATAATAACGATGAGAATATTGATGGTCGTAATAAGGGCAGGGACTTACAACAAAACAACAGAGACCTAAATTAGAGTGGTTTGTCATTAAAAAATTTCGAATTTTGATTACGGCTAGTACGGAAAAGTTGACACGTAGTAAGAAATTAACTAATCTTAAATTAGATTATTCGTCAATATCATCTTTAGGTCACATATCTTGGTACATGTTTGAAAAAAAGTTAAAAACTATTAATTGAGTCAATGAATTTACTAAATAGAAATTATTAGTTATTTTGCATAAGATCATAGACGTTTTATTAATCTATAAAAAGTATCAATAAAGCTTTATTTTTAAAATATTGTTAACTAAAAATAAGGTACTTCTAGAATATCCTTACATTTAGTTTAAACGGATCCGTTGTCGGGATAAGAATCCCTAATTTTTGCGTAACGATTGAGCGTATATCACTTAGATACAAGTTTATTTTGTAAATTAAAATTAAGTCATATATTTTTAAGTGAGGGTATTATAATGGATTTAAATAGATAACGTTAATCAAGGGATTTTGTAAGGGGGGGCAGTAGCCTCCCTCCAAAATGGAGAAATTACACCCTTGGTAATTGATGATATACCCATGGAAAATTACCTTGTTACAAAATATGAAAAAATGACAAATTATAATAAAGACTAATATAATTTAGTAAATTAAGCTTTTCAAATTAAAAGATTTAGTTTTTTTTAGCTTGAAAAACACATAACTCATGAGCTGAAAAGTTCCTGGTTTCAAAATAGATGGTACTATTTTTTTTATTTTAAATTCAACTCATTTTCAAAAGACAGCTGTTAAATTTTCATAACAATCTGTTCTTTAGTTTGTGAGTTATTCTCCTAAGTGTGACGTTAATTTAGCTATTTCCATAACAATGGAACAAAAAAATTTCGTATTTAATTTTACAGTGCTTTTTGATGGGAAAAAATACCTTTCTAGCTAAGTAATGGCTTGATAAGAGTTTTATGGACTCCGCTCTATAAAGCAAATTTTATAAAATATTTAAATAATAATCATTTTAAAAAAACCAATTTTGAAGGAAAAAAAATGTGTTTTCATAGTCAACCCGAGACTTTTCAGGCCCACTTTTTCAACTTTTATTTTCAGAAAATAAAAAAATGTATTTTACTTCCAATGTAAATATTTTATATTAACTACCCTAATAAAATCATTTTTACCAAACAATAAACACCTATAAACAAAAATGTATCCACAAAGTCCGATATCTTGCAGCAGTTCAAAGTGATGGTTATTCCTAAAATGACCACAATTTATTCGATTCACAATTAAATTACACACCTCCAAAAAAGTAGAACCATAACTTCTGTCCCTAACTTTATACCTCTCTTCAAAATACTCAAAATTTGTGACTGGATATGACCGCTTAGTGGAGTGACACGCTTACAACAGGTGGTTGTTAGAGTAGACTTGGTGGTATATTTTGATCTTTCCTTTCTGAATAAGTAAAAAAATGGGAGTTATATGTAGATCATCCAAATTTCAGGACGTTATTTTATCTTTTCTGAAAAGCTGAAGTAAATAAAAACTATTAGTCTTGATTATAATTTTTGCCTTACCTAACTGCTATTGAAATTCGAAATAAGTTGACTAACAAACCACCCTAATTTACATATAAGAGAAAAACGAAGGAGGGTTCAAAAAGGTTTTTGTGTATGTAGTTATAGATTAACAAAATCAGTGTAGCGAAACCAAATGTGAGGGAAGTTTGATATGATGACTGTGTGTGTCTCATTATGATTATATTCTTGTTCTTTTTTTTATTATTTTCGACATATGAAAAAGTTATTTATCATATTTTTGATTTCAGTTGTTGCTCCTGCCTTGATCAACATGCAGGAACTGCCCATCTCAGTCATTATGACGTGACATATTGTTTTATGTGATTTGTTTTCATATCCAAAATAGTGCAAACCTTTTTGTTCTCTACTCACGACGCAAAACCAAAGGTATGTGAGTACATTGCAAAGCTAATCATTATAAATTAATTCACAATTAGTTCGAACCAGTGCTGTAACTACAAGGGAAGCATTAGGGTATTCTACTCGCCCAAAAAAAAACGTTTGTACATAGCTATCGCTAGCTCATTAACTTTGTATTTTATTGTCAGCTGCTGATATTTCTGCTTCTCTTCTCCTAATCATTGTAGAACTACACGTTGATTGGTTGAATTCGAATTAAATCTTGTAAAATTGTGATCAAATCAAAACAATTATTGAATAATAAGCCCATAGTTTGAATGAATTGTCTAATTACCTACTACTGTTTATTTTCGAATAAAAAGTTTAGTGATACGATAAAGGTAACAATGCATCCAATAACAAAATGCTGTCAGCTACGATGCCTAAAATTTTGGTTTTCGATCCACTCTAATATACATACGTAAGGGATTTTACTGCAAATTGGTATTCATTATGAAACCTTAGCAGAGTATAATTTCCCTTATGTCACCATTTTTCTTAATGCTAAGTTATGACTACCTGCCGCTTAATGTTAGCTCTTGTTTGGCTTTTGTAAACAATTATCAACAACGATTATTGAATAATAATTCCATTGTTGCCTAACTACGAACTGATTTTCGATGGCTCTTTTTTCTGTTTCTTTTATTAGGAAAGGTTGTGTAATACAAATAAGGTAACTAGGTGTATCTAACTGAAATAGAAATTTTTGATTTTGACTAAAAAATTTTATACCTGAAAGTTTTTATCAAAAAATTAAATTTTCTGTGAAAAGCTATGAATTTTTGAAGTTTTTTTTCTAAAAATGTAATTTTTTTTAAACAGCTGTAGATTTTTGATTTTTTTTTTCCCCAAAAATTTAATTTCTTGAGAATAGCTAAATATTTTGAATTTTTTTTTCCAAAAAATTTAACATTTTAAAGTTTATAAAAAAAAAAAAAATTTTTGTGTGGATAGATGTGCATTTTTGAATTTTTTTTTTTTTATAAATTAATTTTAGAAAATTTTCCAAATTACCAAGCCCTCCCATAATATAATCCTGTGGACGCCCCTGATTAGTTTACTGAAGTTACCGAGAAATTTTTTTGTACATTCTAAATTATTCTTCTACTTAACGATCGTGTATTTTTAAATCTTCCCTCCAGAATATTGAGGGCTGTAATAATAGCATAAATACATTGGTGCCTCCTGGACTTGATGGGGCCCTTCCTTCGTCTGGTTCGAACTTCTAGATCCCGCACAACCTTTTATGTCATTTAGTATTTATTTGTTTATTTATACCGAGATTAGATATAAACAGGAACATAAAAATGGTCACTGTATTTTGATGTGAGCTGTCGATTATTCCATGCCTTTCTTTTACCTTTAATATGAGTGTTCTGAAGGTAGATTCTTTGAATTTTGAATTAGCTCTTGCTAAGCTATGAACAATTCCCAACAATTATTACACAATAATTTCTTAATCGTTTAAAATTGGCTAACTACCAAGTGATTTTGTACAATGTTTTCTGTTTCTTTTAAGATGGAAAGGCTATAAGATATAATAAAAGTAATTATGTGCCATAAGTGGGATTGTGAATTATGTTGAGGTGAGTGAGGATGCCCACAATTGCTATCTGCTTCATTATATGAGCTACTTGTCATTATCAATAAATAATACTCAACTTTTCAAAGGTTGCAACCAACCCTAGCTATAAGGAAGAGTTGTTGTTGTTTAAAGAACAATGACTATTTACGCTACAACAATATTCCATTTAGTCTACATTCGATAGGTCCTAGTTCCACTGTAATACACTGATTATTTTCAAGACCTTTTTTTTAATATAATTCACCATTTCCATACTTTCATTCATGCAAAAATAAACAAAATTTTAGCCTATAGCACTGACACACCCTTTTTGTCTACAAAAGTACCAATTAATGGAACAGTTTATCATATTGAGCCATATAGTTATTTGACATAGATATATGTGTTAACATTCCGTAATTCTAGCAGGATAAATGTTGGATTGGTGCTAGAAATGTTTGCTTTATCAGTTTTTTTCACACACACCGTCAGTCTTTATTTTATCGGTTCAATCTTATCTACCATTCAACGGTTCTAAGGAACATTGCTCAGTCCTACGGTTCTAGCTATATCTCGATTTTTTTCACTTCTAGCGGGAATTGAATAATATATATAAAAA
This sequence comes from Lepeophtheirus salmonis, assembly GCF_016086655.4. Lineage (NCBI taxonomy): Eukaryota > Metazoa > Arthropoda > Copepoda > Siphonostomatoida > Caligidae > Lepeophtheirus > Lepeophtheirus salmonis. Next base: position 35,824,545 of record NC_052131.2, read on the forward strand.
AAGAAAATGATAGCTTATGATGTTGGAGTATTATATTACTATAAAGACCAGTCGTAAGACTCACAATTTTAAAAAAATAGTCTTTTTACAAAAGGCTCTAAAGGCCAACCCTATGTTGGATGAAGGTTTTAATCGTCATTTACTAGTTTTACAGCTTACATAAAAATATTAAATGTGGGTTTTAAGGTAGTGGGCACTTGTAAATATGAATTTAGTTGAATAGTTTTATGTATATATAGACTATAGAGCATTTGCATTGACGTCATAAATTCCCTCATAATTGTAGGAGACGCCATTTTTGGGCCTCAAAGTTTTGATACTTTTCAATAAATTTTGATTAAACTCCATAAAATGACTTTATGAATAATAAAAAAGACAAAACACTTGCATTGAATACTACTTGATGTCTATTATTAACAATGATATTTGAATATAATCAAAGTAATATGTACAAAAAATGGCTACATTTGTACCATTTTTTATGATTTATTTTATCGATCATAGACGAGATAAAAGTGGGATAATTAGAGAAAAATATCGTATTTTTTACATTGTAATCGTTAGTCTTTATTTACAATATGGAAATGAGCAACGATGTAATACCATAGTTTTAATTCCTATCATGGTCAGATATTTAATTTAACTTGGCAATGATGAATAAAATTTTGATAGACAGTTAGGTTTAAGTCCTTTTATTTATTGTTCCCATTAATTTATACATCTAATAGTTCAATATTTTTCTTAATAAAATTAAAAAATGGTTTACATTGTTATAAAACTTGGGGTATTTAGGATTCCCAAAAAATGTCAACATCAGCATTACTGACGTCACGTAAAAATATTCTATATCAGGGGCGAATGCATTATTAAATTTGAGGGAAAGGCTTGGTTTTCAGATTTTTTTTTTTATTTCAAAAATTCATGGAAATTTACTGAAAATTTAATTTTTTCGAAAAAAGCTTCAAAATTAAAGTATTAAATTTTATGGAAAATAATTTCAAAAACCCATAGCTATTCACAAAAAATTTATTTTAAAAACAAAATTCAAATATTAATTTTTTCGCCAATTTTCGTGTAAAAATTTTTTCATCATATATATCCTTCGATATTGTAGTAAAAAGCAAAAATTCCTTTATTTTTTTAAGGGGGATGCTATAGCCTCTCCAGCTCACCCACTGTAGACGCCCCTGTATACATATGTGCTAGCTTTCATCTTTTTTTTATGGGAGGGAGATTACCCCAAAAAATTAATAACAATATTATATAATTACTTTAAAAAAATAAGTTTATTTTAAATATTTATACTAGGTAAGGGTGCCTGCAAAAATAGAGGCTAGCAGCATCACTGGATGCATGTAAAAAAAAAAATAGGAAGCACGTGCTTTGAGGCATACCAATGCATTACAATCTTTCCTATTCTTAATTCATACACAGTCCATGTATTCAATTAAAAAACAATCATATCCAACGGTGTTTATAAAATAAGAAATACTAACATAATTTGTTTGGTTTCTGATAGTTGATATCATTGCCACAAGAGTATGCTTATTATCAGCTATGTAATCATACTTAATAGTATATAATTCCCAATGATTTATTAGGAATGATAATTTGATTCCATTTTTAAGAGACATTTTAAAGTGCCTGAATCGACCGTTTCCTTTTCATTTACTTTTATCACACACATGGAAACAATCATAATTGTATTTACATATTATAAATATTTGAATTATGTAATGTGCATAGGTACTAGAGGGCTCAGGCTAATTTAAGACGAAATGGAAATGAATGATTTCCGCTAGAGGTATCCTTTGTTAGGAAATAAAATGTAACAGGTAAAACAGGAGATTTTTTATTATTTTGAAGATTTGTTGCTATAATAAATAATACTTATTATATTAGTACCTGGTACATCAACATAAAAACAATCTTTAATTATAATTATGAAAAGTAAAAAATCCCAATATATTTTTTACCTCATACAGAGAGCAGCCGTTGTTTAACAACGAAATTTGAACCCAAGTGCAGGTAGAACCTCGTTTGTTGTTTTGGCAGCTAGCCAGAAGTATTTGACATCACTTAAAAAAAGGTTTTATTCCACAATCGTACAAAAGGCAGAGTGTCCTTGTTGCAATCCCTGCAGGGTAAGGTCCTTTGTCTGGAGAGTGAGGAAGGAACTGGAAGAGTCTGGAGCTGATTATGAATCACCAATGAAGCCACACTGCAAAGAAAATGTTGACTTGGTTGTCAATTTTTTTTTTTTTTTTTTTCTTGGTCATAGTTTTTGGCAACCAAACTCAGTGGACTTCAATCCCATGGACTTTATTTGTGTGGGGCCCAGTTGAATGACACACCAACAAATTGTCCTACAACACAAAACACCGAGCTGATGTCTAGGATCTGGCAGGAATTCCAAAAATCTGCAAAAAAGACTGTCATCAATGCCTGGTCCAGTTTCAGAGGTCGAGTAGAGGCCGTTATGACACTAAATAAGATCATATTAAAAAGATTTTTTTATTTATTTAGCTTTCATTGAGTATTGTTATGTATTAAAATGGGTTGATTAGTTTAGGAGAAAATCTATTTTTTTATTTATTGGTTGTTAAATGTCGGTTGCACCCAGTATAATAGGGTCACTAAAAAGAAATCAATTATTATTTCAATATAAGGCTTTATTTATGTGAATCTCTTGTTGTATAATTGTAATCGGTTTACACTTGATGGTGTTAGAAAGATAAGATTTTTTTTTGACAGGTTTGTGATTGATTGACTCGGTATTGTTTGAGTGCGTGTCAAAGATGGACACCAGCAAAGAGAAAGTACGAAATCTTATACAGTTTTTCTTCGATTAAAGGTGGAAACACGTGCTAGGTGGCTGAAAATGGGAATAATGTTGTTGGTCCTAAAACTTTAACAGCCAATTATTATCAATTTTAGTCTCGTGAATTCCGTTTCCGTAATTTTGATGTCAAAGATGCAAGGCCGATTTTCGAAAATGTGGACAAAATAATGTAATAAAATCGTCGAGTCCAACCATCATGTAAGCACTTTTTTGATTACCACGGAGAAACAATGTTAAAAAAATCAAAAAAAAATCATTAAACATAATGGATTTATTTTTATTACACCTGAAAAAACTTGTGTACAAGTTGTAACACGTATAAGGAAATTGTACAAGTTGATATATCTTAGTCTTAAAATGCATTATTTAATTACAGCATTGGTCATTCTAATCACCAAGAAATAAGTGAGGCTATCATTTGATTTGACCAATTATAATTAATTGGTCATTATTTATTTATGAGTAATATAACTGTGAGTATTTGAACTTTACAAAAAGACACAAAATACTTTTCAAATAGTAGTTTCATCAAAAAATATCGAAAATATCACATTTAATTTATCGACCATCTAAGTAATATTAAATCCCATGTGCACGAAAAACCTTCATTTAAAATGTTTCATCTCATTTTTTAGTGGGAACTTATACAATATACAAGTATCAACATGTTAGGTTTTAGTGGGATTAGACAGGAATCATCCACTATGAGCCGCTCCCATCGGCCAGAACACTCAATTCGGACTTATATTGTCAACAACTTTTTACATAAAAGTCCATAATTTGAAAGTATTTTAAAGGACATTTTTTGCCATTTATGTTATTGTTCTACTCCTCAGTAGTTACAGGCCTGTAGGAGGGAACATTTATAATAAACTATTGTTAAGCTCAATGATGGTTATGTTTATATTTTATTTGGAAGGTCACAAGCTTCGTTGGGGGGGGATGGGGGGGGGACATGTCCCCATATTGTCTACCCGTAGTTACTGCACCGAGTACAAATAATTAGGATGGATTAAAGGATGTATTGGGGGCACGTGGCCGCGGTTCCACGCTTTATTATAATAAGTAGTATATCTGCAATTTATTTGACGAAAAAACGAGGATTTGAATTTATTTTCAAAAAGTTAAATGTTTCCTATTGAAAAAAAAAAAATGATTAAATTAAACTTGAATATAAAATTAAAAAAAGGTATCGCATGTTAATCATTGCTCTATACCACTGGTTCCCAAACTTTCAAATATAGTGACCCATTTCAGAACATACAATTAAGAAACGACCTCAAATCTTAAAGAATCTACATATTCATTTCTTCGTACAACAAACTACATTATATATTACGATTATGAATTATGATTCGTGAAGTAAATATACATTTCGTAAATTCTTTATCGGAGAATACAAACATCTCTCACCATGATGTTTTAGGTCATTAAGAAGACTCCTATAACTCTCTATACGGAATTGTTGAAGCTTTTGAGTCCAAAATGACCTCTCTTCAAACCTCTTTGGCTTCCGCCCACCATCCTTGAACACCATTGACACGATATTCTTACTATTCTTAACAAAAATCTAGTGAATAAGTGAAAAAAATCAGCAACATACTGGCGAATTTAGCTAAATATAGCTGAAAATTGGCTAATATGTCACTACTGTACAATTTATACAGCAACAGCGGTGCCGCAACCAAAACAAATTAGAGACCAAACATGTTTACTACTCACTCAAACGTTGTGTCGAGTGACTTATGGAACAGTTACATTTAGTGTCATAGTATTAATTTATCTAACTGTCTAAATATATTTTTCAGCGTGTCTTATATAATATTCGCATTCATGTCGAAAACAATTAACAACCCCGCGGTACTGGTGTCGCGACCATAGGTTGTACTTCCAAAATTTATTTATTATGTTATTTTCTATCCCTGAAATAAGACACATTTTAAATAACTAAAGTCTCTTCATTTCGGGAGGGAAAATTGTTGAGTTTTGAAGATTATAATATGTTCAGTTCTTATAAATAAATTGGCTATACACGTATACGTGTACACACATGATAGATTCAGGCCTCCAACTTCAAAGTTATGAATATATATATTGTACATATTAGACCTAAGACGATTCGATGTCACGACCCCTATAAATCTATTGTTTTTATGCGAAAGTTCCAACAATGCCGTATCATTATACAGCGTGTTTATCAGGCAATATAAAACTTGAATATGAGGTATTAATAGTGTTATGTGAGTCTTTATTTATTCGGTTATACCAGTCCTTGGGACCGGTGATTCGGAATATAAAAACTAGAACTGATTAAAAAAAGAATTTTAAAGTTGATTGATGTTCTCAAGGACCGAACTTTATGAGTTTTAGGAATGATATGCAGGATGGAACAGGGCCAGATCGAGACTGAACTGAATTGTACCAACTGCTGGGCAAGATTTTGACAAAGCACACAACTACTCACAGTTTATGGCGTCACTATTGCTATAATTTTCAATATATAGTACCGACTGCTGGGGAAGAAAACACGCGCGTTTTGAACAAACGCGCAACCACTCATCTAATATGACATCAATATTAAAACTGTGGTGGAAGTCAAACATCAGTCGTTCACGCGTTATGGTATAACCTTGTATTTCTATTAACCTTGGGTATTACTAGATAAAAGAATATCGTGACTGGATTTTGGAATTTGAATTAATTAAAACCTACTACAGTAGAAAATGAATCAATGAAAGCAATTCCTCATTTTTCACAATCATCTCAGCCATAGGTGGAGTTTGCGGGATTGTATGTACAATTCAGCCCATCCTATAATAAATTTCAAACTCGGCTAAGAACTCAGCCCTAGGATATATGTGGCCTATTAATACAAAAGCAAAATAGAATGATTTTTCTCAATATTGAATGAGGATTACTCTGTATTCATCTATTAGTTATCGTCAATTTTTATGAATAAATGTTTCTTTATAACCCTATAGAGACCCCGTAAATTGCACTTAAAATAGCCAAAATTGATTGTGACAATAAAGCAATGAGAAATTCACATATTTTATGTATTTGAAAGGGGCCATATCAAGCCAATACAATTCTCTTAAATCAAATAAGGCTCTAAACTACGAGTATGGTTAATATTCTTGGGTATCTTAACTATTCCCACAAAATTGAGAAGAAAGCCAGGAATTGACTCTAATATGACTATGAAATATTGGGCTGTATTTATGAAGAAAATAAATAAATTGAGATTTTCTATTTGTCTTGATTTTTGTTTTTTAGTTCTTTAGTGTATGTATATCATTATTCAAATTAAAACATAAAAACCAAGTGCTTTGCATTCCGTATACAATTTATATACCTAGATAGTACTAAAATAACTCCATGAATGAAGGGTTTAAATGTGATATCATATCAAAATGATCTTTGATGGATTACAAGGTTATAACTTCTGATACTTAATTTATCAAATCTATTTCATTAATTATATATTTAAGTCCTTTACATATAACCATGTAATTATTAGACTAATTAATTATGGCTTTATTATTAGCCTACTACAAGTTTATTGTACATTCACAACTATAATGAATGCATTACATACTTATTTATACAATTTATGCATATACATAATATGTTTTTTAGTAGTTTTTAGTTCAAGAGCACGTTGTTATCTTATTTGCAAGGTACTCGCAAACTTTACTCCAAAAATTGGTTATTAATTAGCCAATTCTTCTCATCAATTGAATTATTATTCAATAAATGTTGGGAATTGTTCACAGTGTTGGAGTTTAACCAATCAACGTTCAAAACATGGAAAAACCAATAGGAGACAAAAAAAAAAATATTTGGAAGCAATTCATAAACCGCGTGGTTCTTTTTTCACATAATTTTTACCCTCCCCAATACAAAACTTTAGAAAATAAAATGTAATTTATCATTTTTGACGTGAAATTCCTGATGGTAAATTCGTATTAACTTTGTACAATTATAAAGCCATAATATTTGTTGTAGTTACTATATAATCTTGAACAAAGACAGCTTGAAGTTGATACGTTATTTTTGAAATCAAATTTATCAGTTTAAATAACCAATTTAGTTGGATTTTGATTTTTATATGCAAATATTCACTGAGCCCATCAGTTTCGATTCAACAACAATTTTTGGAGATTTCAAATATTATCCCAAAATGGAAGAGTTGCTTAAAATATCATGGGATATTGATATAAACTACAATTTCGATCAATATTATAGTTTTAGGAATTTTAGAAAATTATTTTTCAAAAAAATGTAACATTTTAAAAGAAATTCAAAAAGTTAAATACTCAAAATTTTATTTTTGAAATATTTTCCAAAAAAATAAAGTATACTTGAAATTTAATTCTAAAAAATGTAACTTTCTGTGAATAGCTATGGATTTTTATTTTTTTTCCAAAAAAATAAATTTTTTGTGAATAGCTTTGAGCTTTAATAATTTTTTTCATAAAAATTTTAAAACCAATAATAGGAAGCAATAATTAATTAGAGCATTAATATGAACCTATACTTTTTATTTAATGTATGCTCATGATAATAGGGCCTAAATTGTGATGAGTGTAAAAACCACAACTGAGCGAATGTGATCAAAAGGCATGTAACTTTAACATGGACATATCGAGAGCTATATAAAGCATATCCTAGAAAATGGGAGTGGCTTTTTTGACTTGGTAATCTAAACATGATTTTTTTATTTTCCAAAGCTGTTGTTATTATTACTTATTTCTTAAAGACAGAGCAACTAAGTAAAAAGTAATGTGTATGTGCCCAAAAAGACGGAGAATAACAATGAGGGTTTGCTCGGGAATTATAGGTCTAATTCCTTGTTGGACTCGGAGTAAAATTGAGGGTCGACATCGAAGTAATTCCAGCTTATATCTCCTTGCTATTTACGCCCTGGAATTTGAATTTATTTTCTTCCTCTCCGGGGTGCTTGCAGCTGTCCTAACAAAAACATTATATCAGCTAATCTGCTCTCATCCCAAACATTTTTCAAATTGCCAGGGTAACCATGTTAATTTTGCTGTTATTTATTTATTATAAAACCGACGGTACATATTTTTACATCACTGGGCATATCTACTGATTATAACGATGAAAATCCGGTATATTTCGCAGCTCGCCAGTTTTTTTGGAGTTAGCAAACTGAAGAGTAAATTTTTATTTTCCTCAGCTGTTGTCCTTATTATTCAATACCTGATGAGTTCCACTTCCATTTCTACTACATTCAATTATATACGAAACAGGATGAAACATTTGTTCATAAAAGACGGAGTTATAATTGTAAGTCCTTGTTGAATTCAGAGTAGAATGGAGGATCGACATCGGAGTAATTCTTGGCAATGTCAATTGTTTATTTCCTTCTCCTCCATTGTCACAACTGCTTGTAGCTGATCTAATGAACCGTCAGGACAGCTTTACTTCTCTTCCCCAAAAAAATATTCAAATTGTCAGGGTTACAATGTTGATTGTCGGTTTCTTTTTTTTTTTTTTAACATGCCCAAAATACTCCTATTTAGCATAACTGACTATAAACTATAGTGTTCTTTGCTCGCTGATACGTTATAATTATCAAAATATAGATGAATAATTAATTAATAAGAGCTCTACAAACATATAATTTTTTTTAAATTGCGGTCACCGCAATTTAGTCAATATTCACATCCCTAATTATGAGTTATGATTGTGTCGAGAAATTAGGGCAAATATTCCCCATTCTTCCATAAAGTCTACATAATTATTTAAGTACTCCTATCAATACAAAGACAACAAATTGTAATTTGGCAATAAAATGAAATAATAAAAAAAATAACAGTCACACATTTCGTGTAAGAAAATTCAATTGAACGAAACGGTATATTACGTACTTTACACGAACAAGGGTATTATTATTTAGTAATAGGGATATTTTATTGTTATTTTAGCCGTTTCTTTATCAGTTCCCTTAAAAATAGAGAAGCGTGTAAACATATAACTATGAATACATTTGTACCTTTCTACACATAGGTGTGGATCCCTTCCTCCAAGATGAGCACCAACAACCTCTGTTCCCGGAGAAAAGGTCCCTTGACGATCCTTCAAACCTGCAACGCATTCCTCATCATCATCGGATTTGTGCGTATGATCGGAACATCCGTTCTATTTGGACATTACCAACTCTATCTCCTCGAATTTGCATCCAAGTGTTTTATATTTGTCCCCCTCCTCATTGGATCTACAGGACTTTTCTTAATGATTCACGGAACCCTTGGAATATTTTGTTACTTTCCTAGAAAACACTGGGTTGCATATATTGTGGCTCTGGGTCTTATATCCAGTGCAGAACTCGTGTCCTCGGGGATTTATTATTTCCTCAAGAAGGGAGTGGCGGAAGATCTATTTTCGAGCGTGAACGCTGCTCGAGAACTAGAGTCCTATGATTTGGATGAAGGAGTTGCATCACGTTGGGACGGACTGCATCGCAGATATGAGTGTTGTGGGGCTTACACTACAGGGAATGGGAATACGGATTGGAATAGAGTGCGGTATGGCTCTGTTCCGGACTCCTGCTGTATTGAAGAGTATTCAGGTATGTAGTGATACAGATATATCAGGGTGTCCCACAAAATAAAAGTAATTAAAAAATAAAAGTGTCGATCCCCTATTTATTTGCTATTTGATCTCAGATAAAGAAATATACATTTTTCCCCTCTAGAATAATAATAACACAGGGGCCTCGGCAAGGGCTGGGGTATTTTTTTGTGTTTTTTATCCAAAAATGTTCACCCTGCTCTAAAAAAATTTAATGGGGCAATAGAAAAAAATATTTTGCAATTTTTCCTTTAAATGGCCCAAAAATGTTAACTTCAAAATTAGAAGAAAAAAATTCAGGCCCCAAAATAATTTTTATGGTTGTAATTCTTGTAACGAGTGCCGACAGGGTCAGTGCCAAAGGGGGGGCACCCCCATGGAGTATTAGAGTAAGGGGAAATGTGATGTTAGTGGGAAGTTTTGAATCACTTACGTAGTGACTTAAAATAATTGGGAAACAAATTTTGAAATTCCTTTTGAATAGTCCTTTTTCTTTAAAAATGATTTGATATGATTAGATAAAAATATTATTAAACACAGTATAGGAAAAGGGCCTCAAATAAGGCGTGACCTTTTCCAAAAAGAGGTCATTATAAAAAATAAACATTATTTTGTAAAAAAAAAAACAAGACATTATTTGTTAAAAAAGATGTCTTGTACTTAAATCCCAATTAAATAGTTTTTTAGTAAATAGATATCAATATGCTCTATACAAATTTGGTATGTCTAATTCGAATCATCTCAGAGTAATTGAACCAACCTTGAAGAGTTTCAACTTTTCATGCCTCCCCAAATAATATTATAAATAGATGATTTTGAATGTATTATACTTTTTTCATTGTCTCCAATTTAAAAAACTGTTCAAAGCCAGTAGGAAAAGATTAAATTACACGTCTTTTGATTAGTACTATTTCTGTAATTTGCATTTAAGTATGAAATGTAACGATTTACTCTACACTCAATCCATAGTTAAAGTTTATGCTCAGGGTGACATCAGTTACCCTTGTTCTAGAGAGTCATTTATGAACCACGAGATTTTTTTTTCCAAATAATTTTGGACAAAAAAGATGATTGACTTTGATATTTTGAAATAATTATTTACATTAAAATTGAACTTTTTTAATGGTCTTCTTGTGGCCTTTGAGAAATAATTTCATTTAAGGACTTTTTTGTAGGAAATAAACATTTATTGATTTTTCTAAAATGAACTAATTTTTTTGAAAGGGTCGATCTTTTTTCTATTTTCTCAAAGTTTTTGCCCCCTTTTCCCTATGACGTCATTTATGCAATTTTGGAATATTATTCAGATCTACGTGGTTTGAAGTAAATTACCCCCCTCCAGCTTAATCAGGATAAACGTGGTTTTAGAGATAAATAGTGTTGGGTCGGATCATTATTAGTCTGAGTCGAACACGTGATCGACTCCCTCAGTTGGTCAAAAAAAAAAGAACCAATAATAAACCCTACCCATAAAAAAATACGTTTTTAAAATTATAGAACCGGCCTGCGGAGATATACGAATGTCCTGTTTGGAAATGGAATTATCATAATTCATTTATATTATTTTAAAAAAGGTGTGTACCGTCACATGTTTTATTTTTCTAGTTTTTATCGGCTCAGACCGTGGTCCATCGACTTGACTGATGGATAGTTGGGCCGGTTCATCCAGTCCAAACGGATCTAACACTTGAGATAAAATATATAGTGTGCGGACACTAACTAACAGCAAGAAATATTTTTGAGTCGGAAGTTACTTGACCAAAACAGTGGAGAAAATATAGTTATTTATCGGTCAATCACTCAAAATCTTGTATGTGAATCATCCTATTCTTCCATAAAAACTGAAGAGTTCCATAAAGAAAAATATAATCAGTTGTTAAATACGGGGAAGACCCTAAAAATATTTGAAGCGCCCTCTATGTTGTTAACCGGGACAAACACTTTGTCGAACAGAAACTTTACCGAAAAAAATAGTATATACAATTGATGAGTATTAGGCTACAACACTATATAATGATGATTCCCAATCATGTTACTCCAATTTTAAAAGATAAAGTGTTTAATTAAGCAATGATTAAGTGTTGATTCATTTCATTATGAAAATCCTTTAAAATTTGGGTCATACAGCTAATAGAACCTTTCTAACACAAATCATGAGAACTGCCCCATTAATAAATTGGAAAGAGAAGAAGGTTTAAAGAATAGAAATGATTGAGATTCAATGAACAGTGTTAATGAATCAATCGTTTTGATCGAATGTCTTGTAGCTCCTATGTACATCGTCAAATCCTGTTCGACATTTCTCTATACCGAGGTAGTCTCTTACTTTTTGATTCTCCTTTTTATTATGTCATTGTAGTAGTCTAGTAGATAACTACATACGAGGCTGATCTGAAAAGTTTCAGACATAAAAAAGATAAACATTTTTTCTGAATTTTTATTTTTCAACATAGTCTCCTTCTAACTTTACAAACTTCTCCGAGGGATGCTCCCATCATTGTGGCCTGTCCAAATAGTACTCCGTTTTTTTCTAAGCAAAATACTAGTTCACAAGACACTATTTGTTTTTGGATGAATTACTCCGAGTTGGATTGACTTATAGTTGTCAAATTTTAGCACAGGAAGCCTTTATTTATCTGCTATTGTTTGAATCTATTTAAAGGTACATTCTCAAAAACAAATATTTATTGACAGCTTGATACACAAAGACACTCACATCAACTCACTCTAAAGAGTGTTACATAAGAACTACCCGTCCAAAATGGCTGAAACTTTCGTGAGTAACTGTCAACAGATGCTAGATAAATGTGACTAGCTTTTATTTATAAGTACTGCCGTCTTCATGTTGAGATCGGAAACTTTTCAGACCATTCTCGAGGTATTGCAGCTTGAATCATCATCTAATATATATATTATTTTTTTTTGGTGTCCGTTCGGAAATGTGTTTTTGTTCAACCACGACGATGTCAAGTCAAAGCTTTTATCACTATGGATTTGAGGATTTACGTCCCTCCCATAAGTGACACGTGGTTTGTGAATGTCATTTTAGCTTTTGAAGAATAAAAATTATTCTATATCCATTGGGACGCCTTAATAAATAATATATATTCAAGGAATATAACCGTTAGATATTTGTTAACATGTATTATGTGAGTAGTGAACGTAACGGAATTAGACATTTTTAAATATGATTTATTAAAAGGATATTTTTTTTGTAATTAGGTAGGGTTTGAAAGGTATCAAATTGTGCTATCAAATTATTTATATTAATGGGAAGTATGCAAAATTAAACATAACATAGACATTTAATAAAGGATTGTGGCTAACAATTAACGGTTATGAATTAAAGCATTTTCTGCTTCATTCCCCCCCCCGGTCAGGCTTCAATATAAGTATATAGCGTGGTACATATTTATTGTTGCTTTTTTAAGTTTAAATCAAAGGGCCAAATTGCAGTAACTCCAAAAATACAAATATTAATATTATTGCCTATAATCTGTTTTCCTAGAAGTGTAATATTTAATTTTAAACAGCAATCTTTAATTGGACTGGAGGGACTGTAGCTACCCTAAAAAAAGAGTAAAGGAATAATTGAAATTTTTTTTTGATTTTTGAAATTTTTTTTTGAGTTTTGAAATTTTTTTTTGAGTTTTGAAATTTTTTGTGAATAGGTATGGATTTTTAAATTATTTTCCAAAAAGTATATGAAGTTTAGTTTTGAACTATTTTTCGCCCAAAAAATTAATTTTTGAATTTTTGGTTCTAAAAAAAATAATTTTTTGTGTATTTTTTACAAAAATACACAAAAATCAAGCCCCCCTAAAAAAAAAAAAAATATATATATATATATATGTTAACATATACCTAAACCTTATATTTATTTAATGTATATTATGCTTTATTATGCATATAAAACGATTTTTATTCTTCAAAACCTTAAAAGACATTCACAAAACCACGTGGTCATTAAGGGGGGGGGTAAGTAAGTATAATGTCATTGTAGTAGTGTAATATTTTAAAACAGAGAAATTCAGACTGTTGAAATGAATTTTTTAGATCCATTTTATTGTAAAAATTGGAAAACTCCATTATTCATAATAAAAAGAGGATTCATACAGAAATAATTCTATAAAGTAAATATTTTAGTTATGACAATTTGGCTCTCGGCCCACGAAATTAAATTCCTGCATGTGCAAATTTATATCAGCCTTTGATACCACAGAGTTTCTTAGTCTATCAAGTTTCACGTGTTACATGTTCCAATTCTAGTAATGATGTCGAGTCAAACACAACAAAATCAACGGAGAGTTGATTTGATGGTAGCGTAACGGCCAAATAAAGGACATCCTTTTTCAGCTTAAAGTAACAACTCCAAAAACAATGACTTTAAACTGGGTTTTGTCCATATCTTTAAAATTGATTAACTTGCATCGTGTGCCTCGCTTTTCCATAAGATTTTTTTGTCAACGTTTGCTTCGAGACCCGTACCTATAACCCCTAACCAGACTCCTTCAGCATTTGGGAATTTAGTGTTCTTGAAACTTCTATGTGCCTTCCCTTTCTACTCATAGACATATGTACGAAGTTGAATGTCTGACAACCTCTTCATCCTCTTCCCCACCTTTCATGTGTTTTTGTTCAGCTGGATATTTACTTTTACGATGTTGTTAATCCTTCTATTTGACCATTGCCCTACGATCAAATCAACTATTATTTATCTTTGTTATGTTTGCACCGACATCTTTACTCCAATTGAAACATGTGATACATCTTTCAAAAGCTGAGGACCCAAGAAATGCAGTAGTACTAATGGTTTTCTATAAATTTTTATACATATGCATTTAATTTTAATTTTAAAAAGTGGTTATAAATATCTGCCACTCCCTAGATCACAGTAGATGATATATTTATGAGACATAGCATTTTCTAGATGTGGAAACCATTACGTAATGAGACAATAGGAAGGATATTATGATAATTATGCAATCCTTTATTAAATATTTATTCATTCCGATAAACGCAGTTGATAAAGAAGTGTTACAAGATACAGTGTCAGGTTCCTCCACTGGCTATTATTACCACTAGTAAAGAGACTCAAAGGCAGTGATTCCCAACCTTTTCATCCCAGTAGAGTCCTATATTAACGAATCGTTTTATTTGTTATTTTTGTAATTTTCTAATAGAGCCCTTGACAATGCGCTAAGAAGACCTGGTTGGAAACCACTGCTCTGAGGAAATAGGCGACAAGATGGAAAATTATCATCTTGATTTTTTTGGAATTGTTAACTGCGATAAATTCATCTTTTGTCTCACATCATTATTAGACATAGGAACTTTGTGTAGAAAAATCAAGGTTTTTTTCTACGCACCCTTTATAAATTTATCATCCTTAATCCTCGTAATTCTTTTGTTTTAGTCAAGGTTGTGTGAATTAGTGAAATTAATTCAAGTACCTTTTTTTTCATGGTCTATTTAATAAGGTCCGAGCAGTAGAAAATAAAACAATAATTTAATAAATATAATGACATCACTGGGATAAAAATTTGGGGATATCCAAATATATTCTAAATTTTAGGTCTTATTATAGTTAAATTTATTTATACGGAAAAAAATTTGTTTAATATATATATTTTTTATATTGAGCACGAAATGAAATATAAAACCAGATTCCCAACTTCTGACCTAGTGACGTCATTTTATAATAACATGGTTAAGAATCACTGATTTCTTTGGTTATGCCAAGAAGTTTATTTTTATTTTAATATTATGTCAACTGTTTTTTCGCCTTTTTTCTTAGAGTCTCTTAAATTACAGCCATAGATTAAATAATTACTTTTACACCATTTTTTGGCCATGGTGTATTTCTACAAACTTTGATTATTTAATCATTCATAAAAAACATTTTTACAAATACTGAATCATTAAATATTTTTGAAAATATTGACTTTTTGACGGTAATTTTTTTATTTAAAAAAAAAAAAAAAAAAAAAAAAAAAAAAAAAAAAACTTGTATGACTTTTAATGATAATTTGTTGCATTTTGTGCAACTCAAAAAAGATACAAAAGTATCCAAGAATTTTTTTAGAAACTGAAAACGTACACCTTCAATTATAGGGTACATTGTATAAGTTTGTCCGCACGTACTACATTCCTTTTCTATCTTGAAATTATTTTGAGTGGAAAGTTGAAATTCAATTATTGCAAGCTTTTATATTAAGAAAATAACTTCACCGGGTGTTTGGAAGCTACACAAAATATATTAATAAAGTAGAAGGGCCTCGAATCTTGACTTTCCGAGATATTCGCACAATAAGCACATTGGAGGTTGTGAGTTTGTCTCCTTTGGACTATGTCAGAGGCTCAGAGTGATCAGTGGACTTGGGATGAGGCTGGAGGAGCACTACAACATATTCTTGTATCTACCTTGAATCAAGATAACATAATTATTTGTCGCCTCCAGGTATACTTTAGTACAGGAGTCGGGTTTCTTTTTTGTTTTTTAGCCTTTCCCCAAAAGTAAAATTAATTTACCTCAAACCAGTGAGATGATGTTTATTTGTTTACTTCATTTCACACTAGGAACTAAAAGGTCTTCTTCATGACATGGAAATAACACAGAAGTAGCGTTGAATCAATAAACTGATTTCCTAATCAGTTTTTTTTCTTCCTCTTCAGTCTTCTATTTTTATCAGTACGAACTTTTTTTACAATTTCACAATCCTAAGGACTACGTCTTTCAGTCCTACGGTACTAACAATAATTTTATTTTCTTTATTTTCTTATACGGCCTCCAATTTCGAGATTGAAGAGAAAGTATGACGTGCGGGCTGTAGCCCCGCCCAAATTAAGGAATTTTACCTTATTACTAAAAAATTTAATATTTGAAATTTAATTTGATTTTTTGTAATATAAATAATTTTATTATATTTTATATTTGGATTTTCTTTTTTTTTAATTCCAAAAACCAAGCACCCCTCAAAATCTAATCCTGAGGACGCCTCTGAATATAGGAACTTGGCACTGTAGATGACCTAAAAATAATCTAAAAGCAATTTGTTTGCCTCAAAAGTCAAAGTTTTAAAAATATATGTTAGTTATATTGATATTTATTGAGGTAAAAGCAAACATTTAAATCCATGGCCAAAACAAGGTTTATATTTCATCGACTATCAAGGTGAGCATCCACATCTATTGGACGTGTATGTTTTTTTTGGAAAGGACCAATGTACAAAATTTGGTAATCTTGTAACCTAAATAATTATCCTTCTCAAAATGAAAAGTTTATGTGATTTAAAACGTTTCTTGTTTGTTGGAGAGGAAATAAGGTGTCATTCAAAAAGTACATACTCAGTTGTGTTGACACTCGATCCAAGAGCTTTTTCTTTTGCTTTGGTTTTAAGCAAAACGACGCTCAAAATAATTGAGCAGAAGCGCGGTCATTTTTTTAAAATAACAAGCGGGAGCGCGCACATCCTTTTGGAAGAGCGAAAAAATTGCTCGAATTTTGGCTCATTTATATAAATTTCTATCAGGGTTAATAGAAATAAAAGGTAAGATCATCATGTAATAAGACTTGCTAGAATTTTTAATTTGATGTATCGTGTCGTCTACTGAGCAAGACAGACATATTTTGATGTCATAGAGAGTAACAACGGTATATTAAAAAGTATAAAGTTTTTGTTAAATTCTTTGTACTCTTTTAAATTGTTTATTTATCAATTGTGGAAATAGTAAAAGAGTTTCTTGGAGTAACGTAGCTCAGTGGACACCACCCTATTTTATAATTATTATCTTAAACTCAATCTGCGTAGGTTTCATTCACGTTTGCTCCTAAAAAAGAAAATATACATTATTTATATTGAATTCAAAGACAATTCCTTGGTCTGATGGAGTAATTGTAGTACTGTGTTGTTTATTTAAACTTATGGGTGGGATTTTTATAGAGAAAAAGTACAGTTAAGGATTAGAAAAGGAAAATCGGTTTGTGAATATGCTCTTTTTTATTTTCGATCCTTCTTAGATTGATCGTCTTGCTGTTAACATCATTCTTTGAAAGTTGAATCCCCACGTATCTTTGTTTTATTTTAAAAAAGTACGTAATAAAATATATATGTTGTGTACAAGTTGGGATCTCTGTACAAGATGGAGAAGTTAACACTACGACGACCTATTAAATAATGAACAAAAAACAAGAAAGAGCACGCGCAAAAATTGTTTTTCCTTTTCTAATTTTTAATGGTAGTTTTTTCGTTTCAAGTATGTCAACTTCACTTATAAAACATTGGCTGAAAGCTCCAGGCTTCACGCATAGATGGCGCTAATTGTTTATTTCACCTCATTCTCAGTTCGTACCAACCTTTAAAATACAGCTGTTAAAATTTCATAACAATTTGTTCTTTAGTTTGGGAGTTATTGTACTAAGTGTGAGGCTATTTTTGTTATTTCCAAAACAATGGATTAAAAAAATCGTGTTTTAATTTTATACTACTTCTTGATGGAAAAAAAATCGATGTTCAAGCTAAGAAATGGCTTAAAAAGTATTATGGGAACTCTACTCTATAAAGCAAATAAAAAATAACTAAAAAATAATAATTTAAAGGCAAATTTGGAGCGAAATAAAAGTGTTTCCTTTGTTAAGCCCCGGACTTTTCTACCATTCTGTTACCTAATCTATGCCACTCCAACGGACCAATTAAAACGGACGATTAAAAAATAAAATATTCAATCACTAGGGAGTATCTTGTTTAACGTTATGTAACGGGAGGGGTATCGGCACTAGTGTGGCAGTGTATGCGGCGAGGGATATGTCAAAATTGGTTATTTTTCCGTTACGTACTTTATGAATGACCTCTAACATTTTAAATCACAAAATCTCTTCTTTCTGATTAGGAGAATTAGGTGAGGTTCGAAGGTTATAATTTGTAGAGTACTTAAAAATACGTTGTTCATTCCCGACACATACCTCTGATGGATGAGGAAACTCACTTTTATTCGAAAATATTATTTAAATCTTCTTTTTTTTTTCTTTATTACTTATGTAGGTTGTGGAGGTGACGTGCTTGCAACAACCAATGATCAAAATCTTCCCATTGACTCCCTTATCTACGTTGAAGGTTGCTTAACGGTTCTTCAAAGAGTCCTACATCTTGAAATTCTGCCCATCATATCTGCTCTGTCCTTTTTAACACTCCTCTCTGCCCTCATTCAACTATTTCTCGTTCTTTTTACAACTTGTATCATTCGTTATTCAAAGACTCAAAGTGACGAAGACGAAATAATCACCATGAGCGAAGTAATTGATGATTCTTCTCAATACCCTTCCTATGTCCAACGGGGTAATTCATACAAGAACTCTATTATTTCAAGTTCATTTCCGAATCAAGAAGATCCTTCCATTCCTTGTCGAAAGAAATCCGTGGGATGTTGTCCTTGCTTTTGGAGAAGAAATTTTGTTGAATATGATGAAGAGCCAATACAGGGTGATTCCTTTCATAACCAGTTTAGACTCAAACAGCTCACGGATTGGGAAGCAATCGAGAGAGAAGAAATGTTAATGAGCGTTCTTGATTCTGTTATGATGTCCAGAAGGAATTCAGACGTACTTAGAAAATCAGATAAAAATGTTTTCCCTGTGAGAATGTTGCCAATTGAAAAAAATCCATCTAGATTTGAATATCACGTTGAACCTCAAACCCAAGAAGGCCTAAAATGCTTTGACTTTCTCTATGAGGACAAATATACTAATACAGGACATCCACCAATCAATCGTGTTGTCGTGAGAGAAGGCTCTGTTCCTAAACCGGCTCGTATTTCTCTCCATTCGAAAGAGGAAATTAATTCAATTTCTAAAAAGGTTAATTTTTCTCATGACAATCTCTTGCAATCTCCTACAAATCATTATCATCATAATGTTCCAAAGAAACGATTTTTGAGTGATTTTGCACTTCCACGCTATCAGGACAAGAGTACATCATGTGCTGATGAGGAGATCCCATTCCCACCAAATAAAACCCTTCGTAGAAAAAGACTTTCTTTGCCCTCAAATATCAATTTAAAAAAGTCAAAATCGGATATTGCATCTGAGTACTTGACGATGGATTATGAGGAAATGATCATACATCCAGGACAGAGCTCCTCAAAAGTTATAGGGAAAACGAGAAAGCTGTCAGAGACTCAGAGTAATGAACGAGAAAGGAATGTATCAAATGGATATATTTCACCCGCGAGAGAATGTTCCACGATAAATAGGGATGAAATCATCGAAGAAATCACGGTCGAGGAAAAGGATTTGCAAAGGAATTCGTTGTCAGAGAAAGACAAGCAAACCACATCGAAAACAAATATTTTTTCAAGTAAGCCTCTTCTTGAAAGCCGACGAAATAGACATCAAAGAACACAATCATCCAGTGGAAAACCAAATATTTCTAAAGATAAGGACAAGAGTTCTGAATATGTAAGTCCTGACCACATAAGGTTCATCAAAAATCAAAGATCCCATTCTTTACCCCGACATTCCAATTTGAGTATTAAAAAGGACACTAAAACATCTCCACAGATTCAACGCAAAATATCATTCTCCATATCTCCTTATGAAGAGGGTAAGCCTGTACATAGATTATACCAAAGAAAGCATTCCAAAGAATCCGAATCGCCACTGAACCATGACAAAATGTACTCCATCGTTTTCGATGATCACAAAGAATCGTCCAAACAAAACGAAAAGTTTAAGAAAACACATTTGAGATCGCGATCTGTTCACGAAGCCCCCTCTTCTAAATCAAACTCACCCGTATTTCACCGTAAACACTCATTGCCCTCGATTGATTGTCGACCAACCACCTCTAAAGCCTTTCAACGTTGGGCTTCTATAGACAGTCAAACCATGCTGCAACTGCCGAAACCCTCTACCAAAGACAAAAAGGTCTCAACTGCGGACAAGTCTTCCAACACCCACAATGTATTCAAATCCATGGACTCCATCAGGAAAGGATCAACAAAAAGTCATATCGATGATATTCTTACTTTATCATCATCACTTGATAATCAAAATCCAATTTATCCCTTTCCTGTTCATTCCATACTTACGCAGAGAGAAAATAGTAGCAGCACACCTAAAAGAAAACTCGATATATTTTCAGGCGGCTCCATACGATCAAGATCAAGTCAGCGTCGAAATCCATTGAAGAGAGGACAAATTGTTAGAGGACGGAGTCATGATACTATTGCGTCTTTACCTCCTCCTAGTACAGTTCCTCGAAAATATTCTCTGAAGACAAGTGAACTTTAAAAAAAAATACAATCACATGGTTTTGAATCAACCTTACATTTACTTCTTATTTCAAATTGAGAAAATTGACCCATATTTATCATCTTATTATTAACATCATGACTGTTACGTCAGTTTGTCATTATTCACGGCGTTACCGCTACTTGAATAAAAATTTGGGTATTTTTTTTAGAACTGTCGATTCTTCCCCTCTTATCATCGTTCTTAACGTTGATTGGTTGAATTCTAATCAGCTTCTGTTTAACTATGAACAATTCTTTTTTTTTTAAATACAATAAGGTTAGGACGTGGTGTCAAATTATAAATGACAATTTATACCATGAAATAATTTAATTGATTTATTAATGATTATATATTATGTAAGACATTTAATTAAATATGTAATTATCAATTGAGAAAAAAATCGTCATGGATAACCACTCAATATAATTTATTATGAGGGCAAGATAATAAAACGAATGAAAAACAAGGGTCATGTAATTATCACAATTGGTTTATATTATGGACACCGGTACTCATTCACGGGCGAGTTTTAAAAAATGATGTCAATTGAGGATACCATAATCTCGCAGCTTTTTATCATTAAAATTTTTCAAAAATAGGGGGGGGGCCAATGGTGCTTAGCCAACATCCGGTTAAGTAAAATTTTATCAGACATTGTCATAATTTTTCCAACTTGGATTTATTTTTCTATTTAAATTTTTTTTAAATACATTTTCTTAGTTACCTAAAGAACAATATTGTTATTTCTTTTAAATTAAATAGCAACAATTTATAGAAGTTCTGTTCCTGGATAAATAAACTACGAGTTGTAACTGTGGGTATCGTTAGAACCGGCATGGTCGTAAGTGATGGTAGACTTTTGGAAAATTGAAATAATATAATAACAGACAGCAGTTCACTGTCGTAATATCGTTACTTTCATTATCATAGGATAAATTGATAGTAAGCCCAGTCCGTAGTATTCTAGACTACTAACATACAATCAAGATTAGATGGCTCAGGTTTGGATCATCATCAGTTTTAGTCAATTTACTATTTATTTGATAAAAAATCCAAATACATTGAACCACAAAGAGATACCACGTATTTTATTTAAGAACAATACACTAAATACAAGTAAGTTGATATAATTTAATCTTATTTATTGGAAAAAACATAAATTATAGTATTTACATAATATTCCTCAATTAAATTCAAATTAACGATCATTGTTATTAAGCAACGTGATTGGATCTGTACCAACTGAATTTGAAAGTACTCCCAAGATGTAAAGTGAATGGTTCCAATTTTTCAACCCAATTATTATGAGACATAGCTAATATCCAGGACTCTAAAATAAAAAAAAAAAATTAGAGGTTATAAGATAAGAATCTTTGGTAATAAAATTGTGAAAAGGGGACTGATCGATAATACATAGTTGAATTAGCGACTAATTACCCTTCTACACTTTAATCTTCGCAATACAGGAAAGAATTTGAAAATCAGGATATATAGAAAATCAAATTGGCAAAGTATGCGATTTACTTAATTGCGTTCATAAAAGTAGTACTTACAGAGAGTTCTCTTTAGGACGTCCAATTTTCATATACAAGAGAGGGTTGAAGACAGTCTAATATAGAAACAAAAAGAATACATTAGCATATCTTTAAAAAAACAGATCCATTAACTCGTTGTAAGGAACAGCGGAGCCCCAGTCAAATAAATTAACTGAAGCACGGGGTAGCCAACCTTAGTTTAATGTTCCTACGCGTATCAAGTACAAAATGCCACAAGTTGACACAAGACTCTAAGGTCGTAGGGCTCAACACTAAATTAGGAAACTCACCTTTAATAAGCCTTCTTATATTATAAGATGCGCATACATGATTATATCTGGAAATAGATAGAGAAACTATTAACCCCATAAATATAAACAAATCAAAGTTAAATGATAAAAAAACCTATCAGTTCGCTGTGGGATTAACATTCTTCATAAAACTATCAGAAGCAGAACTGGTTAATTTTTGGTATCATCATTCTAAAAATTTAATATATAGGGCGATAAAATCTCACCTTAACAAGCTTTTCCACACCTCTATAAGTTTCTATATAATGACGCAGCGGTTATAACTCTAAAAGAAACTGATTAAACGAAATCGGGCCTCCAACAGACTATCAGTAGAATCACCGGCGTAGCACACTCCTACGCAACATGAACAATTGAAGTAACCAAATTGAGTATCTAGCTTACTAGGAAGAGAAACAAACGCACCAACCCTACAAAATAAAAGTAAACACTTAAATATATGTAGGATGAAACTATTAAAAAATATAAAAAAGTTGCGAAATTCAGTCATAAGCAGCCTGGGTTTGTTTTCATAAAAAAAATTCAAATGGTAATTCCATTTTTGTCATCACTTAAATGTACTTTAGATTCATATAAGATAATTTATTACCATTTAATTTAAGGCTCATGGTGACGGCATTCATTTGGAGATACCTACATAAAGAAGGCAGCTTAATTAGATAAATTTATGTAACATAAAGCCATTATTATATATAATCGGCTCAGATAGGAGCGAAAGACTATAATTGGATTGCTTCGTCGTCAAAGTTATCAGATGAACTATGCACTCATCACCGTAATAAACCTTCGAAGTAAGTCAAATAAGATACGTACCGTGTTAAGTTAAGTCAGTTCTCTTTAACCGTCTAAAAAAACAGTCATACCTGGAAAAAAGAGACAAACATTAGTTAATGGCGCTACACAACGAGAGTCATACAGTACAATTAAACAGGAATCAGTGTCAAAAAGCTCGATTTCAGTTATAACATCAACACATTTCAGAGTTGGATTTACGAAAAATCATCCTTAGAAATCGAAATTAAATTTCTACAAAATCGACTTACATCTAGAACATCTGTGAGGATACGACTCGGATCTTCGATCCTGAATTTGACCAGACAAATTTCCAATCGATTGGAAGCTTCATTTCCGCAATACCTGAGATTAAAGACAAAAGTTAAATAAATAGGGTACGACAAAAACGATAATTGCGCAGTAGAAGAAAGGGATCAGTAGTGAATATGAATCATCAGCCATAATCAGAGACTCTAGTCTCAAATATTCAATTCATCACACAATATCTACTTGGATATAATAATGTAACCTCACCTTGCGTATCGCCGAAATTAGAGATTCCATTTCTTCGTTAGCACATGTTGTACTAATCGGGGAAGCGAAGGAACTGAACTATTTATCAACGCGAGCTTTATAAGAAATCTTCCGAGGAAGTGACGTCATCTTATGTAGCGAAACCTTTCACTGCTACATAAAAATGTTGCTACAAATTGAGTTATCACGTGGTGACTACATAAATAAATAGAAATTTGCCGGGTTAAATTTAACACAAGGGTCGAGTATATATAAAATTGAACTTCAGCAGTAGTTTGAGCAGGACTATGAGCACAATTTAAAATTAAAATTATTTAGTGGAAGATCATAAGGAGTTTATAACTGGCTCATAAAATAGCGGAAATTGTAATAATTCGGTGTGGGTATTATTTTTAAATAAAAATGTGTAAATAAGAGGTCCAAAGCTTGACATCCAAAATAATCGATGAACCTTATGTCCCTGTAAATTTGCACAAACCGAAATTTGTTACCACTATTTGTGAGGGGGAGATGTGATTCTTCTAGATTTGGAATTTTTCATGAGCAACATGTATATTTTTGAAAAGTCCATGAACACAAATTGGAGAAGTAACGGTGAGTTTTCTTTGCCAAATATTAAGCTTATTAGGGCAAAAACCTATCAAGGTCCTCAATTAAAGATTTTATTTAGTAAAACTATAATCTGACAAATTAAATAGTAATAGAGTATTGAATAGTTGAGCTATAGAGGTTAATATTATTTGTAAATTAAAAGACTGTATATTTTGTGAATTATTTTTACATAAGATGAGTCCTAATTTTTGCTGGACTCATACAGTAGAAGCTTCTCAATTTGGCATTTTATTAACTTAATCCTATCTCTGATGGAGAGCGCCTTCAACTTATATGAGAAATTATAGAAAAGTCATATGAGCGGATAAATTTTTCTATGAAAAATGATGAACATCGATATTTTATTCGTATAGTTTTAAAAAATGAGCATTGAAATCTACAATGACGACAATTAAATTCGTCCCTTCAATTTATTCTAGCAATAAATTCTAAATATGATATCAACTAATACTCTAGCTAGCTCCAATTTTCACTTGGTAATATTGAAGCAATTCATTATGTCACAAGTAACCCTATCTTACGTCATGAAAAGAAAAGCTATATATATATATACCTAGCTGCTTGATTTTAATTGACTGAATAATCTAGGTGATATCCTCATCATCCAATGAAATGTCTTGTTTTTCATTGCATTGTTTGTTTATAATAATAATTGTCAAATTGAAATTGACAGAAGTTGAAAATAAATATTATTATTCAATTGAGAATTATTAATAAATACTTATAATAGAAGAATTACTATTAATATTATTTAACGATGGTGTACTTCAATTTTCCATTGGAATTAACGGAAGAGGAGTTGATGCTTCAGGCAAAGTATGCCAAGTTAAAGAAGAAAAAGAAGCAATTAGCCGCTTTGAAGGCTCCCAAGCCTTCAGAGTCTGAGAAAACCTATAAAAAGGTGATGGAAGCTAAAGATTCCAAGGAAGTAGCAAAGAAACTCATTCGAACCGGAACACTTCAGGCCATACAAAAGTCAGTGGAGAAAACAGAGAAATCCAAGGGCTTTAAACGATCTCAAGGATGGGAGAGGAAACTTTCAGATCCTCGCGTTCTAAGTAGTTATCAACCTTTCTCGGCGACGCATGGACCTGGGGGTGGATTCGATACAGGCGCGGATGATTTGAATCCTGAGCCACCCATTCCACCTCCACCTAAAAAAGTAAAGGATCTCTATGAGTCTTTTGTCTCTGCTAGGGACCGAGAAGAACGAAAGGGTGACAAGGCCAAATCTGCTAATACTGTCTATGTACACGGATTCTCCGTCTCTGAAGAACTCCTAAGAAACACCTTTTCCTCAGTAGGGAAAATTGTCAATATATCCATGGAAATTGATAAAAACTGCGGCTTCATCACATTTGACAAGGAGGATTCCGCAGAGAGAGCCATTTCAGACTATCACGAAACTAGTGTGAAAGGAGTTCAACTCAAAGTCTCAAAAGCAAGGCGGCAAATCATTGTCGACCCCATCAATGATGCTTCATCATCTGCAACATGGTCATCAATTGCTGCATCTCATAGTCAAAAGAGCTCTCATAATGATAAAAGAAATTTGATTCGATATGATGAGGACCTTTTCTAGTGCATGTTTTGTATTTCTATATGTTAAAAATACTCGTGAATAGTTATTTAATTATAATCATTATTGCATCACGGATTTAATGCAAGAACTCAGTATTTCGTGGCCACCACAATCATTTATTATATATATCAGTATATTGTATGTTAATCACATATTGCTCAAAATGTATTTTACCACTTATATTAATTCATGTTTATTATTATTATGCTAGCATTTAAATGTTCTCTCTTCAATTAGTGAATGCTTCAAACTATTATTTATTAAATTTTGTTAAAGGTCTTCATATTTTTAAATAATTGAATACAATAATCTTTTTCTTATAATTGATAATTATCATTCATTTCCTTCTCACTAGTGGAGTCATCCCGCGATATATGGATGCATAAACGTGCAAAAAAATATGTAACTCATTTTGATTTTTTATTACAATGAAAACAATATAAAGTAAAAAGAAGGGGAATGAAAGTTAATAATATGTATCTCTTTTTTATAAAATTATAAATGAACTCTCTAGTATCTAAGAACACCATCATCAGTATCAGTTCTTCCAAAAATAGGGATTCTGACTAAGTCGTCTCTCGAAATTAGAATACCAGTTCTGTATTGATGAAAAAGGTACATAGGTTTCATTGGCTTTTCTCCTATTAACAATGTCTGAAGGAGATAATGCAAAACTGGATGTGTAGTTGAATAGATTATCGACCATTTTTTGAGAAAACTCAACAAATGTAGGTACACTCGAGGCCTCAGCTTCTTTGACGGGGGTTTGTCCCTGTATATTCACTATAAATAGGATGAAAGTTGGATAATATATTTTGTAAATATTTTTCCTCTTTATAATATTTACCCAGCGATTCTACGGAAATTCCTAACTGAGCATTATCACTGGAGTCAATGACGGGTCCGGGTACGTGATTGCATAATCTGCCGAACCTCTGTGCCATGTCTTCGTTCAACCCCTTATTTCCTTCGTCTCTTTTAAGCTTAGATATCTTGAAAATAGCTGAAGGTTTTTCATTTGTGAGGGATCCAAGGAGCTGCCAGGACTCTCCATAGAGGACATCAGGCCAATTAAAATATACAGCACCTCCTAATCCATGAGGAAAGGGTTGTGAACCCGTGAGAAAGACAACAACATGATTGACACTTTTAACTTGAGGGATGTCAATGAGTGCATGAGTAGGATCCACTGAGCGAAAACCTGTATCCACTAACCGTCCACTGATCAAAAGACCAAACATAGCTAGGTATTCGATTATACGGTATAACTCTCTCTGTCGGCTTAGTACAACTCTCCCCACTCAAACAGAAATTGATGTGTAAGTTAAAGTAGCGACATATTCTAGAAGAATCCCCGTCCCATTTATTTATGCTTTGAGGAAAAGAGACTCGCTTCAGGGAAACCTTATTTTTAAATACTCCAATGCACTCACTTTTTAGTTTTTACATTCATTTATATTTTCCTTTCTGCAACAGCTTCTTCTTCTTCTTGTGCAAGTCTCTCATTTCATTTTCTACCTACAGAATTAACATGCTCAAGAATATCGCTAAAGGAATTGGAAATCCAATCCGAACCTTCTCCGCATCAACTACTCCCAATATTCAAGCCATTAAGTCACAATTTAAAGGATATGAGAAGTACGGATCCACTCGTTTGGAGATTCATGGCGAATTAGCAAAAATTATTTTCGATCATCCTGAGAAAAAAAATGCAATGACTAGTAACATGATGGTGGAACTTCACGACGCCCTCCTCCAGTTAGAAAACATAGTTTCTCAAACCCCAAATACATTGCGTTCCCTATTGGTAACTTCCAAAGGCGACTTCTTTTGTGCCGGTGGGGACAAACGATTTGTTCAACATATCTTTTCACCTGTGAGATCATTTTTCTCCATATTAATGAATTAATTGTACTCATTTCGTTATTGCAGGAAAATGGAATGATGATGGCTTCTTTCATGAACGAGACCGCAAATAGAATCAATGAATTACCTCTTATATCCGCCACATTTGTTCAAGGAGGTGCTCTTGGAGGTGGAGCTGAGCTTTGTTTATGGACAGATTTCTTACTCCTTCATCGAACTACGGGGAGAATAGGTTTTGTTCAATCAAAAATGGGTTTATTACCTGGATGGGGTTCAGGTCATAAACTTGTACGTCAAATTGGGCCTCGTTATGCTTCCCGACTCCTTTTACTTGGAGAAATACTGAATGCGGAAAAAGCCCTCCAGATAGACCTAGCCAGTGACTTAGTTGAAAGCGAGGAAGAAGCAGTAGATTGGCTCAAGGAAAAATCCGCTCATCTTTCACCTCATATTATAAAGCAAATAAAGAAGCTTGTACATTGCTCGAATCTTGAAAACGCAATGGACGTTGAAAAAGAGCTTTTTGGGTCAGTGTGGAGTGGACCCGCTCATTTAGCTGCTGTTGAAAAAAACATTAAACATCGAAAATAGTGTATGTGATTTTACTCATTGAAGTGATTAAAAAAATATATATTATGTTTTATTTAGTGCTGTTATTTTATATTGTGAGTTGTTTTAACTTGTATATGTTATTTTTATATTATAGATAAGATATAATGTTCATGAACAAATGGGGAAAAAAGTTAATTTATGGAGGAAGTTTAGTGGGGACCTGTGTGGGTCTCTATGTTATATTTGAAGATACGATGAAGCTGAAAACATTTGAAAAAGAAAAAGTGATTGAGACGGGAGGGGACCCAAGGAACATGGTATACTTAGTAACAGGGGCAAATTCGGGAATTGGGCGTTCCCTTGCATGGGAACTAGCTGCAATGCAACATAAGGTCTTTCTCTTATGTCGCGATATGAAAAAATGTGAAAAAACTCGAGAAATGATCGTTTTAGATACAAAAAATAAGTGAGATAACAAATCTGAGTAATTATTTTAAATTAACATATGTTTAAATTAGATATGTGTACTGCCGTCCCTGTGATTTAAGTTCACAAAAATCAATCCGGGATTTTGTTGATGAATTTAAAAAAGAATAAGTTTGAAGGGATTGATGGGCTATGCAATAATGGGGGTGTTATGGACATAAAGGACCGTAACACTACATCCGAAGGGATTGAGCAGCAGTTTGGTGTCAATCATGTTGGACATTTTCTCCTTACTCGGTTATTAGAAGGCATGATCAAAGCAAAGAATGGGCGGATCGTATATCTTTTGAACTTGGACTATCGTTTAGGAGTAGTTGATTTTTCTGACATTAACTTCACTCATCGTAAATATAATCCCTCAACTGCCTACAAACAATCTCAACTAGCAAATGCCATGTTCATTCAACACTATTCTAAACTCAATAGTCCAGACGTCTTGACCATTAATGGAGCTTATCCTGGTGTATGCAATACAAATATAAAAAGACATATGTCCGTCGAGAGATCCTTCTTTGGGAGCTATGTTTCCGGTCCTTTTTTAAATTTGTTTGGCCGTCAATCCATTGAAGGTGCTCAGACCCCTTTAAAACTCTTAATAGATCCGAGCTTGGAGGGTGTTACAGGGAAATTATTTTCTAATTTGGAGGAAATCAATGTCAATGATAAAGCAACACAAAATGATTTGAACACTAGATTATATTTAATGGATGAATATTGGACGGATTTGATAACTCATGAGGACTTGGTGAAAAGTAACGTTCGTGTTCAGTCAAAAACCAATGAATGATATTTATTAGATATTATTTTTTGTAATAATAGTTTTATAGGAGAAAAAAAAATTAAATTAAAAATATAATTCGTAAAAAACAAAATACAAGGAAATTTAGATTGGTTTGATTTTGAAATGGAGTCCAATAAGGGAAAAGACAAGGCACTTAAGATCTTGCACTAAATAGTAGAAACATCTAAGACCGTCTGGATCCTTGGAGGAATTAACATCCACGAGTGATCCAATTTTGGAAGTCGTAAAAGAGATGTGCTCATCCCCAATTACAATTTCTAATTCTTGTCGGCCTACACGATCTGGTTGCGGCCAGAGAGTATCATCCTCGGCCATAATTTCCGAGTCCTCGATGATTCTCTTCAACTCCATCATGACAGATGAGTGAACGTACGCTTCCTTACGAATCATCGTGTCATTTTTGTAGTTGGAGTTGTTGGCGTATCTTAATTTGCCATCGGGTCGGAATTCAAACTCCAAAAACTCGTGACCGAATTTACCCTTGTGTCCAACATAATAGCGGAGATAGAATTCGTTCCGAGAATCGTTGTCCATCCTGAGTGAATATAAATTAATATCGTTAAATACAGCAGGCCGCAGAGTAAACAAAATATAAATTGAAGTTGTGTTCGGCGATAGTCGACTGCTGAGTGGCACAGCCAATACAAGCTACGAGATAAAAGGAAAGAAAAAGAAAAACAATCGCAGCTGAAAGCCAAGAAATAAATAAACATTGAAATATATACTAATAAATGTTACGTACAAGTTGTAATTTTGTACAAGTTCTAACTTGTACAACAAACATTATTGCATGTACCAACCCAAAAAATGAAATGAATAATTAATTATAAATGAAGCACTTAGAATACTTGCAATAAGTAAGCATTATAATGTTATGATTTAAATTCAATTGGATATAAAGTGTGTATTGGTTTACAAGAGTAGTATTATATAATATTAATCTCAGAGCACTAAGTTCTATTTGTTCGTAAATTCCTAATATAAAAGTAATTTTAAGTTGTGAATTATCATAATTAAATAAAACATGAATAGACTAACAAATTGTTACTTTAAAAGTCGTAACTTGTACAGAATCCCAACTTGTACTGTATATAAATAGACATGTTGAGACCATATTATAATAATACGCTACAGACTTGAGACTCATACAGAATTATCATAGACATATTAATGTTATATTATAATTTATGTAAATCATTGTTCATTAAAAGTAGTTTTATTGGGACTTTTGCCATAATAATGGTTAAATATTGTGCTGCATACGGTTGTTCGAATTTGGACAAGGGCTCTTCAACTGGACGTAGTTTCCATCGATTTCCTAGAGATCCAAGTATATTAAAATGAACAATTTTGAAACGCCCTATGTAATAATAATTAATAAGTCTGTCATTTTCTTGTATAATTATAGAAATTCGTGATCAATGGATACGAGCTGTCCGTCGAAAGGACTTCACACCGTCCTTACATACCGTATTATGCTCCGATCACTTTTTGCCAGAGGACTACTTAGAAGGCAAAGAGTATAGAATCGTTAGGAAATTAAGATACAATGCTGTGCCAAGTATATTTAATTATGTAGTTCCTAAAGAACATAGGCGGGGGAAAAAGAGACGAATTTCAAGTAGCCTAGAACTTGAGGATGATGATCATCTTTCG
This sequence comes from Lepeophtheirus salmonis, assembly GCF_016086655.4. Taxonomy (NCBI): domain Eukaryota; kingdom Metazoa; phylum Arthropoda; class Copepoda; order Siphonostomatoida; family Caligidae; genus Lepeophtheirus; species Lepeophtheirus salmonis. Next base: position 35,855,987 of record NC_052131.2, read on the forward strand.
GCTAATACTGATATTCTTATTGTTCCTCCAAAAATGGATCACAATCGTCTCATAAGCAGGGAGCATGCATATGCATTTCCGTCAGATATTACTTTGGCGAAAATCAAATATGATAATCTAGAGTCTCTATTTTTCAAAAGCATTGCCAATGGGGAAAGAAAGGACCAGGGACTTCGTGAGGCTAAGCAAAAGATTGGAACCGATCCACCATTGAAGTTGAGATGGCCTCCAGAAAAAAGATACATAAGATTGGTTCCCATCCATACCCTTACTAAATTCAAGTGATCTTGTGTAAAAACTCGTGTAAAATAAATTCAAAATTTCCATCTATTCGAAAAAAAAGACAATAAATACGCTATTCATCTACCGATTTAACTGAATTGACGAGCAACTATCATCCATTTCTAATGTTTTAATTGTGAGGATAATACTCAAATTGAAGTAATTATGAGTACATACATATTATTAATATTCAAAATCGAATGTGAAGTTACCACTTGTAAACTAGTCAATTAGTTAAATGGCTCCTCTGGCCCTGCCTATGTTTATCTTCTTTTGTCTTTCTCGGCTGTGACTATGAAAGATGGCCGAACGCCCTAACAACATCCACACTTTGATTGGATGTGGTAAATGATATTTAAGAGTGGGAATTTTAAAATTATACTAAATAAGATCATATTTATTCCAAAATGGAGTCGGATGATGAGTCAAAAATACTTTGTATTTTCGTGAAAAACGCCTGGATAGGAGCAGCTAGTTATACCTTAGAATCTGGAGAAATATTTGTTCTGTCTGATCAACAATTGGATGAACCTGATTGGGTTATTTTCAAAGAATTTATGAGAGAAATGAATCCCAGTTTGTCAAATTTTGTTTATTTAAATGATATAATATGAAATAATAACCTATCCATGAATTTTTAGGTGAAATAATAGTTTCAAGTCTTGGTGAAGCAATCCACTTTATTCAAAGATTTATCGAGTCTGATGCCCTTTTTAGTACAAATCTACATAAAATATCTTCCTCTTTTTTTCAATCTCACAGAGTGTAAATCCAGAATTAACAATCTTCGTTTTACTTTTGAAGAGCTTCATCCTTTTATTGATGATGATCATCGTCAACTTTATTTGGCTTCTACTCTTAATAATACTTTAGAGTGCACTATTCGAGCTACGGGAGCACTCTTAAAGTTTCTAGAGAGTCATTTTAAGCATCAATCCAATGCGACTCTGGAATTTACATGCATTAAAAGCATAGAATCAACAGAGGTTCTATACATGAATAAAATGACATTTGAAGCATTCAAAATTTTCGAACCCACAACTCGACCATCAGGTTCTAGTGCAGGGAAATGGAATAGGTCCAAAGAGGGACTAAGTATTTTTGGCCTACTTAATCGCTGTAAATCATCTCTAGGCGTCAAATCTTTATGTAATATACTAAGATGCCCTCTTAGAAAATATGAATCTATTATAAAAAGACAAAAATTAATTGCATTTTTTGTACAATCAGAACATTATGATCTTGTCCAAAATCTGCGGCAACATTTGAGAAGTACTAAAAACCTTAGAGGAATAGTGAGAAGGATTGCAAATTTCACTGCTTCTGTGCAGGATTGGAAAAATTTAAAAAAGACAATTGATAATCTCCTTGGAATGAGTCGTGCTATAGCTGAATATACTTCTGAATGCGATATTTTTGAAAGTATGTCTAGTTTGATAAGTGATGATATATTCTCAGTATCCTATTTCCTTGAAAAAATGTTTGATATTCATGAATCAGAGCGGACGTATAGATTTGTTGTTAAATCAGGGATCGATGACACTCTAGATGATAAAAGACGTAAGCATAATGGGCTCCCAGACTTGTTAACTTCTATTGCTGAAATGGAGATTGTTGATCTTGGAGATGTAATTGAGGAATGTTCTATAATTTATTTGCCAAGAATAGGATATATGATTGCTGTCAAACCCGTAGAAGAAGATATATCTGAAGAGGAAATCAGTGCACAGTTTAGTAATTTTGATTTCTTATTTAAAACGAACGAAATACTTCACTTTAAGAGTGATCGATGCAGAGAACTGGATCAAACATTTGGAGATACAGATGCAGAAATTAAGCAAATCGAGTTTAACATTATACATAAACTATCAACGCTTGTGCTATCATTAGATGAGACTTTGAAATCTCTGACAGATCTTGCAGGAAAATTGGATTCAATCATTAGTATAGCAATGGTTTCAAAGGAAAATGGATGGGTAAAGCCAAATATGACTGACGATAATGATCATGAATTTAAAATTGAGGAAGGAAGACATCCTCTTCAAGAAATGTGTGTTAATGTTTTTGTTCCAAATACAACTTCTTATGGTAAGGATATCAACATACAAAATTTGCATTGCTATTATCCAATTTTAGATTCTTCTAGGGTATGCATTTTAACTGGACCTAATGGTAGCGGTAAAAGCGTATATTTGAAACAAGTTGGAACTCTTGTATACTTAGCTCATATTGGATCATGGATCCCTGCAGTAAAAGCTTCTGTACCAATACTAAGACGCATAGACACTCGTATAAAAGCAACAGAATCTATTTCTCTTGGACTGAGTGCCTTCGCAATTGACGTTCATCAAATGAATTCAGCTATAAGGTGAAAAGAAGTAAATAATATATAATTAATTACTTTTTTTTATCGTAATTTAGCTCATCTACTAAAAACTCTTTAGTTTTAATTGATGAATTCGGCAAAGGAACGAATGATAGAGAAGGAGAATCGCTTTTAGTTTCTTCATTGGAATTTTTTAGCTCTCTCGGCGACTATTGTCCTTTTGTCCTTGTCACAACTCATTTTAATACAGCATTTGATCATCTTTACTTTAATCCCAAATTTAAATTCTTTACTCTGGAATATAGGAAAGAGGAAAACCTGGTAACTTTTTTCTATAAATTGGTTGAAGGACGTTTAAGTGGTTCTTCTTGCGCGTGTGAAATTGCTGCAAGTGTCGATATTCCATCAGATGTAATTGAAAGGGCTCAATTTCTTATATCAAACAAAAATCCTCAAACTTTTAGATACCCGTCTAAATGGGGGAAAAAGATTGATTTTCTTGAAAAGCTTGGCAAAAGAATCATGGACATGGATCTTGATAAAGCTTCGAGAGAGGATCTTCTTTTCTTACCTGATGTACAATAAAAAACATACATTTCTAATATATCAATAGTATAATTTAATTAATTATTTTATGTAAATAAATATATATATTTTGACCCTATCATCATTAAACATACAATCCTTTTGAGCTTTGCAGAATAGTTGATATGTCTGATTTCAGTATCATACTATTAAAGGTTTCGTGATTCATTTTATTTATAAACATTAAGTAAAAAATCAAAACGCACAGATCGGGGATTGTCAAATTTTTCTACCATCTTTGAAGATTGCAATCATGACAACTATTCGACAATTTACTGCCGACGACTTATTTCGTTATAACACCATCAATCTGGACCCACTGACAGAAACCTATGGTATTGAGTTTTACCTTCAATACTTGGCTAGATGGCCAGATTACTTCGTTGTCGCCGAGTCCCCTTCTGGGGACTTGATGGGTAAAAATTCATGTTCTACACATGGACTACGTTAAATATACGGAGATTATTATATTTTCATAGGGTATATTATGGGAAAAGCAGAAGGAACTGGAGAGAATTGGCATGGGCATGTCACAGCCGTTACTTGTGCCTTCTCTTACCGCCGTTTGGGTCTAGCGCGTCGACTCATGAATGCTCTTGAGACAATATCAGAGAAAAGGCGTTGCTATTTTGTGGATCTCTTTGTCCGCGTATCTAATATAGTCGCCATTAACGTGTATCTTAATTTAGGCTATTGCGTATATCGAATTGTACTTCAGTACTATAGCAGCGAACATGTGGATGAAGATGCATATGATATGAGAAAGTCTCTATCAAGAGATAAAGATAAAAAAGCTATGGTGAGACTGGAGCAGCCAATACATCTGTCGGATCTTGATGATTATTACTGTTAAATAACGTGTCAAGTTGTGTGACTCAAACGTCATTTTCTTGCAACAATATATAATATTGATCTAAATTTACGTATAAATTACCTTATATCTTGTTGATTAAAGATGCTTGGATCGCCATTTCAAAATATATTCTACGAGATTAATTCTTTGTATTGTATTCATACATAATTATTATTCTAAACATTAAAATCCAAAATTGTAGCTCTTACTTGAAAAAATACTACATTTATTTGCTGGGCGTTTATTCTGGGGAGTGATAAAAGTTTGTACATCTGTACTTGAACAATAAAATTGACCTGTGGAAAAAATAGGATAACTTAATTAAAAAAATGTTTATTAATCCAAACACATTTTTGACCTAAAATATTGAGAAAAGGTCTCAAATATCATTCATTTTGATTTTTTTTTTTTTTTGACCAAAGCCGTCACTCCTTGTTAGTACTAAATGATTTGCTTTGGCTTTGAATGTCAATGGTAAAATTCTCATACGTTTAAAAAAATGATATTTCATGCCACTTAATTTAACGATTAATTTTGATTAATTATTTTTTTTTTAGAAAATCTCAAAATCCGCAAAAATGTACCCCTTAGATCATTTTGATATTGTGGTATCAGAAGAACTGAGATCTTACGATGATTTTTGAACTGTTAAGAAATTCATGAGTTTATTATTTATATAATATATTTAATGTTCGTAAAAAAAAGTCAACCTGTCTTGAGAAATGTTATTGTTATCAGCTTTGTACAAATCGGCATCGTCAGTAGTAGCAGCTAACAGTCACTTAATATAAACATAAAGTATAAAATCAATTTCACAGTTTAATTTGGATGATTTAATATTTAATAACGTCTTATCTGAGATGTCATTCGGTAACTTATCCGATTTAGGGCGTCTTTCTTTTTCAGATCGAATACCTGAAGCCTTGCATCGATTAGAGAAGAAAGGAGGGTCCAAGTCTTGCCCATCAGAAGACATTGTTCTGGACTTTGTGTCTTCTCAGATCTTCATTCATGAGAACGAAATACAGAAATTGGAGTTGATTCGCCTACTTATAGAATTTTTCAACGGATCCAACAACTGTGATGAAGTTTTTACTCTCCTCTTTAAGGATCCTTCCCACGATCCCCTCATGCACACCCTTATCTCAGCATCAATTGGACTTAAATCATCCTCACTCCTTGGGGCTGCTGGAAATTACTTCCTTTCCCTCCCTGAAACGCCTCCACGACTTCTCTCCCTCTCCAAATCCATCCTCAGGGATTTCTTGCCCAATCTACTAGAATCCCTCTCTTCATTGCCCTCTCTGAGCCACTCCTTGGTCTATGCTCTCCTTCTCGTTCTCCCCTCTCAAGAACCTCTCCCGCTTCTACCCATTATACATGAATGGATTAAATCCACTCCAATGCAAGCGATTTTGCCACCTCCCAAAGTTAAAATCACTCCACGCATCCGTCCACCCATACTAGGACTTCCCCTTTGGATCCTCTTTCTTCAAAACAGTCAAGAAGCCGAGGAATTACATCTAACTCTCCTTAATTTCATGGTTGAAATACAACAGGGTCTTATAAAAACATCCTTCACCATAGACTCCAAGCAATTAATTTACTTCATTAGTGAGATTGAACGAGCCAAACAATCACCTGACAATGAAACCATGCTCGACAAAACCGGTCAGTTACTTCAAGGCCTTATATCATCCAAACTTATTCACACCTCTTCCCACAAAGACCTCAAATCATCCTTATCGAAACTTAATGAAATAAACTTTTTATTATCGATGATTCATAAAAATCTATAATTTAAAAAGACAATGCTCTGTAAGTGCCGCTGGGGTAATCATAATCTTATTTGCAAGTCTTGATTGGTGAATGAGTAATTGTAGTACGACTTTGATAGTGAGAGCATCCTGGTTTACTTGTCTACGAATAAATATGAAAAATAAAATAATTTAATATGTGGATAGAAATGATTTTTTTATATTTACCCTGTGATTGATATGACAGATGTAAGATAGTTTCCGAGGTATAGAAAAACCTTTCTGCTCAATTCAATTGGAAATTGATTTAAAAAGCATGAAATCCCCAAAACAAGGGTATTTCCGTCAATGTGATCCCCTGGTTTACGAATGATTGGAGAATTTCCTAAAAAAAACAATACCTGATAAATTAATGCTATTTGACACAACATAATATAATGATTTCCTTACCAACTCTATCGATAAATGAGAGTCTTGATGAAACCGAAATGATGAGTAGGAAAATAAACTCGGGTAATAAATTGATTTGATCAGGTATAATGTAAATAGCTTTTAAAGGATCTAAAAGACCTGACCACTGAAGATAATGACTAAATTGCTGAAGCAAATTGCTTTGAGAAGGCAATTTGCTTTTCACACTTGATGACGCTTCTTCGATCATCCGTCTTTTTTCTTCTTCCAATAATGATTCATTCAAATTTTTGACAGCAGAATATAATGGTTTTGAGTTAAAATTACATTTCAGCTTTAGTTGATATGAAATTTGAAGTCTCAAGATCTGAAAGGATCCCATATTGCAAAAAAAATGCAAAAAAGTCGATAATAAGGATTTTGAGGCCTTTGAAGTTAAAAGAGTTTTGCTTAGCCGAATAAAGTCATGTGATTTGTGCATATGATTAAGTTCATCGAATTGTTTTAATAAAAGTGACCACTCTTTGGAGCAAGGATTATTTTTGATAAGGTGACTAATCAAGTTTTGCAAACATACCACGGCTTTAAGTCCAATTAGTCTATCTAAACCTGCCATTCCATAGCTTCCCAAAGCAGAAAAAAGTGATGAAAATAAAGACAGGGAACAAATATCCGTCTTCGACTTTACATCATACCATTTTTGTTTTCCATTCACAAAAACGATCTGACTATTAGAATATATGTAGAGTGAAAATGAAATAAATGAGCAAGGATGACTAATTATAACTTACAATGGATCAATTAGATTTAGAAGTTCTTGAGCTAAATACCCTACAAATGTTAATCCTTTTCCATCCTCCAATGAAGGATATAGGATGATTGGTATTGTTTTACTTTGGTAAGCACTCTCTACTTGGGGAACTTTATGCTTCAAAAATAAATTTGACTCTTGCTCAACATAGAAATTTATGATACGTGACATTTCTTCTTGCCATATACACAATCCCGGGATATTAATGTAATCTTGTACATATTCAAACGACTTACTCATACCCTGCATAAAAGTTTTAAGTTCCTGTATCTTATCAATCAATCGAAAATTGAGCGACTGAAACGAAATATGATGGTACATATTATTTAATGCCTATTTAAGTATCGGCAAAATGTATTACTTTGGACTTATTACAGCTGGAGAAGAGTTTATTACAAAAGAAGCAAACCCTTTGAACCAATTCTTTTCTCATTCCTTCTATTAGTAGATTCTTTGCGTTAATTCGAATGACCCCAATTAAGGAATTATTCATCGTCATCATTCCATCAGCAAATGTGGATATATCATGAGTTAATTTGGCTATTTCATATCTTTCATCTAATAGAGCATAAGATTTGATTTGATCTTTATCCAATCTTGAGGGCATATCAAACTCTTGGACAGATTGTATCTCCAAAACTTTTATTAAAAGTTCAAAAATAGATTTTGGAATTATTTGTAGCACATTTTGAATAAATTGTACGATTTCTACTGAATAGTAATTTGAGACAAGGGTTAATTGTTTGCTTTCAATTTGGCTTATACGAAGAATGGGAGTCTCAATTACAGAAGAAATCTTTATAAAAATTGCTTGTAAACGTTTTACAATTGAGGGATCATTTATAACTTCTTCTTGAATAAGTGGTGTAAAGTGATCTATAATTTCCCATCCATACTGAAAATCAGATATAACTTGCAATAAAACAAGAAATTCCTCTTTCACACCAGCATAGCGAACAATTTGGGTTAAATATTCAATGGAGTCCATAACATATTGTTTTACCTGAATATATTTAAGTTACGATCTATTTAAATTGAGTGAAAAATTATTAAAACCTGTAAATTGGAATCCATTTGCCCTAGTTCAGTAGATTCTTTAAGAGCTCGAATCAATTTCATTGCTATTCTTCCAGACTTCAGTGGATCCTCCAAATTTAAATTAGAAATTTCCTTTTTTCGATTATAAAACCATTTCTCCAAGTTTGTGTTTTTGCTAACACGGCTCAATTTTAATTCTCCTGCAAAAACTTTTGAAAGTTCTAACATTCGACTTTCACACTCATTTTGGCAAAAAGTCCATTTTTCCTCTCTCTTAGAAATTAAATCTTGATGTATACGACGAATTTTTAATTCCAAGGAGGCTGTATTTAGAAGTAAGATAAATGTATCGTATTTTTTACCCTCAAATTCCAACATGATATCATCACGGAGCTGACGTGATTTTTTTGTTGGATTTAAAGGCAACGGTGAAGTATGTAGCATTATCCACCGAAGTGCATAGTTACATTTTCTAATCATATCAAGTATTTGCACGGATTTATCCATAAGTTCTTCTTCCGTAAGTACACCATCATTTAGTAACTCCGTACTCTTGGAAACCAGTTTCTTTAAAAAATTAACATCAACATGAAGATTATTCAAACAAAAACTCAGTAAGATTCATATTACTTTTAAGGATTCAGACATGCTCTTGGTTATTTCTCTAATAAGATGCGTTTGGATGGTATTAGAAAGAGCAGACTTGGCAGCCGGATAAGGCTCCCAATAATGAACCAAATTGATAATATTACCCATATAATAAGTTGTGACCCAGCTATCGAAGAAAAATTTATCAACGATTTCCCTCATTGCAAGTTTATCTTCCTTCAAAATATGAGGTGCAAAAAATAGGCAAATAATCATCATAGAGCCCTGAGATGACAATGCTAAAGAACGATGTTCTGGGAAGGAAGACATTTGATTATAGATGTCATCTAAACGTAATCGAGAAATAACAATTCTTATGAAGGACTCTGGAATATTTGTTCGTCTTGAAAAATAAAGTAAAATTTAGAATAAAAATGCAATAATATGTACTGTAATCACTACTTGAAAAAACATTCAGGATAGTCGGGAGGCCTTTTCCCTGCTTGATAAACAAATCCGGTGGATCTCAATAGTTTACAAACATCATCGATTCGATCAGTATGCCCTCCTGTATATCTATTATATGCAACCAGAAGTCTTTCTCTAATTGGTCCTGGAAAGAGTTTATCTGTGAGGAGTAAAACGACTCCTAGAAGATTAAGAGCTTCACACTGAAGTTCAAAAGAACAAAACAAAAAAATTAATAATTAAGCCTCGTTTAAGAAATATTGAAAATTACCAAGAGTTGCTTTCCATCCGGATCAGTCATTAAAGAGTCCAAGCAAACTTGTAGATATACTCCATTTCCACAGTCGGAAATGAATTTCTTCAAATCGAGTGTATAGCTTATAATGGAATCAAAGAATTTATAGAACCTTGTAAGTATTTTTGAATACGAATCTTTCAGACTGTCATCCAAGTCACAAAGGTTTTCATTGGAACGGATGAGATCCTCCATTTTCTTTGTAGATTGGAAATATTGGAAATCAAGATTGAGTAAGAGCCCATATTGTGAGACCTCTCCCCTGGATGGATTGAGGCTGTATATGGAGGGTACGGCATCTTTTAAAGAAAATAATTCATAAAGAATGTAATTGCCTCTGGAAGTTAGAGTAAGAAGTGCTTGTCCACACTCGTTGTTCTCATCTAACAAATCCATATCTTAGCATATTAATTATTATATTGAGAGGAATCAAAGAATCAACTGCACTATCGTAGAAGAGGGAGTTTATTTAGATATCTAGCTAGCTGTCGTATATTATTTTAAGCTCGAGCCTTTCATATCATCAAGGAAGGAAAGTCAGTTCATACTTTAAGTACTTTATAAAATGTTTGACATAATATTTTAATTTGGATTTTTTTTAACATTTTCTCAAAATTTCATGTCAAAAAAAATTGACTGTACTTGGCCGTACTTAACAACTTTACTTTAATGCCTATGAAATGAATGAGAATGACATAAACGAATTCTAAGTCTTACATCATTATTCATTGATAGTGGTGAAATAAGCTGCGTCTAAACACATGTCAAAACAACTTCATTTTTGTGTCAAATATCATGCTGCTAATGTCGAAAATGGGCATGAGACATCTTATTAGGAAACGACTATTTAGTCTATTTGATACACCAAAATACTCGATAGTCATACCACATCCGACTTCTCCACAAATATCCTACAACTCAATTCCAGAAGGAATAACCTTACCTCCCTATGCCCTGAATGGAGTCCCTCCCTCAAGTCCTTCAAATCTTGTTGAAATTAAAAACGTTTCACGAATCAACTCCATGCGTGAAGCTGGAAAGATTGCAAAGAGTCTATTGATTTCAGTTGAAGAGCTTATCAAACCAGGTAATTATACATGTTATAGGCGATAGTCTTATCTTATTCATACTATTAACTGCGGGAATTAACATCTTGCAAAGGTATCACAACGGATGAGATTGACAAAAAAATTAATGATCTCTGTTTCCATAAATACGAGGTATATCCATCTCCACTCAATTACAAAGGGTTTCCAAAATCGGTCTGTACATCTGTCAATAACGTTGCATGTCATGGAATCCCAGACAGTCGACCGTTAGAAGAGGGAGATATCATCAATGTGGACATTACAATTTTTACAAAAGATAAAGTCCATGCAGATTGTTCGAGAACTTTTTCAGTCGGGGAGATAGATGAAAAAGCCAAGTCTCTCCTTTCCGTTGCAGAGGAAGCACTTTGGGTTGGAATTAAAGAAGTAGCACCAAATAAACCTATTAATTCCATAGGGAAATCCATAGAAAATTTCGTACAACTAAAAGGATATTGTGTCATTCCGATATTCACAGGGCATGGAATCGGATCTAACTTTCATGAATGTCCGGATATTTTTCATTTTACTTATGATGGCGATGATCTCTGTATGGCTCCTGGAATGACATTTACCATTGAGCCCATTGTGGGTGAAAAGTCAGATGCGATTCGTATTTTACAGCAAGATGGTGAATAATTAATAAGCAAATAATATTATATAATGATAAATGATCTATTATAATTATATATTTTGTACATAGGGTGGACTGCATTGAGTGTCGATAACAGTCGTTCAGCTCAGTTTGAACATACAGTTCTTGTTACGGATTCTGGATTTGAAGTTTTGACTTGATGTATACGTAATATATGTTTATGCAACTATAATTAATAGCCATAGATTATGGATAAGATTTGTAAACAAATTTGCTCAAATCTTTGATCGTCATAGCATAATTTCTTTAAATGTTCAATTAAAATAAAAAACTATGGGTCTAAATACAATGTCTTGTTAAAATAAATGTGTTCTGTTTATTAGTTATGAATTACAATGATCGTCATTTGCTACAATGCTCAAATTATTATTTTATAAATGCTTATGTAAATTATATGATAAATACAGGGTGTCCACGATAAATCGGAACTACTTTAAACTTCATCCAGATCCATAATGTGAATATTCGGGGTTAAATCATACTAATATAAAAGGTTGCGTGAACAATACACTATAACTTCCACCACAATTGTTTTGACAACAAACAATAGTCATCATGGAACAAGCAAGGAAAAATGCCATCCTCGAATTGGCTCGCACGGGACACAAGCCCTCTGCTATCTACAAACTTCTTAACCACCCCAAGACCACGGTGTACCGGGTCTTCAATGCCTTGGAGGATGAGGGGAAGGTCTGCTGCAAGGCCCAAAACATGAGAAGTGACCGAATCCGCACTCCCTGCTTCCTTGAAGGCCTCCAGAAGTCCGTCAAGGCTTCTCCGGGTACTTCCTTGTCCAGGTCAGCCAAGAACCGTGCAGTGAGCAAGCAGCTGGTCTCCAAGGCTGTGAATGAGGACTTCGGGTACAAGTCATACCGAATGGCCAAACAACACATCCTCACGACATCCATGAAGGCCACCAGGCTCACCAACGGTAAGCGTCTCCTCAATGACCTGAAGAGCCATGGAGGAAGAATCATCTTCTTCTCCGACGAGAAGAACTGGACTATCGACAGAAGCTACAACGTCCAGAATGACAGGTGCCTGCCAAGGAGAGAGAAGAGGTCCCTGCGGTCTTCACCACAAAGTTCCCGGCCTCCTTGATGACCCTGGGTGTCATCTGCAGCACCGGTGAGGTGATGCCTCCTTTCTTCTTAAATCCCAAGGAAAGGGTTAACGAGATAAGGTACTGCGAAGTCATGGAGGAGTTCGTCATCCCCTGTATGAAGGATACGGCCGCTGGGAGGGAGTTCATATTAAAACAAGACTCAGAGCCCGCACACATCGCCATGAGGACCACTAACCTCTTCAACTCCCACGACATCACATTCTGGGATCGCAACACTTGGCCCTCCAACTCACCCGACCTCAATCCGAGTTATTACTACTGGTAGGGGAAGTTGGAGAGGGAGGTGTGCAAGGTCAGCCACAAGAGCATCGAGGCCCTGAAGAGCTCCATTTCGAGGGAGTGGAATGCTGTCGATTCCGTGGAAGTCATCAGGGCATGCAAATCCTTTAGGGGCAGGATGGAGAAGATGGTGGCTGCTGAGGGAGGAAATGTTGAATAAATTTATTGTTTAATATCACTTTTTCATATTAACAAATACAGTCCAAATTCCATTTTTATCAAGCAGGTTGAATTTTAAGATAGTTCCAATTTATCATGGAGACTCTGTATATTAATATAGGGTTATATATCATTTTAAGCGACTACAGGGCAAATTATAACTCTTTAGTATAACCAGAACGTTGTTCATATTCTTTCATTTTTAATCAAATGGATTGAAACATATAAAATGGTTAAAACTTTATTAAATATTTAATTGTTACTATGTGATAACAAGTGATAGTAATTAGTACAATGGATTTATTATTTTAAACTTAAAATTTGCAAATAGGGTCACGTATGTCCATAAGATATAAATGCTGAAAGGGGAGGGAATTAAAAAAAAAAATGAGTACCTTTGGGCGTTGATAAATTCCATTCTTATAGCAGCTAGAGAAAGAAATATATATAAAGAGAGGATATGTACAAATTGGAAAATATCTTTATCTTAATTTCAGCTGTTAACAAACATAGATTTAGTCAATGTATTTAGTACAACTAATAAGTAATAACATTATTATAGAAGAACAGAATATTATAACATTGGATGTAGTAAAGCTGTAGAATATCAATGGATAAATCATACTTAATGGCCGATGGGTAATTTCGAACATACTTTTAAGATATCTCAATGACGATTTTTTTTAACATTACAACTTATGTGAAAATTAATAGGTAAAATTCTCAATTCTATGTAATGTAATTAAAAAATAATAAGATCTTGTAATAATTATTAGACGATCTCCTTTTTTTATTTGTAGCTGAAGCTTCTCCTGTCAATTGATCCGAATTTATTTATATATCTATTGTATAATTTTAGTCTGTACTGCAGGATATTATAAGCAGTCGATGTTGGGATACCTGGTTTGACAAACCTCAAACAGACATGTCTTAAAAATTACGTTGATCGCTTCTTTAGAATGTTATAACTTCTAATAGCAGTAGTAAAGTTTTAGGATATCATACAAGCGTTAATAAACTTTTCAATAGACAATATATATATATTTTGGCTATAGCTCCTGAAGCTCTCTTACCCTGTGGTCGCCCCTGACATAATAGAGTCTTGTCTAATATCTATCATCCGTATAATTATATTAAATTTTTTGGCACCTAAGTTAAAAATTAAATATTGACCATTTTTAGAAACGAAATCTTTTCAAAAAAATTTATCTTACGATATTCCCATTAAAAATTTTTCATAAAGCAAAAATTCCTTGTTTTTGGAAGAGTGGCTAAAACTCCACTCCTCACCCAACATCAGTAGATGCCTCTGCTCTAATACATCCAAGTATCTAATACCCTTTGAAGATCCGTAGAATTAAAAGTTGGTATAATAGCAGTATTAACGTTGAATAATCCAAATTCGTTATTCAAACCAAGGACATCCCTATCCAATCTCTTTTTATAGCAGCTGAATTATTTTATCAAAGCTATGTATAGAAAAAGACTATTGCCTCAGAAAGCCAAACTGCCATGGGAAAATAACTTGACGTCTTGTTATTATTATTATTTCTTTCTAAAGGACTACTGCGCAGCTAGCGCAGCTACTGTGGAGTTGAGCAAAGCAACTACTGAAATAAAGGAGTAGTAGTAGGAGCCAGGACAGAAAAAAGAGGAGAGAGAAAAAGAGAAGGTGATGGTAGAAGAGAAAAGAGTGGCAGTGATGGGCCTGGGGGTTTGGCTAGGAGGAATCCAAGTCTTGTTCATCCAAGGAGTGAGAAATATTAATCTACTGGAATTTGAATTGGTAGGATTGATGAGGTTTGGAGATGTGTAGTGAGGTTGACGGCGAGGATCGAGTCTCCTCCTCAGTTGAGGAGGAGGAGAGTCAGAATTTGAATGAGCGACTCCGTTCTTTGTGTAAGATGGGCGATGGGGAGGAACTTCGTCGATTGCTTCGGAATCACGGATCTCGTGTGGATATCGACGGTCTTTCCGTAGAAGGTTGGACGTGTCTTCATGAAGTAATAACCCATGAATGTCAGTTTTTGAACGTGGCCCGGATCCTGGTGGAGGAAGGGGGTGGGAAGGTGAACACGCAGGATGCTCACGGAGACTCTCCCCTTCACTCCACACTCCTGTATCATAACGCAGACAACGCCAAGCTCCTTCTTCAAAATGGAGCTGATCTCAACCTAGTCAATGCTCTGGGCAGATATCCCATTCATGTGGCGGATGATCCAGAGTCCCTCTCCTTGATTATCAATCATGATCCCTCGGAAGTAGACCGACAGGATCGAAATGGAAATACTCCGCTACACTTTGCTGTTGTTTCCAAGGATAAAGAGCGTGTCTCTCTCCTCATCTCCCATTCTGCCAATGTCAATATTCAAAATTCTTCTGGATCCTCTCCTTTGCACCTTGTAAACGGGGATCTGGAAATTGCAAAGTCTCTTCTAGCTAGTGGAGGAGCGGATCCTAATCTTCCTGATGCTTCAGGGAATACACCTCTTCATCTCTCTGTTAGAGGTCGAAATAAAGATGTTGTACGACTTTTTATGAATCACAATGGTAATCCTACTCTTAAAAATGCCACCTCCAAAACTCCTCTGAATCTCGCCAAGGACAAAGAAATGAAACGTATCCTCGCTAAAAAATCAATAACTTCACCATTTACACTGACCATTAATTTTACTGCTAAAAAAGCTACCACAATCAAATCACCACCCATCATAGATAAAATATTATTGCCAGAAAAACCAAATACCCCTGGCATTCTTCGAAAAAGGAAACGCACTTTTGATCCAGGTGAAGAAGAACCCTTGAGAAAGGGACCCCGATTAACATTTAATGAAGTTGTTGATTATTCTGGTGTAGATAATGTGGAAAATGAAAAAAGAGTTAAAATCCCACCCATCTACGTTGATCCTCCCTTCTCTTCAGATGAGGACTAGAGTTTAAAAGAGAACAGATAACCATATAATATAAATATATATATATATTTATTTTATTAACATTTAATTATATTGATAATTATTATAGACTGTGATTCATACAGGGAGAACAGAGTCCTTAATGATGAGTACTAGAGGATTTAGTTTGTGATATTTATAAATGTTAGCTATTATTCCCCTTGGTTTTATTATGAAATTCATTCTAAGGTACGTGTATGGTGTTATGAAAGATTGAATTAGTCCATAAATGCGAGCGTGGATTTTATGTTTCTAATTTATTAATATTTCGTCAATGTTATGTATTGATTTTCTTTTATTACTTTTTTCACCATTTATTGTCAAATGCTTATATTATCTATACTTAATACGAAGAGATGCACAAGTCTTAATATAATCAGAAAGACTGAATCACTCTGTGCAGTATTTATTTTCTATTTTTATTAATTAATTATTGATCCTTTAATTGTATCTCATCAATCATATATGAGATATATGAGCTATCGGAATTAATAATAATTTAATTACTATTAGTTATTCGTTTTTTTATTATTGATTTTTACGAACCTATAATGAAAGCACATAATAAATATCTAGGAACGAGTTGAATTATAATAATTGACTCTTTGACCCCTAATTTATTAAACCATTTCGTAATAAAATTTCAATTCCTTGGCTTCCATTCTTATTTGTATTGTTTTGTGCGTAAATGATCAATTAATTTAGCTGTTTGTATAAGACTTCTATAATCATGAACATGTGGTGATTGAGTTATTTGTAATATCAGTATACATATTTTTTTGAAAATATAATTAAATTAAATTTATAACAATTTAATTATTTATTAATTTATATTATATTTTGTGGAAGCGCTTATTTATTTTGTATATTTTACTACCAAATAAATAACATTTTCACCAACTATAATTTAAACAAATAAATAGTTTGATCACCATAATCATGGTCAAAGATTTAATAGAGCGATTATACTATACACTAATACCTCAAAAAGTCCGGCTTATTGATCCGATACATAAAGAGAGCGTAAATGATACGAATTAGTAATTCATACTTTTTGCATGTAAATGGTGGATTTTATTACTGAAATGGCTTATAAATGAAAAATCGTACTAAAACGAAACTCGGACTCAACAAATTTGCACTTTTGAGGGAATAAAAGGTGTCTTGACCCATGAAAAATGTTTCTCAATTATATATTGTCCGATTAATTTCTCTAAAGGAAGAACACCAATCAAGAGACTCGTAATTTTGCTATAAATGCTAAAATATGTTATTTAAGGGCACTCATTTATACTGATCCCCTCCCTCCCACCCAAAAAAAAAAAAAAAAAAATCAATTAAAAATTTAATACAATAACAATTTAACTCAAATAACTATCAATTTTTAAGCCTTTTAAATTCAAAATTGACATAGTTCATTGAATTTAAAACAAACCCATTTCAATGTGATAAATTTTGGAATCTGTACGTCCGAAAAATTGACCACAAACTTATGTGAAAATATAATAGTTTCTGAAGAAACGGTGTAATTATTTTCTAATTTAATGCTCCCAAAAATTCCGTTCATTTTTGAGTACCTGAACGGCCAAAAATTAAACAGCCTTCATAATTTCGTCCTTTTTCGTTGAGTGTCTTCTCTTTTTATATAGTGTACTCAATTACCTTATTGAAGCGAATCGATATGGGTTTCATTCTTCTCCAATATGAACACTACCTTGGTAAAAAGTGAGAGGTTTTTTTCCAAGTCCAAACTGGTCTTTACAATTTTCAGACAACGCCTTTAAGCTTAATGTTGATAGTTGCTAATAAATAGTGGCCTCTAGCCATCACTGCTGGTTTTAAAAGGGCCCTAGGCCCCTCACTAAAGTAATAAGTAGATATCCCGCCTGAAATTATTTTCTTAAAAAAATCGTAATGAAATTCTATTAAAAAAAAGTAAGCACATTTATCTTTGCCTTGGGCCAACGCTCACAGTAAAACTGGCTCTGATTACTATTATAACTTAAAGGGGGCGGGGGGGATTATAAAAGACAATGCTGTTTGTACATTTAATGATGATGATTCTGTTTGTGATATGGTTAACAGTGACGTAATCACGGATTGGGTATTGGTACCTCCTCCGGCTAATTTAAGTGACTATAGAAGATTCACCAATAATAGGGCCAATTACAACAAAAAAAATATATTGGGATACAGTGGTTAATAAAAATAAATTACCATCTTGCATGGTTGATTTTTCAGTTAAAAAATTTACAACTGCATGGAAAAAATGAACAAATAAGTGTCTGAATGCAACTTTTTCAGAGAATGAAAGTAAAAATTGTGAACAGATCTGATCATTGCATACCATATAATATTGTATTATACTTTGTGCACCACTTCTAAATTGAGATAAGGTTAATGCACTAATTGAATATTCAATATATTAATGGTGTAATTTTTGTCTTTTTAAAATGAAAATTACTTATTGATAAGTATTTTTGTAGCATTCTATTTAGTTCAAAAGCCCATACTCATAATAAATAGCTAATAAGTTATTTGAATATGAAATGATAGCATCAAGTAATACGTAGATGGTAATTAAAATGACTGATGTAATTAAATAGGCTGATATGAGACGTACAAATTGTAACTTGTACAATTTGCTTGTGTAAATTACAACTTTTACACAAGAAGTTTTATAATTTCACCTTCAAGGATGTCATTTTAGATGCTATTTAAGCACTTTGGTCGAAAATTTGGGAGTATTCTGAATTATTTTATAATATTCAGTGAAGGGGGGGATCTCCTATGTAGGTGGTTATAATTATTAATGCTACATCGTAAGCAATTCCGTTAAGTAAAAAATAATAATAACAATTTCAAGAATGTTTCGAAGGAGAGCAGCTTAGCTTATTCTCCTCAAGAATGAAAGAATCATGATATCCACTTAAAAAATACTTTTGAGGTTACCTACAATAAAAACAAAAAAATCAGGCTAAATAATGCTTAGTATTTACAACTGAAATACGATCTGAGTACATCCAAGTACTTTCTAGTATTATCTGGTTTTATGTCTAGATTATTATTATAATATTATATTTTACTCTATTCCATTCTTTGTTTAGTTACTTTTTATACTTACGGAGAGCAGGAACAGTGTGCATTATGACACCAGATATTAGTGCAGATAATAATTGAGGATCAGGGGGAGGGGATCTTGGCCTCCCCTCATATAATTTGTTCTATAGTAGTATTTATTGGCTCTATTAATGGTGAATCATCTATAGACGATCCAATAACAAAACCTTGATTTTACCGGCACTGTAGTGTACTAAAGAATTCAAAAGTGCCGCGATGCTTGGATTCATAATCATACGATATTGATTGTATTGATGCTCAGATTCTTACTGGAAAGGGTAAGTCAAATAAATAATAATCCTTGTTCTTAAGTTTAGTTAAATAGAAACCACAATGAGCAGGTTTATTTCTAAATTGTCTAAGCCTCCACTATTCAGTAATAACTGTACTAAAGAGGTTAAATTCATTGATGGACTAATTTATCCCATAAGAAATATCTAAGAAGTCAATTCTCCCATTAGAAATTAACTTAAAATCGACTAATATTCCTTCTCCCACAGCGGGCTCGTCGGAATAGCGCCTCTCTTAAAACATTTTAACAATTCTTTTCTCCAACAGATGTGGGTCATAAATTCTTCACATAATTTTGAAGTCCTGCTATGAATCATCTATAATCTGAAGATAATTCACGATATCATAGTGATCCTTCTGCAATTTTTTTTTAAGGTGTGGTTGATCGTTTTGAGAATTAGTTTGTGAATAGTGATGTGTCGATCCTTCTTTAAGACTACATATCCGTCAAGTTCAGTTTCGTTCCGGTCGAGTTCAGTTATGAAACTTATATAGTTCGGTCCTTGATGACGTCACTCAACTTAATATCTTCTTTTTTTAATCATTGATAGTCCCTAACTACCTGTCCCAAGACTGAACTTGGTTTGGCAGAATAAATAAAGTCTGACACAACACTAATGCGAAGCTCTGGGGTAATATATATATATATACTCGGTCACCTTCCTATAGCATCTTGGAACAAACTTAAGTAGGCCATTTTCTGTGTACACGGCTCGTGTCTCTTCGTCAACTATAGACTAGCTCGTATAAAAACTCGTTTGTCATCAGAGCCGTTATGAATTTTTTAGAGACATGACTATTTGAAAAGGCGAATGGAATATTTTTATACTTCAAATTGTGACTACATTTGACTAAAAACATTGTCTTCCCAAAGTTTAGATTCTAGTTTGGGGTCACCTTACTACTCAGTAACCTTTAATTTCTGACAACTCTTATCATCAGGTATTACTGATCTCTTTAAAGTTTGAACTAAGAGAATAAAAATGTGTCTTAATATAGTTAATGAATTATAGGTTTTCAGAAGTACTATATTATGGTTTTCTATAGTTTATTTATTATTATGTGGTTTTACTGACCAACTTGATCTTATCGAGGCAAATGTGGTCATTATGAGTCCTTCATTAAGTAATTAATAACACTAGTCGACAAATTCACTGGATAAAATAATTTTTGAGAGGTTTATATGTATTAAATAATGTATAATAGTTTTCTATGATTTTATTATTTAATAACTATCGAATATATACTAAAGCCAATATTCACTTCCTATTCCAATAAAGGTACAATGTTAGTGTCAGTTTATTATAAGATCAAGTAGAAATTGATTCGAAGAACGACAGCTCTTTAAAAACAAATTCATCAATATAAATAAACAGGCACTGAAATTTATAATTATCAAATTTTATATTCATCAAAATTAAATCAACGGAATAAATATAATATTAGTAGAGTACAAAGAAACCAAACAGTATTTAAAATTAATTATAAATTTCTAATCAATCTTTTGGACTGTCATCTAGAAGTTGATCGCAAAAACATATTATTAACTTCTTCAAACTAGGTCTTAGTTGATACTTTCAAAGCCATATAGATAACTTGTTTAAGAGGACAAACACCTAAGGAAAACCGACCTATTGCATTTGAAATGTATAATTTTCATTATTTTCTACTTTTCATACTTTCTTAATATATGAACCAAAAAATTAATAAGAAATAACTTTCCAATGATAATTTTAATCTTAGTCCCCTATTTTCTTCTCTACTAAAATTATAAAAATTATTAGCAAAGTGAGATATTTAGATATTTTTCAGTAAAATTTATATGAAATAATATCCCGACAAATAATAGATTTCTTAATATTTCTTCAGTCGTGTACATTCTTTTTTGTGATACATACTTTAAAAAGATGAGAAAGATGTCTAAATATAATTTTGAATCCCACATTGATATATTCATATGCCCACTTCATATTGGTAAAAAGTTAGATAATATATTTATTTTATATTCATCCCATGAAGGGAACCCCATGATACGACTGCAGCACTACATTGATGGTATTAAGAAATTCAAAAAGGGTTATTATTTTCAGAGAGCTATTTTATTTCTTTAAAAATGAATCTTGCTTCTATTTAAGATTTTTTATAGAATTAAAAAGTCGTAATTGCTCTTCCATTGGATTTTTATAGTTATGAATAAAAATTTCTTCACATTCATTCAAGGAAATTTTGGAACATTGTGAGCAAAATATTGTTTTTTTTTTGGAAGAAGTTGAAATAATGTTACTCACAACCATAATCATATGATTGTATACAATTTCTAGAAAACTTTAAAAAAAAATCAATGGAAGCATTTAAATATCTTATACAAAAAACTTCTGAATGACACTAACATGTACATAACTTGAATGTTAGTTTGCACGAATTACATATACTATCACTCTTTTTGGAATTACTCTGATTGAACGTCTTATTCCCAATGATAATAATATAATTGTGGTTCATCCTCTTCTCGCAGAGTTTAAAACGCAAAAAGGAAAAAAATATTTTGTGATGTGATCGAAACGGCAAATTTCGATCATTTAATATAATATACATATTTAAAAAAAATAAAACAAACTTGCGTACGATCACAAATGAAAATCAAATAAAGAGGACAAAATAATTCAATTTTATAGGTTTAACACTGTTCATTACTCATTGTTCAGAGTTACAACAAAATAGTAGACATATGATGATATAATAGTATGGAAAATTACATACAATAAATAACTTGTCAGATTTAGTTGTGTGCTGAGAGGAGAGTTAATTAAATGATATATGAGTATGACTGAGTAATGAGTAAATTTCCTTGTGTTTCTTCCTTTAATCTTGCAGTCTTCAGTTTTTTTGAGAAATTTATACTTTATACGATGAAATGTTCTTGTTCTGACAAATTTCTTAATGATTTTGACATTTGGGGGGGTATTTTGTAGACAGTAAGTCAGTCAGTCTTTTTATTTATGATTATGATTTTTTTGATTTATGTCAGAAACCATTGCGTATATTTTGATTACTATTTTTTCTAACTCGGAAATAATTTCGAACAACAAATCTTTGTTCATCGCTCTATCGTAATCATAAAAAATCGCTTGTTTTCAGGATGAAATCAAACCTCGAACCATAATGACCTGAAAGATGATACAAAAATATTATAATTCAATACAATAAGAGTTTTGCAAAGGGAGCTAATTGAATAGGAAATAGTTGAATAGAAGAGAAGATAAGGAAATACAAAATACAATAAAAAATTTGTTATTACCTTATTCTATTGTTTATATGGCTGTAGTAATATTAAAATGGTGGCTGTCATCATGATAAAATAGGTAAGCTGTATAATGAAAAAAATCTGCAATGATTAATAAATTTGCTGTTTTCATTTAGTAAAAATGGAATACCAGAGACTCTGCTTTGATATAAAATATTTGCTCATTTCTTTGACAAATAGTAACTTCTTTGGATAATGACATTTCTTCAAAACACAGGGCACCATATTCATAGTTTGGCTCCTTACTGACTTCAACTTATTTTTCAATAACTTTTAAGATATCTCTTTGTACTCCAGGAAGTGTTTCAAAATCTTTAATCCACCTTTTGAGAGTTGTCACACTCGGTAAAGCAAATAACTTCTTGTCCCTTATGTACTTGAAGTCCTGCTTGAGAGTTTATTTAAAGCAAGGCCATTAATAATGTCTTCGGTTTCCCACCGTGTCTTAGATTTGTCCTTAGCTTTGACCATGTTTGTTTGAGAAGGTGTGAACCATTTAAGGAGTTCTTTTCTCACGAGTTGTTTAAAACTCTTCTTTGACTTGAATCTTACTTGAATTGCACCTGGTTCTGCAACACTTTGATTTTTTTTTTCCAGCAACTTAGTCTGAAAATCCTTGACGGTCTGGGATCTGGTAGTTGCCATTGCAGGTTTCACTTTAACACTCTTGGTTTTGTCAAAAATGGAATCTTTTTTGGCTTCAATTTCAACTTCTCTCATGACTTGAAGCATTTATCTCCTCTGTCTCTTAGCCAATCTTTCAACTCTTTCATCCTCACGAGGATTAGGATTTCCATCATCCACCACAGAGTTCAAACTTGGAATGACATCCTTCTTTAGTTTTTTCCCAGCGGCCTTTGCCAACAATTCATTCTTCAAATCTCTCTCATAATTTTCATCAGTAAAATGACTGGAACAGATTTTGGGAAGCTAAGGTATATTGTCACTCCTTCTGCAAATTCACATATCACGAAAATGAGAATCCTTTGGGAATCCAAAGTAAGTAATTCCATTTGAAAGAATTGCATTTAGCAACGGCACAAATAGTTTTTTATTTTTCCTTTCCATTTTTACTCCAAAGGCATTGATGATTGATTACATATGTTAATTAAATATGTATTGTATAACTACTAATGCTATTGAAACGGATTTGCCGATTGGATGACGTAACTGATTTTTACGCGAAAAAATGGCGCAAACATACAAACGACACATCATTACTATGTTATCATTGTCTTATTCCTATACTCGCTGCTATATGATGGGCATAACAATTGTTAAAACATGTAATTTTCAGTAAATTAAGTAAAATCTCTGATTGAGCAATTTCCTCATCAAAATCGTTAAAACTTTTTATTAATAATTGAAATTCACTTTTACTGTTGGTCGAAATTTCTTCACTCAAAAATTCAAATAATATTTGAACCATACCTATTTAAAAAGGTCAAAAAGGTAATATTATTTGGTTTATAGATTCTATTTGAGATTAAGGTGGTTAGGCGATTGAATAAAAAAAAAATCCCTTTGTATTTAAATTACTTAACCCCCCATTTTTGTCTGAATTGCCATTAAAATAAATAATGTATTTGAGTTTCGTAGAAGTAGATGGCAATTATTCGAATAATGAGGGCAATTTGGATGATTCCTCAGATGAGTCAGTTCTACTAAATCTATTGGAGGAGGATAAGAAGCAAAAGCGCCGTGATGGTCCAATTCAATATATAACCTTGCAAAATCAAATATAAAGACAAATTTAATTACATAATCAATATTTTTATAGTTATAAATTGAAATATGTAGAAAGGAAATTTATTAATAAAGAGAGCCCTAAACTTCAGCAATATTACTTGAATTAGTTATACCTTCAAGCATTCCAAACACATGCATGTATGTTAGGGACACATATGTATTAATTACAGAGTTAATAATTCATAAAGCCTCCTTATAAGTCCCATCATAAGAAGGCCTAGTTTAGTGTTGTTTCAGTCCTCATTTAGGACCGCGGTCTAGTCCAGTCCCACTTGTCTGGCCATAAAGAAGGTAAAATCGATCCCTCGTGTCGTCAATGAGGGTGTTTGTCCTCCTTTTAATTATTCCCTTAAATAATATAACTCAGTAAATTATAATATGTTCGTATTATATTGTATTAGAATGAAAAATATAATATTTCTTGCTGAGTATGTGCAATAATCTTAATACATATTTCATATATCTCATTTGCCTCAATAATCCATCGATATTTGTATGAAAAATTCAAAGGACCGGTCTTAAAAATATTCCATAATGCACCTTTAAACTACTAATTTAATTGAGTCAATTGAGAGTCTTTGATTGAAAGTCATCAAATTAAAAACATCCTTCACTTAAGCCTTTATCGTGGGAATATTAAGAACGGATTTTTTACAAGGAAAATTCTTCTTGTACTCCTGTAGTTTTGTCTTCAAATCGCGAATTACATTAACTTAGGTCTTTATTTTCTTTTTAGAAAATAGTATTTCTACGTTTCGGGGACCAATACATTTTTGGTACGTGTGATCACTCATAATGATGATGCCTGAAAATATTATTGTCAATGGAAAGAAAGATATAAACATTTACAATTATCTAGTAATAAATGAAGAATTTGAGGTATTATTCAATAAAAAACGCGTTTTTCATAGGTTCATTAATGTATTCCCAAGGACCGACAGTCCTAAGGAAATCCTCCTCCTGAGAACCATACATTTATAATTTGGAAATAAAGAGATTAGAACTTGAGCTTGGACCATTGAAGATTAGTATCTCTAAATACATTTAAAGAAGCCTGTTTTTTATTCCCATTTTTAATCATGTCATAACAGGTAAAGAAGGCAAGGGGATGTAGCGCAGTGGTAGCGCGTTCGCTTTGCATGTGAAAGGCCCCGGGTTCGATCCCCGGCATCTCCATTCTTTTGACTTCAATTTTTTTTCCAAAATTATTTTTTTACTAGAATTGATAATAAAGTTTTCCTATTTTTCACTTTTATCAGTATTTGTAGTATTTGATTACTTCATTGCTCAAAGATAAAATCGAATAACTATTTGAAGTCAAATTAAAAAAAATATAGATTGACAAAAGGTGAGTTACAAAGTCATCATGCGTGTACGTTCAATTTAATTATAAATACATTATAATCTTCGAAACTCAAAAATATTCCTAAGCTTTAACTAGTTATTTTTGGAGTCATGGTTTGGACAGAACAGTATCGCTTCGTCGTCATAGACAGCAAGAAATACGCATCAAAACTGCTTAAAAGGGAAGTTGAGTGATTGGTTAAGTTGTTGCCTCTCATTGGTCTGGAGAATGGTGCCGTCAGCAAATGCCATCACTTTGAAATTCTAGCCAAGTGCTTCAAGGCCCTTGAGTAAGAACTTGATCAATGACCATGTTGAGGTGGTCTCCTTGGATACTCTCAGAAACAATGTTGAATTCTACGTTGGAGCCTATTTTAGTAGTTGGTTTTGAGTAAAATTACATTATATACCTTTATTGCATTGGATTAACCTTTTGTTCCCGACATACCGATTTAATAGCATAGTGTGGCTCACTGAATCGAAGTCTCTGGGCAAATCAAGTCCAGACACAGCAAATTTTCTTTTCCCCTTGATGGTATTCCGGTCAGAGGACACCATCTAGGGTAGAAATCCCTCTAACACATGAGTTTAGTTGTTTGTAGGACAATTAGTAGTCATCCACAGCGCTTGAAATTACTCAAAAAGGTCTGCCGATCTTAGTGATCGGTAAAGGTAATGAAACCACCGATCAGTGGAAATATTCACCGAGCAACGAAAAAAAAAATATTCCAACCAGACACGTTCATAAAATATGCATTCAATTATTCAGGGTGTTAGTGAACGCTTCTCAGACCATGTATAACACAGGTTTACCAATTCAAATTAAAGTTTAAAAATTGCCAATGAATTAACAAAATATACTCATATTTAATTTTATCTCATTGTTTTATCAGGCTGATAAAATAACAAATAAACAAAATATATTACATAACAAGTAATTTAATAAATTGGTAAGTTAAGCTTGTTTAGTTTCTTTCTATTCATCATAATTACTGTCAATGTCACTTTCTGACTTGCAGTCAATTAAGGTTAAACCTCTTTCTTTGGTTTCTCTCTTCTTGTACTTATTTGCCTGTCTTTGGTTAACTCTGCGAGGTGTTACTGATTCTCGAGACGAGATATTTATTGCGGCAACCGGATTAAATTCGATGCAATCAGGTCCCTCTATACTGATTCGAAGAAGACTGTTTAACCGTTTTTCGTCCAAGAGACGATCTTGTATCTGTTTTTACTCTGTTCATGAAAGAGAAAAACCTCTCTGCCTTGTGATTTGAAATTGGCAAAACGAAAAGCAGTTCTACTAGAGTTAAAACATCAGACCCCTCTTTATTTTTACTTGACGTAAACAACTGCTTCCAAATAGTTTTGTAATCAACTTTACATGGTGACAAATACATGTTTGTATATTCGAGTGCACAATGCCATTGTTCAAGTAAATCTCCAACGTTACTACATCCAGCATATTCCAATGGTATCTGCTATAACCCAATAAGATCATCGATATCCTCATCAAAATGTTCATTATCGTTTTTTGCGACTGTCCACCCGTCTGTGTTTAAGATTTTTGCAGCTGAATGTATTTTATCTTCTTAATAATTTTCTAAACGTTTCTGCAAAGATTCTTTGACGAGCTTTAACACTTTATCTTTTGCGGTTTTTGCACTTTCATTTGCCAATTTCATAAGACTTCAATTTAATGTCGTGTAAGTAGAATTCATCACCTTCTTTTTTTATCTTATTTAATATGCGTTTATCAGTTGGCAGACCTTCAAAGTTCCTTTTTTTCAAGTAGTTCTAGTTGAGTATGTATGTTTTTAATCAAAGAAAGTGATTTCGCTGGCGATAAAACTTCAATAAACATTGCCACTAGCAACGGGATTCCCCCTTGTGACCATTTTTTCTGCCACCCTTTAAAGTTTGCACGATCTTCACTAGAATCTGAGTAGGTCTTGTCTTCGGACATATTTTCTATGTGCTGAATATATATCCCATATTAATCAATTATCAACAAAAGTGCATTGAGTTTGTGACCTATTCAACGAGTTCCTAATAAAAAAAAGAAATTATTTTAATTCCAATAAAATACTTGATTAAAAAAATAACACTGTTGAGGTGAAACTTATTATTAATTAAAAGCAGAACAGTTATTTCACTCTTTTGTTTAAAAAAAAAAAAAATAGTGTTCTCGTAGGTCATAACAAACATTAAACAAAAATTTAACCATTCAAAGTTAAATGAAAATAAAAGAGATATGCAACACAACATGTCTAGATATTTTTCTTTTTAGGGTTTTCCCAGAGATTGAATGGATATTATAAACAAGTCTGTTTCTCTTTGCATGGGAATTACAACTTCAAAGCAAGCAGGTTCCACACCTTGCGAATGAGTAACAACCTAAACAAGCTGTTTAAGATGACAAACAGATTTTAAATTTTAAATGGCATTACCTGATGCCAAAACGAAGCATGTTCAATGCTGTCTCAAACGATGCGTCGAGTGACTTAAGGAACTGTTACATTTATTTTCATAGTGTGAATTTAAATAGCTGTCTTAATTTTATTTATTTAATTGTCTTCATTTTTTACTGTGGTTTATATAATATTCACGTTCCAGTCAAAATCGATTCGCGATCCCGTTGGAAACCACTGATACATAATATAACTATCCATTAGAGATCCACATTTTTGTAAGACAACAAGGTCCAAGTCGTTTTAATTGTTGGTCCCATTTTGACATCCAATAGTTTACTATTTTCTTTAATATGAATGAAAAAAAGTTGTTTTTATTCTTATAAAACTTGGTTGTTTATGCCTCCAAAATGGACATAAACATTGTTCACGTCATATGAAATCCCTATATTAACTTCTTTGGATCGTATTGTTTCAGTAAGTTTCATATTAAATGAAGTTGGTTATACTTATTTGCTAAACACATACTGAAATTAGCAAAAAAAAAAAAAAAAATGATTGTTCGGGCTACAGTTTCCACCTTTTTTTCTAAAAATTACATTTAAATTAGACAAAAATCCCAGCAGTATTTGTAATACAAAAGTTCACATACTGTAAAGATAAAAAAAGGTAGTACATTAAAGCGTTGGTCAATATTGTTTAGAGCAGAGGTTTCCACACTTTTTTAAGCAATAGACCATTAGTGGATTTTTTTGTTTTCCATAATGCCCGTATTGAATTTTCTTAAATTCATTAATTGTAATGATTCTCTCTTTGATGGGTGTTCTTTTTGAATTGGGAAAATTGTTATAAAAAAGAAAATAATTTTTTTTTTAAATTGAAGAACACAAAATCCAAGTGCATAATTTTAAGATTGGACCAAAAGAAATGAAAAATAAGAAGATAATCAGAAAATAATGATTTATTCATTACTGTAAATAATAATAATAATACTTGTATGACTTATGAGATCATATAAATATCTTCAATAATCTCTAACGTTTCATAATTCAATCTTCCTATCATTTTTATCTATCATAATATCCTTCAAGTGACCCTCCGTCAAATGGGACCTTTTTGGTACATCTATCACTAAAAACTCTCACAGTTAACAATAGGAATGTTTTTGTATTTAAAAAATTCACTTTCGTGATTAATGGTTCCAAGGTGCCAATTCTCTCAATTTGATGCATTCCTTGTTTTTCTTTATCACTTCGAGACATTTATTATTGAAAGGTTCAAGTGTAATATCTAGGCATCGATTTTCAACGATTTTTTACACTTGTGAGAAGCGGGATTCTCTTTTCCTATGCTTTAATCGTAACTTGTATTTGATTCAAGTTGTGCTGAATAAATATTATTTCTGACAAAAATGACTCATTCTTCACAACATATTTTGCTTTTTTTATTGCATAATTATTTTCATCCTTACCACTTATGTACTCTTTGACGGAATTAAAGTGCTTGCTATAGTATTCAAAATGCTTAAAGCCAGGGTCCCTAAGGCGTGGGGATAGGTGCTGGTGGGAGGGGCATTACTACTTTATGCCTATCAGTGTAGAAATAAAATACTTTATTCACTTCGGAGATTAGTGTTTTGTATTTTCGAAATAATCGGACAGAGTGCTGCTATTATGATCAGAACATGAGCTAGAAAAGTGACATGCAATATCATTGAAAAATGTTATTTAAGGTTTTTGGCTGCTTTATTTCCATTTTGGTTTTACTATTATGTTCTACCTTGAGTATCTTCAGGACTATAGTTTCATAATTACAAAGACGGCATGCCAAAAATTTAGAATCCTCGATATTTCATATATTTTTACCACCATTATCACCAATCCATGATTTTAGTTTATTTCTTTAAATACATTTTAATTTTTAAGGATTTTACACAACATTATTTATCGAAGGCAAGAAACGTAATGAATTATTGTACTTACAAAACCAAATCTAAAGTTAATACTTTATCTCAAACTTCATCACGAAACAACTTTACATACTTTGTAGTTATAGGTTATTTATTTATATATGATATGTTTTCTCCTCAAGTAGGATGAGAGCTTCCAGTATTATAAAGATTTCCAATTGCAAAAAACCGCTCTCGCTTTTTAGGACATATAACATTCATGTTTGACTATTACTAGGGCTGTGGGAATCGTGTTTTGCGTATACAACTTCAACCATCTGGTTCCTCTGTTTTTTTTTCGGATATAAATTTTTTTTTGTATGTAAGGTTTTCACAAATTATTTTAAAAATATTGTTAATATTTACGTGTTGACAATGAAATGATAACAAAACATTTGTTGCAATTAGTTTGGTAACTCTTTTAAGAGTTCCTTAGTTTCACTTAGCCTGGGTTCTTTTGAAGCACTTCTTTTAACTTGGTCTTGAATGACTGTTCCTTCAAATTTTGAGTCAGATTTTCTACTATGGTTAGGCTGGTAAGAAAAGGCAATCTTTCCTCAAGTACAGTTATTGCCAAAGGTATTTGACGAAAATTTTCCTGCATAAATACGACTTCTTCTCTTAAGGAATCATTATTAATTACTTCTTGTGTTCTCCTGGTTGCTGCCAAATCTTCATCAAGGCTGTTTAAATATTCTCTGAAGACGTTTAAGTGATGGCAGTAGTACTCCACTGCTTTTAATCAAGTTCTTGTTATAATTCGTGATGGAGGGAGGGTAATTGCAGTAAATACTCGCTTTCTTCTTCCAGAATTCAAAACATATCCTTCACACTGGAAATTTGTTTATTCGTTAGAGTAAACTTTTGTTGAACCATATCTGTAACCCTATATAGTCCGTAACCAACACATATAATCTGAATCAATCCCAGGATTTTTTTTTGAAGATCTTTTCCTGATTTGAAACAAAACGAGGCGGCATCAGTGATGAAAACTTAAACTCTACACAGTCCAAAATCTTCTCCCAATAACTTATAAACTGAGCTAAAGACGATGTTCTTTACTTTGTTTGCGTTTGAAATATCAATATCAACCAAGTCGATAACGTAAGGTCTCGCACAGAAATGTTTGTCTTAAGGGCCAATTAAAATTGCCATCTTTGCCCTCCCTTGATGATTTCTAGTCTAATCTCATGCAACGAAAATATTATTGTCTTACATCTTTTCTTTTATTCTATTCAAAGCTCTTTGATATACGTTAACAATCCATTGACCCGGAGTAGTTTTTCAAGTATACATATTTTCAATAAAATATGAGAAAATTGGTGCGTCAGATGATTGGGGCCAACTCTTCCGTTGTGTAGTGAGCCATGTTTTTTCCTTTAACTTATAGTTGTGGTGATTTGGTAGAAAACAGTAAATATCCGATTTGTGATCACCAGCATATTTAAATTGTTTATTAATTTCAGAGATTAATTTATCTTCCAATTCTTAAATAGTTACTTGGATCTGATTCAAATTTTATTGAATCACTAATATTTCTGTGAAAGTGGCTCAATCTTTAAAACATACTTTGCTTCTTAGATTATATCACTGTTTCATTCATACCATTAATGAAATTTTTGATTGAATTGAAGTACTTGGAGTAGTATTCTACTGCATTGAGCCAAGTTTTCTAACGCGTGATTATAGGTACAGGTGGGAGAATAACTTGACATTTATGTAGTTTTGTTCCAAAATTTAATTATATTATTTTTAATAAATATTATATAATTGTGTGATCAAGGAAACTTGCCTTAGTTTGATGTATCCCTTGTTCTTCTCAATTACCTCCAGACAATTATTTTTGAACAGTTCAAGTGTAGTATCGTCACATATATCTTCAACAATTGTTACGCTTATGAGTAGAGGTAATTAATTTTCCAATACTTATAGTTACTTGGATCCGATTCAAATTGTAATGCATTATCAATATTTCTGACAAAAGCGACTCACACTTTAAAACATATTTTGCTTCTTGAATGGCATCATTCTTTGTATTCATCCCATTACTAAAATTGTTGATTGAATTAGAGTGCTTGACTCAGTACTCTACTGGTTTTAACCAAGTTTCCTAACGCGTGGAGGTAAGGAGATAAACTTGGTATTGATAAATTAATTTACGGTTTCTATCACTTGGATTGAAATAAAAATTTTCTTCGTTCCAAGAACGTGTATTTTTGAAATAATCAATACCAAGTGTTGCTATTCTGTTCCAACCATTATTCCAAAATGAATTATATTCGTTGAATATGGAATTAAATATTGTACTTAATATAATAAGCCCGTTTTATATCAATCTCTAACTAAGAAAATAAATATGTTTGCCAAATACTGATGTAAAAAAAATGGAGATGCCGGGGATCGAACCCGGGGCCTTTCACATGCAAAGCGAACGCGCTACCACTGCGCTACATCCCCTTGTGTTATTAGCTTGTTCTGACATTATTAAAATCAGAATATTTACAGGTTTCTGTGGATGAATTCAAATATACTAATTCTATGTATAGAGGTGGGCATCAAGTGAGTAAGAGCAAAGGACGGGAGAAAGATATATGGAACCATTGATTAGTGCTTACTTAAAAAAAAAAAAATCATCTTCCTATGATAATATGGTTTTGGAGGATAGTGATTCTAATATAGAAATCATAATCTTCTATATTTCAAATAAAAATTACTGTATGGGTTTGCTTCCCATTTGATACCTACTAGAACATTAGTCTACATATTTTCTCAGGCTAATGGTTGCGTTTCGCTACATGGTTTAAAGCTTTAGTTTATCCAGTACTGAGAACAACTTGATACAGCTTTGAGATATAATCGACTATATTGTCCCAAGCTGTTGTAGTACGATTGGTTTTAAACCATCTGGTCACGAACTTTTGTAAGGTTCAAAGAAGTTAAATGACTCTCTCACCCTATTAGTGTCTACAAAGTCAATATCAAAGTTTGTGACCCGCAACGGTGCCTCAAGGACACTATCTATTGAACAGTCAGGGAAGTGAGTCTCCATCAGTAATTTCAATGATTCATTGGGTGACAGTGTATAACCCCGATCCTTTCTAAGGAGACCAATATAATTTAAAATAGAGTTTTGACTTCGGATGAGCATAGCGATGTCTTTGGGACTTTCCACTTTGGTGCAGAAATTTCTTCATGATTCTTTTTGCTCCTTCCTGGGAGCTGCTCGATATTCATTTCTTGTGGTAAAGTATTCTTCTCTACGTGAGCTATAATTACGCTTTGGCTCGAGTTTGTTAAGTTTGTACCTTAGGGTGGCAAGATGTTTTGTCCACCATGGTACCGACTTTGCTTTCATTGTTCTCCGTACAGGACAAGCAAAATCAAGCGCTTTTTCTATTATTTTGATCAGTGATGCTGTACATTGGTCAATTGTATTCACATTAGGGAGTATTTCAGGTAACGAATCTTTTTCTGAGTGCAACCTAGAGGTATCCCAGCAGGCTCTCTTGAGATTTATTGATCGATCAGTAATTGGTTTACACCCCCCAAAATTAAAAACCGATGGTCCGACATTGAAGGCCTAAGATCTACATGCCATCCTGTGACCTCAAATTTTTTAAAGGCATAATGATTCACTAAAGTGATGTCTATGGTCGAACTGGCTCGTTGAGTAACAAATGTTGGTTCATTTCCCTCATTTAGGACAACAAGATTATTTTCATCTATAATATTCTCTAGAGTTTCTCCCCTTGTGTCGGTATATTTACTCCCCACAGATGGTTATGTGCGTTAGAGTCCATGGTTAGGAGATGTGGATTTTGCTTACATTCACAATGATTAATGAGAGTTAACAATGTTTCTTCCTCAATAGACAGCAACTGATCAAGATAGGCCACACATATATACGTAATTGAATCCTCAATATTTAGACATACGGTACAAACATCTTTGTTAGAAAATTCGGGGACAAACTACACATTCAATTTATCGGATGTTCTTATGCATGCCCTTGGATGTATTCCAGGTTTACTGTGAATTGTGTATCCACTTAAGTTAAGACTATTTGTTGACCCTTCGATGATGTAAGGTTCAGTTATCATGGTTATCTGAGATTTTCTCAATTTGAGTTCAGCATTTGCTTTTTTTGAGTGCTGTGTGTTGATGTATGGACAGCTTATCTTATAATCGTTATAAATTGCGTATTAGAGAGACTAATCAAACAAAGAAACATTTTTATTTACGCAACTACTTTTGTAAGTTTCAATTCTGTTAAAATTTTATCATGGGTCATTTTGACCCGGAAGACAATCTTTGTGCATTTTTTTGTACTGCTAACACAGAAATGTTTCTGCGAATTTTTTTTTAATTTTTAAATATTCGGGATTAGTTAGGAAAAGTAAAAAAAAAATCAGGCCGAAAAAACATTATTTTATTGGTTTTTATGGTTAGTTAAACTATGCCATGGGTCATTTTGACCCGAAGACAACAGGAGGGTGGGTTTAGCAGTTTTTTTTGCCTTAGGTGAGTTTTCTGAACACCAATTCTTGGAGATGATGAACCATAGCTAATCCTTAAGTGACAAAAAAGTAATATTTATTGACTATTTAATATTGGAAAACCTAATGATCATACCCAAGTCTTGAAGTCAAGAAACTAGTGTCAGACAAACTAGTTGCGAACCATCCAAAGCTACTACCCAAATTGTTGTGCCCATTTAATCAGTTGTTTTTGCCTTTTATGAGTTGTGTATCACAATTCTTTATATTTTTAGCTAAAATAGAATCATATTTTATTATTAGATTTAAAACAAAAATGAATACTTACTGTTAGATGGTATAAAATTCAGAGTTCCATTTCGAAATGAGTAAATATTTTATACTTTTTACTGATAACTTTGATCTTAATTTGGTGTGGATGACTGCTGAAAATTCTCTCAACTTCACAATTTACAATGGGATTATTTCTATAAATGGAATCTTCAACACAGGCTAGGTCTCGCAATTCATTGTAAGCTAGATTTTCTGATAGGAAATTGGTCAACTTAGATCGGGATGGCTCTAGCTTAATATAATTTCGTAGCAGTTCAACGATGGTAATGTTGACAAGTAAGGGTAATTGTCCTTCTAAAGCTGTGATGGACCCAGAAATTTGATTGAGATTATAATGAATAGTGGTCAACTCATCAAATATATATTCGTCAGTAATAATCTCCTTTGCTTTATTTATAGAAAACCTTTTTTCATGGAGGCTGCTTAAATAGTCCTTGATTACTATGAAGGGCTTGAAATAGTAAGCTGCTGCTTTTAACCTAGTTCCCTAACGAGTAATGACATTTTCTTAATACAGCGTTCAAAAATATTTTTTTGATTTCGGATATTAATTCATTTGCTCTAGGGAACTCTTTACGAGCAAGTTCAGCAACGTTATGGAGCCCATGAGCCACGCAGTTAATATGTTTCAACTGAGGGTAGTATCCTTTTTAGGTCTTCGCCAGCTTTTTTGCAATAAGAAGCTCCATCCGTAATAAATACCTTCAGGCGAGTAACATTAAAGTCGGTTTCAAGAGTAACTTGATTAATCTGGACAACAAAATTTATTATGTTCTTGGTATTAGCACGTTTATGATATATGGACGACCCAAGAAATAGCCGTCCAAAGTACCAATGAATAAAGCAGAGATTGATCGCTCCTGATTATCTTTTGTCTCATCGACAGCAACAAAAATATTCTTCTTCTCTTCGATTAGTATAATTAGAATAATGATGGTTCCTCGGGAGGGGACGGGTTTACCCATATATTTCTCCATAAATTTTTTGAATGTCGGATGGTTAGCAATAGATAAGGGTATATTACATGCAGTAAATATCTTTGTGAGATCAAAGTTAAAGTCTGACTTGATGTATTCATTATTAACTTGATTTTTTAGATGGATATCCATACTCTTGATATGAGATGAGTATAATGAGTGACGTTTAATTTTCTAGACGGGGGACTAAAGGCACATTTATATCGACAAATCATACAAGCCTTTTGTTTCTCGTCCGGTAAATATTTCCAAATTCCTGGGCCTCCATTTTCATAAATCCAGACAAAAGGCGACGTTATTTTAGGCATTTTATTCAGTTTTCTATCGACTATTCGCATCTAATATTATATTAATACTGAAGAATATAGGCGGGAATGAAGAAGATGTATACTATTTAATCAATGATGCCATGCGTATTTATTCCTTTGTCCTCGCACGCTTTTCTATTCTTACCGAAGTTATCACCCTTACTTATGAGTAAAAATAATAGGATATTTTGAGGGAGGGAAACGACTTAATCTTAATAACACACTTATACCGGGACTTAAAGCTTTGATGGGCCAGAAATTTGATTGAGATTATTATGAATAGTGGTCAACTCATCAAATATATATTCGTCAGTAATAATCTCCTTTGCTTTAATTATAGAAGGCCTTTTTTAATGGAGGCTACTTAAATATTCCCTGATTACTATGAAGTGCTAGAAGTTCCCTAACGTGTAATGACTGGAGCTGGGGGTAAGGAAATTTGGTAAGAAGCAGCGAATCTACGTTTTCTTAGTCCAGCGTTCAAAAATATTTTTTTTATTTTGGATATTAATTCATTTGTTCTAGGGAACTCTTTACGAGCAAGTTCAGCAACGTTATGGAGCCCATGATCCACGCAGATAATATGTTTCAACTGAGGGTAGTATCTTTTTAGGTGTTCGCCAGCTTTTTTTTGCAATAAGATGCTCCATCCGTAATAAATACCTTCAGGCAAGTAGCATTAAAGTCGGTTCCAAGAGTAACTTGAATACTCTGGACAACAAAATTTATTATGATCTTGGCATTAGCACGTTTATGATATATGGACGACCCAAGAAATAGCCGTCCAAAGGACCAATGAATAAAGCAGAGATTGATCGCTCCTAATTATCTATTGTCTCATCGACAGCAAAAAGAATGTTCTTCTTCTCTTCGATTAGTACAATGATGGTTCCTCGGGAGGGGACGGGTTTACCCGTGTATTTCTTCATAAATTTTTTGAATATCGGATGATTAGCAATGGATAAGGGTATATTAGATGCAATAAACATCTTTGTGAGATCAGAGTTAAAGTCTAACTTGAGGTATTCATCATTAACTTGATTTTTTAGATGAATATCTATGCTCTTGATATGAGATGAGTATAATGAGTGACGTTTAATTCTAGACGGGGGGACTAAAGGCACATTTATATTGACAAATCCTACAACCCTTTTGTTTCTCGCCCGGTAAATATTTCCAAATTCGTGGGCCTCCATTTCCAGAGATCCAGATAAAAGGCAACGTTATTTTAGGCATTTTAATCAGTTCTCTATCGACTATCAGCACCTAATATTATATTAATATTGAATAATAAAGGCGGGAATTGTTAACGTTCTTGATAATGGAAGATGTTTATTATTTTAATCAATGATACCATAAATACTTCTTCTCTTCGCACGCTTTTGTATCCTTTCCAAAATTATCAAATTTAAGTATGAATGCTAACGGAGTGAAACATTTTACTTTAATATTGTACTCTGTGTCTGTTTGGTAACGTATGTTTAGCCCAAGATTTACGATATGTAGTTGAAGGAAACATATCCCTAAAAGTATTCATAATTGCTTTATCAAAATCATAGGGGACTACTAGTCTTTTCAATGCGTTGAAAATTTTAAAATATGTTTCTTGTGATTTTGAAGGAAGCAAATAAAGAAGACGGGGTATTTGTTTATGGATTATCACAATGTTTAGAGATAATATTTTGAATATATATAGGGTGGGGGAGTAAAATATGAACTGTTAATTAACGTTAATTTTCTCATTACTATGAAAAGGTTGAGTGGTTATTGTTTGATATTCTGTTTCCGTCGTCCTTTTCACATAAACAAAATATACTAGTCATTTAGCTATTTCATCATAATGAGCGAGCAACAAGCAAAAAAATCTATTTAGGAAAGGATGTTCACTACTCAGGAATTAAATAATAATGACAACTGCTAAGGAAAAGAAAATTCATTCCCTATATTACCAATTACATATAAACGGGCTATCTAAAAAATACACCGGATTTACATCATTAGTCATCAACTATTTATTTTGAGCTTCTCTATTGCTTTTCTCTTTTTCTAGTAGCAACCGAAAAGAGGGTTTTTACATCTTGCAGCTGCTTCTAGATAATTTAATAAAACGTAATGACAACAGCAAAGTTGCTCTCCTCCCAAACATACTTCAAATTATCAGTGTGATCACATTCATTTTCCCATTTCTTTTTTCTTCTTATATACCGAAAATACTTCAATTTACAGCCCTAGCCATGCCCCACCCTAATAATCCAAGGAAACGTTGTCACCCCTCATGAGGCAACGGCCCTTACGGATCAAATATACTCCATAGTATCACGCAACCTTTTTCTTCGATCTGTTTAAATTATTGTAAGTAATTGTATAATATGAGTGTGTATGATATATTATGTTTGTACTCTACACATGTTTATTGGCCATAAATTTCGAATAATATTTTATGTTGATGAGGATGTATCTTTTCTATATTATTAGTTGTGTTTTTTCATAATACTCCCCTCTTCCTCATCCTCACATCCTAGATTCTCAAGAGATCCTATTCATATGAAGAAAGAAGACCTTGAAGAGTGAAAAAAGAAAAGGAAGAATAAAACATAGCTTTTTTATCTACTATGTGTTTATAAACTACTATGGTCTTCTTTATGTAATATGTATGCATTAGTCTGTCTCACAATTGCAGGTCCAATGGAATTTTAAATGGCGGACCGCATTTTCTATTGGTTTGTCTCAATTGAAGCGAGCGTAGATATGTAATTACATTTCTGAGATGTGGATATTGATAGAACAATACGAGTGGGGTTAAGAAGTATTACTGTGTCTGCCCTTAATTAGGTTCGGTCCAGTGTGGTCCTGCACGCCAGATCTAAAACTCAGTAACTCAATTTTTGTTATAAGTTCTAGTAATAACCGTCTGAAAGACCGGTCCCTAGGACTATTAGGACCGGATTGATCCGAATGAATTAAAAGTGATGCAACATTAATTGTAGGTAGATATGTTACGGAACCAGTGGCGCCAGTCCTGTTTACCCCCTCCCCCAACTTTGCAGATTTTTATAGTTACAACCATAAAAAAAATTCTTCTGTATAAAGTTTTTTGAAAAAAAAAAAAAATACTCTTACGAATTTAGTCTCTTCTCAAAAATAAACTAAAATAACAATAATATCCTGTCGAAATTATCAAACAAAAATCATGTGGGCTCCCCTGATGAGGCTATTATAATATATTTGCCTCTCCTTCCACTTGTAACTACATTCCAGTACTGCTATACGTCACCCTCACGGATTATTCGAATAGTTAAAAATGGAATGTCAGTTTAAAAATTTGGATTATTTATATAATGACTGGCGAAAAAAATTAAATATTCTATTTGTGTTGGCGGGGGAAAAAAGGTCAATTTCTACTACATAAAAAAACCCAAAAATGAAATATTACTTTCTAAAGTCATTTAATCATTTAATGAAGTAAGGACATCATTTATTAATAAAAGTAAGAAAAAGTGTTGGTATATTCTATGAAACATTGTTTATTATAAAAAAAAAAAACGTTGTTCGATAAATATTACCAATAAATGTGCGGGGATCAAATTGTCGCCAAAGTATTTTTCTACAAAACACAACATAAAATATACATTTTTAACTTTTTTTATTGAAAATCAAAACTATGACGAGCATATAGGTATAGAGTAGCCATTCATTCGATATAATCACCGTTGGCATCAATAACGGCCTCTGAACCGGCTGCAGGCTCTTCTGACCATCTCATTGTCCATGTTGCCGAACACCTCCTTGATGGAGTCC
Organism: Lepeophtheirus salmonis; assembly: GCF_016086655.4. Classification (NCBI taxonomy): domain Eukaryota; kingdom Metazoa; phylum Arthropoda; class Copepoda; order Siphonostomatoida; family Caligidae; genus Lepeophtheirus; species Lepeophtheirus salmonis. Next base: position 35,895,735 of record NC_052131.2, read on the forward strand.
ATCAGGCTGGCCTTGGTGCTATGAAGATGTCTCTCGACATAGCCCCAGACAAAATAGTCCAAAGGATTAAGGTCGGGAGAGTTAGGAGGCAACAAATCCTTGGTTACGACGTCATAACAGTTCTCAGTTAACCACTGCATTGGAGATTTTGGACACATGGCAGGGTGCTGAGTCCTGTTGCCACACCCAGGGGCTGTCTCCGGCCACCCCTTGGATCCAGGGCACAATCACCTTCTCCATAACATCCAGGTAGACCTCTGTATTGACCTTTAGACCCGTTTCAAACATATGGGGAGGCATAACATGACCTTCACTGCTGACCACCCCGAACACCATGGCCGTTGCAGGGAACTTGGTCTTCATTACCTTCCTCACATGGCTATCCACCTGTTGTTCTGCTTGTTGACTTTCTGATCTTGACAGAAATTATTTTCATCAGAGAAAAACCACAGCATCCCCGGCTGCATTGGAGCTCCTCTTATGTAAAAAAAAGAAAAAGATAAAAGGGGCCCATGCTTTAATATCTAAAGTATAAGTAATTTCATATTAGAGTCGGAAAAAGTTGGATGTTTGTTGAGTTACCAACTTACGAGGATTCTATTGATACTAATACAAATGTATATTCTAATATTATAAACATACAGTTTTTAATCTTTTCATGCGATGAACCTCACATATCCTCCCCAAGACGACAAATACCAATATATATTCACATATAATATCAATATTTAAATCATTTTCATATTTTTTGTTTTTGTCTTGTTTTGGAAATGTTGAGCTCTCATAAAGCAATGCTATGCATTTTGAGAATAAATCAATACTAAATATTCGTAAACAATTTAGTAAAAGCTTAGAGGTCGCTCAACCGTCTTTAAGCTGACAGTTGTCTAATTATAATATCGTCAGATTGAGCAATTTCAATTTCCAAATGTAATTTTGCTTAAAAAAAATATGTACTTGCATTTTCTTATAAAACCAGTTTATAAGAAGGATTATTATTACAGTCCATAACTTGCTGTAATTTGTACTTTCTTATATTTTCAATCATATCAATATTGCGTTTAAACGAAGGGGGGATAGAGTATTTGATATAAATAATTACACTAATCGTTCTGGAACTAGACTTTTGAAAAAGGGAATCTCTGCTTCCTTATTGTACTGAGTAAACTTTCATTAAAGCTCCTTTTTTAATTTCTTAAAATAGATTTTATTTCATTGAAATATCATTAAAGATAAAAATATAAAATTATTTGTAATAAAATAATATCACAGTTATTCTTGAGGTAGACAATGATCAATAAATATTATAAAAAACATTCTGGATGAACAGCACTCTTCACATCCTTTGTTACAATAGCATTGACATGGTGCCAACCTTCCTTGTCTCCATCTAAATATTCTTGATCAAATTGTTCAAGACAAAGCACACTATGTCATGAAGGAGCTTCCCAATTTTCCAAATATTGTTTTTCATTGGTCAGGGCCTTATTAGGATTTGGAGAAATCAAATCGGAGGTTAGCATTTGGGAGTCATTTTTCTTTATTGATTCATGATTAAGATACCATCTGCATGTGCTCCAAGGATTTTTGCTATTCATTTTATTGACGTAATGAAAGTCTAAATGTTGAGCATATTCTTTTTTTCTTTCCTCAAGTGAAAAACAAATTCCACAAACACCACATTGGATACTACCGTTCAAATTGTATATGCCATTTACAGTAGTGTCATATCAAGGGTGGAACAAGATTCTTTACTAAAGGGATTCTTGCTATTATGTCATTGGTGCATTCCCCCTTCAGAGTCCTAAATTCTCTCCAATTCTCTTTATTGGATGAGAGATAAAAAAAGGGAATCTCTTAAGAGATTGTAGTTAATAGAGCTGTTTTTAAGGATATTCAGCTTGATAAGTTTTTAGGAAGTGTCTATTTCGTATTATTTCTTTTCATTCTACATCGACAAAGTAGGATCTTCCATCTTCTATTTTTAATTACTCCACGTGTGTCCCAGATCTTTGTGTTAGTATTTTGAATCCTTACGTGATCTCTAGGAATCAAAGGGGTTCGATTTGTAGTGGTGCGATTGTAGTATTTTTTGGATGAGAGGTCTTTCTCTCTCTTCTTTTGCTGTGATGGAGAGTCTATTTTGGTATTGTACTCCAATACAACTGAATAAGCTTCTCATGTTTTGGCTCACCTGGACGGCGAAACTTTTCGCGTTGACGTCTATTATTTGTATCTGTAATCAAGCATAGGGTGTACAAATAGTATTCATCTATAGTACTGAGCTCTGCTTCTTTTCCTAAGAACTTTTCTCCCTGCTTTTGATGATATTGAACGAAGCCATACCGAGTGTGAGTCTATTATATAAAGTAATAAAATTAAGCCATAGCTTTGAAAATCAGTTTTTTTTTTTGTTTTTTTTTTTTAAATCTCAAAATTAAATATTGTTTCCATTTTGATTATTCTCTATTGAAAATAAAGTCATAACAAGCTATATTATATTATTTATTGATCAACCAAATACTTAAAAAAAAGTATTAAATGTACAATTTTTCAGAGCATCAATGTCCAATTTTCATCCAAGGATATATCTTCCAAATTAACGCATTTTTGCCGATACGTCAGTATTGAAATTAGTTTAAATATTTCTGTTCTATGACACTTAACCCAATGTCACTTGGCCAAACAGACACATGATTTCAATAGAAAAAGACGTAAAATATTTTAATATCTCGGCACTAATGGGTTAAAATTGGTTTTGTGTCAGTCCTTATTAAGGACTGTAGTACAGTCCAATCCCACTTTTTGGACCTTATAAAAGGTAAAATTTATCCTTCAGGGTACTTTTACTTTTATGAATAATTTTGTTTTATAAAAAGGGCTGTTTGATGCACAAGAATAACCATTAGAGCGCCCTTTATCCAATCAAAATCTGACTAAGTCAAGTTTCTGTCGAAAAATTCAAATTCTCTGTGGTATAATTTTCATATGATATAAACTTTGCTTTGAGCTTGGATTTATCATATTTAATAATATTTTCAGTCGGAATGATCGTCTAAAATCCTAACGAGTTTTGCCGCCATTCTAGCGCAGTACATATGCAGACAAGTTGTGCATGACGTTTAAAAGTCATTATTTATAATTAATTATATAACTAAGTAAAATATAATTTGTTTGTATTCTAATAAAAATAGGAGTATATCAGTGCCGTTAAGACCGAAATTGAAGCTGTTACCCTTAGGAACATCCGTCAGATTGTCAAGGAGTGTAATATTGACAAAAATGCAACGAACCCCATTGTGAGGTATGATCTAGGCCTCAAATCAAGAATCTGTACCAAATTTGAAGGATTGACAGCCCAAAAAAGCGAGAAAAGACTCAACAAACTGAAAAGAGGCCAAAGTTTTATTGATTATTGATGCTGTGTCAAACTCAAGAAGTATCATCAGATACATACATTGTCAAGAGACCTGAAGAAATGGAAGCATCCATTCTCAATGTTCGAAGGGAAAAGCACCCTGCTTCTGCCATGATGCTGAGTGTTGTAGATTCTGACGGAAATATGTTTCCAGCATTCTGTACAAAGGGGACTGTTGATTCCACGCAGTACAAGAACTTGCTTGCCCAAAGGAGTTTTCTACCCTTTAAAGGGTTGGTAGCTACTGCTGGATTTGAGGTGGGGCTCCATGTGATACAAGCAAGGCCATGCTGAAGTACATTATGAACAAATTAGAATCTAAGGGATTTCGCCCACGTAATTCACCAAACCTCTTGGATTACTTTATTTAGAGCACCATGGAGTCCTGTGCAGCCTACCACTCCAATGTTGCTGCACTGAAGGCCTCTGTGACCAAAGAGTGGAACAAGATGCCAAAACCACAGTAAAATGCGTGAGTGACAAGTTTATTTCCCATATTGAGGCTTGTATTGCTGCCTAGGAATGAATTTTATGAAAAATTACTAGAGGAGCAATTGAATAAAATTGTACCGTGATATATATATTTTTTTTAATTCAGTGCATACTAAATACTTGTTTTTGGATTATTTTTTATTTTGGGCTGGACTTTTGGATCACCCTCAAGTTAAAATGGGGTATGCTACACCGCAAAAGAAAAGAGAGGTCTCAAATTTTGCCAAAAATAGTTTTTTTATTGTCTTGAGCGGAAAAGGCATCTTTGTAGGAGGAAAAATTATCAACCCTTAATCGGGACAGTCTAATATGTAAACAGAAATACTTCTTCATAACATTATTTCCTCGCTTAATTATGGATCTACTCTCTTTTATTTTTAAGACAGTAGTATCATCCATCGGACATGTTTATATGTATGGACCAGAATGTTTTATCAGATATTACTCATTAATTACTCATTTTTATTCATATACACAATATACATATATGGGTATGTAGAAGGCTCTAATAACATGGACTAGCAACATTTGTTTAAGATTAAGTTATGTCTTCTTCTTCGTTTTCTTAGTTTCTAGGCTCTTGGCGCAATTCCTTTGAGAATTATAGCTAGAAGCAAAGCTAAAAGTCATGTGGCAAAACGGGATCACGTAATCAATATTCGTCCAAATATAGTTGGCTAAAGGAATTTTTTGTCAACTAGAGGTGTTGAGGGAGAACGGGAAACGAGAGTGGTAGATTAAGATAGGGATCACCAAGGTAATGATGAAAATTGCGTGTTTGGCCATGTAATAAAAAACAACAACAACTGAAAATCAATATGGTAACCCTGACAATTTGGAGAAGGATTTGAAGGAGAACTAACATTTTGTTAGTTTAATAAGATAAGAAGAAAGTAGGAGTCGTAAATAAAAGCTCTTGCGTTCTCTCAATTCATTTTTCTTCAATTTTAAACGTACATTACTTTAGTGTTGCTTGTAATTAATTAGCATGGACTTTTAGTGCATACTGTAGGCAAGAATTACTCCGGTATCGATCACTGAGTCCAACAAGAACTTACAATTATAACTCCCACAACAAATTTTCAGAGTTCCTCTCCGTCTTTTATTCGCACACAACCGTTTAATTTTTTTTTTTTAATTTTTTCTTTTCTTTTTATGAGCTTTATTTCACAAACATGCCTAACATCATGACAAATTAAGAGGTAATACGGAAATAAAAATCATAAATAAACATTATGGTTTAAAATTTTCCCCCTCAATTAAAGCCCACCATCCATCATCCCATTTGTATTCCTTTGAAACATAAAACACCAAAAGATAACTTTCATCAAAAATATGCCAATAATGATATAGGTAAAACAAACACGTAGTGATTAAAATTACTTTCTAAAATCAAAAATACACATCCAACCGAGTAACATATACAATTTTTAAAAAAACCAAGGAATTTTCATAATAATAATATTAAAAGATTACATATATTTTAGAATCTATTTTCATAGAAGGCTTATGCCCAGAGTTGAAGTGGCCAACTTTGGGGATTATAAAGCTAAGAGATTGAGAAAGTACCTTATTAAAGAACATTATTATTCTGTTATGTTCAGAAGCTAGAGATACCTGGTACAATCATGGGGACTATAAAATCATTTCATCTAGTGCTATCTGTCAAAAGGAAAACATAATGGTGCAAGGGTTATAATTTGAAGCTTGGCTTTTTTGTTCTCTACGCCCAGGAGATCCACTGAATTTGGCAAAGAGTATGAATTATCCGAAAGTACATTTGAAGTGTGATTATTGTCATCGTCTATATCTTCTTCGATAATTACTTCCCTTTTTTCTTCAGGATCAGATCGTTTTAATACTCTTCGATTTGACTCAACTATAATTTAGTGCTTGGGAAAATCAAAAATAGTTGGGAATGCTCCATCAACAAGACTACACTTGACTTTATGTCGGATGATTAATTCCTTCTTGAAATGTTTTGAAAAAATTCTCGGCCACTTAGAGGGATTCCAATTTTCTCTCTGGCAGTTAATTAACCAGAGATTACGAAGTTCTGGATTTTTTGGAAATCTAAAAGAAAATATGTTTAAACCAATAAAGTGGTCCAATATGTAGTTATATATGTAGAGGTGGGTAGTAAAAGGGCAGGGATTGGAGGGGAAAAAATAATTAAAACAGCATTTGATTTTTTTCAATTGGTATATAAATATATTAATTTTACTTACGTGAAAAAACTAATAAATTCGTGATTGGGCCTTCCATATCTCTCCTCTAGTCCATGGTAATAAGGATTAGTATGATTCTCAGCATGCTGAGAATCATACTAATCTTTATAATTCTTAGTCCTGAAGGACTGAGAGAAGGTTTCCGTTCTGGAGGTGCAACTATAAGCCACGCAAGTAGGCATTGTAAACCTACAAATTGTGTAAAACGGGTGCGTGGACAAAATCTGCCGCATTTTAAAGACGTTATTTCTCCATCAGCTGATGTCTGATCCATCTTTTTTGGTGTTAACATTTTTCCCGGGTCATAGGCTTCAGTTATTGTTGACCACTTGTAGCGATATCATCATTTTAAGTGCCCAAGAAAAGTCATTATATTATGTTCAATGAGAGAGATCGTAGGTGCGCTCCTATTCAGATTATGCTTAGTGATCACATGAAATTAAGCAATACTGACATCTCTGGCCTTCTGTCAATGCCAGTTAGAACGGCCAGAAGTCTCGGGAAGCAGCTGGAGGAGTCATCAGATCCGATGGACGTTGTTGACAGGAAGAAGAAGGAGGAGGAGAGAACCAGGATTGTACGGGACGTCACCTTCATCAACGAGGTCAGGGACATCATCGACGAGGATCCCCAGCGTTCCAGGAGAGCCATGGCGAGGGACCTGGGTGTGGCGGAGTGGACCGTGAGGGCTTGTGTGAAGGAGGACTTAAGGTGCCAGTCCTACAGGCGTCAGACAGCTCAACTTCTGACTGAAAAGACTTGAGGGTTGTGACTGAACATCTTGAAGAACCCAAAGTCTCCCAACATGCTCTTGTTCTTCTCTGATGAGAAGAATTTTGTTCAGGATCAAATCAACAACTCCCAGAACCATCGCTGGATGGCCTTGAACAACAGAGACGCCCCCAGGGTCATGAAGACCAAGTTTCCGGCCACTGTCATGGTCTTAGGGCTCGTGTCATCCCTTCTGGATTGTAATACTCGTTGTTGGTAAGTTATCAAAATATACCGGTAGTTGCATAAATACGCGGACTATTTGTGGCAAATAATTAAATGTGTAATAAAATTCGTATGACATATTTTTTTTTGAGAATTATATAATAGAGAATTTATTCTGGTATAAAATTTAATATAATTACAGAATATAACCACCATCAGCTGCTATAACACCCTGCAAGCGCCCACGGAAGGCCTTGCACACATTGATGATGTAATGGTCTTCCATGGCTGCCCATTGCTCATTGACTCTGGCCTTCAATGAGTCCAAATTCGGGTGGAGGTAGCACAGGCCTTCTTCTCAATTTGCTACCACACACTGTAGTCAAGGGGGGGGATTCAAATCAGATGATTAAGGTGGCCAAATGTTTTTGTTCCAAAATGACATGTTGGTAGCAAGCCAATCCTAAGTCATTCCAGAGGTATGGGCAGGCGCCCCATCCTGCTGGAAGATAAAGGGGCCCCATTAGAGATCTTGAGGGTCTATGGAAGGACTTTGTCCCTCAAAATATCCAAGTAGGCCTCTGATTTAAGTCTGAAACCAGTTTTGAACCAAATTAGATCCATTTTTGCCCCATTTGATGCAATGGCACCAAAAATCATCACAGATGCTGGATGTTTGACTGTGGTGATTGCCCGAAGCTCCTCAACCATGTCCCTGTTGTCATTGAAGGTCACCACATGTCTTCAGCCACCTTGTCATGGAAGTCTTTGGGTTGGCCATGAATGCCATCTTCACCTCATCCACATTAGACTGTCAACTAAGAATAAAAATACTTCAATTTGGCTTTGAATTCACTCTTATCAGAGTTCATTGATGTCCAAGAAGAAAAACGCCAGTACGACTTTGCACAATTCGACTCCTGTGCTAAGTAATTTTATTGTACAAACTCAAAGGCACTCGGTGAACAAAAGATTATTTAAGGAGATGTTAGCAGAACAATAATTCGAGAAAGAATGAATAAATACGAGAAAAGGGAAATTCTATCAACTGTTTCCGTCCACAATCTCAAGACAGTAATTTATTTGACCAAACAGCCCAGTTTTACTAATGACTAAAGTTAATAATATTATAAAGAAAAACGCGTGCCAGGACAAGGGGGGGGGGTAGAGAAAGACTTATGGTATCATTGTTTAAAATACTGATGTGACTATCAGCTGCCTGCATTATTATGATTTTTGAGGGTATAACGAAAGTATATATTAGCAAAATGTTTAATGTTGATATACTTCGACGTTTTTTATCCGTTACAGTAGATTTTGAAAAACGTCACACGCCATGAAATTGTAATTCATTATAAACTATATCCTCAGAATAATAACTTAATGAAACGACAGAGTGGAGTATTTCTAAATATATTTGATTTTTCAAGTTAAAAAAAGAAGCCTTAGTTTATTTTTTAGTATTAGATATCTGATTGTAATTGTTTAATTTTGTATATTTAACGTCAATGTATGATAGTTAATTTTTTAGTATTTAGATTATATTTTATCTATCATACATTTACGTTAAATATACAAAATTAAACAATTAGAATCAGATATCTAATAATAACAATAAATTGTAAATACAGAATATTGAAATAGTAGATTGATCCTAATTATATTTTCTTGTTCTGATATCGGAATTCAGTTAAATATGTCATAACTTTCGGTTGCAAAACACATCCCAGACGTGGAGTTTAGTCAAAAAGATCACCCCTTTTTCTTCATGTGGAAGTTGTTATATACAATTGTGCACAGGATAGATATAATATCTCTACCGATGAAATCTTAATAATTATTAGTAATAAAGTAAATGCCAAAATCACAAAAATAGAAATAAATATAGCAATAAATAAAATATTAGAATTAAATCCATCTCTTCTTCCAATCTTAGTACGAAGAGCTTTTAGAATCCTACTTTCATTTATCTCATGTTTATCTAAACCAAGAAAAGTTAATCTAAGCAGTCAAATTTTAAACCTTTATTACTTATCTTAGATATAAAAATAAGACTCCTTCATAAATGATAAGACAATTCAAGCAAGCATTCTTGGCTTAATGTAGTTTTCTGACATGACATCTTAAAGATTTAGAGCAAAAGCTAATTATGTAGTAATGTCCGGCGATATTACTCCCCCTTATTTATGCTTTATAACAACATACTATTACCATGAAGGATATGCACAATTGCTAATTATAATCAGTGCCGTATGTCAGGAAGATTTTTGGTCCGTTTTAGAAGGGTGAACGGTTGATTTTCAGTGGTGAACGTGGGATATTTAAACAGGGCAAATGCTACAGCATAGATTAAATCTTGCAAGAATATCGTCCAATGGACTGTCTGACCATTATTTTCTTCAGGCAAACATTGGGAAAAATAAAATGAAAAGGAAAAACTCTAGACGGAAAGTCAATGCCGACCTATTCATAAAGGGAGGAGTATAATGGAGTATAAAATGCACGGTGCAAGAATGAGAGAAATTTTTTGAACTATACAATTAATTCAAACAATTTAAACCTCCTTAAATATTTTTAAAATGATAACGGATGAAGATAATGAACGAGATTATAATATACCATGAAACGGTTACATCGACAGAAAATAAATTATGTTCACAAGTCTTGATGTTCTTAACTCGCATGTATACGTGGTGATGTGTTTGAAAAAAATGAAGAAAAAAATGCATGTGTTCTTTATCATGATTAGAAGAAGAAGTTTTTCTTCTCTTTCCTTGACGCAAAGGTGGCAATCAAACTGTCCATGTCTTTATGGAGCACCTTGTCCACCATCACCCTGTCCATGTTCAAGAGGGTGAGGGAGGAGAGCCTCTCCTGGTCCATGGTGGTCCTCATGTGGTTCTTGAGCCTTCTGAGACAGGAGAATGACCGCTCCGCCTCACAGCTGCTGATGGGCATTGAGGCCAGCATAATGATCACCTTGTATAGCTCCAGCATCAGGCGGAACACTCCCGAGCTTATTAACTCCGCAGCAATTTGTGACGAAACCATGTCTTCTGTGTCAATATCTGCCTAGAGAAGCATAAATTTTAAACATATAATGCAAAATGAAACATTATAATATTAACCTTGAATTGCTGGAAGATTGCATGGTCTGACTGGAGCTGCTCGAGTTCAAGTCTGTAGTGCTTGGCGACACGCTCAATGACACAGGTCTCCACTTCACTGTCATTGACGATTGCAATGAGATCCATTGTGATGTTTGTATCGTCGGTGGCAAATCTGCTCTCAAGCTCTAATACAATCTTATTGATTGCAACATCGAAATGTGTTTCACGGAAGTAGGATTCAGTTGTTCCTTTCCACTTTATTCTCCTTGGAATCTTCGCCTCCTTAAATTCCAAATCAATTGAGTCCTCCTGGTCAAATACTAATTTCATCTCAGACGACTTCAACTCAGCAAGTTTCCAGATTGATTGAAATATTTTCTCATTCTTAAGATCTTCAAGAGTCCTAATCACTAGGTTGACGTGTTTCCGGGCCTTCGTTAGGTCAACCTTTCTGCCTTGAAGTTCATCTGACAAGCTAGATGTGTGTCTGAGGAGTGTCTTCAACAGTTCAATGCCGAAAACAAATTCGTGACTAAAGATGCTGTTGAGCAGAGAAGTTGCTGTTGAACTCGACAATGTATCTTCTTTATCTTTTCTCATTATTATGAGGGTCTTCATGATTCTGACCATCCCTAGAGATACAGCGTGTACATCATCGTAGCGGAGACTCCAGCGGGTAGTAGACTGGTTCTTCAGGGTCATCACCTTGGCATGCTCCTCATCTTTACTTGTTATCTTCACCGACTTGTAGATTGCTGACCTCTTTGGTGACCCTTCAATGAAGTTGTATAAAATTTGTACTGTCCCCATTGTATTTCTCAACAGGGTTATATCTGAGAGAATATCCTTGACTACAAGATTGAGGACATGGGCGTAGCAGTGGATGTAGACACACAGTGGGGCTGCTTCCCTCCACCGTGGCGGCAAGACCCTTCTTGATTCCGTATATATTGGAGGCACCGTCCGCGGCCAGGGAGGCAGTGCGGGCGGGGTTAAGGCCGAGATCCTTGACAGCCTCGTGAAGCTTCTCAAACAAATATTTGCCGTCAGTCTGGGTAACTTTTACAAACTTGAGGAAGCTCTCTTTCTTGATGCCTTCACTCGTCAGATTTCCCAGTGACAGACTGAACTGCTCCGTGTTTGACATATCTGATGGCTCATCAACAATCAGAGAGAACCAGTAGTCATCGTCGCCGGCACAAGTCTTGACATCTTCAATTATATTTTCCGTCACTTTGGATGCTATAATCTCTATCAGCTCATTTTGGATGTCAGGTGAAGTCCATTTGGCAAAACCTGCCCCAGCTGAACCAAATTTTTTGACTTCAGCCTCCAGTTTATCTTTGAGAATATGATTGTCGTGTGAACGCAGGGGCAAAAGCTCCAAGAAGTTTGCTCGATTGTTTTCATTAGATTCCGTCAACTTTTCTCTTGTTTCGGAATCGCCCCTAAAAGCCAATCCTTGCTTTGCGAGGAACCCAACAGTTTGGAAAAAATACCTCAAATAAGCTCGCCACTTCACGACTTCCTCAGCATGTTGAGACTGAACATGGCCGAGAACCGAGGTATTCTTTCTCTTTGATGTGAGGAAATTGATTTTTTTGCCTTTAATGAGTTGTGTATCACAATTCTTTATATTTTATGATTAAATTTAAAAAAAATGAATACTTACTGTTAGATGGTACAAAATTCAGAGTTCCCTTTCGAAATCAGTAAATATTTTGTACTTTTTACTGATAACTTTGATCATAATTTGATGTGGATGACTCTAAACATGCTGAAAATTCTCTCAACTTCACAATTTACTATGGTGGTATTTCTATAAATTGAATCTTTCAACATATGCGAGGTATCGTAATTCATTGTGAGCTGGATTTTCTGATAGGAAATTGGTCAACTTAGATTGGAATGCCTCTAGCTTAATATCATTTCGTAGCAGTTCAACGATGGTAATGTTGACAAGTAAGGGTGATCGTCTTTCTAAAGCTGTGATATCCCCAGAAATTGAGATTATTATGAATAGTGGTCAACTCATCAAATATATATTCGTCATTAATAATCTCCTTTGCTTTAATCATAGAAGGCATTTTTTCATAGATGCTACTTAAATGTTCCCTGATTACTATGAAGTGCTTGAAATAGTAAGCTGCTGCTTTCAACCTAGTTCCCTGAAGTGTAATGACGTTTTCTTAATACAGCGTTCAAAAATATTTTTTTGATTTCGGATATTAATTCATTTGTTCTAGGGAACTCTTTACGAGCAAGTTCAGCAACGTTATGGAGCCCATGAGCCACGCAGGTAATATGTTTCAACTGAGGGTAGTATCTTTTTAGGTTTTCGCCATCTTTTTTGCAAGAAGAAGCTCCATCCGTAATAAACACCTTCAGGCGAGAAGCATTAAAGTCGGTTCCAAGAGTAACTTGAATACTCTGGACAACAAAATTTATTATGATCTTGGCATTAGCACGTTTATGATATATGGACGACCCTAGAAATAGCCGTCCAAAGTACCAATCAATAAAGCAGTGATTGATCGCTCCTGATTATCTTTTGTCTCATGGACAGCAACAAAAATATCTTTCCCCTTCAACTTTTTCTTTGATTTTGGAGATGACATCATAACCAACATCCTCCATTAATTTAATGATGGTTCCTCGGGAAGGGACAGGTTTACCCGCGTATTTCTCCATAATTTTTTTGAACGTCGGTTGATTAGCAATGGATAAGGTTATGTATTCATCATTAACTTGATTTTTTAGATGAATATCCATGTTCCTGATATGAGATGAGGATAATGAGTGGTGTTTAATTCTAGACGAGGTACTAAAAGCACATTTACATCGACAAATCCGACAAGCCATCTGTTTCTTGGCCGGTAAGTATTTCCAAATTCCCGGTCCTCTTTTTTCAGAAATCCAGACAGAAGGCCATTTTAAGTATTTTATTGAGTTCCCTATCGACTATCAGCATCTAATATTATATTGAATAATATAGGCGGGAATGATAACGTTCTTGATAGAAGAAGATGTATAATATATATACAATGATGCCATGCGTATTCATTCCTTCTTCCTCGCACGCTTTTCTATTCTTACCAAAATTATTGCCCTTAGCCATAAGTATTTTTCTCCTTCTCCTCGCACTCTTTTTGTATCCTTACCAATATTGTAAATAAAGTTCCCTCAAAATAATCACGAAATCCATAACTTTAAATGTGCTCCAAAGCGATTATCCCAAATGGGAAAAAGCACCCAACAATTTATTTCCCCGGGAATAGTCATTGACTAGCTATTATGGATGCTTGTATTAATTATTGAATTAACCTTTTTATTTATTTTATTAATACACTTATAAAACTGTAAAATCTTATCGTATTTTGGATATGGTAAGCAAGGGGAACTTTCCTAGCTGTGAGTTGATGAGGTGTGATTTTCTCATATTATTTTATATAGACTTTTTTTGGTGAGCTTCACATTTTCTCTGGATATTCCATGTTTCTCTACTTCAGAAATAAGCTTAGGTCCAAATTCTTCCTCTTTAGCTTAAGCTATTGAAGAGATGGAAGCCACGTCCGTCGTCTCATCTGGGTATTCGTGCTCCCACTCATTGGAAAAAGTTTCCTTGATTCATTGAACACATCAGGAAATAATGGAAATATGGTCTTAATATCTATAAGGTTGTCAGCAAATGTGACTCTACGGATCACCTAAAAAGTTGTAGTGATGGAATTACATGTAATTGTTTTGGTGTGATCGAGAGAGTAAAGCCTGAAAACTATGGAGAAGACTACATAGTGTGTGTAACGCTTTATTGACACTGTCATATTACCTGAGAGTAGCAAGCTTATCAGGATATTTATAGGCGAATACAAATATAAAATTATACTTTATTACAAATTGTTTAAGATAATAAGAGAGGTTGAGTGGGAGGAACTTACTTAGTTCTACAATTGTTTTTGTAAAATATTTTGGAATAATATTAAGTGATGACAAGAAATTAATAATTCGTCTTGTAAGTTCGAATGTAGTAATTGATATATTTTTCTTCATTCCACATTTCAGGAACATCTTCAAATCGTTCGGGCTTCAGCAAAGGAGCCCCTTTTTATTTGCTCCTTGGATATTTTCTTTGGTTGAACTGTCTACTTTTATAACATACGTATCAACTAGGTTGTAGATTTGGGTTTAATAATGTAATTTAAAATTCATCTCTCTATTTAGCGTAATATCACTAATAAGTGTATATATTTTATCAAAGAAATCAAGATATAAATATACGTAAATACCTATGTATTTATGTATACATCTATCCTTCAAAGATACCTAGTAAATTAATACAATTATTTATGTAATCATGTTAAATAGTAAATTAGACAGAAGCTATGTAATGATAATTGAAAAAAATTAAGTGAAAAGAAAATAATAATATCGTCTAAGGAAGATTCACTAAAGCAATAGCTTGTGAACATCAGCTTTTATTAGTCAACCATCTAGCACATAAATAAATTAGCTTATCCCTTGCTCTTTCTTCAATCCTGCTTTTCCTTGACAACTATGATCCGTTTTTCTTTTCATCCTTGATACTCTGCGAGGTACTTCTCCCCTGCGACGAGGAAGAAGGAACGACTGAGCAGCTAGGTTGTGTGGCTTGAAGGTCGGGAAGGTGGGATGAGGAAAGTAACTCTCTTAGTTGAAGTAGTAGCTTTGTTGGTCAGTTGAGTCTCTCCGGGATTCATTATCTAGGCCGGCTTGCTTCTATCGACGGACACGCGATCCATCTTTCGTTTCCGGTTAATTGTGATTGTTTTGCACGTGCGGTGCATCACTGGAAAAGGTCCTTCATCCGGCAGTTGTAGGGGTTTTCTGACTTAATCGACCGGAACGAGGTCTGCACTGACGAACGTCTTCGGATTCTTTGGCTGTCTTGGTTCGACTGGCTGGATGGCTTCCATCTTCTAACGCAGGAGGTATATAAATCTAGCAGAGCGCAGGGGTATGGTGCAGAGGGTTGACTAAAGGATTCTTCAGTAGTACTGTGAGTGGAACCATACACCAAATGTGAGGAATATAGACCAATATCTTTTTTAGTGAAGATCGAACTTCGAGGAGGATGAGTGGAGACAGGACGTCCAGGATGCATCAGAACTTGAGTGTGCATATAGAGTAGATTTGAGTTGTCTGTTGTTTTTATTGTTTCACTTGCACCTTGCTCCCATTTAGAAGGGTTGACCTACTCTAGGATTGAGTTGTATCATAAGACGGGGAGTGGAAGGCTTAATAGATTATGAACTATTAATAATGGTCGGGGACGTTTTTATAAATTCAGAATTATTTATTCCTCTTGCATTAGATTGGGATTTTGAATGACCATAAAAATATTGTTTGTTCTAGAATATTTTCTAGAGTTGTCTATTTCGGAATTAGCACTTGGAGCGACGCTAATTATCTCTTCCGCAACTAAAATATTTACCTTGTAAGTCTTGTAGTGTTCCAAGAATTGTCGTTTTACTTAAATTGAATTTTTTACCTTTCATGTAGGTTGAAAAGGGATTAATAGAAGACTTGTTGTCATATAAAGTATCTTCAAGAGCATTTGTAGATTGTCTATAAAATATCTACATTGAAAAGATAATATTTTTGTTTTAATCTACAGTGGTTTGAGTAGAATTCTCCGATGGTGTTAATAAACTTTTGTAGCTGGATCTCCTCTTTTTGTAATTCTTCCCCTATCTACCATCTTACACAAGCTATAGTTGAGTCCTATAGCTTGCAGTTTAGATATTAGATATATTTTATATAAAAAATTCATAATATATTTTTTTTATTTCAATCTGAATACTCTAAATTATTGGTGCATGAGGATGATGGCTCATTTTTTTTACTAGCCATGATTAGCAATTATCAATATTTCTTGTTATGACCACCTTGGAACAATCAAATGAAATTTTGTAGAAAATAATTTAGTTGCTCCGAATTAAATTGAATAGCAGTTGAAAAAATATGGAATATGGAAGTTGCATTCAGTTCGAACTCCCAACTGCGCCACTTGTAATTAATTCTCTAGAGCACTTTGTATTTATAACTGAATATATTATTGTACATACAAAAGGTTCTTGTAATACTAAGCCTAAGGTACTCATGACTGATTCTGCATTTCTGCCCATATAACTGTGGAATAATACCACCACCCTTTGTTTCCATTTCCTTAGCGTTACTGACGGAGGTTTACAAGGATCTTATCGGCTGCATGTCTACTAACTTTGCGCTACCTCTCTCGAACATAGTTAGGTTAAGCCGCGGGACGAATTGTTCTCAAAGAACAAGTAGAAAATTGTTATGTCCTCGAATTTGAACTTGCAACACGCACACAAATATTGACATACTCCGATAGACCACACAACTGAGTAACGTAGTTATCCGTAAGATCCCCGACTCCCTGTTTCATCTCGGATTGCCGAAAACGTTCGAATAAAAAACTTTATCTTTGGGAAAACACATCACGAATCGCCTTTATCGTTGAGATACATGCGTCCTCGACAGGTAGAGCAACAACTTTCATTGTATAGAATGATTCAGTTGGCCATGGAACTCAAGTCCCAGGATAGTGTAGCAGTAAAAAAAATTCATAATAATTTTTTTTTATTTCAATGTTAATTAAGCATAGTCATAATTATTCGATTTAGGTAAAATATACACTGTTTTTTTCCCCTATAACTTGGTGTAATTTTGAAGGTAATTTAATGATGCCTTCTTCATAGAAGCCCTCGTCCCTTCCGTCAAAAACTAGGAAAGTAGATTTTTACAAGCTTTTTTTGAATAATTCACGATAGAGAGGAACAGGTTGTAATCACTTGGTGCTAGGTCGGGACTATAAAAGGTGGAAGCAAAAGAACCTCCCAAACAAGCTCCTGGAACCTCTCGTGAGTCAATGTCAATGTCTGTGGCCTATTGTTGTCCTGATAAAACACAATTCCTCTCCTATCGGCGAAAGAAGGCTGTTTTTGGGGGGTAACTTCCTTCAGACGGTCCAATTGTTGATAGTACAACTCCGAATTAAGAGTTTGACCATAGAGGAGCAGCTCATATTAGATGATTCTCTGCCAATCCCACGCAACAAACAGGAATTTGTACTGGCTCACTGCGATTGGACCACGACTGTATTCGCTTGAAATTGTCGCAAGTTACCCACTTTTCATCACCAATACTTATTTGATTCAGAAATTGTTTGACTTTTTTTACAATTAAGCAGGGATTCGCAGATGGAAATTTGGTCCATGATGTTTTTTTTTGTTTTTTTAGTTAACTCTTGTGGCACCCATATTTTTTATGTTTGGCTCTTGGGCAATCGAAATAGTGCTTAAATAAAGGTTGGCTACAACTATTTCCTTAATTTTATCGATTTTTTGATAATTGGTCTTATTTTTCACATCCAGATATTCAAAAGTTTTGAAACTCGTGCATCTTAAAACAGGAGCAGATATAATTTAATCCCTTTTATAACCTCGATTGAACATGGTATTCTTATCTGATAATATACGTTTTGTCATTGAGGGGCCAAGCTTGCTGCCAATATCGGGAATCGGTGGTATGAAATGCCTCTTGGGGTTTGACAAATAGCAACTGCACAGACTCTTGTAGTTTTACTTTTAGTTACCCAATTAAATAGAATATATGAGAAATCTTAACAATTAATTCAAGTTATAAACTTACTTTCGGCATTATATTTAGCTAATATTAGTTAAGAAATATCGAGCAACACCACCCCTACTATGTTAATAACAACTATTATTCAAATTTTTACTTTTTAAATTTAAGTACTAGCAATAGCCAATAACCAAAGTTGATAATTCTGTAGAGAAAAACGCGTGAAAGGAGAAGGGGTAGAGAAAGACTTATGGTATCATTGTTTACGATACTGATGTGATTATCAGCTGCCTGCTTTATTATTATTTTTGAGGGTTTAACGAAAGTATTTATGCCTAATGTTTATTGTTGATATACTACGTATAATTGACTTAGTCGTTTTTTATCCATTAGAGAAGATTAGAAAACGTCACACTCCATGAAGTTGTAATTCATTATGAACAATATTCTCAGAATAATAACTAATGAAACGACAAAGTAGAGTATTTCAAAATATATTTGAAGTTTAAAAAAGAAGGCTTTAATTAAATATAATCTACATACTAAAAAATATACCATCATACATTTATGTTAAATATACAAAATTAAACAATTGGAATCATATAACTAATAACAATCAATTATATATATACAGAATATTGAAATAATAGATTGATCCAAATAACATTTTCTTGTTCTGACATTGGAATTTAGTTAAATATGTCAATACTTTAGGTTGCAAAACACATGCCAGACTTGGAATTTAATCAAAAAGATCATCACCCCTTTTTCCTCATGTGGAAGTTGCTATAAACAATTGTGCACAGGATGGATATATCTCTATCGATGAGATCTAAATAATTATTAATAATAAAGTAAATGTCAAAATCATAAAATTAGATAATAAATATACCAATAAAAAAAATGTTATAATTAAATCCATCGTAAAGATTTAGAGCAAAAACTAATTATGTAGTAATGTCCGGAGATATTACTCCTTATTAAGAGCATCAAAAAAGATTCCCCCCCCCCTTATTTATGCTTGTATGTATAACAACATACTATTACCATGAAGGATATGCACAATTGCTAATTATAATGCTACACCCAATGCAACTAGTCCCGTTCTTGTGACCATTTAAGCAGTTGTTTTTTACTTTTATGAGTTTTCTGAACAACATTTCTTGAGTTTATCAACCATAGCAAATCCTTAAGTGATAAAAAAGTAACATTTATTGAGTATGTAGTATTGGAAAACCTAATGATCATACTTAAGTGTTTAAGTGAATAAACTAATGTCAGACAAACTAGTTGCGAACCATCCAAAGCAACTACCCTCGTTGTTGTGACTATTTAAGCTGTTGTTTGTGCATTTTAATGAGTTGTGAATCATAATTCTTGATATTTTTAACTAAAATAGAATCATATTTTATGATTAGATAAAAAAAAAAAAATGAATACTTACTGTTAGATGGTATAAAATTCAGATTTCCATTTCAAAATGAGTAAATATTATTATATATTTTTACTGATAATTTTGATCGTAATTTGGTGTGGATGATTCTAAACACGCTGAAAATTCTCTCATCTTCACAATTTATAATGGGGTATTTTTATAAATTGAATCTTCTACACAGGCTGGGTCTCGCAATTCATTGTAAGCTGGATTAACTAAACTCTTTCTGTTCCTCACTTGGGCTTTCAGCTGATTATTCTGTCTTTTTATGGAGCTCATTAGTTCCTATAGCAGTATCGATTATTCCGTAGAAGATATAGAGTAATTTATGTATTTTTGAACATAGAGGCAAGTATTCACGAGGTCAGAAGTCACTATCACTTGAAAGGAAAGGTGCATCTGCACAATGAACGATCCTTCCATTAAAGAAGATGAGGTCCATCGAGTAAGGCACACAGAGACAAGATCCCTTGAACACAACATGAAGAGAGGATCAAAAAGCAAGTTGCTAGGATATCCAAATGGAAAATATGAACTCAGAAGGAAAATGGATCCAAATAAATTCAATCCCGGCGGAGGGAGTACTTTTTTTTAAGGCATTTCACCAATAAAATTAATTATATTCAATATTGCACTAAGGCAAACTAGCAAATTATTATAGTAAATATTGAATAAGACAAAAGAAAGTGCACATACCTACACCGCTTAATTTTTTCTAATCTCAAAACAGTAATTTATCTGACCAAACATGCCCAGCCCTAATTGTAAGTTGTTACAAGTGAGATGAGTGAATCAACAACAAAGTACAAAAAGATTTTGCGTACGCAAGGTGGTACTGTGCTGATATTACTGAATTGAGACCATTCTTACCATCAGCTGCCTGTTATATGATTTTGGGGGAAAAAATTAATGAATTACAGCTACAATGAAGTCTTCAGGGAAAATATCATAATTATATTTGGTTTCAGTACTTTTAACAATCAGTATATGTACCCTCGGGAAAATCATTTAAAAATATCTTAGAAAAAGCAACACTTACAGCAAACAACTGAAATATAATTACTCGAGACTTCTTTCATGCTGGGAGTGACGAAGTAACACGATATTGAATTCGTCAAGGAGTGACAGTCAATACAAATTACTAATATGGATTGACTATATTTGGCATTCGATTGAATGATATAATTGATTATGATTTGGCTAAAGAGTTAACACAGAATAATCCTTCAACTTCATTTTCCAAAAGGGTTTGAGTAAAATCAGACAATTTTCTACGTAGATTGTATCTACAGACTCGGAGGATCCCAGGACTCCCAATTCTTTGAATTATACGATCATTTTTTTCTTAATGAAAGTCTTACGTTTTTTAATATATGCATAGAATTATTGCATACAAGATACAAAAACTATTTACGTGTAATAATATAATATGCTTTACAGTCCAAACTATAGAGAATAAAGAGGCAGTTTTAGCTTTGTTAATCTGCTCAGCATCTAAAAGTATTCGATGATTGGGTCAACATATACAGCAGCAAGCAGTATCTTGTTGTCAAGAAGAAGAGTTTCTCTTCATTGCATAGAATATGAAATACTCTTAGCTGTTTTAGGTCGCCTTTTATATATAACTCATGTACCAAAATTTTCCACTCCTTCAAAAAAAGTTCCAGGAGTTAGATCTTCTTTTTGAAGCTTTTTAGTTACAACATAAAAATGTTTCAGCAAATTTTCCAACTCGAAGGTTTGTTGCCATTAAATCTCCGTTAACTAACTTGTGGATTGCCTGTCATGATAGTTGAGTGTTCCACAAACACTACCTAAATATGGAAATAACGGACCGGAGGCAAAGCTAATAATAGAGACGAATAGATTGGGGATACAATCATACACTAAATTATATTTGTAAGGAATTACTTATTTAAAGGATACACATAGACTAATAATAAAATATATATATACAAGCTCAACTCTTCTTATTAAAAGGTACATGCATTGAATATTGTTAAAGCTAATCCCTACGTCATTGATAATAAAAGTAAATAAAAGGCGAGAATACATCATTGTCCCAGAAATTATTGTAATAAGTGATAACATTTCCATTTTGACTCCATTTTCAACTTATATAATTAAAGTAACTTAATAATACCCTTTCTAAGATCAATAAACTTTTATTTTTAAAGAACACTGTAACTGTACATCTGGAAGACATTAAAAATATCCAGAATTAATTAAGAAAACATCCAAAAACAATAAATGAAATTTTTTTTAACCAAAAATGAACATGAATAAAAATCAAACATAACTAAAAAACAATAAATACAATTTAAACACTAAGTAAAAAGGATGGAAACCAGATTGCACTTCAACAAATAATAAGCAATAGGCTCAGACATACATGCAAAAATGCCACTTCGGACCTTTGGACAAAATAAAAAAAGTACAAATTAAAAACAAAAACATGAGTGAAAGCGGATACCTCAACAAGTCATATGCAAATCTGTAGCTTCTTTAGTCTTGCAGATTCCGAGCAAGTTCTTAAGCCAAAGCTATAGTTTAACATCATCCAATTCCTCTGATCCTTTATTCTGCTACAATACCTTGCTTCCAAGATGGTGGCGTTCCTTAGGAGGACTTGGATTACAGGGGATTTGTATTTTTCATTCAGAACCCAGCACATCTTTTGTTTAATGCTGGCTGTCAGTGCAGTGTCATCAGGGCATGGAGAGAGAAGGGCGTTCTTTGTTAGTTCCATCACAGGTTCAACTGAGGAAACTGTGATGTATATTCCCAACACAAAAACATCTTACCAGGTTGGATTGAGGTGGTTATGTTAACGGTTTTGAACCAGGACACATAATAATACATTATACAACATAAATTCACTGCACTCACTACTGGACTCATTAAAAAAAGTAGAGTAATAATTAGTAAATAAATAATACATTCTCATATGGGATACGTTCAATAATAAGTAATTTATGTAAATTAAAATATTGGTGCTCCCTCCTTAACAAAGTAAAGGATACTTTTTATACTCTTGAACTGGCCATGGGTGGGTATGCTCCATTAAAAGGTACCTTGATAGAAATCCTTGCTTCTCTCTAGAAAATGCCGGGTTTTTTATTGAATGATCTATTGAATTACAAGGTAATTTTTTAGCTATGATGACGCATAAAAAAAATTCTAAAATGCCAGGCGCTCGCTAAGATAAAAGTTGTATCAATCAGAAAAATGTGGTGTGAATCATCACTACCACAGATTAAAAATATTTTAAAGAGAAGCAAAATACAGTTAACTCAAAGACAAGCCTGTAATAGTTTTCAGAACCCATTGCTGACTCCTTCTGAAAAATGTTTTTCTTACCATGTGATCACTGGAGCCCTGGAAGTCTCAGCATTTTTAAGCAACGACAAACTTTGATACTTTTGTAGGGAAGAGCAAGAGTCGACAACTTACATTCTACATGAATGTAATACACTGCGGCCAATATATGACGCATTGACAGAAGAATTAGAAGTGGTTTTTGGGAGGCCAATAAAGCGGCAGGATTTTTTTGTTTAAATATCAAAAAGTGACGTAAACCTGCATGGAGTAATCGTAGAATTACAGTACTGTGTGTATGCAATCAAGGCAAAGAAAATGGAAATTGGAGCCACTTTTTTAAACATTGGAAGGAACTATTCAAAAATTTTAATGAACTAGGGTTTTTACTTATTTTGTTTCTTTTTTTTTGTGTGTCATTTTATTGTTCTTTGACAATTTAATTGGTTGGATTTGCATTTTTCTATATACTTAGATACTTTTACTGTTTTTGTATTGTTATTAATTAAACAATCAATGAATTAAATCAATCACTCGTATTACACTGTGTTGGGGGAGATTAGCCTCACTCTGTGCCTTCCTCAGGTCTCTCCTCGTAAGCCAGCTCAGGTTGAATGTGTTAACCAAACTTTTACAAAGTCCTAATGCATGCGCTGTCTGTTCTTTGTTGCTGTACATACCTTGGCAACCATCAAGGTGAATGCTGTGGCCAAAGCAATGGATATAGACTAGTTTTTGCTAAAGCAGACTTCAGGTTTTCTCCAAAGGGTGTCATCATTATGATTCTCTGGGACATATCTGGTCTCTAAAGACTTTGAGTGCAGGGTCCACTACACAGTTATGTAGTGTATGGTCAACCTCATATAGGGAGTCCTGTTTGTACATGACCACATATCAGTAGTGGCAGAGTTAAATAGGATGTCTTTGTTCTCCTTTAGTATGCTGTCTTTTACACTGTTTTACAGTTGTGGAAATACTGTTTGTGACACGTATGTTCTCTTCGGCAATTCGCACTGACTCTCAAATATTCGCAGTATTCGTCGAAATGCAGGCTTTTCCACGATAATAAAGGGCATCATCTCTCTAGCAATGAAGATAATTACACAGCCAGTGAGAGCGCGCCATTTTTCCCTATCTTATTTGTACTTTGTGTGTCGACTAAACACTAGAAGTTGTAGATGGTACGGAAGACGGAGACTTCCCATCTTTGTGTTTTTTTCCAAGCTGGGAAAACTGCATCAGGTGATTGTATTTTAGGTGATGATGCAGGTTTGTTATATTGCTGCGTTTTGTCATAATTGTTTTCAAACAAATGCGACATATAAGCACACATAGGTTATTTGGTTCGTCCCAGGCGTTGTGTTTGCAACCCAAGTGCTCCCACACAGTAGCTATCGCGTTCAGCTTTGACACCAACGCAATCTTTTTATTCTTCCAATTGTTTTTTCTCTTGCTCTTCTCTTCTCGGGACTTCCATGCTGCACTCTGCATTGAACATAAGACATACGTAGTAGCCTAATAAACAAACAATATCATTGACAAAAAAAAAGGAGAAAAAATGGCGCAATTTCCAATCAAAAACGATAAAATTACTCATTTCCTATGGAATAAATATTAAATATTATTATACCTAATAATAACCATCACTAACTGAATGCCTAACCTTGTGTGCTGTCTTATAGAATTCAGTTCAGGCAAACAAACACTAATCCGCCAAGAGAGCAAAACTTTTGATATCCGGTTGATATCCCGATTGAATTTATTGCAGCTGGCAAAAAATGATCAATCATTTAATTTATTGCACAATTAATTGGTTTATTGCATGTCGCAACTGGCATACTTGTGGATTTGCCATATCAAAAACAACAGGTTTGAGCTCTAATAATCTTTCAATCATTAGGTATGTGCGTCCCCAACGAGTAGCGAAATCTAACGTTGCTCTTTTTCCTGCTTGGTGCTCCAGAATTGAATCGATCTTTGGATTCTAGCTGACGTTACTACGTTTTGCAACTTACTAATTAATATAGCGTGCTGTTCTTGTATGTTATCACAAATTATCAGCTATTGGGTATGCACAGCACAGCACATATGTTGAATTTGAGACAATCTTGATGCAGCTTCAACGAAGTCACTAAGTGTTTAACATTTAACATCTCCCTGACTTTCAGTTTTTTGATTTTCTTCTTCAACCTCGCCAGCAAATCCCTAATCCATAGATAATTGGTCACCGACTTGTCTCTCACATTGTATATTATGATTGTAATTCATTTGATCAATTGTTTTAATCAAATTTGATGCGTTATCCGTTACAATTGATAAATCGCTTTCTTTTTTAATTTCAAGATGATTGAGTACAGAAAATACTAATCCTTGAAGGTATTCAGTAATGTGTTTAGCTTTAGCGTCCTTCACTGCTAAGGTGTGAGTAACTGAATCATTTTGGTCGTCAACAAATCTTTTATTGATGGCAAAATAATTCACTCTGTACCTTGATGAATATATAAAGTACTCTGAGGTGCCATGAAACTCAGGACGCGTGTAAAAACCATAGTCACGTCTATTTTAATTCATTCTATGATTTTCCCTTTTTTGAATATCCCACCAAATAGCAGAGGAGTTATCAATTATAAATTTATGATTTATTTATTGTTATTATAATAAGGAACAATGATCCATTATTGCCAGAGGTGGGAACTTGGACTCGAGATTTGTAACTCGATTTGGGCTTTAGCTATATTTTGAAGATGATCTCACAGTCAAAGACTCGAGACTTGACTTGGACTCCATAGCTAAATATTGTATATTACCGACTAAGGAAAAGCCTTAACACTATGGGTTCTATATTATAGTAACGGGCTTGAAATGAGCTTGAATTACATGTGAGAACTCGATGGAAATAGTGAAGGATTTGGACATGACTTGAGATTCGACGTCGACTTGCAGTATAAGGACTTTTTTCCTACTCTGATTAATGATATGTCGTAAGCTGCAGTAGTGGAACCGACACTCCGAAAATCTTGGAGGCTATGGATTAAAAATATCTGTAGAAATGATAAGAAGCCTAATAGAATTCAAATGTGGGCTCTTTACATTTTTGAATAAGGACTGTGAAGACAACTTATCAAACAACAAATCCTGCCGTTTTACATGTCATATTTTGAAGGCCATGGCTGATTAAAATGAAGCAAACTAAAAAAGATATAATTCAATCTTTGTACCCAAAACCAAGGACTCCTGTAAGCAGGATCGGACATGCACATAATTGAATTCAAATACGCGTACAACATGGGTCTATTGAAGAAAAAAAAAACCAATGCAACGTGTTTGGTAAGATAATAAGTAATAACGAATAACTATTAGTTATTTTGTGGACACTATTTTTATTGTATTTTGTAATTCGAATCATGCCCACCAAGTGTTGTGCTCTAAGGTGTAAAACGGACTATGACAACGAGCCACATAATTCTGGTGTAACGATCCATCTGTGGCCAAACAAGGAGAGATACCCTGGACTTGATACTTGCCCGGCTGAGAGCCATTCCAAGAGAAACAGATCGACTTGATACCGCCTGGCTGAGAGCCATTCCAAGAGAAACAGATCTGAAGAACACAGATTAGGCACCATCCAAAAGTACAAAGCTGTGTTCCTTGCATTTCAACGACTCTGATTTAATCTGTGCACTCTGGGAAGTGGGATTCACGGTAGCAGCACTGTCAGTAGATAACCAACTACTGACCAACTTCAAGTTCTACGAGCAACTGCTTTGTAATGGCGAACTGAAGACTTCCATCTCTCATCCTCAGGAAGAAACAAAGAAAATTCACCTGCTGTATGACCCAGTGCACAACTTCAAAAACATCTACAACTGCTTCAAACGGGTGGAGGTGCTCGAGTGTCCATCAACACTTGGAAAATCCGAGACTCTCAGACCAAATTTTGTCCAACTCAGGGAGATACACTTCAAGGAGTCTCACTTCAAAGTCAAACAGGCCCACAAATTGACCCTCAAAGCATTGAACCCTACAAACCTGGAGAAGTCCAATGTGAAATTGGTTGATGCTGTTCTTCACGAATCATCAATTGGAGCAATTAAGTATTACTCCAAAGAAGACAACAGTCTTGTCAGAACTATGTGGAATATCCTAAACGTCAAGACACCTGGAGTTGGCTACGAAAAGGGAGATGAGATACTGGAACCAATATAAGAGAAGAACAAATTTGGCATCTTTTTCTTGAGAGATTATGTCGACTTTCTCATCGAGTGGCAAAACAGTAAAGCACCTGGCCTCACAGCAGAAACTTTCATAGCAACAAAGCATACGTGCCTTGCCGTAGCAGATCTGGCAGAGTATCTCTTCCTAGATGGAAACTTTTCTCCTATGTACTCCTATGGCATGTTCCAGTCTTATCCTATTGAAAGAAGGTTCGGCTGGTACAGACAACTAAGTGGAGGTATCTACTGCATCACCGTGAACCAGATCCTGGAAGCAAAGAAGAAGAATCGTATTCTGAGTCTTGTCAAATTCTCAGGTAAATAAGATATTTGTTAACAGTAAGCTTCTTTATTTAGGTATAACTTATTTTTACAATATAATAATATCATTACAACATTTTACTTTTTTAAATTTTCAGATATGACTAATTCAGAAATTAAAGTTCTGCTGGATGAAGACCTGGTAAAAGCAGAGCTCATTTTAACTAACTGGCAACCAGATGGCCTCCAGGAACTAGCTTCTAATGGGGAGAGTAATGCTTTCTACTTTGTTGCCGGGTATATTGGTTTTTCTTTGAAGAAGAAGATCAGCTGTACATCATGCCAAGAGTTAATGGTCATCAGAGACACTCCTCCGGACTCAATAACCTTCGATAGCCCAACCAATCAGCATGTAGATCTGAAAGAGTTCATCAACATAATGAGCAGAAGGGGGTTGTTCCACTCCATCCGACCTTCTCTACCTCTCCTGTCTTTACTCTATATTCCCTTACATCACAGCTACTCCTGAAGAGAAAGACAGTTTACATGGAACCCCTAATCCTTGAGATTTATTTTTTGCCTCATTCATTGACAGGATGCAGGACAGTTTAAACTCTGACATTATCGCCGTTGTGGGAGTAAAGTGAGGAAGGACACCCCTCATAAGCTTTTCTTCAAAGAATTTCATTCGCTTTGTTTAATGTCATGGTTAAAAATTCAAGTTATAACTGAATGATGACGTCCGATTTTTAACAAAAAAGATAATGCCAGCTAAGAATTCAGGAGCTAATAGAAAAAAAGCTAAATTTCAATCAAAATCTTCTGACTTGTAGACTTGGACCAACTTTTTTATTGTGCCTTTTCTTTTTTATATGTTTTTAATGTTTATTTTGATTAAAGTACGAATAAATACCACTTCTATTAGAAATATATAGCCTCATTTTTATTATTTTGATGATTTTCCCTAGCAAAATAAATTTAAAAACTCTTTATTTTGTAGCAAAACACTTTAAGAGAGATATTCCATCTAGAATAAACAAAGACCCATTTTGAAAACGCGTGAGCGCAGAATCCTGCCCTGATTACAAGAGTCCTTGCCAAAACACACTTCTTAATCTTACAAAAAGTGAAATACGAAATGGGCATCTTCTGAAGCAAGACGCAGTAAATAATTGGAATTATTAAATGAAGAAATAGACGCGTTTCACTTCTCCAATCAACTCAACAATTTGTCTGATATGAAATTAAGATTGTTTTTTGAGCAAGAGCTTACTTTTTATCCTTATCAAAAGCATAAGAAGCTTCCAGTTTCAAAGCTTGTGTATATTGTGAGGTCAAATAAAGTTTAGATTGTTAATGCAAATCATAATGTCATAGCTGATTTGAAAGGTAGGAAGACCATAATTTGAACTAAAAAAGATGATTACGTAAATTGGGAAATTGATTTCTTTTAATGTCTCGTATAACAATAAGTTCAATTTTGCAAATTTAGCTTTCTTCACTATCAATAAGAATGGAAGAAGGCTAATACATACAATGGTCCTTTTTTTAAAGTGCTATGTGGATAGTAGAATCATATGATGATTTTTAAATTGATTGAATCAAGAGGTCAGAAAACATAATTTCATAGTTAAAAGCTAAGGTCCCTCTTTTAATGTGCAAGAAAATAGGAAATGCATTAGAAGAGTGAGTAAAAAGTCAAATATATCTTGAATTAATTGTTCAAAAATTATTGTATTTAATATTATAATAGTTTTTATAATATTGATACAAGTAAATGTGCATTTCATTTCTGTATTCAGGGTGTAATATTGTTTTTATTTTACTAAATTTTTTTCTCTCAAGTCATTTAAAAAATGATTAGTAGATTTTTATTTAAACTAGAGTCTTGAATGAAGTATTATTGGTTTATATTATGTTAATAATTTTTTTTCTAAATTATAGATATTGTTTTATTGAAGTCCTATATTTGTCCTAAGAACATAATATCCATGTATATCAAGATACTTCATTTTGTTCCTTGGCATGTCTCCAAATCATGCCAAGTATCAAAGATAATTTATTGAACATTCCCCCACAGCCAAACTGAGGTTGTATGATTACAATCTCCCTGCTTCAACCTCCTAAATTATATCCCATTTCACGACAACTTGGACCTTGAAGCTAAGTGGGCTCCCTTTCCTTTTTTTTTTCATACTTCAAGGCATGGACATCTCAAGCTATCTGGACTATATGCAGATTAATAAAAAAGCGCGCCGTCTCTAAAACACAGGTTGTTTTTGAAATTGATTAATCATTGTTTTCAGGAGAGCTATAGCTTCTGTATTCCGATCGTGACTGTTAAGTTTAAGGTGATTGGATGGAAGGGAGAGGGCTGTTCCAAGACAGAAAGTGGATCTCAAATTGAATTAAAAAATATAGACAATATTATTCATTACTAAGAATTCAAGACTCTGCAGCCCCAATTTCGCGAAATATTACACATTCTGCAGACCAAGGACAGGACAGTGGTCATCAATTTAATCGGCAACTGAAACTAAGGTAGGGCTCTTATGGGCACAAGCTCAAAAACAGGTTATGGCTTTGTGTAAAAGGCTTAGTTACTTTAAAATAAAAATATAGAACTAATTCAAGGGTTGACATATGTACTTAATTGAATGATATTTGAATAACTTAACTTTTCAGGAGACTGAATAAGAATGCTGTCCTTTCAATGTGGCCAAACCTTCCGCTCTACCTATTTTCTCCTCCGCCTCTTCCTATACCTACCGGAGCATCCACTAGTGACCTACGACTTCAGCTCGAATACGAGTGTCATGAAGCCTTGGAGCTCAAAATGTTTGGGGAAAAAGAGGCGCTAACCGTTAACGAGGGTTATGATAAGTTGTTAATTGAAACATTACCGTCGGGATTTATACTAATTAAATACCCCAAATTGACCCTTGTTAATCTGGAAGCGACTGAAAACCTCGATATTAAGGCTAGCCTCGAAATCCACGAAAACCTTACCTTTCGGATTTTTCATGGGCATCATACGCTAAGCAATATTTGAGTGTCCCACTCTCTTACCGCAAAGGCTAATATCATCAAATCAGTAACTGCAGTAATCAACATTGCTGCGTATTTAGGACCAAAAGAGTTCTGGAATAATCATGATACTTATGAAATCATCATGGGCTTATTGAACAAAATACTTGCATCCCCAGACTTGGAGCCAATTCATTGTTGAAGTATTTCATCATAGAACAGATGACAATACTCTTCCGGAAACCCAAGAGAAGAAGATTTTCATCGAAACCACTGCTTTATCACAAATGAAGACATTTTTACGAGCGGTCCCATATTAGTACTTACTTGAGGTAACTCCTGTAATCATAACGAGAAAAGAAACCTCTTTTAGTAGCTTAAAGTCTTGATTATTGAATTGAAGTATACTTTTGTATAATCAGGATTTATTTCTTTAACAATTAAACTGGCTAAACATTTCTATAAGTTAATGAAAAATGAAAATTATTTACATATTACTATCATAATTGAAAATTATAATAAGTGTTTTAGTACTACCAATTTGATGGTAAAGGAAATCATTACTATGTTGAATCATGCAGGAAAGGTTAAGTAACCTGTAGTCATATAAGACAAGAAACCTGTAAGCGAAGGTATCTACAAATGTTATTTAAAAACTGAGAAATTACAGCAATGGCATAACATAAGTTTAAACGGCCGACTATTTGTCATACTTCTATAAAAACAAAATAAGTATTTATTAACTTTAAATAGTCTAACATATATCGATATGAAAAAATCAAGACTGTGAAATTCATCAATCACAGTCATAGGCACCAGAAGTGGGGCGGGGGCAAGGGGAACAGCCTGTACCCAATCCAAAAAGTGGGTGGCCTAAATGAATCCTCCCTTCCCCCCCCCTCCAAAAAAAAAAAAAAAAAAACTCTCACCCAAAAAAAACAACAACATATATATAAGCTAAGACTTTTTAAATCTCATTCGTACATCAACTTTAAAATTTTGCTACGCACTTCGCTTGCAAATTATCTCAGTTTTTATATGACGGATGTATTGATTGTAGAGAACATAGAATCAGTATCAAAATGTTTGAATGGAATTTTGATAAGATTTTATAGCCTATCAGTACAGAACCACAATATTGTGTTTTGGCCACATAATTATATTCGATGACAATTCAAAATATTAAATAATACAAAAATACATAATGAAAGGTGTTGATTTAACCATAAATATATAAAACAAAAGAAATTAATATAAGAATTAAATTATTTAAAGGTATAATCAGCCAACATGTGAATTCAAAAAAATACGGGTGCCAATTTCAAAAAGAATAGTATAATACCTTCCCATGGCTCCAATAGGACGGAGAGACTAATAATGGAAATGTTGCAGTATTCTGCCAAACTTGGAGATAAGATAAACTTCAAAATGTTCACTGCACTGCCAAATGTGAGGAAAGCTTAAGCAAAAATGGTTTCAGAAACTAGAAAAATGTTACCAATAAATTCATGAAACACGAAAAGATTGAAGGCTATCGACAGTTGAGCTACAAGATGAGTAAACTCGGGCATGGTGAGAATGTTGCAAGAAGGTTAGACACCAAAGGACAAGAAAGTAAACAAAACACCCAGTATCTACTAACTATAATAACAACGTTGAAGTACTAGTCGAAGCAAGGAGCTGCATCGTTTCAAGGCAAGCACACTAGTGTTGCAATTAGGCTGTAGGAAGAAGGACCAAGAATCATAGCAACACACTGCTACATGCATTCAGTCAATGTTGTTGCCAAGCTTATAATCTTCCACACAGCAGTGACGGATCTCATAAGTTTCTTGCCAGATTCGCCAAAGAGAGTTGCCCTTGTTGAGACTGTGGCAAAAGCTCTTTGCTATCTGCAGACCCATATCAGGCCTCTCTGCCCCACACATTTAACTGTGAAACGAAAGGATTTGAGCTACATCAAAGTCACTCGAGCGTTGAGAAGATCTGAATGAATCTTGGCTTGAAGCTCAGCTATGGGTTCTTCAGAATATTAGAGATATCACTGGTAGACGTACTCTGGGCCAAAAAATAACAGTGAAGCACATCATTGACTCGATCTCAGGGAACAACATGAAGAGTAGGTTATTAAACTCTGCAGGCTCTATATTATGCATCCAGCTACAACAGTGATAGCAGGACGCTCTTTCAGTGCACTCAGACGCCTCAAATTATATCTGAAAGGGGCAATGTCACAGTTTAGGTTAAACTCACTATTAATTCTCAATATATACTAGGATAGGGCAGACGACTTGATTGACAATGAAGATCTGGTCAATGAGTTCATTTCACTCGGTGACACCAAACGGAGACACGCATTTCTCTCCATGAAGAAAGCTTAAATGTTCTTCAGTATTCCAGTGTGGATCAAAAGTTTTAAAAGTTCTCGTGTTTTTTTCAATCGTTTCAGAAAGTAATTTTAATTATGATAAATATATATATCGATAAAACTAATATGTAAGAAATACAGATAGTTACTTTAAAATTTCCATTCAGTGCTGGTTATAAAATAATCATATTGTTTGTATTTTGTTACATTTGTTATTATACAATTGCCAACAACAGTTCTATTGGATACATATTCAATGAAACAAACATTAATAACTTTTTTCCCTATTTCGGGTATTTATTTCATAAATAAACTTTGCACGCGCACGTGTGTAAGTGTCCTTGTATGTGAATGCATGTCGTGTAGCTTGAGCTTGTTTTGAGGTGAGTGCGTTTGGGGTTGAGTCTATACCAAAACATATCATGAGCCCCTTAGGCTCCCCATCCAAATATGCTTTTGGCGCGCCAGATCACAGTCACTACATGAAATTCTTTAATTCCAAAAAATATTAAACCTATCATATGGCTCTTTTCTAGATAGGTATACATTCGACTATTTGAATCTGATAAATGAGTGGTTTTCCCCATAGAAATATGATAGATGGTTAACAAATGTCCTTGTGAACCTATGTTATGTCAATATTGTAATTTCTCAGTTCTTCTTACATGTTTTTTATATGATATGCTGCAGACTAGTTAACCAAAAGGTAGAATTGGAGAGCAATTAGTGAAAAATTGTATACCAATATTTACGCATGAAATATTACTTGACTATTTAAAATAGGTTAAGTATCATATTTACTATATTTATATTGTTCAAAAGATGTCCAATTCCTTTTCCTAAGAGCTGGAATATATATATTTTTTATAATTTGATAATGGAAATCTAAAACCTATATGATTTTTTATTTGATCTGGTTTTTTTTAATAGTTATTTTATAATAAAATGTAATTGTTACACTTGTGAATTCTTGATAGGAGTTCAATGTTAAATCTTTTGTATATATTGTTATAATCCATAACTTCATACCCTGGAAAAAAACAACAAAAGATTTACAAGCAAATTTAATAAGTAAAAAATAAATCAAATATTTTCATTGACTGTACTTTTTATATCTTTTCAATGAATTTTGTAATTCTCTTGATTACAAATTTAACTTTTCTGCAGAGTGGATTCAGAAATTTTCAGTGAGGAAGTCCCTAGATACACCAAAAATAGGAAGATAAATAGTTGGAATATCATCGCAGAAAAAGTAAGTTTATTTCTTATATTTTTAATTAATTATAATCAAGCACAGATTAATGCCCAGGCTGGCCTTGGCTGCAGCCTGGGTGCCCCACGTGTGAATGGCCCTTGAATTGGTCAGACTAATGTAATGGTACAAAAAGAATGGATCTTTATTCGTCCGTGGGGTGATAAACAAGCAAAAAAGCACTGATTTGGCAAACATGGGCCACTTCTATCCAATCAGCTCATTGATTTGATACATCATTCTTCCATCACAATGATGTGAAAGCCTGTTGTTGAAATCTTGATACAAGCATATCCGAACATGCATGTAATCATGAATAGGATTGCATCACGCGGATTTTACCTACACAAGAATAAGGTTTTCTCCCTGCACTGCGTAGGAGTTTTTCGCTTTGGTTTCCCCTACCTCCCGCAGTAGGGTTTTTACGTACGCGTTGTACTTTAATTATTCCTCCGTTATCCCCTTTTTATTCATTCGAAATATACATTGTAATCGACAACAACCATGGGTTTGCGCATCATTTCGTAGGTAATCAATTCCAGTCCATCTTATATTTTTCATCCTTGCTTATTGAGAGAGACTTTAATCCTAACACCTGTCAATTTTATAGTGTCAAAATATCCGACAAGAAACTAAGTGGCGCTCAGAAACATAAACTGGAGCGGGAAGAAGAAAAAAAGGGACGAACTATTATAAATAAAGCTTCCTAAGGTAACAGGGTCTAGGGGTTGTCAGGGTCAAGATATGGAGGCGGATGACGCTGACTGCGACCGCCACGCCTTTCTCTTGTCTTTGCTTGCAAATGAGGAGTGTCCGACAGTGTTCGAGCGTGAGACCGAGAACAGAACCGGCAGACACCGCGGGTCGTGCTTCTGGTGTCCATGATGTGCTAGCTTCTGCTAATCCCTCTGTGAGTGGTTCCCCTGTTACTGCAGAGAGTGCACAAGACGTCAGCAATCTTGCTAATGTTACCCGGAGCTCGGATCCTACGTACTGGCAGACAATTGATGAAGATATGAGGAAATACTGGATTAAAATGGGACCTGAAGCATGTCAAAAGGAACTGTATTTTGTTTGGCATGCAAATTATTCAGGGACAGTGATTTTCAGTCAGCTTTCACGACTGGCTATAGTTACTGGAAGCAAGCAACCGTGCGCCTCGCTGAACATGCAGGATCGCAGAGTCATAAAAAGGTCATGGTAGCCTATGTTACACGCTGTGCTGATGCCGGATGCATTTATACAGAAGTAAAGAAACAATTTGACAGTAAATGTAAATACTGGACGGAAGTTTTAAAGAGGATGGTTGTGGGGGTTAAGTATTTGGCGGAGCGAGGATACCATTCAGAGGAAAAAGTGAAATTTTTGGACAAGCTGATAACGGGAATTTTATGGGAGTTCTGGAAATCATCGCTGAGTTTCACCCATGTCTGAAAGCCCATATTGGAAAATATGGAAATGCTGGTAAGGGAACATCTTCCTATTTGTGTTCAACAACATGTTTGGAGCTTATTGAGATGCAGGTCCTTGCAGAGATCATCAGGCAAATAAAAGTGACAAAGTACTTTTCAATAAGTGTCGATTCCACGCCAGACGTGACCTATATAGATCAGCTGACAGTCATAATGAGATATGTGTAAGGGCGATAATTTTGGTAAGAATAGAAAAGCGTGCGAGGAGAAACGAAGAAATACTTATGGTATCATTGATTAATTAAAATAATAATAGATGGTGATAGTCGATAGAGAACCGAATAAAATGCCTAAAATAACGTCGCCTTCTGTCTGGATTTCTGAAAATGGAGGCCCAGGAATTTGGGAATTACTTACCGGATGAGAAACAGATGGTTTGTCGGATTTGTCGAAATAAATGTGCCTTTAGTCTCCTATCTAGAATTACACAACACTCATTATCCTCATCTCATATCAAGAGCATAGATATTCATCTAAAAAATCAAGTTAATGATGAATACATCAAGTCAGACTTTAACTCTGATCTCACAAAGATGCTTATTGCATGTAATATAACCTCATCCATTGCTAATCATCTATATTCAAAAAATTTATGGAGAAAAACACGGGTAAACCGTTCCCTTCCCGAGAAACCATCATTAAATTAAAGGAGGATGTTGGTACTGATGTCATTTATAGAAATACATATAAAAATGTTTTGAGTCATCCACACCAAATGACGATCAAGTTATCAGTAAAAAGTATAAAATATTTACTAATTTCGAAATGGAACTCTGAATTTTGTATTATCTAACAGTAAGTATTCGCTTTTTTTTAAATCTAACCCTAAAATATGATTCTATTTTAGCTAAACATATCAAGAATTATGATACACAACTCATTAAATAGTAAAAACAACTGATTAAATGGTCACAACAACGGGGGTAGTAGCTTTGGATGGTTCGCAACTAGTTTGTCTAAGACTAGTTTCTTCACTTAAAGACTTGGGTATGATAATTAGGTTTTCCAATATTACATAGTCAATAAATATTACTTTTTTTATCACTTAAGGCTTAGCTATGGTTGATAGGCTCCAAGAAATGGTGTTCAGAAAACTCATACAAGGCAAAATTAACTACTTAAATGGTCACAACAACGAGGGTAGTTACATTGGGTGTATCATTATAATTAGCAATTGTGTAAATCCTTCATGATAATAGTATGTTGTTATATAAGCATAAATAACGGGGAAGAAATCTTTTTTGGTGCTCTTAATAAGGAGTAATATCGTCGGACATTACTACATAATTAGCTGTTGCTCTAAATCTTTACGATGAATTTATTTCTAACATTTTTTGATTAGTATATTTATTGTCTAATTTTATGATTTTGACATTTACTTTATTATTAATAATTAGTTAGATATCATCGATATAGATATATCTATCCTGTGCACAATTGTATATAGCAACTTCCACATGAAGAAGAGGGGTGATTATCTTTTTGATTAAACTCCACGTCTCGCTTGTGTTTTGCAACCCTAAAGTTATGACATATTTAACTGGATTCCGGTGTCAGAACAAGAAAAGGTTATTTGGATCAATCTATAATTTCAATATTCTGTATATATAATTTATTGTTATTAGTTATATGATTCCAATTGTTTAATTTTGTATATTTAACATAAATGTATGATGATATATTTCTTATTATGTAGATTATATTTGATTAAAGCCTTCTTTTTTAAATCTGGAACTTCAAATATATTTCGAAATACTCTACTTTGTCGTTTCATTAGCTATTATTCTGAGAATAAGGTTCATAATGAATTACAATTTTATGGAGTGTGAAGCTTTCAAATCTACTGTAACGGATAAAAAATGTCTAAGTCAATTATACGTAGTATATCTTCATTAAACATTTTGCTAATAAATACTTTCGTTATACCCTCAAAAATCATAATAAAGCAGGCAGATGATAATCACATCAGTATTTTAAACAATGATACCATATGTATTCCCCCCCCCCCTTCTCCTTGCACGCGTTTTTCTCTACAATATTATCAACTATAGATATGTGTCACCCGATGGTAGGATTGAGGAGCGTTTTGTTAAGTTTTTTCCTATTGAAAGTCACTCGGGAGAGGCATTCTGCCGGTCTGTTCTTGGTGTTTTGCAGGACATGAATATTAATATAATTAACTGCAGAGGCCAATGCTACGATAATGCCGCCAATATGTCCGGTACTTACAGTGGCCTTCAGTCACGCATTAAACAGATTATCCCTTTGGCTGAATGGGTACCGTGCGCTGCACTTACACTTAATTTAGTCGGGGTTAAGAGTGTTAACTGCTGCCTTGAGATGGAGGTATTTTTTAACTTCGTACATACACTTTTTGATTGTCCCTCCAAATCCACATCCCGTTGGTAGATTATTTCAGTGGGTTTACGGCCCAATGATAATCACAGAATAGAAACTTTAAAAAGTCTGTCTGACACGAGATGGTCAGCACACGCACAAGCGATAAAATCACTGCACCAGAACTATGCAAGGATCCAATAGTACTTGCTGATGTAAAGTGGTGACTCGAGCAGAACTCTTATAACTCGAAATGAAGCAAGGGCACTCCACAGTGAAATGGAGAAGATAGATAATGCATTCCTGTACAAAATGTGGTGCATAATACTGCAATGTTTCCATAAGACCAGTACTGCATTGCAAACTGTTGAACTGTATTTATGTAATGCTGTCAAAGTGATCAGTTCAATGAGGGATTATGTGGCCAACCTATTTGATAATTTTGACAACTTTGAGAGTGAAGCAAAAACATGTCTCCCACAGTGTCCAAGCAATATACAGTGGACACACATAGATACAGAAGAAGAAAAAAACAAGCAGATGAGATAACTGAACCGGACTGTGAGTAGTCGGGCCATGACAGGTTCAGAGTGACAGTGTTCATTGCTGCCATAGATTGTCTCCTTGCTAAAATCTCCTACACACATGTTCAGCACACATTTGGATTTCTCAACAACATTCTATCTATCTCTACACAAGACCTCTGTTCAGGAGCAGCTGATCTCCAGAGGAAAAATTCAGGTGATCTAGAAGAATATTTTGTGGATGAAATTAGACAGTTCAGAGAATTTATTTAGGGGCAGGATGACACCTCAGCTAGGTAACTGCTGAGTGATATAAGAGGACGGAGAATACAGTCAGTGTTCCCAAATTTTCATGAAGCACAGATACTTTTTTTGACATTATCTGTTTCCAATGCCACTGGGGAGCGTTCATTTTCAAAACTTGGACTTGTGAGGAATAAACTGAGATCCACAATGGGCCAAAATAGACTCAATCACCTGTCTTTGATGAGCATTGAGAGTGATATTCTTAGAAAACTGAATTTTACCACCTCATCAAAGACATCTCATCCAGGAAAACAAGAAAGAGATCCATGGGAAAATAAGTTGTGTGTATTTACTATGCTGCAGTTCTGTTACATTGCTGCCACACCTACACAGGTCTTCTGCTGCTGTATTATGTTTTTTTCTTAAAATTGCATCACTCTGCCCCACTGCTTGATTTGTGCTAGGTGGTCTGTGCTTCTGCTGCAGCATATGTGTCTTGGTTCAGAAAGCCTAATGTTTGTTAAGCTTGCTGATGTACTTTAAATGGATTTCTGTAGTATTTTGTTACAAGTAATGGCTGTTATAGTAAATGAGTGTTAAATTACTTTTTTCTGGGAGAACATGATGCATAAGGGGGCCCAGAAAAAAAATAGCCTAGTGGCCCATGACTACCTTAATCCTCCCCTGATTATAATATATATATATTTAGTTTGGAACCAATAAAGAAGACTCTATTAAGAAATGAAAATATTTAAATGACTATATGAGAAAAAAACAACAACACATAAATATAAAAAAACAGAGATGCTGGACCATCAAAAAAGTCTACACTATGAAATGTTAGTC
Organism: Lepeophtheirus salmonis; assembly: GCF_016086655.4. Lineage (NCBI taxonomy): Eukaryota > Metazoa > Arthropoda > Copepoda > Siphonostomatoida > Caligidae > Lepeophtheirus > Lepeophtheirus salmonis. The sequence continues at coordinate 35,934,863 of NC_052131.2, forward strand.
GATATAACAAGTAATTAATGTTATTAGTCATTGTAATTAATACAAATATTAATTTGTTTTAATAACATAAATACATCTACAAACTTTAAAGTCCTAAATATGAATTATGATGATATGGAAGATGTTCAAATCGAAATAGCCATAACAAATGAAGACGAACATTCTAGATAAACGTATTAAATTATTTTTATACCACATAATGTAAATTGTATTATATATCTCATAATTTAATATATAAATAAATTATGTTTCATTTTAAATATAACTATTAATTATAAAAAATTTATTACACTTGAATGATTAAATTGATTATAGTAATGAGTATGAAAGTAGTGCGTTTTTTTACATTTAGCAAAAAAGTTAAACTAGATTTTAATTATTACATTGATAAAATTTACAAACTTTAATAGAAAAAAAAAATTGTTTGGTAATATTTTAATTTTTTTGATGTATATGAATGATAAGTCAAATTTGAAATATTAGTTTTATTAAAAAGAAAAGTAAGAATTAAAAATCTGTTAAAAAAATGAATACATTACCTTTAAATTCAAAATTAAATTGCATTGTATGCATAGCCTTCAAAATATATTTTCTTGATATATTTATTTGTTCTTTAGAATAATAATTTATTTTGTTTTCCTAAAATTTCGATTCCCTAATAATTATATATAACATTGTACTTATAGTCTTCAAAATTTATTATTCATATATAATTTTTAATATGTTTATATATAAAATTTTATTATTCATATATAATTTTTAATATATGTATATATAAAATTTTATTATAATTCAATATAAATGTTAAAATAATGAAATAGATTATTTTCCTTAGTCAATTAAACGGTGTGTTCTTAAAAAAATATATAATCTATTTATCATTAGGTTCTTCTGGCAATATTATCCTGAAATATTGTTTTTCCATTTAGACTTTTAAAATAAAATTTAAATTCGTTTCTAATTTCACTAGCTGATCTTCTATTGAATTGTAAATTAAGGTTAAATAATACAATGGAAATTTATAATCTCACAATTTCCTTTTCTATGATATCAGCAACTTCTTCATGAAAATTGTGACCAATTTGAGGTTTTTATCTATTTTTTGCTCTTTGGAATTTTGTAAAAGAAAATTATGCAAAGTAAAGTTTGCCTTTGTATATTTAATCACTCGGTCTTATAAACCTATAATTTTCCCTCTAAATATTCTCCAACTTAACATAATATATTTATATTAAATTATTTATCAATTCAATATTTACAGCAATACCGTGTAGTAAGGATACCTAAAGGATTTTCAACCACTTTCTAGACCTAGATAGTCTGTAATCGAACACGAACTGTTCTTCATTCATATCTTTTACAGGATATGACGCATTATATTTAATTTTAATGGAAGGCTTCATTACTAAGGAGAACATGAGATATTTTTATATTTGTGTGAGGAAGTTCCTAAATTTAAGGCCTCATTCCTCAAAAATATACAGAAAAGAGGATGTGAAAGGACTTATATAAATAATGAAAGGTCATTTGATTCACTCGTATAATCATTATTATAAATATTTCTTATCATTCTAAATATATCAAACTCATCTCCAGAGCTATCAAAATTCATTTTCAATAAATTTAAAATTATACCTCAATACTAATCTAAGTGTTTATTGTAAATTTTGGAAGCATTTGAGTAACTAAAGTGCTCCCAAATTATATTTTTTGGGGTATTTTCTCTCCTCCAAACAAGATTAATTTCCAACCACAGAACGTTTTGATTTAGATATGAAGAAATATTAAGGTTTAAAGATTATAATATGCAAATATTTTAGAAATATATTGTCTATTGGTCTGTTCTAAACTTATACGCTATACCAGTATATTTGAACATGCTCAATAGATGTCGTAACACGCCTTTAGTCAATGAAGTATCTAAGAATTCATTGCTTTAGTATATATTTCGTTTATAGGTACATTTGGTTTAGTTTAAAAATTCATTGAAATAAATTTTCCATAAGTCGTCGTATACCCATAAATTTTTTATGCAATATAAATTCAGATATACACATAGATTAACTAAATCTATAACTCCTAGTCCCCCAAAGTTCATGGGGATAATAGACTCTTTGGGGTTTTATATTTTTTTTGTTACTAGTTTCATGTAGGAATTTTCTATAAATGATAATTCTTTAGCAATACTATTCTTGAAAGGCGTAACACGTTATAGGTGGGTTACTTTAGAAATAATATAAATATTCCATACTTTGATCCTATCCCATACTTTTATATTGAAAGAAGATATGTAAGTAGTTGTTCTCCTAATTCTCTAGCAAATTTTTTGCCCATTCCTTTCTCAACTTTCTTCATCTATCCAAGACCCCATAAGATTTTGTTATAGTAGTTAGTTAAAATAGAGATTCTATTAGGAAATTTTTAAATAGAATTATGCATTTATTCCAGAAGGGTCAGAATTCTTTTTTGTTAGTGTATAAATATTTCTATAATGTTAAATTCGTTGAGCAAGTTTTCTTTCCCTTAAGGAGACAATTGAGCCTTGAAATCAAATGTTGAATTTTTAGTAGCTTTTTCAGATCCCTAGAATATTTTGTAAGTTTATTAAACTTTTATTATTTTTAGCTTTTGTCTCTCAGTCATCCTTCATCATCATTAATATATACTGGGTGAGGACTCAAAAATTAGAATAATCTTTGAGGTAGTCTAGCCCCAGTTCTAAAAGTCTTACAATTTTGTGCTTTTCGAAAGAGCTGACAAAAAGCTACTAGTTGATGTTTGTTTTGGTTTTGTGCATTCAAAAATGTTCACGCAATAAACAAAATGATAGAGGGGGTGTGATCTCCCGAGCGCACAAGTTGATCTCCGACAAGAATATCTTAACAGCGGATGCTGTTCTAAACATGAGAAATGATCGTTTCTTGGCGTCGAGGGAACCTCATCCAGAACCAAACATCCAGATAAGGTCATGGTCCTCAGCGTCGTGGTGTCCGACGGCAGCAAGACCCTACTTCACATGGACGTCTACTACAAGGTCCTCAGGTACCATGTCTTGCCATGGTCGAAGAGCACGTTCCCCAGGGTCAACTACATGTTTATCCGAGACAACGTCCCGACATACACGTCCGAAAAGATGTAACATTTCTCCAAGGAGAACATGGCAGCCTTCTGACCGGCAGACTTCTGGCCTTTGTCCTCACCCGATGTGAATCCTCCAGACATCGCTGTTTGATACGTCGAAGGGGGTAAGGTAAACAAGACATCTCACCTGAATGTCGATGCCCTGAAGGCTGTGATCACGGAGGACTTCATCAATGCCTTGAAGCTATCATTCAGAATGGAGGGGGATATATTGAATAAAAAGTATTGAAAATTGTTGAATTTTGTTTTAGTTGTTTTACTAAAAATCTCATGTTTCAATTTTTTTTGAAAAAAAAAATACAAAAACCAAGGCCTTCTCCCCAATATATTTTCCTTCGGACGCCCCTTCTTAACTTGTGCAAGAAAGATCACAACTACTATGAAACCCAGGGATGTGCCTACACTACTAAGCCTTAATTTAGCCTCAAATTTGTAGTAGTAGTAAGAATCATACCATGTATTATAATTTATAGGCCAATTATGCAGAGCTATAAAACACGTAGGTACTTAATATTATATCTATATTTATGCGTCAGGGTGACCTCTCAAATACAACAGAGTATACAGTGCTAAATGTGTTGAGGTTAACCTGTATATTATATATAGTATACAGAGATCATGTTGTACAAAATAATAATAAGAATAAGGAAAACCATAAAAAACTAGCCTCTGGAATGATTCTCATCATCTTCAAATGCCCTATTTTCATAACTAATGACATTCCATTATTATTATCATATATTATAATTTTATTTGTTAGGAGAAATAAGGCAGGAAATGGCCCCTTAGTCCATGATCAGATGTATGTATCTATGTAGTAAGTACTGAATTCCCACTCTATGTACAGGGTGCAGAACCGAAACATAAATACAAAATTGAGGCTTGATCACAGACTTCTTTATTTATATATCTTTCTATTTGAGAGCTACCATGGCCTCCAAACTGGACTTAAAGACTTCTTGATGAAGTCCTTGAACATTGCCACCCATTGAGGTCATCCAAATTTCGGTGAGGAATAGGTCAGGCTCTCTTCTTGACTACCACCTTAATGGCATAGGCGAGGGGGGAACAGTCTGGGAAGGAATATGGACCCAATTTGCTTTAACCAAGTTAAAACACGCAACCTCGCATCTACTATTACGTCAATATTAAAAGAGTGGTAGAAATAAAACATAAGTGGTACACGCGTTAAATTATAACATTGTATTTCCATTAAACTTGTAATAGTACATATATTATTATGCTCGCAATGTCAACGGGATTTCCCGCTCCCTCCTTGGCACGAACAGCGTCGGGTAAACCTTTGCTGGTTTATACATAAATATATTTTCATAATATTAAAATATTACGTTGTATTTTATTCGATACTGTATTAGTCATATATATTTTTTAAAAAGGGTAGCTATACATTTGTATTTCTATATGATGGCAAAATTTTTGTCATATAAATAATAAGTTGGTCGATATATACTTATTTTTTGTTTAAGTTTAAACTCGTACAACTATATTGTTCATTTTGCAACTTGAATAACTTTTTTGTAAAAATTACAAATTCAACAAAAAAATTTGTACGAGTTTAAACGAAGACAAAAAAAAAAGAAGTTTTTTTAAATGCAACTTCTACAATAATTTTAAACAAGTTCATATGTAATCATTAAATATTATTTCTATACCATTTCCAATTCAATACGAGGAATAGTCCAGTCCAAAATGGAATAGTCCACTTCAAAATGAGAATAATAAAATTCAAAAAGAAAAATGGTCAAATTCAATATCAAAATTGTCAAATTTAAAATGAGAAAATTCAAATTCGATATATATATTTTTTTAGTACTTCTCTTTTAATTTATAACCATCTAATCCAATTATTGTATCATTTTTTTCATAAGTACTGAAAATCTATCATAAATTTGATATTTAAAATCTGCTTGTACATGTTATAACTTCTACAAAATTGCAACTTTTACAAAATATTTAATCATAAGTACATGCCTTAGGTGTCAATTATAAAACGTTCAGAGAAGGAGGGGGTACACAAAATGGACAAACTGATGGAGGGGTTAAAATTTTAGATGTTTAAGTAGACGTCCTTTACGAGATGTATGTATGACCCTATATATTAGGGAGAGATAAGTCTTGTACTTTACCAACTTCCTTAAATTGTTTTATTACGTTCATTTATGTCTCTCTCAACATATTAATTATATAATACAAATGTGCTTGATAAATTTTGAAGAGACTGTTTGAAGTTTGATTTTCGTTTTTAAATACATCACAGTATCTTGAAGAATTAATATATATTTGATTTTTCACCCTAGGGAAAAAAAATGGAACTCATTGCTGTTTTTGTCGGACGGTACATTATTTTTCCTATAAATGGCTTTAGTAATGTATATCTCGTTGTGTATAACTGCAATCGTTTTACGCTAGATGGCGTTTCTAAGTACTAAAAAAACTTATTAGACAGTTTTGTGATCGTTTGGCTCAGTATTGTTTTTTTCTTTCCTTTAGTTCTTCTAATTGGTCAGATGGAGTTGCACTGATTAAGTATAAGTAAACATTATAGTATTACATTTACTCCATCTAACCTAAGAATATTGTGTGAAGTCCATATACATAAAGTATATGGACTTCTTTGAAATTTTATTACAAAAAATTTAATTTTTGTTGAACAGCAGTGGATTTTAGAAATTTATTTTAAAAAAATTAATTTTTTGCTAATAGCTATGGATTTTGGATTTTTTACCAAAAATTTAATTTTTGTTTCTCAAAAGAATATAATTTTTTAAATTATTTTTTTCTAAGTATTTAATATATGAATAGCTCAGATTTTTGAAAAAAATAAAAAATCTTTAAAAAAATGTTCAAAAAAATTTATTCCAAAATATTTTAATTTTTGGGATTTTCTTTGAAAAAAATTCAAAAAAACAAGCTTTCACCCTCCCCCCTACCCCAAAAAAAAAATAATAATAATAAAAAAAATTATATATATATATAATCTTGCGGACGCTGCGGACGGATTGGCTGGCAAATTTAAACAACTTGATTTTATCCTTAACACTTCTACTATTAAAAGCTTTCGTATCCCTCTAATTGTTTCTATTCAGCGTATTATTATATATTCACATACAACAAACAAACACACACATGTCCCAAGGGGGCTTCTTCTTCTTCTTCTTTTGACCTCCTCAGAAAAGATTCTCTTTAATTATCCTTCCCTTCTTTCCCCTACTTTCATTTTCTCCTTAGTATCATCATCATTAACATACACAGTCATATCTCGGTCTGCGAGTGTTTTTTAACATGAATAAAGTTCTACATTTGGATCCTTTCTGAAAAAGAAAGCAAAACAAAAAAGCACAACCAACTAAAAATCCCAAGCCAATTAGAATTAGAATATTGATATGTCCGTGTATTTTTAAAACTTTTTTTAATTACGGGGAAAGGGCTTAAAAACTCTGACGACCATGTATCATTTTCGTACAAAGTTTGATCTAAATTTATCGGATAAATTTTGCAGTAACCCTGGAGACTATCAAAGGAATCAGGCAAAAACATAATCTCTGGTCAACTTCGTTATGGAGGTAAAAATGACACAGGTTTAACAAGTACTTCACAAATCTATAGTTTAATCCAGCTCTAAATTCGGAGCTCTTTTCCATGATAAATTTGATAAAAAACCCGCCTTGAAGACCAATCCGTTTTGGATTGTAGATTGTTCATTATTTGAATTGTTCAAGATAAATTCGACTTCATTTTAATGTTGAAAATTTGAAATCTTTACTGTTTTGACTAGTTAAAGTGCCCCCAGTTGCTATTTTCCTACATCGAACAGCCCTATGAGTTAAGGGGTGCAACGAAGTGATCAATCTATATCCAATATAGTAGACTATGCGACTTGGTCCACTACGGGCGTTGAGTATACTTAAATATCACAATAAATACATTATTATATTAATAAATAAATTATGACTTATCGGCAGAGCATTAGTCCACTCAAGTAATCATGAGCGCCCTCCGCTCCCCCTCGTTTTTAAAGCAATGAACCTGTTCCCGCTTAAATTAAAAGTGGGAGGCCCTAATTTTTTCCCTGTATTCGTGTATTTGAATATGACAACTCTTTAAGATTACATCTAAATTTAATATATTGCAAGTTCAAGTGTGCCGTCCGATTTGTGAGAAGTATACATATTTTGCAATAGCTTATAATAATTCAAATGTTTGGTTAAATTAAAATAGGTGTATCAAGAAATTTTTATTTGTGTTTTGGTGTGCCTTGGATACGAACAGTTTGGGAGCCACTGTCTTAGGGGATATGTATTTATGAGGTATCGTGCAATATCATTCAGTTAAGCCTGATAATTAGCTTGAGCTTGGACAGAGGTTTCTCAAGTTTTTTAACTTATTTCAATTTTACTACATAAGAATATTAGAAAATTATATTACAAGGGTATCTCCTCACAGAAAGAAGCACTGAAGGAACCAATGTCGGAGTCTTCTTAGAGTTGCCAGCTACATGAGAAGTAAACTCGTCAACCTAAACAGCAAATAGTCACATATACTGCTGCATGGAAAAAAAGATTCCAGCTTTTCCAGAGACATAAATTCAACTGTCTATTCTTGCAATCTTTAACATGATTCATTACTTCTAAATTTATTTGATATTATCTCATAAAAGGTAGAAACAGAAAACGTATTATAAAATTATATAAATGAGACCAAAATTCTAGCAATTTTATGTCTATTCTAAATGGCGAGCCCACTCCCGCTCAATACTTTTAAGTAGGACTCAAATTGAGCCCCACTCACTTATGCTTTGCCTATCAGTATGCTAAAAAATGGAAATAGACGAAGTAACCCTGTCAATTAGAAGAATGTTTAGGAGCTAAGCTAAGCTGTCATCACGTTTCATTAGATGACTTGCGAATAACTCTGAATAAACACAATCCTAGTCAATATCTATCAAGGAAACAAGCAAGAATTACTCCATTGTCGATCATCAACTCTACTCTGAATCCAATGGGGACTTATACTTCCCAAACAAATCATCAGTGTAACTCTCAGTCATTCATGCATCAATGGATTAGTTAAGCCATTGGTTTATATGAGTTAAAAATATGTAGCCAAATTAAATCTTTCAAATCGGTTATAAAACCACCTTCAATCTTCAAAACATTCTGGTTTAGTTAAACCATTGGTTTTGGGTAAGAAATACATTTATACAATAACCATTTGTAGGAATGAATGTTACACATGGATAGGTTAAAAATGACAAGATTTGATTAACTTTGTATTCATCACACCTCTAAAAATCATTCAATGTGAAATTATATATCATTATTTTATTTATATTATCATATCTCCCAAGCCCATAGACATATCACTCTTAATCTTTTTTTTTTTTTTTTTTTTGCAAAGTGAAATATTGATTTTATCTTGTTTTGATAAAAGTTGTATGGAAATCAGAGGATATGGTGAAAGTCAACCATACTCTTTTACAACAGAAAAAAACAAAAAATTGTTTAAAGTATTTTATTGCAAAACTCAATAACTATCAAATGATGTAATATAAGCAGCCATTAGATGAATAATTTACAATCTACAATCCAAAACGGATTGGTCTTCAAGGCGGGTTTTTTATCAAATTTATCATGGAAAAGAGCTCCGAATTTAGAACTGGATTAAACTATAGATTTGTGAAGTACTTTGTAAACCTGTGTCATTTTTACCTCCATAACAAATTACTCTATGGCATATTTTTTTTTCTAGTATTTCAGATTGGATTTCTTAATTTCATAATGTTTTGAATCTAAATTATCGTTAAAAATCTTAGTAATTTTTGCTGCGATACTATCGATGGGAATTTATTTTTACAAGGGATGACACTTTCGTTTTGGAGATTAATTTCATCGTCCAATGCAAACTTTTTCTCATCGATGTACACAATGATTTATGTAGCCCTGAGGAACTGTAGTTTTTTAATGGACAATTTTAGAAAGCTTTTTAATTTGATGGTATCACCTGGTATGAAAAGTTAAAAATAAGGAGATAGTCCCGGTGAGGAAGTGCAAACGTCTCTTTGAATGTTGCCAGCAAGGTAGTGGGTAATATAGATGTGTCATTTAGCTTCTGCATTCTGATTGGCTGAGCTGAGTGACGTCAGATATGTTGTATTCACTCAAAAATTAAGATAACAATATTAATAGAACAACTATAAATTGATAATTTATCAAGATGGCGGAGGATATAATTATCCTCAATGTCATGGTCTGATCTAGGGATCTCGACTCTTAAGGAGAGATCCAATGAACAAGTGTTTCAGTCGGTGGATCTAATTTTCTTTAATGCAAAGATCGTTCATTATGAAAGAACCTCTTCTTATCGAGGTTAATTGTGATTAAGTGACTTCTGATCTTGTTAATAGTTATCCTCATACATAAATTCCTTCAGATCTTCCACGGAATCATCTTATACTTCTAGTTATAAGAACTAAGGAGTTCCATAAAACGACAGAATAACTGACTGATATATGCAGTGAGGAGCAGGGAGAGTTCTCATCCTCCACATACAGCTTCTCCTTTGAAATTATTGAAAGGCAACTCTACTTCGTCTCCTACTCCAAGAAAACTATTCCATTAATAAGAGTCCTTCAGTGTTCTGGACGTATAAAATGCAGAATCAATCAGCTCTATCTTATGTATATCAATTCCATTTATAAGTTGGACTTCGTGATATACGGTCAATATGGATAATTATATAAGCTGGTCAACTCAAGCTCACACCTGATTACTACTCAATCACATGGCATTGGAAAACAAGTAGAACATGATTATAGACTGGTTATGATAAAGCGCTTCTCTTTTCTCGTTATTTTGGTCTGCAAAGAATATTTTTTTCTGCTATTACATATAAACAGTTTTTTGGAGCTGTTAAATGATTTTGTGGTTTACAAAATATATAACACACCTTTTAACTTCTGTAGACTTACATTGGAATATCTGAATGTCATTGAAATCCCCAAAGTTATTGAGTCGGGAATCCTTCTCTAAACAACCAAATTGTTTGTTACCATATTGGAATATTACTCTTGCTAAGATCTAGGATCTCAACACACATAAATAAGTTATTAAAAGTTTTCCATACTAGATAATTATAAGTTATTTTACTGAAAATAATAATTAAAGTATAACAATATAATAATACAATTATGATAGTCTTGATTGAAAAAATAATAAAGTGTCAATGATATTCTTCAAAATTTACATACCCTATTTATGAGTTCTCCGTTATTTTTTATTTTATATTTTTGATTAATTCAGGTGTACTCTGGACATGAAAATTGTATTTTGTTATAGTGATTATTGTCAGGCAAGTAGAAATTTCAAAATCCTTCCTATTAATTATTAGCTATAGAACTATTATTGGTCTGTATTACAAACTATTGCAAGCAATATAAAAGTGGGAAATCGTTAGAAAATTTGATTTCCCGAGTATTATTCCAATTTTTACTATAATTGGAATAATCTCTTTCTGGAGAAACAAGTAAAAATTAAAAGGAAAATAGGCTTATTCAATGCATCATCTTCAGTTCTGTTTGCAAGATAAACTTTACATCAAATAAATAACAAATTAAGATCTAGTTGTAAGTTTATTTTTTTCGCATGAGCGTTTCATGTTAAGAAAAAATAATATTCGCTTATTTTTAATATATAAATAATTTCTTTGATATAATGATTGTTTTTATTATAAAACTATACGGTCTTTATTAAGATAATGGTGTATATCCCCTATCTAAAGAAAATTGAAAAATACTCACAAATAATTAAATGCAGTTGTTCAAACTTACAACTACAAGGCAACTAATAGTAATAGTTGTCTACCGTATTATATTCATAAACGTAGATAGATGTTGACCTATTTTTTTCATACCTACAAGGGTATTGTATGAAAATAAAACGTAATTCTCCCTTTATATAGTGCCAGGCACAGTTTGCAAGTAGATTATCTTAGAGTTAGATTACTTGTAATCTTAGAGCAAAATACAAGTACGGGCTAGTGTTTTCCACACATATGTGACGTCATTAGAATAGGATACTAACTTCTGTCAAATTATAAAAGTCGTGAGCAACACAACTTTATTATCCAGCACCTTGGAGCCAGTTTTTTATTTATTTTGTTTTGTTTTCTTGTTTAACACATCGTTACCTTACTATATCACGCAACCTTTCATCCAAAAAGAAACAGAGAAAAAGTCCAAAATCATTTGATAGTCAGCCAAATAAGTCAATCATACCAACTTGGCCTTAGGATAAAAACAGGTTAACTGAAAAAGTCCAATATTTTGACCTGAAGTTATTTTTAGAAAGGCCTACAATTAGGGATCCTGATTTTATGTTCTAGTATGGGAAATGTTGATGCATAATCGTACTATGGGCAAAAATTAAACAGGTTATTTGATGTATGTCCCAATTCTTTAGAATGTAATAGTGTTATCTAATTTTCTAATCAAATGATAAAAAGACATTATTAGGATGACTATTTTTTCTTGTCTTCATTTGAAAAGGAGGAAGTAATACACTAGTAGACAATGAAAAACAAAAACAATGTCGATAATTGGCACAAAAATGAACAATGCTAAACGATCGATATACCGTTATTTGGGTGAAAGTGAGCCTCAACTAAGTGAAAACTCAGTTTTTTATAAAAAACTGACATCACTGTTAGTTAAACCAACAAATTTTGCTGAACCTAACCATAATTTCTAGTGATCATGCTGTACAGACAATGTCAATTCCTACTGGGATATTCCCATTTTACTAGGCATTATTATGATGACAGGTCAACGAACTCTGATCTATTGCTTCTTTCTTCTGGGATAGCTAGAGTAATTGGAGTAACTTTTTCCTTTTTTTAGCATCATAAATAAGATATAAGTTAGTCTTACACTACGGGGATTCCGGAAAGCATTGTTATTTCCCAAACATTAAACTACTAATGAAATACCACTGACTGATAGCAGTAACCAAAGAAACACACCACCGATTAAAAGCCGGAAACGACCAAAGATATATGGCGAGTGGAAGGCTGTTAAGGCGAAGAAAGCAAGGTCGAATGGCGAGGCCTACACATCTCCTTATAACGGCCATTTGATTCCTTCCAGGTAAGTACTAATAATTGTTGTAGGGACTACTGCAAGTATTTTAACATTTTAATTAGCTAATTACTAAGAAAAATTATGATTAGATTAAATCAAGCATATTCAGAGGAGATGTTAATATATTTTATACATAATTTTATTTCGGATGCTCGAATGAACTATATCAATGGATGCAAGGACAATCTATATAATGTTTTATTTCTGCCCACTTTTATCTTTAAATATAAAACATATAACGCAGACACAAAATTAATTTCCTGTTTTTCATGGACTTATCATTATTTTGTTTTTAACAGGACTGTTAAAGCAACGAAGACCAACTATATGAGATATAAGCTGAAGTGTCAAAGGACCTCTTTTGATGCTGACCAGGAAGTAATCATGAAAGATTATTACGCAATAGAGTCCGAAACTGCCAAAAATCAACATCTACTCCCCCCACATTAACCTCTGCCAAGTCTATGACAGCCGATTACAATTCAAAGTCAAGAAGAAATGTGCCTGGAAATATCACCTTTTCAAAGATGCACAAAAGATTCAAGTTTGTCAGGAATTATTTCTCTGTACTTGTGCTTTATCACACTCGAAGCTGGAGACACTGCGAAAAAAACTAAATTTTTATGGTAACCCTACCCTAAAGTTACCCATCAACCATCCACCTCGATCCCCAGTGTTCTACACTGTAGAAGGTACGAGAACATATTGAATCCTTCCCCCCGTATCGAATCCCACTATTGCCGTAGCACAACCTAGCACAAATATTTGGACAGAAGTCTCTCTGTACCGAAAATGTATAGCCTGTATCAGGAGAATACGGCGGCAGAAAAATCTCCCTGCAGTAAAATAGTGGAAGTACAACCAAATATTTACTACTGACTACAACTTCGGGGTTCATAAGCCTAAGAGTGATCTGTGGGATAAGTGTATGGTATTCGATGTCATGGCTGAGACATCAAAAACAGATAGCATTAAATCTGAGCACAAAAAACATGTCAACGGCAAAGATGAGGCAGCTAATCTCAGGAAACTTGACAAAGCTAACAATGACCCGAAAACTCTTGTAATCAGCTTTGATTTTTTTTTCTACCTCCCACACATGTCTCTTCAGCTTTTTATAAGCGAAAACTCAACTGCTACAAACCCAACAGCTATGATAGCAAGAACCAAAGCGGCATTTTCGGCTTTTTGGATGGAAACCACTTCTGTACAACTGGGAATGATCTAGCGAGTGCACTTAATCATCTTCTGAATAACATCTTACCAAAGTATCCCAATGCAGATAACATCATACTTTAGTCTGATTCTTGCGTGGCTCAAAATCGAAACCTAAATTCTGAGCTATGCCCTTCAGTTATTTCTTCATCCGAAAAGTAAGATCAAATCTATTATTCATCGTTACTGTGAGCTTAGACATTCAAACATCCAGGATGTTGATAACTTTCACTCTAATAACGAGTGTGCTCTTCGACACAAAGAGATCCCTTCACCAGTGTCACTTGTCCGCCTTATCAAGTAAATCAAACCTTCGGGTCAGGATATGTACGTGGCAATGCTCAAACCTTTTTTTGGTTTTAAAGCTGAGTGTGCGGCTGCTGGCATGTATGAAAAATTAGGATATACTACAGTTAAGGAGATTATATACAGATCGATAAAAATCATGGTTCCAACACAAGAAGCAGCCAACGTACAAAATGTGTAGCAATATACACTTTATTTGCAATACCAAATTATCCTAATGTATTATAAAAATAATCCTAATAAAAAAAACTGATTTTCTTTGAAAAATTATCTTCATTGATGAAGCTCATTTTTGTCTCAATAGCTTTGTTATTATAGGCAAAATATGCGTTATTGATCAGGCAGCAATCCACAAGTACTTCACAAGACATCATTGCATCCCCAAGAAATAACTGTACTATTTGGACTTCATGTTGGAGGGATCATTGAGCCATATTTTTTCGCTGAGGATGATAATTACTATAAATAGAAATCGCATCGCACCATAACAACTATTTTTTTGTCCCCGATTGCAAGGACTGGACTTGGCAATTATGTGGTTTCAATAAGAAGATGCCATTTCCTACACATCAAACTTTAAAATCAATTTATTGCAAAGCAAATTTTGTGAGTGCGTTATTTTGAGAAATAGACCGGTTGATTGACCGCTTCAATCGTGCAATTTAACGTGTTTAGAATATTTTCTTTGGAGACACGTGGAGACATTGGTCTACACCACGTGGAAAATTGGGTTCAGCGATTGGACTTTTCAAAATGTACCTTTAATGGTCACATTATATAAATTGATCTTCATACATAAATGTATATGTTTATAATTTGTACTGAAAAATAAATTTGGCTACATCTTTAACCGTTAGTGTTTTATTTATAAAAAAAGTTGAAGCGCTCTTATTAAAAAAAAACACCTTTATATATACTCGAAAAACGACGAGGGATCCACAGAAAATTATATCCCTGTCCTTTTTGAAAAAAATGCATAAGTATATATAGTTGATGATAATTAGTTGTAAAAAACCCAAACTAAAATCAATATGGTAACCCTGACAATTAGAAGAATGTTTTGGAGGAGATATGCTACACTCAGCAGTGAAAAGGGACATAGACATTGATTGGTAAGAATTACTCCGATATTGATACCCTATTCTACTTATAACTCCACAACAGATCCTAAAGGGTACTACTGAGGAATTAAATAATAATTAGAAAAGATAAGGAAAAGTAAATCCATTCTTTAGATTATCAATTTAAAAAAACAAAAAACAAAAAAACGGGCCAGCAGCAAAATGCACATGATTTACATCACTAATTGTTAACTTATTACCTCATTTATTTATAAAAAGTATAAATTATGACATAACCTTGAGATATCAAGTCAAACGAGGGAATTCAACTGGTATTTTTTTGTTAGTGAGGAACTGTCCCTATAGTTTTGATCTGTATGTGATTTTTTAGGTCAACGAACACGTATTGCTGCTCGTAAACAAAGATATGTTTGTATTTGCAATCATTAGCAGTCTTTTTTTATATCTTCTTATGTATATTACCAGAACATTCTTTACATCATAAAATGTTATGTAGAATTGAAAGGGAAGAGAAAGAGGAGGAACTCAAAAGTGGTCCTCTTCCGTACCACATCTACCAAGTACATTGTGTATGCATCATTCTCAAGTTTCATTAATCTTTCTTGCCTAACAATGAATCTCCTTAGCAAAAAAATAGAAAGTCAAACATGAATTGTTATTTATGTATTTTTTTCTTAAGTTTTATTATATGTATATATACATATATATATATAAAGAAAAAAAGCATCAATAATGAAAAAAATAACCCCAAAAAATAATAATAATAAACCCAAAAATAACCAAAGAAAAAAACAAAACTTTTTCAATTGTTAGTAATAATAAGAGTTACATAATATAACTAACAAACAATCAAAAAAACCAAAAAAAATAAAATATATATATGTATGAGCGGATATGAATTTTATTTTTTTTTCCTTCTTGTTTTGCTTTTTTTTCATGCTTTAAGTCCTTTTAATATGAAGGCAATTCAAAGAAACCAAAAAAAATAAATTATGGGTATATAATGGTTAAGAGTTTTTCTTGGGCACGGTGAACAAGAAATGATTATTGAGCAAAAAATAAAATTAAAAAATTGTCAAAAAGTAAAAGATTTTCTATAAAATGGACAATTTTATGTATTACATCATTTAGTTATATAATAAAAGAATTATTTTTTAATTATAATAAACTTGGCCTCATTTCAGCAATGATAAAATTTGATTGTCAAAATGTTTCACTCGGGGGGGGGTATATTATGTATTGAAGAGGAGAGGAGTTTAGCCAATACAAACTAGAGGGAACAAACAGAAATAGAGGCCGGATATATGGAGTGAACAACTTCATTAATTATGTGTATATTAATATAGATACACGTCATATGAGCCGACAATATTAATAGTAATATAATTAAAGAGAGATGATAAAAAAAATATTGGCGGAAAAAATGTGCTTTTTTGAAATTTTGTTATATGTCAATTAAAGAAGCTCAATTGATATATTTACATTTTTAATTTTTATATAGTAAGTGTGGCTATAAAAATCACCGTATTTCTATAAAAATAGTAAATTTTTGATTTAAAAAAAAATTAATGACAATTGGACCATATAGTGTCCTCACGGCCAGGACGGTTTCTTGTGTGAGCAGGGTAAACAAATGATAAATGAACGTCCCCATTTATTTAAATTACCTTTTTTTTTTTGAAAATAAATACTATCGAGCGGGCTTTTTGAGCATATTTTTTTACATATTTAAACATATGACGTGGATTTTTTTAATACAAAAGGTCAATCTTTAAAAAAGGTATGTATGGCCTTTTTTAATAAATTGTCTGCATAATTGGTTATATTATTTATTTTTTTACTTGTTTAGAATTACTTTTTTTTAAAATACTTTTTGGGAATAATTTCTTTACGAAAAAATCAATAATGTATCAGCTTTTTTCGAAAGGGTGAATAAAAAAATTCTAAATTGTTTTAACAAACAATTGAAATAACAAAAATATCCAGTGTAGGACTGCCGGTGAAAAGCGGAGCCTCTGTCTTACATATCCCCAAAAACCACCCCTGCTCAAGATCTAATCATTTTTCTTCAAATCATAGTTATTTTTTTGTCCGAATTCCTTTTTATAGACAATTTATTGAAGGGGTAAAATTAATATTTTATCTACTAAAAATAAAATAGAATTATTGTCCGTAAGATAATTTTTCCGCTTTTTTTTCTTCTACTAATTTAAAAATCTATGGTATGATTTTTAATCCTAATATTCAAATTTGTATATTTATTTGAACAAAATTTACTATAATCCTATAGTGCTACGGTGATTTTTTTATGCGCTCACGTTACTGATTATTATCTAGATGATGTATAAAAAAATTAAAAGGGTGCCCCCTAAATCAGTATCCTTTTAAAAAATAAAAATAAATAAAAGAGGCATATTTTTGCTAAACTTATTGATACACAAAATTTCCTCACTTTTTCTCTTAAAAAAAGAACAAAAATTCACCAAATGTATTATGATATCATTTGAAGTTTCTAGTTATTTATAAACCTATTTTTCAATAACAAAAAAATTATTACTTAGTTTAAAACAACTGAAGCTCTCTTAAATTAACTCTAATTTAATTAAATATGTTTGTAATAAAAATTGTAATATATTGAGCAAAAACTATTTTTGGACTTTTCGGGGGCTAAAAATCATCAGGATAATATTCAATTACGTGCAAATTATTTATTCCTATGCATGTATTTGCGGTCTAAAATATTTTTAAGTTACATTTTGTAAAAGGATTTTTGATAAAATACATTTAATTTTTGATACTTTAAAAAAAAAAAAAATCCCTCTTAATTAATTAATCAATTATAATAAAAAGTAAGTCATTAATTAAATAATAATAAATATCATATATATCTATATGTTTATAGACTTCTTGACAGAGTTCTAACAATTAAGGCACTCATTCTGTACAAACTCTGAAACACACACATGAAATGGATAGGTTTTTTAGGGGCTATTTTAGAATTTTTCTTGCTGATGGACCGGGTCTCAAACCGATATATGTATAAAAAAATTTGTTATATATTTTTATTTTTCGTTGGTTTTTTGTTTTGTTATATAAGGATATGAAGATGAGGGTGGGCTAGGGAGGGTTTTAGGATAGGCGGTGTCTAATTGTTCATTTGCCAGAATTTGACTCAGAAAAACGAAATGATACTTTATGTATATTTTATATAATATATTGTATGTATATAAAAAAAGTTTTGCAAAAACCAAAAAAAAAAAAAAAAATGTCGTTTCCATGTCATGAGCAGATTTTGAAAAATATATATTGTTTAACTATGTCATCATTGAACGTGTGTGAATGTATATGTGTTAAAAGTAGTGGTAGGAAATAGATAGATTGAGAGAGCATAAGATCAAAAAACAAGGATAATATCTTAAGATATATTCAATTCAGAATATAACATACAAAACTATTACCTTTCAATGAATTCCTTTCCCTTTTTGTCAATACAAAAAACCAAAAAAAATAGAAAATAAATAATAATGATTTAACTTATGAACGGTGAAAAGCTCATCTTTTGCGCGGGCAATTTAATGTCATAATGGACTTAATCCTGATGATGATATAATGAAGAAAAATAAGAAATATTTGTCTAATGTCTTTGTTTTACTCAGGAATTGTTTGAGGCGGATTTAACTTCAATTAGATGCTTATCACCACCCTGAGATTCCTTTCCAGTATTAGTGGTAGTTGTGGTGTCTTCTTCCTCTTCTGTGTCATCATAATTGTCTTCCGTATGCGTTTGAGGATCCTCTGTTTGAGTCTCTGTGTTTCGTATTTTATGGAACTTCCAAGCCTTTTGAATAAGGGCTGCGCAGTAGTCCTCTCGTTGTTTCCATAGCGAGGATGATATTCTTTGATAGCCAGGACGATCCTTGAAAGTTCCAATTGTCTGAGCATAAGGTAGATATGGTCATTAGAGTATATTTTTATGTTGTTATAGGAAATAAATGTAACTTAACTTACTTTAACATTATTAACCTGTGGTGGCTCCTCGATTGGATTCCCTTTCCGTGCAAAAAAGTCCTGTGTGAGAGCGTCCAAAATGTCGGCACAAAAAACACATTGCTCCTTGGTTGACCCATCGTCATTCGTAAAGCGAACTATGGGAATATCCATGTGAATTATTTTGAATTTGTTGGGTTTAGCTATTTGAAGGGGAGGCTCCAGAACGTCCAGAAATTCGGAGAGAGATTTATAAGGCATATATTGCGTTCCATCAGGGTCAAACTCCTGCCAAATTTCATAAAACAAATCATAGTCTTCATCTGTGATACCCTCCTGTACATCCTCATTGGCCTGAGAGTAATTCTCCAGGATGACAGCAATGTACATGTTGACAATGATAAGGAAGCTCAGAATTAGATAAATGATCATAAAAGCCACGCCTGCCATGTAATTGCCACAATTACCAGCGTCTCCAGTTTCGGAACTTGGTTTATCACACTCTCTATCATCTGTGATTGCGTCTAATGCCTCTGCCCAGCCTGCAGATGTACACATCTACATGTTTGTAAAAATAAATAATTAATTGGATGTACTTGGGACCCTATTATAAGGGTTCTAGGTCATTTTGCCGCATGACCTACACGCTGCTTTATTACTTTATTTTACAAGATCCAAATTTAACTTTAGTCTTTATTATTGTATCAGAGAAGGAAGAAAAGAAGGAATGCTGTTTATATAGGTAAATGAATAAAGAGTCACTCATCAAGGATCATGACTCCATTTCAAAAGGAGTCATGTATTCGGTGCACCTCAATGAATCATAGTTATGATTTTAAAAGTAATGTTTCAGTAGTAAAGACTAAAGCTAAGCGGTGAATAAGTATTGTGGTAAAATCTTCAAGAGACCAGAATGTATGCGGCAAATTTTCCGGTCAAGTAATGTTACGTGACTGTTTTTTTATCTTCCTTTCTGTGACTATTTAAGGTTTTTTTTTCTACTTTTTCTACTTTTTAAGTCTGAAGTTATTAAAATAACTTTTTTACTAAGTATCCTTATGTCGTAAAATAAATATATCAATCCAAAATAATATATTAGCCAACTAAAAACATTCATTACACTATTATTTTAATTCAATGCCTCCTTTAATTGCATAAGTATTCTACTAATTCAAGAAATAGCCCTTAGTTGGTCAAAAAAAAAAAGAAAGGGAAAAAAAGAGTGGGCATCACTTGTATAAGTATATACCTGACTTACTTGAAATAACAAGGTAAAAGTCTTTCCAAAAGTTCTAAAATTGTGTACATCATCAAATCCCGAGCGAATTTTGACATTTTTAAATAGAGACATTCCAAAAACTGCAAATATAAACATAACTAAGAAGAGTAGAAGACAGATATTGACAAGAGCAGGAAAAGCCATGACGAGGGAAAACAAAAGAGTCCGTATTCCCTTGGCTCCCTTGATAAGACGGAGAACTCTTCCGACTTTGGCTACACGAACAACTCGAAGTAATGTTGGTGATACAAAGTATTTCTCTATAAGGTCACTTAAAAAAAGTCCAGCAAGGGAAAGCATAACAACCACGAAATCAAAGAGATTCCAAGGCTCTGCAAAGTAATGATGTCTCAGAGCAAACATTTTCAACAACATCTCTGCTGTAAAAATCACTATAAACGATAGATTTAAATTGTCCAAAGCAAAAGTCCAGCCTGCACTTTGATTATAGTGATCACACATCATTGTTAACTACGGAGAGAGAGGGAAATAATAAAGTAGACGAAGTGATAGTGAATTTGATTAACTGTATGAAGGAATAGGTAGAGAGCGCATTCTTTTCCCCCTTCCTTTATTTTCACCAATTAAAGGTTTAAAAAAAAATTTAGTTATTCAATTATGAAATAAAAGAGTAAATTGAATTAAAGCAATCGTATAATGAATTTCTGAAAGAATATAAATAACTTTTTGCAATAATTATTATAAAAAGATTCTACAAAATTACCCTCTATTGAAGAAAAAAAAAAAAAAAAAAGGTTGGAGACCAAAGAGTGCGCGTTCTATGAATATAGAATATTCCTTGATTTAATATATAAGGTATTTGTAAGATATTTTACCATGTTTAAACCAATGAATGCCATGATGATCATATCAAACTTTTTATTGGTTATGATGGAGAAAACGATGGCCTGAGGCTTCCAATTGGGCCTTGGTAAAGCCTTGAGCGGTTTCTTTGTGGATGCTTTTTTTCATGGCAGCAATATATTTCTTTTGATCTTCTGTCATGAATGCATCAAGAGAGCTCCCACCCTTGTTTTTTTGCTCATTGAACTTGTCGATGATGACACCAACAAGGAGATTTAATGTGAAAAAACTACCAAAAACAATAAAAAATACAAAAAAAAAGTACATGTTTATATTTATTTCTCGATGAGGCTGATTGTTTTTCTCGACAGAGTCGATAGCATCGTCCATTATGGTCATCCAGCCCTTGAACGTTGCAACTTGAAACAAGGCTAAATAAGCAATAAAAACATTGTCAAAATTAACTCTTGCATTTGTCCAAACAGCTCCAGTTTCGTTCAAACACACTGTTTTGTTTGGAATGATTTCGTGACTAAACTTTTCTCCCGTTTCCTCGTCCAAGCATTTGTAGAATTTACCCATAAAAGTATTTATACCAATAATTGCAAAAATAAGCCAAAAGATTAAACAAACTAATAACACATTAAAGATGGATGGAAGTGCTCCGACCAAAGCATTCACAACAACTTTCATCCCTTCCATCTTAGCCATGGCCCTAAGGGGTCTAAGAGCTCGAAGGGTTCGCATTGTTTTGAATATAGGAATGTTGCCAAGTCCAACAAGACTTGCTCCAAAATTAATGAGAGACACTGCGACGATGACAAAGTCCAACCAACACCAAGCGTTACCAAAATACATGACACAGCCCATGGCAAAAAGTTTTAAAAGAGTTTCTAAGAAAAACACGACCGTTAAAATACGATCCAAGTAATATAGCATGTCTACTAGGAGAGGTCGAGTATCGAACCATATATCCTCTAAGGTCATGACAAAACTACTCAGTAGAATGAGAGTAAGGACGACCCCTTCAAAGTACTTGTTTTCAATAAGTCTGAAAAACCAATAGATATTAGATATAGCATAATTGAAATCGGATGAAGGCAGTACCTAGAAACTTGCAGCCTATGCCTGTACCATAATTGCCAAAAGGGGGAATCCGGATCTCCAATGCAACAAGGACAGACTCTATAACAAATAGCAGGACAACATTCCTCTACGACGACGTCATCCACTGGATCATAAACGGGTTCTTCCATACTTTTTCCATTCGGAACAAGAACGGGATCTTCCGTGTAGCTATTGTTATTCATAGCTACGTCCTCCATCTTCCCCCCATTCTCCACGACTGCTTCTTCACCCTCTCCAATCCACTCCTTGCTCAGCCCTTCACCCGTGATTGAAATATCCATACCACGCCCAATGCTCATGTCCGAATAACCAAGTTTATCATCTTCAGGGAAATCTTGAAGGGCCTTTGAACCATGTGAGCAAAGACTGGCTGTATCCTCTCGTTTATTGTTGTTGAGATGTCCATTAACACCTTGGATCGTTATATCCATTCCTTCACCAATAGAACTATCCGGAAAGTTTGGATCAGAGGACTCATTCCCTAGGGGAATACCAATATGATTTATCTCAACTTTGAGACCTCTATTTTTCAAATCTCCGTTTTCACCCTGAAATATGAGAGGAAAAAATAAAGTATATGAAGGTATAGGAGGGGGGTTAAGACCTCATTAAAAGCGAGAGCAGAATACGTTATTAAGGGACCCATCTATGTATGTAATTCTTATATTCTGTGTACATATAAGAAAATTGTACATATATAAAGAATGAGGGAAGGGGGAAAATAGACCCTACATATTTCTTCACTTCCCCATGAATAAAAAAATACATGTATGCAATATACATTATACTCTACAGACTATGGCCAATACATAGTAATTCTACAGTAATTCCTTTTCTTTAGCATAATATAGATGTCTATTTCATAAGAAAAACCAACCCAAAAATAAACCAATCCTTTTTACCTGGAAATCCTTTTCTTCTGTAACCTCCAACGCAATGTCCGTATCTCCTGGACGAGAGCTTCCACTCCCTCTGAGCAATCGGACTATACCATTTTTAAAAAAACGAACAGTACCAACAATCCCTTTAACGACCCATCTACGAAAGTTACCGAATCGTTGAAAAGCAATCACCATTTTATCCGGCTCTGACTCCTCATCTTGTTCGCCACCTAAAGCAAAGAGTTAATCACATTGAAGGTTTCTTTATGACTCAAACCATATAACACTAGAAACCTGTAAGCCATGGTGTATGTGTGCCCGTTACAAAATGAGTAGAAGAACTGATAATTGCTATAATGTCATAACATAATTTCAAAAGGTTATTTGTTAACAACCATTTGTCACATTTTTATGGGGAAAAAAGTATTAATTAGATTTAGATAGCCAAATCTATACCTATATCTTAAAAATAGGCTTGATATTTATATTAAATAATTTCAAAAAACTATTAATAGCTCAGTTTTTCTACCACATATGAAAGTGGGACGCTTGAGCCTTAGCTTATAGGTTTCTAGTATTATATGCTAGATGATTTTAACACTTACCTCCCATGTCTGAAAAACTGGATAGGAGAAGAGCAAGAAAAAGATTAAGAATGACAAGATTCCCGATAAGGACGGTAGCAAGGAAGTAGGGAATACAAGCAACTCCGGCCACATAAATACAATCCCACATAGACTCGATCCATTCTCCACACAACACCCGAAAAACAATCATAAACGAATGGAGAAAGTCCGTAAAGTTCCAACGAGGCATATCACAGTCCCACTTCTCACAGACTCCATCATAGTAGTCCTTCCCAAAGAGTTGCATCCCCATAACAGCAAAGATAAAAATGATAATACAGAGAACAAAAGTCAAATTGGACAAGGCTCCAAATGTATTGGCCATGATTGTCAAAATATCATTGAGAGACTTCCAGGATTTGGCTAATTTAAAAACACGAAGTAGACGGAAAGAACGAAGCATGGACAGACCTGACACACCCTCTGCCAGGAGCTCAACAAGTGAAAGAACCACAATAAGGAAATCAAAGCAGTTCCAACCTTCCTGTAATATGTATACAAAAACCGCATGATTAATAGCCATGGTCATGGCCAATATACTTGTATATAGTATTACTTTACTAATATTGCGAACATCATCCTTGTAATGAATAAAAGGAAAATGGTGGGGTGATTGAAGCAAGGGTGTGGACGAACATGTTTGGTGCAATATATATAAGTAATATAGAAGTATGGTAATAAGTATTGCTCCGCAACGAAAGGGGGGGGAAAAGTAATAATAATAATAATAATAAAAAAAAAAGAGCTCCTCAACTTTTCAGCAGAATGCTTTCTTGTTTTCTATTATATATCGAACAATTTACATAAATATTTCTACTACAGACGGCACAAAACAGAGTTCCCCCTCTGGAGAATTGTTTCCCTTACAAAAACCCCCAAAATAACAGTCATTTTGCTTAATTTGTCCATATAATCTATTATTCACTTCATGAAAATATTCGCAACCCATACTTACGGAAAAGAAATAGCGCGGACTCATAGCCACTAACTTAATAAAGGATTCTACAGCAAAAATGGTTGTAAAAAAATAATTCCCCTGCGTGAGCACACTTGACAAAAAGGGTGACCTAAAAAGATAAAAAACAATATATTGAGTCTTTCCATAGAACTCCCTTATCACTTTCTCTCTATCTCTACTCACATTCCCCCATTGGCATCATACTCAATATCATAACGATCTAGTGCCATAAAGATAACATTCACAGCGATACAGATCGTAATAAAGAGCTCTGTGAAGGGATCAAAGACGATGAATGCAAGAATCTGCGATGTTTTGATCCAAAGCCAACAACAATCCCATATACACATGATATTCACTACTTTTTTGAAGTATTCGCAAAAAATGTCCTTGAACTTGAGGCCCTCGTCATCATCTGCGTCACCATCGTCAATATAACGGCTCATATGTGTTGCCTTGCTCATGGAGCGATCCGAGACTTGATCAATGATGTTGCTAAGTACTCGGACATCCTGAATATTTTGTGTAGAACCATAGTAATTATTAGTTTTTTATATTTGTATTTTTTGGGGGGAAAGGAAGGGGAGAAAGAAGAAGAAGTTTGAAAGGGGAAAAGAAGAAGAGAAATCATAAATATTCATAAATGGTCGTTGTTCTTGAGTGAGCATAATCATTGTAGTAGTAGGAATACATATGGCTATTTGAGAGAGAAGTAAATACACATACAAATTATGTATTTACATACATACTTAACAACCAGGCTGCTGTGGTTGTTAAGTATGTAATTACACAATTGCCTCAAGACAAGGACTCAAATAAAGGATATTCCTTTTCTCCTTATGTACATTTCTAAATAAACACACTCAAAATAGTGTAGGGCTTTTACATGTACATTGTACTTATTAGTAGGTAAATTGTCCCTTGTATGAATTATTCTAGATAAAAAACCCTATAAGAAGGGGCTTACCTGAATGTCAATTGAGTCCTTCCGCTCATGATTGTTATTAATGAAATGACTACTACGATTCAAGTCGTACTGATTTGTAATGGGATCATGAAGGACCTTGGATGAGTTATTACTAGAAGGAGGTCCTCCATTGTTTTTATCTCCAAAAAGGGAGGCCATTCGTATGCGTAGAGTCCCTTCCTTTGTGTGATTGCTACCATTGTTATTATTGTTATACCGGGACAAATCCGTGTGAGAGTTGTAAGAGTCTATTTTCCCTGTATGAGAGTTGTATGAATATTTCCTGGAATTGATGTTGTTGATTCGATTGGGAGCGTCTACGACGATACCTCCGTTGAGCTCAGACTTGGGTGTCACAGCTGTAGAGTCGTCTGCGTAGGGAAGGTGCTCTTGAGCATCTACAAAAGTGAAAAGTACGAGAGGCTTTTTTGAAGCTGAGTTTCCGTATTTTTCTTGGAGTCGGAGATGGGAGCTAAACGAATTACTTTTGGAGGTTCGTCTCACAAAAGGTGAGGCAGGGAGGGAGTTGAGTTTGGAATTGTTGAGTGTTTGGCGAATACGGTGTAGTTGATTGTGGGGTTCATCCAGTGAATCCTCGGATCTATAGACACTAAGAGAAGCAGAACGAAGACTCATTCTCTCTTCTGGGGGCTGTTGCGTATCCACTCGATCAATAGATGTTGACACGAGAGACTCTCTAGCAGGTGATTCAGGGAAGGGATCGACTGCTCCACCACCACCTCCTCCAGGGTCATCTATATCTCCAAAAATTCCTTCCATTGCTTCAGCGGCTTCAGCAGCTGCGGCTTCTGCCTCTGCTAAAGCTGCCTCCTCCGCTTCCTTAATAGCCTCTAATTCCTCTAATTCTCTTTGAGCTTCTTCTTCAGCAAGTCTCTGGAGCTCATCGTAAGACATGGCGACAATAGCAAGGATCAGATTTATTAGATAAAATGAGCCCAAGAAAATGTTACACATGAAGAAAATAATGTGCCATGGTCCAGCTGTTCGAAGTGTGATTTGATAGAGATTTTCCCAGAAATCCTGTGTCATGAGTCGAAAGGCACAGAGATATGCAGATCCAAAATTGTCGAAGCTGGTATACCCGTAATTAGGGTTGGGTCCGAAGCCCTCCATGCAGGTTGTTCCATCAGGACACTTCCCAGCCCCGGATGCATTCCCACACATTATATAATTATCATTACTAAGGTACCAAGAGGATTTGTTACTATACCAGGCATGGAAGGACTCAGCCGTCATGTTACCCCAGTATTCAAATTCCTCTGAGCCTGGACTGGGATAAGTGTAAACACATTTTTGCGAAAGAACGCCCATATAAATTTGTAGTCCCAGCAGTGCAAAAACAGAGAGGGCAAACATAGTAAGAATTATCACATCACGGAGATTTTTGACGGAATAAATGATGGCGCTCACAATGGTTTTGAGTCCAGGGATCACTGCGACGGACTTGAGAGCTCGAAACACTCGGAACGTTCTTAGGGCGGAAAAGGAACCTAAGTCAACGGCTATCGTGACATACGACATCCCTATGACTGAAAAGTCCAGCCAATTCCAGGCATCGCGAAGATACGTGAAGTCATTCATAAAGAATCCTCGAGCAATTAGCTTAACCGCGGATTCGTAAGTATAGATGGCAGTAAATATCACTTCAGTACTAGAGGTATACCTAAATTATAGAAAAAAAAGAATTTCATTCATTTCGTAATCTCATCTATGGTATGTATATAATTTATACCAATCGAAGTGTGCACCCCTTGATCCCCATTTGAAGCAAGTGTGTACAGGTAAAAAAATATTAATATTCTTACGAAAGTAACAATATTAATATCCTCATATCATGTTGTCGCATAATTTTCCCCAGTGAAAATGTGACCGAGGGTGCTCGACATAGATAGAGCGCACGCTTTTATTCCACGAGTCATCGATACAAAAAAAAAAAAGGAAAAAAAACAACAACAACCAAAACGTTGCCCTTCTTTTTTCCAGGGCCCTTTTCTGTATTTATGTTGTTACTTAAAAAAAATGTAAGGGAAAAATTGTGAATAAATAAAAATTCGTGCCTTTCGCGTGCGCTCCCTTCGTCTTGCTACTAGTGTAGACATTAAAAACAAAGTGAAAACTAATAATAATAATAAATGTATTACTCGGTGTCCGGTTTGATCATGACGTAGCAATTAACAAGGATTGTAGCCATGATGACGAGGTTAAAGAGAGTATGGGTGAGAATGTGGATAGCGATTCTACGAATCGGGTGATAAGGCGATAATAAAAACATGGCGTTTTCGGCTGAGAATCGAAATATCGTTCCTCCTTTAGAAATAACAATGAATGATTTTTTGTCCCGAAAATAGGGGTCAATGTCGCAGATGGGGGTGCTTGCAAACTCCAGAGGGAATTCTCCATAGCGTC
Source organism: Lepeophtheirus salmonis (assembly GCF_016086655.4). Classification (NCBI taxonomy): domain Eukaryota; kingdom Metazoa; phylum Arthropoda; class Copepoda; order Siphonostomatoida; family Caligidae; genus Lepeophtheirus; species Lepeophtheirus salmonis. Next base: position 35,962,818 of record NC_052131.2, read on the forward strand.
TGGGAAGATCATTTCCTATAAAGATAAGATTGAATACCCGTGATGACCTTGTTTTTTGTAATACAAACCCTGTTCCAATTTGGGGTTTTGTTCAATTTCGTCCTCCGACTCAGACTCCGAGTCCTGTTCGTACAATTTTCGCGCTCGAGCTGAATCTCCAAACTCCTGTTTGTAAATATGATTAATATTAACTATCACACATACTTGGTTCGAGTACACCTACCGCAATGTTTTTAGCCCGCCTTTCAGCCTTTTTCTTGGCCGCCAGCTTCTTTTCCATGATACGGTTGTGGATGATGGCCAGCTCTTCACGCGTGAAGGGCCTAAAGGTGGGCAAGCTATTCTCAGAGTCAGCTTCGGCCATGATGTTGAGGAATTTCCGAGGTGCTTGTCTGTGGTGATGATGATGACGATAGCTTGAGCAGCAGCGGCAGCAGGGTCGTGATCCTTCTCTCCCTGATTACCACCTCTCATGCAGAGTCCTTGAAAATAATTCTTTATTCTCATGCCAAATCATATCTTTTGAGCAAGAAAGAAAAATAGAGAAAAATACTCAATTAAGGATATGTAGATTTATGTAGTTTTTTTTTTGTTTTTTTTTTTACTAAATAGAAAGAGGGATTGAAGTCTTACACCAGTATCCTTCTTTTATTATTTTTTTTTTGTATATGTGTTTTAGAAATCAATAAATAAATGATCCATGAATATTAAGAAGTAGTTGGGAATGGGGAAGAGGGGGGTGCGAATGTACAGGAAAAAGATTTGTACATAAGTTGTAGTTGAAAAGCAGTAAAGGAACAACATAGTTGTCCTCAAATTATTAAGTCTTCTTTATAAGGGCATATCAATCTATCAATAAGAGTAAAACGAACCAGGAGCATTGTGTAAAAGAAGTAATACAAAAAAAGAAAACACTTGTTGAGCTTAGTTGGTCCACCAACTACACTACTAAAATAATAACAAACACTTCCTTTCTCGCCCCTTTTCTTCTTCTTGTTCAGGTAGTTGAGGGGGGAGAGAAGGAAGAGTAGAGGGGTCTCAAGGGGGTGACGGATACAATAAGAAAAAAAATACGGACTGGTCATTAGAAAGGTTCCGTTGGTGAGACTACGACAAACAAACAAACACAAAAAGAAAAATGAATACATTGTGTGTCATATGTTTACTGCAGTACGACCTTTCTTTTTCTCTCTCGATTAATACTTGACAAGCGAGGGTAACCCTTGACATATTGTAGGGGTATATGAAGGATTTACCAACCTCCTAGTTCATTATATTATGTTTGCTACTTACAAATATGCAAAGAGGATCAGGAATAGTAAAGAAACAGGGATCATTTCCATCAAAATAACTCTTATCCCAATCATAAAGGGTATTCAATGGGTTATCTGAGCTCTAGGAAAATAGACTTGAGAAGAGTATCTCAAGGGATCATCTACGCCTTTCTGTTTGAGAAAATACCCTTGTGTGATGTTCAATCGGTTATGGAAAACACCAGTGTGTGTAGCTGGATCCGTGTTCCGAGACTCACGGTTTGGGAAAACACAATTGTGTGCAGCTTAACGGGTTATCCGAACCATAGAGTCAAGGAAAAGACACTTATAATTCAGCGTGCATATTGCTCAAAGGACATAATTAACGATATGTGATTGACTCTTAGGCTCTCAATAATGCGCTACACATGTACTTGGCAGAGGCAATATAAATTTATTGAAAATTGAAGGTCGTCAATGGCGCATGTTTTTTGTTTTGTTTATTAGCAATAGAGTCTACATATAAGGAGTTTGCTGTGTGGTTGCGGTACACTATTTGGAACTCTGCATATGATATTTGAACCCCTCCCTCTGGAATAAACATAAATCAATGTACACCCCACCTTATCCCCACCCAAGAGTCAGAATCCGAAAAAATCCACCCAAAAAAATGCTTTCTCTTTTTTTCTTGGGTGGGTCCCCCCTCTTTTTATTATTATCGTACTTATTATTATTTTTTCCTTCAATCTCCTCACTCCTTCTCCATTAGACGTCTTACCTCAAAAAATTGGATGAATATTCCTTGTCTCGTATTTTTCTTTTTTAGCATCATCGGCTTTATTATGGGGTGAAGGGGGTTGATTTGTAGCTGATTATATGTATTTGGGACAAAGACTAACTAAGGACGGGTAGAAGGATATTGATACATATATTCTATATAAAGAGCTGACCATTCACCACATCATTCTACTGTCAAATGAGTAAAAAAAAACTTCACTATTTTTTTTCTTAATTATTATTTCATGAATAAATTTTGGAACCACAAATATCACATTTTGCATTTCGCGTAGGTTTTTCTTTTTTTAAATCACAAGAAAATCAATCGCTGTAGTTGGTATTTCGTATGATGATTCACTTAATTTAAGGTTTCTCTGGCCCGTTGAAGAAGAACATTACGCCCCTGGATGGCGATTATAGATGGGTAGATGGATGTGATATTAATTGTAATTATATTAAACACGAAGGAAAATGAACAACCATTAAAATATACAAATATTTCGAAAAAATATCGAAATCACAACACTTTTTATCTAGCTATGGACCATAATACTTTGTATGTTGTGATTTTTATTTAAAAATGAATTCTGGTAAAAAAGAAAAGTCTATGGTGAACGTTTTTTTCCCCTTTTTGCTTTTCTTTTCCTCTTTTCTTCTTCTCAGAGTAAGAAGAGGCATGGACGTCAACTGCTAACTGCTTGAAGAAGAGCGCACGACGTTCCCTTTTTTATTATTATTATAGAAATGTCTCTTTTTATTATTATTATTCCTTCTTTTTTCCTCTTTTCCCCCCTTCATGGACCGTACGCCTTTTTTTAGGAGCCCCAGCGAAATCCTTTAGTGCCCGGAGGAAACCCGGCTTTAGCTTTTCTATCTATCTGCGGGCGTGTTATATACTATTTATATATATAACCTCGTAATAGCGTAAAAAATCGGAAAGGGGGGGAACTCCTGGGCCTTTTACATATTTGGTTCTTCTTACTTAGAGGAGGAGCGGGCGTTCCCCCCTCTCCATAGCGCTATAGGTTTACATACTACTATTATGAATTATGAGTTATGACTATTCTATTGTAATATATATGTATGTAAACACAAGACCAGGAATCTTGAGAAATAGGGGGGGGATTGTTACGAGTTGAAGAGGTTTTGTTGCAATTTATGCATATAAGGAGTTATATAACTTCCAGGGAAAAGGGGAAAAAATACGAGAGAAAAATAGCGAAAGTAAAGTTATTTTTTTGATAAAAAGGAGGGGGGGAGTGAAAAGAAAATGGTCATCATTATCGCATCATCATCATGATCGAAAAGGAGAGAGAAGAGAAGAGAGAGAGAGAGAGAGGGGGAAAAAAGAAGAAGGAAGAATCAAGTATTATTAGAGAATAGTTGGAGAAGGGGAGAGCATTGTGAAAGGATGCGGATAGTAATGATGATATAAAAAAGGACAAACGAATCTCTTGAGAAGAGAGTGAGAGGTGGGGGGGGGGAATCTAAGGAATTTTCTTGTAAAGAGAGAAATTAATAGAACAACAACGACACCTTGCACATAAACAGATGCATGTAAAAAAGAGAGGAGTTTTGAAGGGCTCTTCAATGTCATACATACATAGCATGGAAGTTGGTGTTTATTGGGGAAGGGAAAGAAAAAGAGAAGAAAAGGAATGAAGAGAGGGATTTGGATATTTGCTCCTTTTACTGCAGTTTCGCGTTTTTTATTAAGTATAAATAATATTATTCTACTTGTATTAGTATATAATATTATAAATAGCACTCCGTCTGTCCTCTACTGACGTCATCAATATGTTCTTACTATGTATTACTTACATTATATATATATATGTATTTATTTTTTATAAAAGTAACTTTTCTGTCAATGCAGAAGTAACAAACAAAAACAAGCATGGTTGTTTGATTGTTTGTTTACTATAATATTTAACAACCAATCAATGCCGTACTATTATAACTTATAAGAATGAAGTAGATTGTACAAAAACATAGCTGCTTTATGGAGTTAATACCGTATACATATATTTATAAAGAGTTGAAGTGTTTTGAAGAATTATTTTTTCTTTAAATCAATTCAATTCTCTAATGAGGGAACCTGCTTATTTATATCACATTATGACTACTTCGTACATACTTATGCTGTTAATAATATGTACATACATGCTCTATTTACATGGTTTTATGGCTTTTGAGCTCCCTTGAAATCGTGCAAAATGAAGGGGGAAGAGGAGGGAAAAGGGAGGGAAATGAACAAAAAAAGGAAGCAAGAGGGATTTTGGGTTCATATCTTATATTTGTATTTATTTAGGTAGAACCCACACACCCCTTTGGACCCTAAACCTCCTGCTTTTGGCAGTACGCTGAATAATTTAGGGCCTTCTTCCCCTCCCCAAAATTCCCACAATGAATCAGTATTTTTTGTATACATGATATTTAAATAAAAATTCATTTGGCAAGTTTCTTTTTATATTTTTGTGTTTCTAACAAAAATGATCGTCTCCGCGTTTACTAATATATTAATCTACTTTGTATCTTATTTTCAGCTCTCAATTTGTACTGCTAATTTTCTCAACGGGCGTTACCTCGCTAATATACAGTGTATTTTGTTGTCAGCTGTCGATGTTTCTTCTTCTTTTTATAAATCAGGGTTCTGAACGTTGATTGGTTAAATTAGAAAGACCTTATTTTATACTTTCAACCATTTTAAAATAATAGTTCTAAAGTTAGGAAGAATTGGCTAACTACCAACTGTTTTGTTGGTCCTTTTTTATGTTTCTATTTGAATGCAAGGTTGCGTAATACAATAAAGTAATAACTTTTCTTTGAAGACGCTGTTAACAATTCTCGACAATTAAGAAGAATTGGCTAACATCTACAAACTGATTTTGGGCCTTTTTCTGCTTATTTTTTTAAGGTGGTAAAAAAAAATGTCATTTCTAAAAAAATCTAGATGATCTTCATTTAGGAAAGGCATTTTTTTTTTTTTTGAAAAAACTGAATATTGCCTGAATGCACCATGCTGTGCTTTAATTTATGGGGCTACTTATAATGTTCGGTCTTTGATGACGTCACTTAGCTTCTTTTTTTAATCAGTTATGTTACTGACAGTCCGAAGGCTCCCTTCCAAGGACTGATAGGACCGATCCTAAGACTGAAATGTACCGAATAAATAAAAACTGACACAACATCAATTAACGCTATTGATTCCCTGATATGACCTACAAACCTTTTCAAACCCAGGGCATATCATGAGACTAAGACGGCCTTGCCTCCCTGTCTAGTGCATAAATTGTAATCTACAAAGGCATACGCAGTATTATATTTTAAGGTTGGGGAGGGGCTTGTTTTTGGAATTTTTTCCCCAAAAAATGTTAATTTTTTGGGGGAAAAAATTTCAAAAGTTTACAGCTGTGGACAAAGAAATTCGAAAATCCAGAGCTAATTACAAAAAATTTTAAATATTAAATTTTTTAGGAAAAAAATCCAAAATCTATAGCTACTCAAAAAAATTCCATAATTCACAACTGTATGATAAGAACCATATAGATATCTAAGATAGGGTAAAAATATGTAATATGGTCGCAATACCCGGACTATTCCATTAACTTACGTATTATTCGGATAAAAATACAGATCCTCCAGGAAAATCTATATGGGGTTCAAAGCGAGCTTATATTTCAAAGAGCCCTGGGTATGCTTCAATTAGGTATAGGTCTAAAAAATATATATAACCTGGTTGGAAATATTTAAGCTTCATCTGGCTAATTAGACTGATAATTTGTTCGAATTTCTGGGTAATTTTAAAAGGAATTTTGGGTTTCCATTCAACGAAAGAAATTTCATGGTTACGGGAAACAAATGACCAATTCATAGAAATTCAATAGTGTACTCCCTTCTTCCTGTTCTGAGTGGTGACGAACTATTCAACCATAGATTGAAAAATAGAGATGCATTTTTCAAAACATTCGGACTTTCAGCAATAAGAGAATTTTTCTTGTGTTTTTTTAGTATTAATTATGTATGTACAACTTTATGAATTTTTACAATATTTTAATAACTATTCAATCGTATTTATATTATAGTCTTTAATTTGTATTTTTGTAGTGAAATATAAAGTCTATTAAAAAAAAAAAAAATCAGCGGCTGTTGACAAAAGATTAAAATTTTAGGAAATAAATTTCAAAACTTAAATTTGAAATATAAATTTTTTTTCAAGAAAAATTTCAAAAATCCATAGCTATTAACAGAAAATTAAATTTAAAAAAAAAATTTGAAAAATTAAATTATAACTTAAAATTTTAAAAAAAAATCCTAACATTAAATGTTATATATAAACTTTTCTGGAGAAAAATTTCAAAAAGCCATATCTATTCACAGAAAATTAAAATTTTTGAAAAAAAAATTGAAAAATTATTTTTTTTAGAGAAAAAAAAGTATTGCCCAATAGGGGGGGGGGTTATAGGCCACTAGCCTACCCCTTGCGGACGCCCCTGATCTATGCTTTACATTGACAAGAAAATCACACAAATTGATCCTTATTCATTGGTTCATTAATTATGAATTCAATGGAAATTAGGGGTCGAATAAGAGGGGGGGCAAATAAAAAGGAGTGGGTATAATAATGAGTTTCGTGAGTGTTACTAGCTCCTTTTTTCTCTTTCTGTTCTGTTTTCTCTTGCAAATACACAGAAAACAACTCTCACCACCATAAGTTACACCAAAAAGTAAGTAAAAAGCAGGAGAGGTAGAATGACGGGGAGGACAAAAAGCAAAAACAAAAAAAAAACCTACGGTTCATTTCGTTTATTGTTGCAGGTATTTAATATAAAGTTGCTACAAATAATATTTATATAGAAAGAGAGCTAATGAAATCGATCCAATACATGTTTCCTTCAGTAACAGTTACTCCATTGAAACTTTATTTGAAACTACAAAGCAGCGTATTATTGAATGTTTTAGTACGATAACCTCATGAAAATATAGACATAGCCGGTTTTTAAAGGGATAGGGGGCATTGTACATTAAAATGGCTCGAAAATCAAACAAAATTTAGCTGAGATGATGTATATAGTAGGTATGTTACAAAAAGCCGACGTACGGTGCGAAAAAAACTTGCAGCAGTCTTGTCCGGAAGCCTAAAAGTGTTTGGGGGATCCTTATTTTCATAAGTTAAATGGGGGAATCAATTTCCCGTAGATAGATTCTTTATCTTTCACCCAGAAAAATAAGTCACCTCAAGATAGCCTTCAAAAATCATATATGAGGTGTTATGGATCAAACAAAAGTTATACTGGACGTTAATTAGTTTATTTTTCTAGTATTTTTTAAAGTTTCTTATTATATGGTAAATGCAAAACACAAAAATTTTAATCCGATATTGGCACATTCAATCTTTATTACTCTGGGCAATATGCAAGTAGTTTTATTTTAATTGCAAGTATTGAAAAGCACAATTTGCACAATTTTATACTCTTTAGTTCCTATATATCGTATTAGATAACAGATTTTGCAGTAGGCTATTGAATAAACAATAGGAAAAAAAGAGTCATGATTTTGGTATCGAAAAGGAAGAATTACTCATTTTTTCGATCTGTATTTATTTTCTGATCCAACAGGGACTTACACTTATCAATACACCTCAATTCCTCAGTATCACACCCCGTTATTCATGAACACACATTCGGATAAAACTTTAAACGTATTTTTTCTCTCCTCAAGATTGAAAGAAAAATGAAAATAATTCGGTTTGGTACGACTCTTACGGTGAAGTACGTTATATATGTATGTAATCACATCTTAAATATTTGTATATTATATTTTTTTATTTTCATCCCAGTTGACGAAAACCCAGTGGTATGATGGAGGAAAAATTTAAATAAATTTCTAATGTTTCCGACTTAGCTTTACGATACCTTACAACTTCAGGTACATCTGTATCAAGTTAAATAATTATTTCGACAGTTGGTGATATTCTCACTGCTAATTGGTCTTGCTTATTACCAGAAAATGTAGACAAGCTCATCTTTTTGCAAAATATATAATATATTATATAAACTCCTTATATTTTATATCAACTTTTCCTTTTAGAGAAGATAAGTATATTTAGGAATAGTTTATTTGTAGAGAAAATAAATTATTAACGAATAAAATATTGAAAAAAACATGAAAACTACATTAATTCTATTCAAAAAAACCATTTCACTATTATATCATACCGAACTGTGTACAGTGAAGGTTGTTGTACCGTGGTTTGTAACCGAACCCTGGGCTTAACATATCAATCCAGTCCTACTCCCCCCTCCACCATCTCCTTTACTAGAAACATATTGCCAAAATTTGTGAAAAAGACAGTATTTGCTCGAGCTCCATCCATATGTTTTAAAGGAGATACTGTTAATGGGGCGCCAATAATGGAATTCAAACTATAATTCATTTTAGTAATAAATAGATTAGAAACCAAGGGAAGGGTTATTTAATGACATAAGAAGCATGACAATTACCTTCTACATGTGTGCGCGTCTAAAACTGAACAAATATAAATTTTTTCCTTATATACTTAGCAAGGATATATGGTCAATTCCATGGAAATGTCAATTTCACTATGAAAAAATGAAATTGACAAATTAATAATAAAACCTACTTCAAATGGTCTATCATTTAGATCTATATTTTGAAGAACAAAATACATCTATCACAATATTCATACAAATACATGTTTTTCTCACTACAACGAGGAGATGCAATACTGTAAACATTTATGTTTCAGTGAATAAAATTGTATGACCTTCTTAAAAAACCTCTTAACTATGTTTTCTAACCTTACTTTTCATCAAGAAGGGATGTTGTGTCAATATTGTCATGTATTTCATATTTCCTTTCATGTTCTTATCTTCTTGTATTTTCTTGTATGTATTATAAGTACTGTATTTTACGTAGTATAAATAGTCATGTATTTTGTAAATAAATTAGAGTATGGTTTTGTATTATAAAGAATACATATGATCTTATAATAAGTGTAGTCTTATTCCTCCACGCCATTTCTTCTTCTCATTTGTCTCTCGGTCATCCTGGATCTCTCCTACTATAAATAAGTTTGTGTCTCTCCCTCGTCAAGACACAACAAATATATAAATTTGTTATGTGCTTTGCGTCTTTCCATTGGCTGGTGGAATAGGCTGTTATGATGCCCGTTTATTGGACAACTCATGTAACGTTCATAACGTTTTTCAGGAAAAGTTTTCATAAATGTGGGATTCTGCAAGGAAGAATGAAACAATATAACTAAACAAGAGCCTGCTCTCCGGACGAGTTTGACCCTTTAAATGGGCCACTGAAGTTAAACATATGTGGGTAAATCCATGTTTAGATAGTGTTTTTTGTTTATTTCAGACGTGTACTATCCGTAATTTTAACGGTACTAAAGTATGAGTAGCATGTGAAGAGTTTTATTGCGTTTTCTGGAGTCGCTATCTATGTATGTATTCCTAGCAGGATGTATCCCCAGCTGTCAAAGCTGGTCCTTTTAAGGGTCGAAGCCAATGCAGTTTGACTCACTGGTTGTGGCCCAGAGGCAAAAATTCCGGTAGATGTTGTGTGTACTAACTGCAAGTCAGTGACGAGGAGGGACATCTATTTAGTAGAGGACGAGGATAGACGAGATCGGGACTTGTACATCAGCTGCCTTTGATACGATTTTAAAAAGAGAAAAAGTATTAATGCTTTAGAGAGAATAACTTTTAACGTTTAAAATTGCATTAGTTCAGGAAAACTACTATTAAATTTTATTTAAACATATATTCTGATAGAAATGTTAACACTAAGACGATATATGAGGTTGGGAAAAAAGTAATTTCGTATTTCCAGCCCCTTTTTTAACTACGTGTATATTCTTCATTATTGGTCGCATCGGATCATACAATAAAGTTTTGTGAATGTGTAATTGTAAACTACAAACACTTTTTTGTTTTGTTTTGTAACTAATTGTTTATGCCCTAATATATTGAAATATGAATTGATTTCAATCAATCAATATTCATTAATTATGAAATTAGTAAGTGCTCAGATTTTCATAGACCCCCCGGTACAAGTCCTAATCTGTAAGTAATTTTTTTTTCGTGGATGGGCCACATTATGTATATGGGAATGAGGTTGCGTGAGGAATTATACAATGAGTCTATTAAAAAAGGGTTCCTTATTTATTTATATATATATATTATTCCTTTATATATATATTATACGTTTACTACAGTTCCCCTTTTGAGCTGTCAGTGTATATAGTAGGTAAGTTAGAAAATTAGAGTACTACTCCGAAGTAGAAAGTTTATTTATATACATACATATATATATATATAAACAATACAATACAATATATTTTTCTTTTTTCTGTCTCAATTAAAACCGGGGGAAGAGGCGTCAACGCTTAGCTTCAAAAATGCTCATAATAACCCCTTCTTTCGACAAATGTCTCTTCATTCTACCTTCATTTGGAGTCAATAACATCCTTTTCTCTGAATACTTTGCTAGATATATATATATAGAAATGTAATTATGTCTATCCATCTGTAAATGACAACAGACACCTGCTATTGACAGGACGACCAAATGATATAATATATCATGTCCTCTTGATATTCATCTTAACACACATTATACCTATAACTAATAATAATATGTACATTCACACTTACAGCCTCATTGTATATATTTTGTAGTGTTGAAACGACCCCCCCGGTTCAATCTCAAGTAGTGTTGTATAGATTTTAAAAAAACTGAAGAGACTGGAGTACATTTTGTCAGTCTTAGACACGTCGTTATCTTTATTGTATTACGCAACCTTTCCCTTCAAAAAGTAACCTAAAAAAGGCACAAAATCATTGGATAGTTACCCAAATAAGTCAATCATACCAACCGCTATTTTTATCTTATATACTCCCAGACTATCATTGTCATATTATTTATTCCCCATTTTTAAAATAAATTATATATTATTAAAATCTACATAGTATTTTATTCCATATTACTTCTTAATATTTGATTAAAAGAGTAGTTATGATTAGTATTATTTCTATGAAGAAATAGGCAAAATTTATTCATAGAAATAATAAAATGCCAATATATATATATTATATAAGCGACGAGGGGTCAACAAGAAATTGCATTTCTGTTCTCTTGGAAATGGAGAATTTGTATTGAATAACTTATTACAGATGTATTTATGAAAAAGAATGAATTATGAAATAGCCATGACGTATCAAGGGAGAAGAGGGAATCGACAGTTGACAACAAAATACGTAGGTATTTTGTTGTGTTAGCGAGGTAACGCCGTGTAGGACGGGTCCTTATCAGTCTTTTATGGCAACTACAGGGGCAGAAATGACGTAGTTTACTAACTCGTTATTGTATTCATTTTTATTGATGTTGTTATAACAAGGTAAGTCAGCAACGATTTTCATTCCTTACTAATAACTTACTAGCATAATGGATGACGTCAATGGGACCCAAATACAGGAGTACTACGATGAGGAATGATTGAAAAAACTATAATGTGTTAATGAATAAGGAATCAATGAAAAAAAAAAAGTGACTATTTTTTTCTACTTTTTATGTATTTCACTCAGTACTAGAGTTGTGAGAGGAATGGGGGGAAACCTCCCTACAATGAAAATGGTATAAAGTCCCCAGACTCTAAAACAGTGGTTCTTAAATAGGGGTAAGCGTACTATTTGGGATACTTGGAGGCACTCCGGGGGATACTTCATTTTAATTGAAATAATATTTTACAAGTGGTACATAACTATGAGGTGTCTGTAGGGGTTGGGCTGGAGGGGCTGTAGTGAGAAAAATACCTCTACTTTTGTGTGCCACATTGACGATCAATAGTCGGTTCTTTTCGAGTCTAATTAGTTCTTTCAAGGCTTATCTCTCGTCTTGTGAAATGTTTGGAGTAATACGTTTGGGAGTTGTTCCGATGAGTTTACCTTTGGTTCCAGATAAATATCTTCAACTTCATTACTGGTTCTATTCGGAAGATTGGACTATTGTATCTTGAAAACAGGTGGTACATACTCATCTTCACTAACATATTCTACTTCTTTTTCACGTTTGTTAAAGAAGAACTCATGCCACTTTGTGGATCTTTCAAACTTTTGGAAGTAAATTATTTACTGGTCATATGATCACTTTTTAATAGGGATTTCCACACAATTTGTGTCATAATAAGTGACACCATTTATACTAAAGATTAATCACATTCAGATTGGGTTCAATTGTGGGCGTTACTTTTGATCTATCATAAATATTTTATACGTGACTCATGAATCACCTTAATACTCAACTCAGTAAAAAGTGCATTTGCTGAGTAAATGACCTCGAACTGTGCCAGAAAAAAATATTTGAATATTTATGAACAAAGATTTAAAATTCAGCTCAATTATTGATACGAAAGACTTCCAATATAAGGACTTTTGGGGTTTTCCGATAACTATACAAACTATGTGTTTTTGAAAAAAGGATTCCATTCGTAGCGTTTTTTTACAAAATATTCATGTAGCCCATTGAATTTTTCGTCATTACTTAATGGAATCAACAAACCAATTTCATGAATTAATACCTAATCAAGTTCTTGAATAAATATTATTATTGGTCAAATGAAAAGTAGAAAAGTAATGAAAATTATGGCTAGTCGTGTTTTAGGTATTATTAGTTAACACGATATCCCCAATTTTTTTGTTAATCTGGTTCTGTTTCCTTACGGGAAAGAATGAAGCAAAGTTGGAGAATAGACCGAGAAGGAATTATAGACCGATCCAACTATACTCATTCTCCATATCTGTGTTCTGAACTGTTGGTTATCCTCTAGTTTTAATCAAGGAAAATCCCAATATTTTTTTTGATAATGACATAATTGGCTAGTTAGTTAACCCTCCGTTATAGAAATGGGATATTATACACCCCAATATTTATAAAAATGCGTCTTATTCCTTTTAATCCACATTTTGGAACCGATACTTTTCAGTAGGCTTCTGAAACATTCATCCAGACTATATGCAATTCTTAATTTATCTTCATAATGTCTTCGTATGTTTAACAATTTTTAAATGAGGTTAAGATAATTTAAACATAATTTTGCATGAAAGTGGTTCTTTTGGTTTTCCTTCTGATTTTATGGATTCTTCTTTTTTTCAAAGGGAGGACTGAGGCGTACTTCGGCAGATAGAAAAATGTTAGGGATGTACCGATACCAAATTTTCAGCCGATTCCGGTTTTAATACCAATATCGATTACAATTCTTTATTATGAATAAAGGAATTTCATAAATAGATTACAAAATGGTTTACTTTATTATATGTGTAACTTTTTATTAATTACGGATAGGAAAAAACACATCAATTTTTCAATCATAATTAGTTGTTAATAAATTTTAATTTAAAGAAGTTAATTAATCTCTCTGCTCAGGAGTAAATTCATTTCTGATTTGCTCATATTAGGGACTTTGACGTCCCTCCGTTGTTAGATATTTACATGAGCCTCCTCATCTTCTGATCTATTTTGAACAACTACAGTAACAAAAGGCTATTTTCTATTACTTGGAATCAAATGGTCTTGAACCGTCTCCAGTTAATAACTCAGTTTTATATGCTTGCCCAAGAAATTTAAATATGTATAAATCAGTCCTTATGCCCAGACTTGTGACTTTTTAATGTTTTTAATAACTATGACTTGAACTTGATTCAGAAAATATAAACTCGACTTTAGTTCTGTTATAAGCAATATTGTTCAACAAACATACACAAAAGAAATGTTAAGTGAAAAATTTACTTAATGGCTTCAGAGTAAACCGTTTCACAGAACTCCTCCTACCATTACGGACTTTTTGATACAATTCAAATGTATGGACCACTGAAAATGTGGTTATTTCTAAATTGTTACTTTCGATTAAATTTTGTGTACAAACGTGTACAAAAAATTTTATAATCTCTCTATGTACTTTTTATTTTTTTTTTAATATGCTTGAACAACGTCGTCCAGTTGAGCTAATTTATGGTGTTGTAACTGTAATTTTTTCTCTAAAAATGAGCTCAAATAAGTCATATTATCTATATAAATAATTATACATAGCTTTCAGTGAAAGTATTTAGCCGATTCCGATACTTCAAAAGGCCGATTCTTCCCGATCTAAATGCATCTGTATACCCCTAAAAAATTTAACGTTGTGTATTTCTAAACTTATCACACGCAACTAATTTGATTCTCAAAGTTGAATAAAGTATTGAATATTTTATAAAAATGTCTGTCAAAAATAAAAATTACAAATTATATTATAATCCCAAAACTAAGGATTCTAAGATTATTAAAGATTTTTTTTTTTTCGATGTCTTGTATTTAAATATGTATTTTTGGCATTTTAATTGATATTTATGATTGCTAAATGAATGGAATAGTTAAAAAATGAAACAATATTTTAATAGTGTGATTATTATAATCGTTTAACTGTTTATTATGTAACTAGATATCATTTTATTTTTGGGGGTTCTTTTTTACCCAGTTCACTAACCGTGTTATAAAAAGGATGCTAATTAACAAATCTATTTTCTGTTTCTTTTTTTGAGAGATCCGATGAAGACTCCAACAAGGTTAATTAAACGAAGCACATCTCAACGTTCCTTAATGGAACTAATTATTTTTTTACACCTACCTACAACTTTATTCTACTTTAATTTTTCTTAATTAACAATATACAACTTTTTTCTTCCATTATATTATTAATTTTTCAGAAATTATGGATATATACATCTTATACACAAAATCCAAAATATGATCTGGGATTAAGGGAATGTCGTACTTCTAACTTTATGGAGCATCATGTACTTTTACAAACAAGTCACGGGAAGATCCTAAAGAGAGAAATTGCTACTTTTGCCATTAGGAGTTGGAGATTTCCTTCTATCTTTTCTCAGAATTTGAAATAATTACCCCGGTCCTTAGAATGGTGGAAGAAGAGATCTGGATGAACTTTGAGGCGAGACTGAGTCCATTGGATGGGCTCATTGTAACGTCCTCACTATAAAAGCATAGGTAGGGTCGTCCAAAGCGGGGCATGTAGAGGGTCTGTAGCCTCCATCCCACAAAAATAAAAAGGGAATTTTCGAAAATTATGTATTTTAACAAAAAAAAGTTAAAAAAAAAGTCATTCGATCAAATTATGGTCTGGAGCAAAAATTTAAAAAAAATATATACAACCCAAGCCCCCCTCCGCATAATATACTCAGCGAAGCACAAGAGCCAGTTGCTCCCTTTGTGATTCTATAACTACGTCTCTCAGGCAAGTTCCTCTTCATCGATGAGAAATATATAGTAATACAGTATTCGCTAATAATTATCTATCATTATATAATTTATTTATCTGATATCTGGATCTGCCGATTTTTCTTTTTATTCTAGTGTCGTTGATCTAGTTTTAATTGTTTGATATATCTTTGTACATTTTCATTATAATTAATACTTCTAGATATGAAGAAATATAAGATATTTTTTTGATGAATACTGAGTACCATCTCACTAGCATTTAGGGACGAAGTCTCCATAGATCTTGCCAATTGAATCACTTTCTCGAAAGATGACAAGCTTTTCTCAAAGGCAGATCCACGCAAATTAGGACTGGAGAATGGAATGGGTCTCAAAATAGAACCCAAAATAATTTCGTCTTTGAAAGGGGAAGAACAAGATCTATATGTGAATTTTCAAAATTTGGCATGGCTTCTAAGTCGCGCAATTATTTTTCTTTCATTCTTGAGGAGGGAACACGTTCTATGAATTGATATAAGTATTGAGCAGTAGCGTGGGAGTGTGCTCATGAAAAACGGAGAATAACACTTATGATTTGTCTCTAATTTTGCACTAACTTGACTTAACTTTAGTCAATGCTTGTGTTGACGTAATGTTATGTATTTAATATGTCCTTTCTGGTTTTTATCTTCCTGTATATTCGTCTATGTATTATAAGTACTGAGTTTTATGTATTATAAATAGTGTCGTCTTATGTAAATATATTTAGAGTATAGTTAGAATACACATGAGCGTATAAACAGTGTGTAGTTTCATTCCTCCACGTCCTTCTTCCTCTCATCTCTCCCGGTCATCCTGGATCTCTCCTATTATAAATAAGCTTACGTCTCTCCCTCGTCAAGACGCAACACGTAATAAGTTCTAAGTTCAAACTTTAGTCGAATGCATCTACAAGGAGTGTGCTAGAGGGGCTGTAACCCTCCTTATTAAGGATTTTTTGCTTTTTACTACAAAATATAGTATTAAAAAAAAAAAATTCGCAAAATTTAAAATCTAATTTATGAAACTTTTTTCAAAAAAATGTAATATTTGAAATTTTTTTTGGAAATTATTTTATTTTTTGTGAAGAGCTGTAGATTACGAAATAAAAAAAAAAAATTAAAATTTGAAATTTTTTTAGAATTTTTTTTTGTTTTTTATGACAAGCTGTAGATTTTTAAAATTTTTTATACTTAAATTAAAATTTGAAGTTCCTTAACTTCCTAATTTTTTGAAAACATTTCCGTTTGCTATCATGTAGTCAAGAAGAGACCTTTGTAGAATAAGTCTATATACCTAAGTAATTTATTTCTATATATTTATGTAGGTATATAGAGTACAGTAGTATTAAATATCTGAAATGAGTATTAAAATAATATTATATAGTGTTGGATTCCAGTATTCGAGTTCGAGTTTTTGAGCATTGAGTCAAATCTAGTTCGAGTAAATACAAATGAGAAATATAAATATTTTTAAATTGAATGGAAGTTGTTTCAACAATTAAGTCCGTTTTACCAACTTAATAAGATAGTCATTAGTTATTAATCAAAGAATGTAGTTAATTCTGGGTTCATTTGGGCCATATTACCCTTGATCTATAACTGTATATTTTAAAATCTAAAGTATGAGTAATATTTTGTTTTGTATAACTAACAAAACCGATAAACTGTTTGCCATTTTGAGTAAAGAAAGAATCTGACTCGAGAAATATAACGACAACATTTATGAGGGACTATTGGGAGTATCCAACATTGCTCAAAGTTATAAGTGGTCGACAAATATACAAAAAAGCTGACAAACTTAATATGCTCTTCCTCCTTTTTAATATGACGCATGGAGCTTTGGCTACAGGTGCTCGTTGCTGCATTTTTATGTTCTTGTCGTACAACCATCAGTACTCGAGTAGTTTGAGTTTTGATTAGTGATGGGACGATTAAAAAAAAATCCCGATGCTGATTTTTTAATAACTTAGAAAATGAATAAATATTTATATACCAGTAATAAATAGGAATTAGAATCGCAATTTAGATACTACTTTGATACTAATGCAGATTCCAGACAAAAAGAAAACGATTCTCCAATTCACTATTCCAATAAATCGTCCAATCACTAGTTTTGATCATTCAAGTCAAGTAGTTCTAAGATATTAAGCGGACACTTAGACCTTAGTAATGGAAATACAAACTTAGCTTTATTAATACTGATTTAAAAAGAGAATCTAAAGGAAAAAGGCGACAAACATATTCATTTTTTAGGGATTGGAGTTTGGTAGATAAATATTACAGTTTTGTTCGTCTTCCATTCTACAATTGTCCCAAATGTAGTCAATTTTTGATGGGGCATTACCAATTAACTATACATTTAACTGCCATGTCACCTCTTTCCTTAGAGTCTCTTTAGGAATTACTACACAATAAATGTGTAGAATCATAGGTAATTTGTTTGTTTGTTTGTTGATCTGTGGATGACTTATTTTTACAAAAATTGTGTGTGACTATGGCTAAGCGTTTCATACCAAAAAAGAAAAGGTGATTACATATATTTAGGATTGTAAATCTGAACTATGCTTTTTTTCTTTTTGTTGAAGCTCTTTTCATTATTTTTTTGTTATTATAGGAGAGAACATCTAATTAGGGAGTAACTAAGTGTGAGTGTGCTCATGAAAAACATAGTATGATACTGAAGATTTCGGAAAGAGTTATATTAATAAAGCAAAGTTTGTGTATTCTTAGAAGCCCAATGTGGCAAGAAGTAGTCAGATTTACAAAGAGGGAGGAAATTCAAATATGTGCGACAGGGAAATTTCCAGAGCACCTTCAAGACAAAACATCCGCCCCAACAATGTGCTTGTGAGTCGTGGCCTTTGATGGGAAAAAAATTGATCCCTTTTTCTTCCAGCTCAATAAGAAAATCGGGGCTGAGGCCTACTATAAGGTCCTGAGGTGGAACACCTTGCACTGACTGAAGGCTAACTACCCTGAGAACAACTATGTGTGGAACCAAGACGATGCCACAGTCACACTGCCTTGAAGACCCATAACTTCTGCAAGGAGCACTTTGCTGACATCTGGTACAAGACCTTCTGGCCCTCTTCCATTCTTGATCTCAATTCCCTCAACTTCAGTGTGGGAAGTGTCTTAGAGAGTAAGATTGAAAAGAAATAACACAGAAATGTGCAGGATCTCAAGGCCAGCATCAAGAAGTAATGAGAAAAGCATATCCCCCGATTATATGTGCTGCTATATATATTTCTGCCCTAATAATGAAAATGCAAATATTTACCATTAAAAATGGTTATATTGTTTTTCAAAGTATTTTCCAGTATGATTTATAAACTTTTTCATGTGCTCAAGCCAATTGCCGAAGCTCTTTTTCCAGTCTGATTGAGACACCTCCTATGTATATGGTTTTTAAACGCTTCAATAGCATCTTTTGGCGACGAAAATCGTTGACGACGCATTTTTGCTTGATATGCAGGAATGAAAAGGAGTCATTGGATGCCAATTCAGGGATATAATGCGGATGACCCATCAATTCTCTTGTCCATTTTTCGAATTTCTCGAAAGACTTCAAGCAAACAAGTTTTGATGTAACACTCAGACCTTCTTACGATGCTCAAGTAGAGCAGTCGCCACATGACCAGTTTTACCGAAGAAACAGGCGACAATTTGCTTCGAAGTGCTTCTTCCACGAACAACTTTCATTTGGATTTGGCTCGTCTTCGAAGACCCACACGGTTGATTGTTGTTTTGTTTCTGGCTCATACGCATAGATCCATGATTCTTCATCTCTGACGATCTGATAAACGTCTTTTGAAGTACTGCGAGCGTATTTTTTAACATTTTCTTTTCACCAATCGACAAGAGCCTTCTTTTGAGCGATTGTCAAATGGTGCCAGATCCAACCCGAACAAATCTATTTTACGGGTAATATCGAATGTATTCTGGTGGAAGAAATGCCCAAGGATGTTTCTATCTCATGGTATGTCACATGACGATCTCGTATTATCACTTACGCACGGTATCAATGTTCTCTGGCACAACGGCCGTTTTTGGGCGACCTTCAAGGAATTCGTCTTTGAGCGAGGTTCGCCCACGATTGAATTCATTAAACCAGTTTTTCACAGTACTCATTGCCAAACAAAGATTTAAGTTCATCAGTGCACTCCTGTTGTGATAATCCACGTCTAAAGTTGTGAAAAATGATTGCACAAAGCTGTTCAGGACTTAATTCCATACACTTAGTGTTGCCTAGACTGGAAATATATGTAACAATCTATGTATTGTGGCAACCATCACCAAAATACGAGCTCGTGATGAGGCTGTGATGGGGGCTGGAAGCGACCATGTTGAATAATTCTTAGCAAAATTGATTGCCAAAAGTTTTTCATTATACCTTATTAATAAAAAGTTATTAAGGTTTTTGTTTCGCTTCTTGATTGCAGAAAGTTTCCTTGTCTCACTCTGTATAAAAATAATGAATGTGACTTTAGATGGGGTATAGCATGGCGCGTTTGTAGGCTGAGTGAACTATATAAAATAGACAATTAAGTATATATATTTAAAGCATTTTTAACGTAGGAGTTTTGTTTTTGTTGACAACCAAAATGAGTTTCATTATTGAGGAGAGAGTATTTATGTATTGAGTAACTACGTGTGAGTGTGCTCATGAAAATCGAAAAATAATACTGAAAATTTGCTAGAAAATTATCAAAGTTTGTCTGTTAGTCAACGCCGAATAACTATCCAGGGTTCACCTGCCTGTACTCCAATATTTAGTTTTGATCATTGGAGTTAAGTATAATTTTTTTTTTTTTAGTTCGAACCCGTCTCGAATAGAACACTAATAACATGAAAATGTATGTATGTATGTTTTATATAGTCTGATGACAGAATGATTCATTTATAGTTTCTCCAAGAGAGAAAGTCATTTGTAAAAAAAAATGAATAGTTTTCCTTAGTACTCAAAGAGTTTTACATACAATATACAAGCATATATACTCCTTATTCAATTATGAGGATTTTAATCGAGCTGTTTTGTATGTTATTTCATACAATCTCTACTCAAGGGTAAAATGTTGGCTCCTTTGGAGGAAAAAATACAAATATATACAAATTTGTGAATACTATGTCCAATTGTTTTTGTTTGTTTGTTATTTAACGTAAAAAATTATGAAAAAAAGACTTCCAATCCCATGGTTTTTAGCAAGAGATACCATTTAGTTTTGTATATTGGAAATCCTTTGTTGTCTAATATAGTCAAATATGGATTGTTATTTATAAATATTACTGGGTTGACGAACGTCAAATGAAGTTTGACGTCGTGTCAAATATCATTTATATCATTTTTTCCCTTTTTTCATTTCCCCTCATTTCTAACTAGCGTTAGTAACCAGCATTGCCCGGAGTTATTAGGGGTCGAAGAACATACACATTTTGCTTCAATAATATAAAAGATAAACCCCACCAAAGCCTTGGTATTAATCTTCATTTTTCATGAGCACACTCACACGTAGCTACTCAGTCAATACTAAGACGTTCTCTCCTCAAAAACAAAATAAAAAATAATACCAGCTTGAAAATTTAATAGGATTTGATGAGCTAGGGAGTAGCTAAACCTCGTCTAAAGTCCCATTCATTTTTTTTTTGTTTTAAATTTTATACAAAATATTTTTCTTTTTTTATAACACATGGGGGGAAAATTCCCCGGCTTTTAACAAAGAAAACACGATTGTTATTTTTTTTAAATTCAAAATTGGCTTTTTCACATTATTACTTTTTATTCGCTTTATAGAGCGGAGTCCCATTGTACTTTTCAACCCATTGCTTAGGTTGAACGATTTTTTGTTTTGTCAAAAAACAGTGTAAAATTTAAAAAAAACAAAATTGCTTTTGATCCATTCTTTTGGAAATAATTTAAGTACGCCACACTTTGAAGAATGACTCACAAACTAAATAATAAATTTTACTAAAATTTGACAAAATTTTTTTGTAGGTTGGTACTAATTGAAAATGAGGTGAATTAAAAAAAAAATAGCATCAAATATGTGTGAAGCTCGAGATTTTTCAGCCCATGTGTAAAACTAAACGTCTGCTGGATTTAATTCATTTTATACAGTGCTCCTTGTATATTACACTCCCTTTTCTTCTTCTATATATTGTATGAGTATACATCAGGGAGCAATATATACAGTGCACCCTCTGACTGTTTTCCATATATTCAGACATTTATTCATGCATATAAAATTTAATTTATTAATATAGATATTTGACGCAATGTCAAATTTAACATGACTAGAGTTGTAAAAAAATAATAATAATAATGACCAAAAAGAGTGCAAGATTATTGTAGTTAACAATCTGGACTTTATTTTTAAACAAGTTTTAAGGTTGTTGATGATCAATTTTGACTATTTAAAGTACAATTTGCAGCGTAACCAAATGGTTCATAATTTGATTTTTTTATAGAAATTGCCGATAATTGGTCAAATTATACTTTTTACTATCAACTTTTTAGCATCTTACGTATTACAGACCTCCATATCTATTTTTTTTTAAATATGACATGTTGAGCCTTAGCTACACTCGCTTGTTGATAGATTGTTATTTCTTAGATTAATTGATTTCTTTGATTGTTCGGTGATGTATCTGCTAACCATCCAAAAATATCCAAACTAAAGATATCTTATAGTGTTATAATAATAAATATATAGTTATTAATTTCATTTCTACTAAAAATGGTGGTTTATTTCGGTAGGGGCTTAAAACCATGTTTTACTTCCATTTTTTAGTATCCAAAATTACCCCATTAATATGAAGATGGCTAATTGCCACAAAGAAACGAGTTGGTTCACACATAGAATCACAAAATAGACATAAGATTGAGATATAAATACACAAGATTACAAGATAATGTACTCCTGAGGTAGGTGAAGGGGGGAAGCGAGCACAGTAAGGGAGAGTAAGTGATCTGGAGAAGGGAGATCTTGGAGGTTCCCGTTAAATTTATTAATTGTTCATGTAGATTTGAATTGTGAAAAGAGGAAAGGATGAGAAAAGATGATGATGAAATGGATGATTGTCGATGGATGAGAAGGAGCAAGTAATGATAGACGATGTAGAAGTAATGATCGGAATTACTTCTATTTCCTTTGGTATAAATAATATCAACGGATTGGGGATTCAATTCTTACTCACAAGTATAGATTTATCATGACGTCATTTCTAATCCATAAATTCCATAATTAATTCATATCCGTCTCCCATCCATCACTAGGTGGCACTCATCTCTTGAGCCGACTCCCCAAGCGCGTGCAAAGGAGAGGGTGTGTGCAACTACTCAAGGTTAATAGAAATACAAGGTTATACCATAACGCGTGTATGACTCATGCTTTATTTCCGAAACGCTTTTAATAGTAACGTCATAGACTATGAGTGGTTGCGTGTTTGTTCAAAATCTGTTTGTCATTCCCCAGCAGTCGGTAGGATACATCAAATGGAAAAAATATTCAGAAAATGATAGATATTTCAGTTACACATAAATTCTTATGTGTCAAGTTTATATGCAAACGAATTTCCAGACAAATTTCTACAAACTTTATTTTTTCTACTAATCCAATCATCCATTGCAAATCCTTTTTTTTATCCTTAGAAAAACGGATCATCAATTTTCACCGATTTCATTTTTTAACCCATAACTTTTTTAATTTTAAATTAATATTTTTTACAATTTTTTATATGACCACCGAAAATTGGCACCCACCTCATAGTCTGACCAGGTTCAAAAGAAGCTCCATGCAAAGTTTCAGCCTTCTAGGTCCAACTGTGTGGTCATTCATTAAAAAACACAAAAACTCCATTATATATATAACGATTTTAATGCATGAAAAAAATATATAATTATTAGATTTAACCTTGCAAATTTTGACTTTTAGCTTGTATAAAAAATGACAATAGACAGATGTTTGTACTCTAACATTCTACCAGTCTAGTTATAAAATGTTTAAAACTCGCAGAATTTCAAATTTTGTATCCTTGTGTATACTGCCTAAGGATTTGACAACGTTTTTGGTTCAACATGATGAACAGTTCGGTTATACTGTAAAAAAGAAATTGGAGACCTTTTATTTAACTGTAACTACTCCGGGACTTTCCTGGCGGAGAGTTTGCTTGGTAGTTAAAACGTAAGTCCTTTTTGTACTTAGAGTATAATTAATGATCGCAATTGGCATATATACCATTGCTTTATAAATGGGATTTGTTTTTATTTCCTTTCTAGAGCAGCTGATTGCAACCTCTCTCCTCCCAAACATTTTTCAAATCGTCGGAATTACAATATTATTTTTCAGTTTCTTTTATTGTTTGATAACGACAAGTCATACTTATTACAACTCCAGTGATTTCATACTCGGTTATTGATTTTTATATTCATAAAATTATCTATTCAATAATTATAATATCACGGCGTTACCTCGCTAACACAAAAATTGACCGTGTATTTTGTTGTCAGCTGTTGAGATTTCTGCGCTGAACATTGATTGATTGGATTTGACTTAGATCCTTGTAAGCTAGGAACGATTCCCAACAGCTATAGAATAATCATTCCATAGGGGGAAGAATTGTTTAACTACCATCTTGCTGTTTCTTTTCTGTAGGAACGGGGGGGTTTGATACTATAAAGAACAACAAGAAATATACAAAAGAGTAGCTACAATGACATTTTTCAAAAACTTTCTTTCCCTTTGTGGAGTCGAGGAGTCGATTTGATAAAAAAGCTCGCCTCTCAGTGTTATCATTTATTTTTTTACTTTATTTTAGGTACGCGGGGCTTACACAAACTGGGAATGACTCTTTTTCGCAACCCTAACTATTCATATTTATTCCCAGATATCTCAACTTTTCTTGAAACTTTGAATGGTGGATTATGTATGTAATAATAAATTACGGGTTGAAGAAATTCTGTAAGGGATTTTTTTGTTTTTATTTTTCCTCCTACATAATAATGCATACTTGGAAAAGGGGGAATAATCACACGAAAAAAAAGAGTTAAAATAGCTTTTATTTGACCCCTGTTGCTCATATAATAATTTGCATGTTCTTTTTTTTTTTACATTATCAAGTTAATTTTCATGTACATGAATAAAGGAAAGCTACCAAAAATCTAAAAATAACTTTACGTTTTCTTTATTTAAGAATGCTCAGAAATAATAAATGGTGGACAAACTGGGGTCCATTATGTCTTCCTTGTTTGTCAATTGACAACTGAATCATTACTAATTCAATAATGAATTAAAGTTGAGTCTCCAGTATCACCATCCACTCCGTCAGCAAGTCCGAAACGTTGGAGAGGAAGAAGGGCTATGTCAAAAAGGCCAAACTGGACCCAGAGGAGCGAAAGAAAACAGCCAATGTCAATCCTTTGAAGTCCATGAGGGGTTATGCAAGAGATCTCGGGATTTCACATTTCCAGACAATATATCTATCAAAAAAGTAGGCGGAGAGGCCGCATTTTCTAGCAATGAAAAGAAGAATTTTCCCTCTGTTGTAAGCAGGGCTGTTGATTCTGTAAATAAAATGCATGTCTCCGATTCCAACGGCGACTCCAGTATAGTTGCACGTCACCGACTTTTACTCCAACACACAATCTTTTAATGCTATATTTTATAGTCTACATAAGTACTATTGAGTCATTTGAGTCTAGAGACTTTAAATATAGATTTAATTTATAACTATAGGTAGTTATTAGTTATATGTAGTCAATAATTGTGTTATGTATAAAGAAAATATTTGGAATATGATGTATTTAATATGATGAACAACAAAATTTGAAATGGATCAAAGTATATCTATTGCAAATATATTTATGAGTTTTTGAACATAATTTATGTACTTGTAACCGAGGAACAGCAAAAACAATCTCTCAGTGCAATATTGCTCTTTACTCTGACCACATTGACTATTCACAAGACTTAGTAATGAACTAGCATGGCTAGTGGCTAGGTTCAACCCAACATAATAAATTAGACTTTAGCAATGTTTTTGAATCGTGATTGTATAGACTGTAGGACGCGCTTGTCATTTTTGAAATAAACTTATGAGTAAATTAACTTTAAAGTTTCATAAGTTAATAGTACTGAATACCTATTAATTATTTATGACCATATACCGAAAAACTTTATATATACACTCAATGTAAGCCTTAGATTATAAATAAGCTTTATTCACATAAATTGTTATAATTTTTGTGGCCGGAGTCCTAGTCGTTAGAAATTTTCCGACTCCATTAAAAAAGGCACCGACTCTGATTCTGGAGCTCTGATTGTAGGACTCCCTTGAATGAGTTTTAAATGAGACTGTTGAACTCTTTTTGACACTTTTGGCCCTTACAGGCCTGATCCCAACACCCTCGACTATACCGTTTGGGTGCATGTTGAGAGGAAGGCCTAGAGTGTACGTTATCCAAACACCGAGGTCCTCAAAGCCACTGTAGCCATCACTGGGATGCGATGAAAGATGACTACATCCGCAGTGGGTCCAAGGTCTTCCTTCCCCCCCTACATTAATGATTAAGTGAGCTCAGATAGACATCTATTTACAGTATTAATTTTATTTAATTCCATTGATAATTAATAAATCATAAAAAATATTCCACAGCTATTCTCAAGAAATATTCTTCAAATTCCCAGAGTTACCATGTTATTATTTCTTTTCTTTTTTCAGACCGAAAACGCATACAACTACCTATTTTTATCATTTAAATGTATAAGTGAGGCAAGATCACTGTTTAATGATTAGGAATGTTAAACCGTTAGTGTTTGTAGCTGGCCAGTTTTTTTAAAATTGGTAATCTGAAGAATGAATTTTCTTTTCCTTCGCTGTTGTTATTATTATTTAATACCTGACTAGTAAGCTTCCTATCCTACTACATAAAAAAGGCGGAGAGTAACCTTGAAGATTTATTGTGGTGTTATAATAGTAAGTTCTTCTAGGACTCAGATTCGAATTGAGGATCGATATCAGAGTAGCATTGTTTATTTCTGCTCCCCCTCCCCCTTGTCACTGTTGATCGCCATGACAGGAAAATTTTCTCTCCTCTATGACCCCTATTAGTAGATATTAGGTTGTCTCTCAAAATTACCTTCGTTTTTTTTTTTTTTTTTTTAATGTACGTACATTCACGAGCCTTTTTACATTTAGCATCAGGCTTGGTAAAGCAAGAAAGTTCGACAATGGAGTAATTCCTACCTATTTCTTTGTTTGATACAGAGTGGGATTTGTGTATATAATTCTTCAAATTGTCAGGATTACCACGTTAATTTTTGTTTTGTTTTTTACATACTGCCATATCATTTTTTTTGCAACTCTAGTAATAATCTATTTATTTTTTTGTAAGTGCATCTCTTTTTGGGGTACACGCGCATTGGTTCTTTATGAGCATTGAAATGGAAATAATAAGACTTTTAATTATTTCACTGCAAAAATCATAATTAAAAAAATCATCAAAAAAATACTGAGACAAGGTGGATAATACAATTACATTTTATTAAACATACTCTCCTTAGTTTTCATGATTTTTTTAATCTACGTGTCTCTACGTTCGTTTATTCGAGGCATTAAGGGAATTTTCTCTACAAGCCATCAGTTACTTTGTATTTTTTTTCGGGATTTTCACCATTATAATTAATTTTCTCTCTATAACTGCAACTACATTGTCCATTCCCAATTAAAAAAAGGACCTACACTTATGACTCAACAACAAATCCTCCCGTCTTTCATGAACACTCACCCTTGTGATTATTTTTGATGTTCTCACTTTTTAAAAACTAAATAATGATCATAGGAGATTTAAAGAATAGACAAAAAACACTTTTTAGATTGTCAACTATAAAAAAATATAAAACGCCTCAGGGTCATATTTTGTAGAACTCTCAATGTAAATTCTCGTAGATGAAACTCAAGACACTACCCAGATGAATAACTGAATTAACATTTAACATACAGTAAAGTAGTTCCTTACCAATTCACCGCGGGTATTTTTTTTGGAGCAACGATAAATATGTTTTGGAAAGGTAAATAATTTTTTAAGAACAATTAACCAATATTTTCTACTCGAATGTATGTAAGGATATTTTCTATTTCTATTGGAACTTAAAAATTCACCTATTAAAAAATTTACCTGAGAAATATGTATTAGATTTGTTAGTTAAAGAAGTGATGTGATTAAAACAAACAAAAAACTCATGTGCGAAAAAAGTCATGTCTCAAAACAGTAGAAGATCACTTCTTGTGAATAAATAGGTTAATGCTCCGATTTGGTGATCGGTAATTACTCAAAAAATTAGGGATTATACATAAACGCTCAAAGTATTTATTAACTATTATTAAAGAAGGATATTTGAGTGCATTTTGATACATTAAGGAGTAGCAGCAGCTATTACAAAATGGAGTAAAAAGTTATTTATTACGTACGAGTACATGAATATTACTCAATTGAAAAATAATTTCGTTTTGTTACTTACAACATAGAATCAACAGTATAATATTAATCAAGTACTTATATGGAAAGAGAACATGAAACAACTATATTATCAATTTTACATAGTCAGGTCGATGTCATGCAATATTACAATCATACTATTAGTAAATGCCTCAGCTTATACAGTCATATTTTACTCTTGATTATTAATTATGTATTGTGCAAATGCATACCCATTACCCATCCTTGCTGCTTTAAAAGTAAATATAATTAAAATAAGGCAGTCATAGATTCAAATGGGACTAATACGTCAATAATGTTTTAATCATTTAGGATTTAATTCCAATTCTTTTCTCCTGCATACATTTTCCTTAAAAAAAATCGTTTAAAAATGTGCGTATTTTCGCTTCTCTATGATACTCCCTCCAAAATAATACAGGGTAGCTAATAATGTTAACAAGTATTATAATATGGCCAGGAGAACCGAGTCAAAGTTAATAGAAATACAAGGTTAGACCATCATGTAATCAGTCTTGCTAAAAGTTTCAATTTAATGTATCGTGCCGACTACTGGGCAAGATAGGCAGATTTTGACAAAACACGCAACCACTCATAGTCTATGCCGTCAGTATTACTAGAATTTTCAATTTAATGTATCCTACCGACTGCTGGGCAAGAAAAACAGATTTTGACAAAACACCCAACCACTCATCTACTAACACATAATATTAAAACTTTGGTGGAAGTCAAACCTCAGTCGTACACGCGTTATGGTATAACCTTGTATTTATATTAACTTTGGACCGTGTGAAGCAGCCTTCAAGACCAATTCAAAGATAAAGACGAAAAATTTAGCAAAGAAGAAGGTTTCAGTGCCACAGTGTCTAGGACAGTAAAAAAAGGCTGGTTGTAAGTCTTGGGGTATGTGGAAAGGCCCTTTCTAACTCAACATCTGCAATAAGTCCCCTTGGATTCTTGTAAGCGCATTCTGAACCTTCTTCTTCCTGGTGTATACTGACATCTTCATTGTTGGGTTGACCTTAAAGGCCTCCATGATGTCTTCAGGCTTCACTTTGGTGGGTCTTCCACACTTGGGTTTGTCCTTAAGGTTGTGCCTATTAGCGAAACGATTTCTGACCCAACAGACTGAAGTGTCCCTCCATGTGGGTAAGATATTCATAAATAATCGGAACTTTAAGATTTAATCAACAACACCTATTCCAAACTGTATTTTTAAATACTCTCATTACTTTTTTTTACACCCAGTAATAATAATGAAAGGGTCATTTAGTTCAACAAGGCCGACTATGCCATCAGGTATGTATCAACCACCAAGCACCCGAGATCTGTAATGATGATCAAATAGTGGAATCAAATAGGGACAAGATGCCGCCAATGTTTTTCCCGAAAGGCTACTGGCTAACTGACACGGACTACAAAAGTATAACTATAGGTCTTGAAGATCACAAAGGAGTTTCCATATTTCTTACAACAAGATGGGCACCTACCCACATTACGAAGAAGGTACAGTCCTGATTGATTGTCCTTTTGGCCCAAAAAACTTATGCCCCAAGGTACAGCTCTTGACCTTTTGAATTACAGCATCTGGTGGCATGTAGAATCCAATGCTAGCATAAATCGCCACAACAATATATCTGTCAACAATTCATGGATGTGCATGAGGAAGAAATACATCATTAACGTGGTGCCTCATTAAAGCCAATGCACTAACATTGATTAAATTTAATTGAAATATGTTCAATTACATCAAGTATTTCTAATAAAACTGTAAAACTCTTCGTCAAGATTTCTATCATAAGCATGATTTGTTAAGGAACCAAAAGTGCAAAGACTTTTGAAAAGTCCGGTATGATGTCTTAGAAAGTAAACCCTCTTCAGCTTTTTTCCCTCCTTCTCCTTGCTCTCTACAAAATTTCGATCCCTGCCATCTACTGGTGATTAGACAAAGGATATATGATTTTTGAAGTACTTTTATGTTCTAGTTCTAGTCTCTATTTACTATTAGAGCACAAATTAGAAAGAACCTTCTTTTTCCGACTATAATTTCAACAAACTCGTATATCTTACTGATTTTATTTAACTGCATTTCAGACATATGTGTTTAAAATGATAGAAAACTTTAGTATATTTGATCCATAGGCCACAACGGTCATTTAAAATTAGTATGTAAAATATCTAAGCACATAACTATATGTGATTTGAAGGCTACTTTTTTCTTGACGATATTCAGCAATTCAAATCGTCGTTCAATCTTATCACAAATTATCTTCCCTAGTAGAATGAACTCAAATCAGTTATCAGATAGAAAATGATTCCCAAATTTGGATAAGCTTCTTTTGCACATATATCTCAAGAGTCTCTTAGTTTTATAGACTCTTGGCTATTCTTCCAGCCAAGAAGTAAAGGTTATCATCTCAATGTTTTCATTTTGAGAATTAGGGATTGAAACTTTGAACTCGTCATTTTTTCTTACTCCCACGTTGGATGTGCGCACTTTAATTATATTCCATCATTTTCTAATTAAGATGGTAAAACCCAAAGTTTTTCCTCATTCTTCATCATTATCTTCTCCTTCGAAATGCTCCATTGCAGCCACAGCACCCTTGTCAAAAACTAGGACCCACAAAAAATGACATTGCAACTCTAAATTGTCCTTTAATTCAGAACTTTATTAATCAGTTTATGATCATATGATTCATCTTTTGCCGATTTCTCTTTGATATAATTCTTTTAAATGTGTTAAATTTGCTATAATCTCAATACCCTGAAAGGTCGAACAAATGAATTATTTATTGTTCAGTAAAGTATTATAAACAAGACAAACTTGCACTGGATTATGAATAAGGAACACCTTTTTTCATTGCATAATATTTTTTGAAAAAATCAGCGATTAACACTGTGACCATTCAATGAAATAACCTGATACTTACTTGATTAAAACACTTAGCACTCGAAATAAATTTTCCTCCCGTATTTTATTTTTGTGTTATTTTAGGAGAATGAGTTTTTAAAGGGATCTAGGAAAGCTCGCCTTTGCGAACTTTGCCTTTGGCATTACTTGCTCTCAGTTGAAAGATTGGAAGTTATAATTTTGACAGAATTTTCCTTAAAGTTTCCTTGTGCCGTAGTAGAAAATGCTTTTATATTAAATAGTATTCCTAAATCCTAGCTAAAATTATTGGAATAATACTAACTATAAAAATATTAACAATATCTTAAGTTAGTAGATATTATGAGACTACAATTGGCCGAAAACATTTTTACCGAGGGACAATTATCGAACGTGTATTTCGCCGAATGTACATTCTGCCATACGGGAATTTTGCCGAAGGAAATTAATTAGTGAGTGCTCCTTTGGTGAAAAGAATATACAACACAGTAGTATTTGGTTCGAATCTTTACTATTGTTGTACTTTAAATAAATTAAAAAAATAATGTAATCATCTAATTTGGTTAATTGCAGTGCATATGGTTTATGCCAACTCTATGGAAGGTCCTAATGTTATGTGTGTTTGTCAGTCCAATATGAATAATCCATCATGTCAAATCATAATTACTTAATAACAGAGAAATTATTTGTGCAACTTCCATTCAAGTTGCTGTCGTGTTTCTTTATTATTTAAAGTCCTAGAACATTAAATATTCCAAAAAAATACTACTGTGTTGTGTTTATATAATGATCAACAATGAATATAATTTAAAAAAATAATTTTTCTGCAAAAAAACACTAATTAATTTACTTATATAACATATATTTAGTATATAAATAATACCTAATAATTATCATACAATCATTTTAAATCGAATTAAAATATACAATCATATATATCAATATATTAAATATCCTTTTTCGCCCAAATGTTCCAAATGATTCTTCGCCAAAAATGTAGATATGGCAAATTGTCCTTCCACCTATTGTCCTAGAATAAGTGGATATAATTTCTGACTAAAGATGTATTGTAAGAGGCCCGCCTGCGTTTAGTAAACATTCAAAAATCAAATGATTACAATAGGTTGTCCAGGTCCTCTGGTTTTATTACCAATGTCTAGTAGGATTGTCGTATATCATATCTTTTAGTTCATTTCTTACCTCACACTTGATACTTTAGAGCACGGATGGCCAACACATGGTCCGCGGGACACTTTGCAGCCCACTTCTCTTTCACACTTTAAGTAGTATTTTTAGCAAAATTGTCACAATATCATCAAAAGTACCAAGATAGTGCATAATACGTACAAACATTAAAAAATTCTCAAATAAAGGAATTTTTGAAAAAAATAATTAATGACAAAACTGAGAAAAATTTTTGAGGAAAAATTTAATTTTTCCTCAAAAATTCTACAAACCAAGCCCCTGCCTAAATATATACATATATATATATATATAATCCTGTATACGCCCCTGATCAGGGTGACCTGAGAGGGGAGTTGATTCGGAAGTTCAACAGAAAGAGAGTAGGATTAAATTTGAAATCATGAGGAAACAACTTCCAACACTTTAATATGCTTGACCTGTTTTTCTAAAATAGAGTAAGATATTTGCTTGTTTTATCTACTTTGTTTAATTGGCAGATTTTTGTTAATTATTCTAATCAGTTAGAATTGAAAAGGTTCCAAAGAAGGGGTGAAATATATTTTTTGTTGACTTAAAAAGTCCATTTTTTTTCTCCTATGTCCAACTAGGAGAATCTTACTCCAAAAATAATCTTGAGTTTTGATGCTTTAGTGTCGTTTTCTGACAGATTATTAAAAGGTCGCATGCAGTTGTACTGAATGAATTCATCTTTATTTTCACTTTTCTTGTCGGCATCGACATCAACCTGATACAAAAATCAAGTACCTACTTAAAAATATATACATAAATAATGTCCCAAAAGAATTACAATACTTACAAAGTTATAGAAAAATGGATGGATACTGACGAGTGAAGTTCCACAGCTTCGTCTGATGTGTCCACAAATACAATAAGTTTGTCTCCAGACTGTGGGTGAGATAACATGACTACTCGTATCAATTCAAGCTCAAGGATTTGAATTCCTCTACTCTCTTGGAGGACAAAAGACAATCTGCTGGTTTTCTTCGTTTGTCAACTGTTGAGTGAATGTGTAAGTCTTTTTTGCACAGTTTGGAATGAAACGTCTATAAAAATTTAAAAATTCCCAAAAATCTTGTAATCCCTTCACGCACTAAGGTTAAGGGAGGTTTTTGATTGCTACAATTTTATTTTTCAGAGGCATAGTGTCATTTTACTCCACTCGGTGACGACTTAAAAAAACCTTACTTCTCTACAATCAGGATACGCTTTGATGAATTTACGGCGATTCCATCATCTCAAAAACGTTGATCATTTTAGATTTTTAAAATGATCGGTTATTGGGATATTCAATTCTTTCATCAGTTGCCTTGGTTTTATTTTCACTGGAAATTTGTGGCCATTACTAATAGTGAACTAATGAACTTGGTATATTTAAATGAGTAATATGCTCTTCCTTATTTTTCTTCGAACATATGTGAAGAGAGGCCAATGGAAGAGGCATATACATATTCAGTCGAAGTCATTTGGTTTTAATCCCAATACTTGAGATCATTTACAATCCTTTAGCATACTTAATTTAGTCTTGTTCCTTAGATATATGGTTTCTAAATATAAAACCTTCCCTGTATTTCATATGTATTTTATTTTTATAGAGCAATTGTCTGATTAATGACTTTTTCATTTTCATAATGTAATATGTCCTCTAATAAAATCATTTATAGGTTGTTGAACGACCGTCTTTCTCTGTGATTCCATTTCTTCACTGGAAGATCGATTATGATTTGTATTATAGGAACCCAGATTCTCCCTTATCTTCGCCTGCCTTATATCATGTTCAGATGATGTCGGGGACGCAACATACTGATCTGAGGGGATTATTTAGTGTGTGAATATTATAAACTCATCTATAAAGCAAACATAGCTATACGAATGTGACATTTGGAAAAATATCTTTGGAACAAAGTAAAGTCTATCTGTATTTATGAGTCTTTGTATTACGTAAAGTCAATTATTTAGTGTTATTTTCGGACTGTGCAGATACTTAATCTCTGAAAAAAAAGTCCCATCGAGCATGGGCCTCATATTAAAATAAAATAGAAAAGGAAGTATGTACAGGATGCAGAGAAATTTGGTTAGTCCAGATAAACGTTAATTGTAAGTTTTCTTTTGAAATTACGACATTTTAATTTCATGTATATAATTTAAATTAAATTTTCTGTAACATATACAAATTTCATTTAAAAATGGCTACTTTAACCTTCATAGCTCCCTTCAGACGGTAACAAAACTGCTTGACGGCAACACGGACAATTTCATGACCTATTTGGCGCCTCATCCCTTAACCAGCGAAACCTTCATGCTCTCAAAATTTTCATGAAGCCTTGCACATGCATTTGCCTCAAGAATGAACTACAAAGAATAGTCCATAGGATTTATATTCGGAGAGCTTGGAGACCATTCTTCCTTTGCCACCATCTTGCTTTAATGTCCAAGTCTCGTTCCTTAACTAGTGTCATGAACCCCTAGAATGTCCTCCAGGTATTCTTGGTACTTACCTTGACACCAAATGGAATAAAGATCAATGGCGCCTTTCCCCTCCCAAATACCTGCCCAGACTGTGACAGACACGTCTGGCATAACTGTTCCCATCCTTCCTCTGGCACGGTGGTTTTGCATGTGGTGTTGTCCTTGGTCATGGTTCGGATGGACCTCTTGCCATTCCTTCGGGTTTTCTTCCTCACAGCCTTGATGACCTTTGGCGTGATTTTGATGTCGGTCAATTCTTCAGAGGGCCGTTTTGATTCCCCCTGTCTCTTGAAAATTCTTCTAAGTTCATCATTGGCTAACTATAATGAGTTTAAAAACAATATGGGATTTTTTCGTGTTGAATTCACTGAACGATCACTTTCCACTGGTTTTCTGTGAGGGTTATGCTAAAGAAATAACACCTTCATTTCTTAAAGAGCTAAACCGGTTTATCAACAATTAATACGTAGAAGATTAACCTGATATCACGAAAGCTCGAAGAGCTAGAGACAAATGTATTTATAACTACCCTAATGTCCGTACACCCTGTAAGGTGTATGTATAGAGTACTTTAGTTTCTAGAGACTAACGTATTCCCTGGCTTATCACATCATATTTTTAAAAACTATCTGACGTAGTTCAATTCCTAGGTCGGATCGGGTAATTATAATACTATAATAATTATTTAAGTATACTTAATTAGTAACACTGAGATTTTCTTGAAGGTGTTATTTTCTATATTGTAAAACAACGTGTGTCTGTTCTTCGACACCTAATACCTTCGGGGAATGCCGGGTACCACTGCTTTAATTTCAATAAGGTATAAAGTGGAAGGTCAATTTTTTGATTTTATAAGAGGCCTCAGGATAGATTATGAGGTGAATCATGGTTGTAGTACATATTCTACGAATTTTTTAATCAATGTTATCCTGATACACACTAAATAATCCCATCAGATCAGCATTTGCATATCAGGATATATATGTATATTCAAATCAAATTACAGTAAATAATCTAGAAATACTCAAAAATAAGTTTTTAAAACATCCACAGGAGAATTGAGAATCGACAATGGAATAATTCCAGCCCATCTCCTTATTTGATATAGTGTGGGACTTCAGACTTGTATTTATTTATTTCTTCTCATAGCAGCTTGCAACGAATGTAATTAAAGCTAAGCTGCTATACTCCCTAAAATTCTTTTAATTTTCAGGGTTACCAAGTTATTTTATGTTCATAAATATAAGCCCTTGTTGGACTCAGAGT
Organism: Lepeophtheirus salmonis; assembly: GCF_016086655.4. Taxonomy (NCBI): domain Eukaryota; kingdom Metazoa; phylum Arthropoda; class Copepoda; order Siphonostomatoida; family Caligidae; genus Lepeophtheirus; species Lepeophtheirus salmonis. The sequence continues at coordinate 35,998,497 of NC_052131.2, forward strand.
AAAATAGAGGATCAACAAAGGAATAGTTACAGTCTATACTTTTGTTAGATACGGATTGGGATCTGTGTTTATTTATTTCTTCTCACAGCTGCTTGCAACTAATCTAATGCTACTTATTGACAGTCTAGCTGCTCTCCTCCAAAACAATCTCTTAATTGTCAGTCGGTTAATTTCTGTTATTAGTGCTAGACTCATAATAGAATTGAAGATCGACAACGGAATCATTCTAGCCTATGTCTTTCCTTGATACGGAGTGGTATCCTCCCGTAGCGCTCACAACTAATCTAATTCAATGTCATGACAGTTAAGGTGCTCTCCTTCAAAAAGTTGTCGTGGTTACATAGTTTATTTTCGGTTTCTATTATTTTTACGAACCTAAAATGCTTACGATTTACAAACCTACTTATTACTCCGTAATTTATCAACATGTTGCGCCCCACCCACCCAAACAGATGTTGCATTTACGATGAAATGACTAAATAACATAATACAAAGTAATAAATACACATTCCTTCAATACAACATAGCTGTTGAAGCATTGCCGTTGCACCTTTTATGTTGTATTAGTTTTGTTTAACAGGCTTTCCAGGAAAAGTCAATTAACTCAATTAATAGAAGAAACAAAAACCAGACGCCTTGAGAGTTTAAATCCCGTTTTTTTAATGACTTATTGAATGTACATTGTACAGTTTATATTATGTACGTATAATTTGTGTACCCTGGTATTAAGTACTTGGAGGATAATGGAAGGAGAGGGGGTTGAGGGAAAGCCATGTGTTTAATGAAGTAACTCTCTCTCAATTCCTAAGTAATAGTATCTACCTACACCTAGCACCTACCTCCAAGGCAATGAAAGTCAAGTACCCTTAGTTAGGTTGGTTTTATTTTTGTTCTAATTAATATTTTTAATTTTTTTATCATTGATGATGATTAAATATTTGTACAGTTATTCAACATCCTTTACCTCAGTTGTATTACCACTATTTGAAGAACTAAATTATTGAGGAAAAGTATCTACCATAGTACTTTTATACAGCCCTACTAAACAAATGATTCTCAAACTTTAGATAGTCTGAGCGCACAAACAATACTACGGATACTTGCTGGCACACTGTAGTCAAAATAGGACTAATATCTTCTTATTAATGAAGCAAAGTTTGTCAGTATGAAAAATAGTCAGGGGGTGCGCTGTAAATATTGCCCCTCATATATATTATATACACATTTTGATCTATAAAATAATTTTTTGTTGTGTTAATGAACTATTGCAGGCGTCTGAATATAGCATCGAACGTGTAGACAGGGTGCACTTGATATATCCTTCTGCTGTGTAGATTTTTGAGGTAGTAACTCGAGTAGTATGTAGGTTAGTTTAGTGATATTTGGTTGTACAGGGTTTAACAGCAGGAGGTGGAGGAGGAAGATTCAAAAGGTCATTTTTATAAGAGTGCGTCCGTGGAAGAGGGAGGTTCATACTAATGTACATATTTTGATATAAGAAATAATAATGTAGCCGTATTAGATGAAATTATATATACTATATTGTTTACTTATACATAGTAATTATGGGCAACTCCATTTGACGAGTTAAAGAAACATTTTTTTATATTTTTTGAATTAATATTTTCCTCCTGCCAATCATAACAGTGTTGACATAACGGTAAGTCCAAAATTGCGTGTGATTGACTGTTACAGTATCAGGACCATAAAGACTATTCACATTTTCAGCTGCCTGGTTTACATTTTCACCTTGTTTGAAGAAAAACTTTAAAATATAGCTTATTTTTGCTACGCTTCTGTCAATCTTTGACATGCGCTAAAAAAAACTGAGTAAAACATTCAAAAACCGCACTTATAAGTTTTTTTTAAATATCATTCTAATGCCATCTAGCGTAAATCAATCACAACGCAAGATATAATAATTGATATCCTTTTATATCACCAAAGAGTAATATTAAGATTTAAGTTTTTTGTTGCATTTTCCAATCAACTCTTGATTTTTTTAAAAGTTCCTTTATGATTCATGTTAAGATACAGTCAGTTTGGAAGTATATAATTAATGACCAGTATAAAAATCCAAAGTTATATAGATATTATTCTTTAATAATTTTTACCATTTGAAGCTCTAACCTTGAATATTATGTATTTTAGAAGTTGTGCAAAATTAAACCCTAATTGAAGGACTAAAATGCTTGAATTAAAAAAAATCATTATCTGTAAATAAACAGGGGGAATTTCACAACTATAAACACATCTTAGACACCTTAAATTCTTCAAAAACGAGGTGACGAATATATTTATTGATAAACTAAATGCTAAAAATATTAATTCTACAATTTTTGACTCATATTTGTAAAGGTAAAATAGGATTAAAAATGGCCAATTTACAGTCTAAAATCCCTTTTTTTAAAAGTAAAATGGCCTGATCCACGTTATAAATGACTTGAGAGCTCTCAATATTTGCGAAAGTCAGTTTTTCGAATGTCCCCATAAGAAAAGTTTTTGGCGCAGGGAGAGGGAGGTATTACCCCAAAATAGGACGCCCTAATACCAAAATATATATGAAAGTACTTATTATCCACCGACCCTATTTTTATGATGTTTTTATTTAATAATCCGTTGATGGTTGGAAAAAATGCATTTATTTGTAAGACAAGGAAGGATATGAAAAAAATATATATTTATTATATGATTGTCAAAATGAGGTTGTACAAAATAATAATTTTTCTAAAGCATGATGCCATCTTTAGAACATCAACAGTCCCCATGTAAGATAAATAGAAGTTTTGTTCATTGTTTTGCGCTATTATTTTTTCTAACTCATAAATATTGGTTCTAAATTTAGTGGTATTGTATTCAAGTCATTGTTTACTTCAGGATTTTTAACATTTCTATATCCCATAGTGATGAAAATCGTGTGTTAAAGAAAGAAACCGATAATCAACATGTTAACCCTGACAATTTGAAGAATTTTGTGGAGGAGAGCAGCTTAGCTGTCATGACGTTTCATAAAATCAAATACAATCAGTTTTCACAAGGAAGGAGGGTGAGAAGGAAATAAATAAGGACATTAGCAAAATTTACTGCAATATCGATCCTTAGTCTTACTCTGAGTCGAACAAAGACTTACAATTATAACTCTGCAACAAATCTTCAAGGTTACTCTCTGCCTTTTTTGGCCACACACAATAATATGGAGAATTGTAGGTCCCAGCTTTGTCAAATTATCTCTTGTCTATGGTGAAACGGGAAATGTAGAAAGAGCAAGATATTTCCAATCTTATAAACAATAAATAGTTAGTCCTTCCAGAGTGTTGAATAAAATAAACTTTCAATATACTTTAGTAGATTAAGATATAATAAAATTTATATTATAGATCACTGAACAGTGTTAAAGATGGAAAACTTCACTCTCATAGCCATCTTCTAGGTCCAATTCTAACTAACAAGCATGATTACTGTGAAGGGCAAAACATATCTATATTTACTGATGTAAAGTGTGTGTACCTATTTTTCAGCAAACTACTTTTTCGGAATTGGTTATATGAAGAATAAATTTGGATTTCCTAAGCTTTTGTCATTGGACTCATAAGCGAATAATTTTTTCCTAGAATATTATTGTAATCTATATTCCAACAACATACACATTTTTCATTAATTGTAATCAAGATAAAGTAATAAATAATTCATTTTCATGCGGAAATATTTGTATCCATTTGTTATTCACTTTGATTTTAATTTATATAGTTCTTTCATGTCGAAATATGTAACTGAATCGTAGTTATACTCAAAAAACTTGATTTAAAGAAAATGCTTTATAGGGAAAACCGATATCCGTTGAAAGTTATAATGCCCTTATTCGAGTTCTATGGCTAGAATAATAATAATTGAAATAATGTGGGTTTCAGCCTGCGGCACTCCAAGACCTTCATTTTGTTGCAATTAGTGTATTTATTTCGTTTATTCTATATCCACATCACTTGCATCTTATTATCTTTACCTGATCTCCTCTCCATTTCTGTTGTTTCTTAGAGCCTCTAAAGCTATAAACTTCCTCCATTTGTACCTTCTCCCATATAGATTTTAATTATCCCATGGTCCTTTCATGCAGCCTCAACTCACTCAAGCATGTGACTAGTTGAAGGTCGGATTTCTCAAGGAGGTCCTTCTTTTGGTCTTTCTGCACACCCGGAACCGAGAAATCTAACTCGTTTTCAGATGCCAATCTCTCTTAATTTCAAACTCCCAATCCTTGGATAGTCCTTTATTCTTCGTGAAAAAATCCCTCCTTCCTTCATATTCCCCTTTCTCCGTTGACCAAAACAACTGGGAATCGAAAATGAAATTCCTTTTAGGAGTATAATATTCTTCGAACCTTTTTATAATAACGTTATAATTAAACTTCTGATCTTCCTGTAGATCAAAAGTTTGAACAATTTCCAAGGCCTAAAATGAAGGATTGACACCTTAACCGAAACCCTTAAGTCTTGGAAGCAATTTAGGTATATCTCTAACCGGATTTTAAATTGATCTCGATTATAGACAAATTCCTTTGCCAGCTTCAGTGGAAAAGGTGGAGTTAAGGATGGAGTGAGGCTCCTAGATAGAGCTAACGTAAATACATAACTTCTTCCGTCATTATATATTTTTAAACTTCTGACACCTTGCTGAGTCTCTTAAAGTTAGTGGAGCAATTACTAAATATCTTTACTAATAGTCACGCGTCAGGGGTACCAATACATTTGACATACAAAACACTCTTGTAATATATTATTTAGCTAACGATAATACTTTGCTTGATAAGTAATCTAACGAAATTACTTTTTAATTGAGTATTATCTAATGGCTTATCATTGAATCTGAGACACTTGTCGAATTGATTTTAGAAATGTTCATTTCTAATGGGGATATAGAAAAATAAGTAATGTAAAATAAATTAATGAAATTAGTCTTGATTGTAAGTAATATAATTAATTTAGTTTTCCTGGGAGTAATATATAATATGCTGAAATTAAAAAGATCAAATAAACGTCGTGATAGGAGATTATACATATATTAAATGAATTGATATAATTTTCAATTATTTTCCTCCACTACAAGTCATGTGATGTCACACACAAAATTTTATCAATATTTTGTTTATTTCGATTATAAAAACACAAAGCTCCTTCATCGTCTATTATTCAGGCAAATGTATGAATGCGTGCCATTTGTCGACATAAATAAAATTTTGAACTAACATTAGAAGAAATTCTAAATATTATATTTTTGTATAAACATTTATGCTTACAAGCCAATAGATAGGTAATTGATATACATATTTCAGGTTATTATTGGCTTTATCTTGGTTCATGTTATTTTTAGATGGATTGAGATAACCAGGAATTTTGGCAATAGTCTAAAGAAGAGGATTTTCAATTTAGGAGACACTCGCCTGACGTGGAGTCTGGCATGATTGAAGGCCTCATATCAGAAGTGCAGGAGATACTTAATGTAAAAAAGGGAGTCCTGTTACACCTGGTATACAAAAATATGTTTCGAGGTTTATCAAAACAAACATCTAATTTATTCGGGACTGGTAAATACTTTTTGATCATTAGTGATGAAAATTGTGTGTTTTTGGGCATGTTAATAAAAAAGAAACCAAAAAATCAAAATGGTAATCCAGACAATTTGAATAATGTTTAGGAGGAGAGCAGCTTAGCTGTCATGACGTTTCATGAGATCAGCTGGGCAAGAGAGGAGGAAATGTACAAGTACATTAGCAAGAGTTACTCCAATGTCGATCATCAATTCTACTCGGAGTCCAACAAGGACTTAGAATCATAACTCTGCAACAAATCCTCAGGTTTACTCTTCGTCTTTTATCAGCATGCACGAATGTTCTATCAAGTTTAGAATATAATTGAATGTGGTTGTAAAGAAAATTTACTGAACAGTTGTTAAATGATAATGACAAAAGCTGAGGAAATCCAAATTTATTCTTTATATAACCAATTCCGAAAAAGCAGTTTGCTAAAAAAATACACAGACTTTACATCAGTAAATATAGTTATGTTTTGGCCTTCACAGCAATCACATTTGTTAGTTAGAATTGGACCTAGAAGATGGCTATGAGAGTGAAGTTTTCCATCTTTAATACTTTTCAGTGATCTATAATATAAATTTTATTATATCTTAATCTACTAAAGTATATTGAAAGTTTATTTTATTCAACACTCTGGAAGGACTAATTATTTATTGTTTATAAGATTGGAAATATCGTGCTCTTTCTACATTTCCCGTTTCATCATAGACCAGAGATAATCTGATAAAGCTGGGACCTACAATTCTCCATATTACACCAATAGTCAGTAACTGCAAGTATACCAATAAGAATTTTCAAGAAAATATTGTGTTTAAACTCAATGAGATATAATAGCACTTGAGTTAGGAACAGATCGCATTCCAAACATCGGCGCCGGAATGTTTTTACAAGTTTGGGGGGAGGGGCAATTTATATAATGGTGAAGATTCCCTGAAAATTCCTCCCCCCCAGTGAATATCCCCTCGATGAATCCCCACCTATATTATTAAACCAATTTCAACTATTACATCCTGCCTATTCAATGGTATTGGGGTTACTTCATTTCAATCCCTAACTTTTCGGATATTTCTTCTCATCATTTCAATTGTAGGAAGATTAGGAGCAACATCCTCATTTACATTTCTTAATTCTGTGGATTTAATTTGCTGTGAAGTATCCTTTGTTACTTGATCCTTTCTCTTAATATTGGCTGTCATAATAGTCACTTGTGCCTCAGTTTACGATGGAGCACGTGTATGATCGCTGAGTTGTTTAATAAATTAATCGTTTTCGTTGATCTTGATTGTTGCCTTACATTGGTAACCTTTTTTGTTGCAATATACATTCAAACCAGTAGTCCAATCCTTCTTTTAGACATAGGTGTAGAGTGGTAGTCCTAGATTTTCAATCAAATTGTGGAATATGTTCAATCAAACGGACGAAGGATTACCACAGACAAACATAATGTGGAGGGATGGCACTGTCCGTTTTTCTCGAAAGTTGTTTCATACCGTCCAGTTTTCTGGAAGTTTCTCGAACTTTTAAAGGATGAAAAATACTTGATCTCCATAGAAATCATTCAACAGCTTGCAAAAAAGAAAATATCGTGATTTTAACTAATACATTTAAAATAGTCACGTATTGTGACTATTTTAATGATTATGAGAATCGTGAAAATTTTGAGTATTTACGAGTTATTGCTCATAATATTGCATTTTGAATATTTTTTACTTTTAAAATTGATATATGTTGATGTTTTAAATTATTTCATGAATTTAAAACATTGGCTGTTAATTTATAAAATATATAGAAAATACAATGTTAATAGAAAATAGATAGTTAAAAAAAAATTTACTTTATTTTTTGTATTTGAATTTCAAATTGGTTTATTAATATAGGTGGTAATTTCCCAGGTGAGAATTTTCCGGATACCAGTGGTGACGTCATCAGGGGAGCAAATAATAATTTGAATAATGATTTTTGTATACTTCTTAGATTTGATATTTTTTGGAAGAGATTAAATTTGAATTAATAAGGCTTTTTTTAGTATTTTGTTTTCTAAAACTATTACGTTTAAAATTTGGATACACGAGGAATTTTTTTTTTATCGTTATAACTATACAAAATGTTCAAGTTACGTGGGCAAATGGCTGCTATAGTTCCAGCACCCCCCACCAATGATTCCAGATCACCTTTCATGAAATATATAGCTTTCCGAAATACATAAATAGATGGAAGTTGTGGATCACTGCTATTAAACGGACGAGTTGGGCTTCAAACAACTTGATTATTTATTTATCTTTTAATTATAATGTATTATACATATTGTTTCCAATGCCATGGATTACTTGACATCTGGATAGACACAAGCTACACAACCTCGTTATTGGAACCTTTAAAATATATCATACACAATTCTTCTATTAAATAACAATTGTAAAAGACAAGAATGTTAATTGTTAAAAAGTCATCATGAGCGTAGAGATGTACTTATCCGATTGTCCATTAAAAACCCTCACTTGTAATCTAAGTAATCAATCATGGAATTGTGGAATGTCTGGTGAAAGATTTTATTGGGAAATTTCATTTTTTGGAGGTGAAACGTGAAGGAGTCCTCCAAAGCAATCAAAAAGTATGATTCAATTATGTCGCGTAAAGAGTTAGTTTTTTACTACAAGATTTCCTTTTATTCCTTTCATGCCTAACTTTTAATTACAGATCACCTATATTATTGAGAATGTAGGAAGAAACCCGTTATTAAACCACATCGAAGGAAGACATTTTTCTAGGGAATATCCATAAGTCATAACTAGGGATAGGCATCGAGCGAGTGCGTCTAAAAAGGGGGAGTGAGACATATTGTACGGTTGATTAAAGTTACAGTTTTGGAGGGTAGAAAATCACGTGATTCTACTATAGAAATGAAAATCTTCTATATTTCAAATTACACTAGAACAGTTAATATAAAAAGTAGTCGAAATTTTCAAATTCAGGAATACTTTATTTATGTACTCATAAAAATAACTTTTCTATTTCTATATTATAGATCTATTAACATTGAGATCTCCTAAATCTCTTCCCTTAAAGTCGCTAATATACAATGAGTAATCAAAAACTAATGACCAACACTTAGAAATAAAATCGGTCTTCATCCTATCATACTTCAAATACACTAAAAAGACTTACAGTTATCTTAAATAATTTTTACATCGAATTCATGGAGCATACCCAAGTATTCACCCGAAGAAACAGACTGGGCCGTACGTCAGTATTGCACTTTGTCCGCTTCAGCGGACCAAAAAACAACAACAACCTTACTCAACCGTCCACCAATCATATAGGTATGTAAATATAGATGAATTAAGTCATAATTAATTATTAAAATCTATTATATATATGTAACTTATGACCAACTCATAATAGTACTGAGTCATTATAATAAAATGACATATTTGTAGCACGTCCACCACCCAAAAGGAAGCTAGATAATTTTCCTCAAAATTGAGCATGGAATACATTCTCCAACGAATTATAGTTCATTTAAATGAAAAAATGATTCTGATTAATCCTTTGGAGGCACCATAAATTGTACTTAAAGTAGCCAAAATTCACCGGCACATTTATAGAATTAGTAAATTTATAAATTATATCTCTAAGACAATATTGGGGCCAAATTAAGCCAGATAGATAAAACGGAGGTTTTAAACTACAGTTAACACTCTCGGGTATCTCAATTCATCGCAGAAATTTGAATTCAAATCCTGTAATTTACCGTAATATCTCTTTTCAAATATTGCCTGTCATTTTATAAATATAAATGATTGAACCTTTGAATATAAAACGCGTTTTCCGCTTCCCGTGATACATTTCTGATAATTAATAAATTACTGCAATTATTTCAAGAGTACTTTACAGCCAAAAATAAAAAACAAAGACGCACACAACATTTTTCGTATGGATTTAAAGTACTTCACATTGAGTGGATATTTGAGTTAGATATTACGTTTAACGTTACTGGTTGCAAATGTGAAGTACTTTACAGCCAAAAGAAAAAAAAAAGACGCACACAACATTTTTCGCATGGAGTACTCTTGAAATATTTAAGAGCGTGAGAATTTGTTTCATTGAATACAAGATAAATTAAATTATTACTGCTTAAAAGGGACATAAATAATAGTTTTGTACTTTTTAGATTGGATTGTTGCAGTAATTTATTAATTATCAGAAATGTATCACGGGAAGCAGAAAATGCATTTTAACAAAGAGTTGGGGATTTTTTCTATCTGTCAGAAGGAAATACAGAAGGACAACTTTAATGATCACAAAGTTAAACTCCATAAGAATGACCCAAGTGAAAATTGATCATAAGAAGCAGAAAACATTGAACTTTGTTGTTTGAAAACTTCCTCTGCTACATCCTCATCCTCAGTCACTGCCTCCTCCTGTCCCGATGACCCTACTCCAGTTGAGGCCTTACTGCCTGAACCAAGATCTGAAAAGTCCGTTTCTGCTGAAGAGAAAGTTACTACACAATATTCCCTCTGCAGAGGACTCTGAGACTAGCGACAATGTTCAGGGAGGTGAGAAGAGTAAGACTGAGGAGATGGAGTTTGTGGACGGAGGCCCAGAGTACCCTGTTGTCTTCACGAGCCAGCTGGGTGACCCGATACTTACCGGGCGGGAGCCAAAGCGGAAGGACATCCAGACCAGAACCAGAGTGGAGACTGAGCGGGAAACTGTGCCTAAAGTCGAGAGAGATCATCCTCTACAGCCCAAGTTACAAACATACAGTCCTCAGATAGATGACAAATACTCCAGAGACTTTCAATATGATTGGTTCCGTAAGTTCCCGTGGCTAGAATATGACGAGGTTGAAAAGTCAGCCAAGTGTTTCGCCTGTTCCAAATTTTCCATTTCCAACCTTGGGAAATTTGAGTTCAAAACATGGAAAAACAGTTCCTCGTTGAAAGTTCATTCTAACAACAAAAAACACAAACTGTCGATGGAAAAGTGGATCAATTTCCTCACATCAAAGAGAAAGAATACCTCGGTTCTCGGCCATGTTCAGTCTCAACATGCTGAGGAAGTCGTGAAGTGGCGAGCTTATTTGAGGTATCTTTTCCAAACTGTTGGGTTCCTCGCAAAGCAAGGATTGGCTTTTAGGGGCGATTCCGAAACAAGAGAAAAGTTGACGGAATCTAATGAAAACAATCGAGGAAACTTCTTGGAGCTTTTGTCCCTGCGTTCACACGACAATCATATTCTCAAAGATAAACTGGAGGCCGAAGTCAAAAAATTTGGTTCAGCTGGGGCAGGTTTTGCCAAATGGACTTCACCTGACATCCAAAATGAGCTGATAGAGATTATAGCATCCAAAGTGACGGAAAATATAATTGAAGATGTCAAGACTTGTGCCGGCGATGATGACTACTGGTTCTCTGTGATTGTTGATGAGACATCAGATATGTCAAACACGGAGCAGTTCAGTCTGTCACTGGGATATCTGACGAGTGAAGGCATCAAGAAAGAGAGCTTCCTCAAGTTTGTAAAAGTTACCCAGACTGACGGCAAATATTTGTTTGAGAAGCTTCACGAGGCTGTCAAGGATCTCGGCCTTAACCCCGCCCGCACTGTCTCCCTGGCCGCGGACGGTGCCTCCAACATATCCGGCATCAAGAAGGGTCTTGCCACCAGGTGGAAGGAAGCAGCCCCACTGTGTGTCTACATCCACTGCTACGCCCATGTCCTCAATCTTGTAGTCAAGGATCTTCTCTCAGATATAACCCTGTTGAGAAATACAATGGGGACAGTACAAATTTTATACAACTTCATTGAAGGGTCACCAAAGAGGTCAGCAATCTACAAGTCGGTGAAGATAACAAGTAAAGATGAGGAGCATGCCAAGGTGATGACCCTGAAGAACCAGTCTGCTACCCGCTGGAGTCTCCGCTACGATGCTGTACACGCTGTATCTCTAGGGATGGTCAGAATCATGAAGACCCTCATAATAATGAGAAAAGATAAAGATACATTGTCGAGTTCAACAGCAACTTCTCTGCTCAACAGCATCTTTAGTCACGAATTTGTTTTCGGCATTGAACTGTTGAAGACACTCCTCAGACACACATCTAGCTTGTCAGATGAACTTCAAGGCAGAAAGGTTGACCTAACAAAGGCCCGGAAACACGTCAACCTAGTGATTAGGACTCTTGAAGATCTTAAGAATGAGAAAATCTTTGAATCAATCTGGAAACTTGCTGAGTTGAAGTCGTCTGAGATGAAATCAGTATTTGACCAGGAGGACTCAATTGATTTGGAATTCAAGGAGGCGAAGATTCCAAGGAGAATAAAGTGGAAAGGAACAACTGAATCCTACTTCCGTGAAACACATTTCGATGTTGCAATCAATAAGATTGTATTAGAGCTTGAGAGCAGATTTGCCACCGACGATACAAACATCACAATGGATCTCATTGCAATCGTCAATGACAGTGAAGTGGAGACCTGTGTCATTGAGCGTGTCGCCAAGCACTACAGACTTGAACTCGAGCAGCTCCAGTCAGACCATGCAATCTTCCAGCAATTCAAGGTTAATATTATAATGTTTCATTTTGCATTATATGTTTAAAATTTATGTTTCTCTAGGCAGATATTGACACAGAAGACATGGTTTCGTCACAAATTGCTGCGGAGTTAATAAGCTCGGGAGTGTTCCGCCTGATGCTGGAGCTATACAAGGTGATCGTTATCCTGGCCTCAATGCCCATCAGCAGCTGTGAGGCGGAGCGGTCATTCTCCTGTCTCAGAAGGCTCAAGAACCACATGAGGACCACCATGGACCAGGAGAGGCTCTCCTCCCTCACCCTCTTGAACATGGACAGGGTGATGGTGGACAAGGTGCTCCATGAAGACATGGACAGTTTGATTGACACCTTTGCGTCAAGGAAAGAGAGGAAAAACTTCTTCTTCTAATCATGATAAAGAACACATGCATTTTTTTCTTCATTTTTTTCAAACACATCACCACGTATACATGCGAGTTAAGAACATCAAGACTTGTGAACATAATTTATTTTCTGTCGATGTAACCGTTTCATGGTATATTATAATCTCGTTCATTATCTTCATCCGTTATTATTTTAAAAATATTTAAGGAGGTTTAAATTGTTTGACTTAATTGTATAGTTCAAAAATTTTCTCTCATTCTTGTACCGTGCATTACGTTCGCCACTGAAAACCTTGTAAAGCGGACCGAAAAATCTTCCTGACATACGGCACTGGAAACGGATATTAGATAAACACCTAGCACACCATTTGAAGCTACACCCCTTTGAGACCATTCAGACAGTTGTTCAGGGCTTGTATTTTTGACGTGACGAAAATACGAAAACTCTTCAGATATGTTTTCCATCAGATACGACCAAAACCAGATAGAGGAAATCGAAGAAAGATACTTCTAACTTGATCATCCATCTCAAGAGAGCTAATTCGACTCATTCCTTGCAAAGGAGATTAAAAGATGGCAACATTGAAAAGAGCCATTCACGATGAGTAGGGAATTTCACTATTTCAATTATAATTAGTATTTACTTCATTTGAATTTGTACGAAGCACGGTAAGTCTTTATCGTTACATTGAAATTGTCAACATTATTAAGATAATTTATTAAAGTATTTTAACGTATGCTTATAATAGTAGGTTAAATAAGTATGGGTAAATTTTAATAAATACAACTAAAAAAACAATTATATTAATCATAACTAGAAGGCATAATCAGAGAATCAGACAAAAATTTAAAGGACAAATGATATGATATAGAAGTTATTAAAACAAATAGATTCAACAAATTATTAGTGGCACTATACATTAGGGGGTATCACGGGAGCCCAAAATTGAGCCATAAAGCTCAATTTTTTGAACAATAGGAGTCAGATCTTGATCAATACCTCTTCATTGTAAAATTGCAAGCTGAAATGCTTCAAACCATCATAGCAATTCGGTTGATATTTAATTGTAAACCAGATTGGAGCGTAATAGTTTAAAATAAATGCTACCAATTTTAAGAGGTTTTTGCTAGGCTTTTTATTCGATATATAATATCGCAAAATGAGATTAGCTTTGGTAAGACATCTAGCCTCGTGCAAGGTTCCTGGTGATTTAAGAGGTAAGTGGGAACCGGGAGGAATTTTTCCCGACTAAATTGCCAAAACAATTTCGTAAAGGTAGCGTTGTTTATTATTTAAATCTGCCAAAATATCTTCATTAAATTTTTTAGCTTTTCCTACAACAGGCTTGAAATTGACGACTGACATTTTTTGTAAATCTTCATTTATTGATTTTCCAATTGAGCCCCTATAAATACTAGGTCCTTGCTGACCAGCATCAATTTGTTTGAATACCTCATTCAAAGTCAATTCATTCATGTGAAGTTGACAAAGCAGCCATTGAAGGGGTCTTTGGAGGGAAAGTTCAAGCATCCATACAATGCCAGACCATTTGTCTTGCAACCATCACATATGAGAGCAACTATGGATTCTAAGCTTTCATGATCTTCTAGAACAGATAGTATTTCTCTAGCTTGATCCTCCGCTTTCCTACTTCTTGGTGAAACATGGCCAAAGTATTCATGTTGGGGTTCTTAAATGGGGGAAACACCAACATTAATTTGTTTGTATAATTTTAAATTTAAAAAAGAATAAGAAACTTTATTCTTCTTAATTTAAATTTTTAGTTTCAAATCATGAAAGTTACAATTCCCCACCCCTATATATTCTATACGAATAAAAATTAAAACAATGTCATGATAGAGTACCTTTAATAATGACTATATGCTCCTCTTTTTCTGTGTAAAATATATTTTTGGTAGGAAGCTCTCATTACTTTTCTCTATATGTTCAACAATTTTAACCATTTTGGTAAGGTCTGTCTTGGTATCAATACCAAAGCATTTGATTTTCATTGATTCGTCTTTTGAAGATTTTGCATGAATTTCCCTGTACTTCTGTCTTTCCCTTCTAACTTTTTGTCTATCTAGTATATTTGAAGCCACAATTAATTCCACATCTTCTAAAAGAGAATTACATATAGCAGCTACTACTGTATATAACGACCGAAATCTGTTCGCTATTATTGCAAGATTAGGGTAACTCCCCCTATTATGGTCAGATTTTCTGAATTGTCTCACAGATTCTTCTTCAAAGTCCAAGTTCTCATCAGCATTTTCAGGCATAGGGAAATCTTCCACATCTGAAAAATTTGTTAAGTACTGATTATAAGAATTTTGGTACATTAGCCGTTTCTCTTGGTTATTTTCGCGCTCAATTTGACATTCTCTTCTGCTGGCAGTATCCAAATTCTTTCTGGTAGTTACACAATCAATAGGTCCTAACATCCCCACCCTATTTCTTTGATCAATATATGCCAGCCACTCTTGAAGGGAGATCTTTCTTTGACATTTGCATTTATCTCTTGGAAATATATTATCATAGCATTGACATGACGCGATATCAAACATTCATTAACGAACTTGTTGACCAAAGGATTATCAGTTTTCAACCCATTTTTAGAAATCCTGTCAACTTTTTGGTCTATTTTTTTAACTTTACCAGCAACAAAGTATTTGTTTATTGCAGGAATGCTGAATTGCTCCCATATTGACAAAACTAAATCAGCAGTTGTTAAATAAGCCTCTCTTTTAAAACATTTACCAGGACGAATTTGATTTAAGTCTTGCTTTACGATTAAAAGGGATTTATAAATATCCTCTATAGATGGGAGAATTGCTGGATTTAGATCACTGGGTTGACCAAAAAGGAAATGCAGAGTTAAACTTCTTGTAGCCATTGTTGTTTCTGTTTGAATACTACTTTGTGAAAAACCACTTGTATCGCATTTATAATTAAGTACTCTTGAACAATGGTTCGATTTGAAGTTGTTTTATAAAAGAAACATGTTAATAAGTCTATTTTTCAAAATACAAAGAGCTAATAATAAAGAGTGTTAAATTTTGAGTTCTTTGTTCCAAATGTACCAAGTACTTTACAAACATTTAGCATTTATGCTATCCACATTATTATATACTAACTTGTACATAATAATTTTTAAAAAAATATTGGCAGAATTTTCTCCTTTTCATTAGTAATTTTTATCTTTTTCGTCTATTTTCGCACTAAATCCGGGGGCGTCCAACGTTTATTTCGCTGTAGAAGTAATGGATTTAACTTTAGCAAAAATTACATATCGTGCAATATCATTTTTTAAAGCACATAAAGCTTTTTTATTACTAAGAAAAAAAAAGTTTATTTCATTATTTTTTTTACTTCGTACAGAAACCTTTCCGGAGAAAAAGAGGAGGGGGTACATTTTTTTCTCCGGGATTATTTTTTTTGAATGCGTTGAATTTTTTCAGAATGCGTGATATCCAGCAAAATATTATAATGTTTGAGCTCTGAAGCAATTAAATCCCCTGTAATGGGAAAAAGAATGTCTTCCGGAGTTATTTTGGGAATTATATCCGTATCTGAAGATGTGCAAACCTTAACTTGGCCTTCTTCCCCTAGCTGTAAAAGATTCACATTATCATCACTGCCATGGCTTCTAATTGGTCTTACTTACTAGCATCTAATTAGCCATAGTTTGCTTAAATGCATGGCCAAATGCCCGACAGGATGTATTATAATTAAATCCTCCTTTGCTCCTAATAATGCAAAACCTAATTTTGAATGGGATCTGAGCACAGTTTTCTTGTCCATAAGTATTAAAATTTTTAGCTCTTCCTTTAGGTATTGTCCTAAAAGTTTCACTGATGAGATATTGAGTAGTAGCCCTTTAATAAATCGGAAACGATTTGTTACGTCTTCATTTTTGGAGTTGATGATCTTCCAGGATCCAATCCATGTGTAATAGCTATCCAAAAACTCAAAAACAGGAGAATCTTTATTTCAGGGATTCTGATATTTTGTCTTTCCAAGCTTTTTGCATGAGTTCAACACATTTAAGAAGTCATTCACTTGTTGACAGAACTCTGCAGTTTCGTTGGCACTCATATGCAGTGCTCCCAGATTAGCATAAGTTGCTAAGGCTGCAGCAACACTTTGCTGAGAACTTGTGTTGCATATTTGACCTTCATTTTTTCCCCAAATACAGACATATTAAAGGGAGCATCATAAAGTTTGGGACACTAACGAAGCTTTTGCTGTTTATCACTAGTATAAAAGTCTTGGATATGTTGCCAATTAGCAATTCCATTGGAAAATCTTATGGTATTGGTGAGCAAACAGTTGCGGATTGACTTTATGACATGAGGCATGTCAGCAAATACGAATATCTTCTTGCCGTTGTGATCAAAGAATGACCTCGCCTTGGAAACTCCCAAACGATTGAGCATTACAGAAAAATTAGCACCTTGATCTCTACTAAAAGATGCCACTTTAAAACCAATTGTAGACAGTTTTTCAATACATTCTAAAATTAAGTGCACAATATCTTGAGTATACATTGAATTTTCACAAAAAAAAGTTGGCCACACTTTGTTTCCAATTTACTTTCAGTCCAGAAATGAGAAACATAAGGGCATTGGATGGATGTATGATTTTTCTTGATTTTTTTTCTTAGTCGAACAAGTTCATCAAGGATGGGGTCAAAGTTTACAGATTACCTCATCGACAATTAAGTTGCACACTCAATCTTTTTCTCCTAAAGTATTACATCTCAATGCCAACAGCCTTAGCAAATTATGACAGAACATTCACGTGGAAGTTTGACATCCAGGCCTGTATTGATGAAACGGCAGGTAGTTTGAACTTTGTCGAGAGAAATAAATAGTACGGTGGACTTTTGTAGTAGGCACTGCCTGCAAAAGTCTTGACTTCATTTGTATAGGAGAATTCGGTCTTTCCCACTGCATCACGGAACTGAATAGACAAAAAATTGAAAAAAAAAACAACAGGATTTGGTACATCGAATATAGGGGGAATTGCATTAGGTATCAGTCTTCTTTTTTTTCCTTTTTTGAAACAGCATTCATGAACATTCAGTCTTCAAAACGTTTTTCACAAAGTCTAAGACTAACGTTACATCCCAAGCAATAATTAACGTTGTAGTAACGTAAGCCTTAAGTTGTCTGAATGTCGTGTAAACGTTCATTTTGGTTCCTCTATGGTTAATACATGGTTGTGCAGGAAAGATGTCTAAGCGTTGTATTAACGTTATCTAATGGTTAAAACCAAATTTCAAATTACGTTGATCGAATATTATCTCATGGTTGTTTTGAGGTTAAAAACAACTTTCAAATAACGTTGATCTAATGTTATCACTTATTTGTTTAATGGTTGACCTCAACTCCTTAATAACCCTATTGTAATGAAAACACTTTCTAATCCACAGAATATTACGTACCACAATATTATATTTTATTAAATTATAAATATTAACATCATATACAAGTAGATAGGTAGCATGTTCATGAATGCTACTTCAAAAAAGAAGAAGAAGAAGACTGATACCTAATGCAATTAAAAAAGTAACTCCTCAATGTTGTCTTTTTCAAAGACGTATTCAAATTAAGAGGCCGATTCGTTTGACTTTACTTGAAAGACATTCAGCAGGTATCATTATGACATATACTTATAAGAAGACATTGAGCTTTAAATAGCACTTTTTTGCAAATAACATTTACATGTATGTCTCTAAGCCCGGTAAATCTGAAGAACTTTCTTGAATATTAAAACTTAGACAATATTTATATCTAAAAAATCGGGCGATAAAAAGATTGCAACAAGAAAAAAAGGCAAAACTCACAACTCTAACAAATGTGAAAGCAGTTGATCACTATTTCAAAAACTTTGAAGTAATTAGGGAATATTTAAACAACCTTAATGAAAAAACACCAACAGTCGTTGAAGCTAAGGAGATTATAAACGATGAGTTTATTTATGAAGAATTGTGAATAATTAATCATAATCTCAACTCAGTGACTGAGGCCATCACCGCGTTAGAAGGAAGACTCACTTTACTTGTTAGCCTGACTATTGTCGAAAATTTACGCGTCGATATCAAGCTAGAGCCATTCAAAACAAACACATTTGTAGATTAAAATCCAGCGTACAACGATTTGCGAGACCTAGCAAATTCCGAGGATACAATTGACATAAACACACCTATTGTAAATTGTGACTTAGAGAGGATTTTCCGCATATTGAGAGCCATTTATACAAAAATAAGATCTGTTTATCTGTAAAAAAGGGTCAGGAACAAGTTAATTATAAAATGGAATATTGAAATATTATATTCGTAAGTGTAAGTATTTACCAAATAACTTTTTAGGAATAAATTACATTTATTCCTAAATAAAATAATATGGTCAAGAACAACAGCATGAGCGGTCTCAAAAGGGATGCTAGCTTCAAATATTTTAATGCAAATAGTTTGTCTAACATAAGTTTCTTCGTGTAAAGACTTGAGTAAGTTATTATTAATATATTTTAATATTCAAAAATTATTTAACAAATACTTCTTCAAATATAGGATTAGCATATAGCTAAATGCTCATAATTTTCGAGATAAGTTGTTAGAGAACTACAGTAATATGATGAAGAACAACAGCATGAATTGTGTCAAAGGGCATCTTAGCTTCAAATGGCGGGCAAATAGTTTGTCTAACATCAGTTTCTTCGCGTTAAATATTGGGATGCTCCATGGATTCCAACATATTGAAGTACAATTTATAAGTATAAGTTGTTTTAAATACTGAACATATTAATTTACTTTTTCCTTTCTTAGCTTGAAAAATTACTTAGATGACGGAAAATGAGGATTCTACATGGAATTTGAAGTATCATAGGAAAAAACGGATTTTAATTCTACTCATAATTAATGCAATTTTTTCTGTATAAAAATATATCTTTTTTTTTTTTTTTTTTTTTTATAATTTACATTTGTCTCTAATAATTTGTTGAATCAATTTGTAGTATTTAGTGTCGTTTGTTATTACTAATTTGTTTCACTTTCTGTATAGCTACTATTAACATTTCTAATTAATATTTTTCATTATAATTAATCGTTTTTTATTTTACCCATACTTCTTTAACTTAATTTCACAACTATACGTTATAATACTTTAATTTATAAATTTACTAGTAATTATTTTTTTATTAACCATTTATTACTACACTTCATATAGAACATACAATCAGTACGGGCCCATGTAAAAATAACTTTAACTTTTGGTGCTCTCGCAATAGTTTGCCGGATTAGGTTTCCTACTGCACTACGTCCAGAAGATGTTCCAGGGATCGTGCATTGTTTAGCTAGCCTCCGATATCAGAATTCATTAAAAAACTAGAGAATGTCTAAATTTACTAGTAATCTACTGCTACGGGTTAAGTGAAAATCATCAGTTTTTGACTACTCATTGTATGACATATTATATGGGCGATTTTTATTAATATCTGTTAATAAATCTATAATATAGAAATTTGGAAGTTTTTTCATGATTTTCATGAAGTAAATTAGGTATTCCTGAATATGAAAATCTCAACTACTTTTTATATTCACTCTTCTAGTATAATATGAAATAGAGATTATTTTCATTTTTATACTAGCATCACGTGATATTCTATCCTCCAAAGCCAAAACTTTTAATCTGAATGCCGAGTCCTAATTATAATATAACGCGTGTATGACTGATGTTTGACTCCCACCACGCTTTTAATATTGACGTCATAGTAGATGGGTGGTTGCGTGTTATGTCAAAATCTATTTTTCTTACTCAGCAGTCGGTACGATACATTAAATTGAAAGTTCTAGTAATACTGACGTCATAGACTATGAGTGGTTGCGTGTTTTCTCAAAATCTGTCTGTCCTGCCCTGCAGTTGGAAAGATACATCAGATTGAAAATTCTAGCAAGCCCAATTACATGATGGTCTTACCTTGTATTTCGTTTAACCTCGGGATATGGTTATATTAGTATGGCAAACAATAAGAATTATGTGTTTAATATTATAATTGTTAACTTGCATTTCTTCAAAAAAAAAAAAATGCTGCTTTAATTTTAGTACATGGTTTCTAATCTATAAATATTGCTTTAATGGTTTAAGAGAGCCAAGTGAAAGAAATTACATCACTTCTGTGGGATTCAAAACTTATGGCTACTTTGACAAATAAGATTGTTAATGAAGAGTGGCTATCTGAAGCGATCAATGATGAGAACAAAAACAAAACAGGTACTGACCGACGGTCAGGAAAAATTATAAATGAGAAAAGCATGGAAATACTGAAATTATGTATTATATATAATTATATATTAATAGAAACTTCGAAATCATCGGAAGTATCCGTCTTCAAAATATTACTAAACATTGTTGAAAGTGTGAGCTGCCTCAGCAAGAAAAGCTGACACTCTTTGATATAAGTTCATTAATTAAATTATGACTCTGGTACAAGAATAGAGAAATGAAGCAATTCAGTTTGTCAAAGGTCTCTACACAATCTCAGCGTGATTATTATTAGGAATTATGTGAACTTTGCGTGTTGTATTTAGATGCCCTCAGCAATAAGGGCTTTTGTCTCAAGGGTCCTTGTACAGTGCACAAGGGCTTCGGGATGTTTGAAATTGCTGTTTTCAATCCAAATTGTTCTTTTACAAGAAATATCTTATCTTTGTCACCTAGAACTATTTATACCAAATATTAGACTGAGAAGTTACTTTGTCAATTTTGTATTTTGTATCTACATTTTATGGTGGAATACATGTGCCGCAGCCGTGGCTACTACTTGAAATGATTTGTGTGAGTACAATAAATTCCAGCAATATCAGTTGATCAATCAAACCGTATCTAAGTGTGCCATATCTCTTCTATCTCATCATTTATGGTATTTAACTTGCACTCTTAAGTGATTTAACTCCATAAAGTGAGCGACACAAAATGGCTAAGAGGCTCATAGTAATGAAAAATGAACTCGGTGACAGGCAGGACATACATACATATAGCTTTGGTACAGGTTTTGGGAAACCATGTTTTCCAATTAACATAACACAGTCTACGACACTTGCAAATTTAGTTTCATGCTACTCCTGGCTCATCTTTACACAGCTGGGGTTAGATACTAATTTCTTGACCAAAAAAATATCAGAGTGGATAAATTTGTCGTCTTATGTGTGTCTTACAAATCAAAAATCAATTTTATTACCGTCATTAATGACTGTGCAGAAAGAGGCGTAAAACATCATATAATCAGACTTGCTATAATTTTCAAGTTGATGTACTGTACCGACTGATGGGTAAGACAGACATATTTTGACGTGATAGAGTACAACAACGGTATATTAACCGCATATATTACGAAAAATTATGTGATTAATAGTAATAGCATATACTCTTTCACGTCACTATTAAAAAGCCAGATGGAAGTCAAACAACATTTGGAAAAGCGTGAGGATATAACCTTGTGTCTTTATTAACCTTGACATATATAGTATATCAACAATACCTATTTATCAAACTATCATTTTAAATTGAATTGAAATATACAATTGCATATATTAATAAATTTAATATTGTTTTTCGACCAAATGTCCCAAATTGTCCTTCGGCAAAAAAATTGGCAAATTTTCCAAGAACAGGATATGCCCGGTCTGCCCTCCAGTCCCGTTCACCAACAGCCATAGCCAGAAGTTCGAATCATATGAAACGCCGGTATGATAAAAAAAAAGGAAATTGAAATTTAACGTGATCACCCTGACAATTTGAAGAATGTTTGGAAGGAAAGCATTCTAGTCGTCATGGCATTTCATTAAATACCTATAAGATGAAGTAAATAGACACAAACCCCACTCTGTACCTAACAATCATATAAGCAGCAGGGCCGTCTGTAGAAGGGTAATAAAAAATCGGGTAATTTTGTCTTTGTGAAGAAAAAAGGGTATAACATTTTTTTAAAGGATTTCTTTTCATCAATAAAAGGTCATTCATACAAGTGAAGTGCTGGGCACCAAAGCAGATTAAATTCTCCCACCGCCGCTTCCTTGAGCGTCATTGACCTCTTGTAATATCCAAAAATACACCCTGGGCCACGGGTTGTACTAGTGAAGTGCTTATCCCCAAGGTAGTGTAAACTCCACAGCCGTAACGTTTCTAAGCATCAAGGAACTCTTCCATTGGTCTATAATATACACCGGCCCATAGGTTGTGCAGTGGAAGTGCCGGGCCCTAAGGCCGTTTAAATTCCCCCAATGTAGCTAAAACTCCAGCACTGTCACGTTTCTAAGCACCAAGGACATCTTC
The DNA here is from genome assembly GCF_016086655.4 of Lepeophtheirus salmonis. Lineage (NCBI taxonomy): Eukaryota > Metazoa > Arthropoda > Copepoda > Siphonostomatoida > Caligidae > Lepeophtheirus > Lepeophtheirus salmonis. The sequence goes on from NC_052131.2 coordinate 36,021,347, forward strand.
TATGATGCTATAATACACAGTATAATTGTCCAGTTGAAGCACTGGGCCCTAAGGTAGTTTAAATTTTCCCACCGCCGCTTCTTTGAGCATCAAGGACCTCTTGTAATATCCAAGAATACGTGTGGCTAGGTGATCCTAACTAATAATCATTTAATCATTTATTAGCAAAATTTAACACCTACATTAATCAATAGTTAACTAGATGACAAGTTAAAGATGTTAAGTTCATGTTATAGTTTTCCGTTACATTCTAATCTTTAAACATTTTGCTATATTGATTTAATAAAGCTTTTAAAATGTCTGTTTGAATCATTACGAAAAATGGTAGAAAATTATTTTTATTGAATGGGGTATTATCAGTCTTAGAACTGATTCGGTGAACGAATCTTTTTCGTGAATTGATTCAAGTAATTCAGTTTACTAAAAGAAATCACAATTCACAGGACTGAAGGCTAGAAAGAATTGGATACCGAAGTTCAAACTGATTATGAGTTGGATTTTTTTATATTTCTTTTTGGAGGAAAGGTTGCGAGATACAATAAAGGTAATGATTTCCGCCAAAGTAAAAGGTTATTAATTAATATGCTTGTATATTTACATTCAAATTGGATTTGGTTGTTGATTATAAATATTCATTTAGTTAATATACTTTATGACATTTTTATGAATAGTTATTCTATAAGGACAAACGCATACCATGAAAAGAAGGAAATAGAGGAGTGAAGTGAACAAGTTTATTTTCTTAATTCTTTATATAGTAAATCATATACATACAAGATTTACTTTTAGAAAATAATATACATACATATTATATATTTAAATAAATACTTTTAATAATATTATTAATGTTTGATTATGGAAAAAATATTGTACGGTTTCTTTTTGTTCAAAAAAAAAATATATATAATATTCTATACAAATAAATGAAATAATGTTATTTCCTGAAAAATAAGCTACGACTATTTAGTAGGGTATAGTTACAAATGAGTACAAAGTATAGTGAGTATATTATTACATCATGAGATCAAAAGGGGAGAATGAGTATAACAATCATGGATCTTATCGCGTCATTTGAGTACATTATTAGGGCATTGATTTATAAATTTCACATAGAAATACATTGATATATAATACTTGGGGTTGTTTTTGATTTTAATAAAGAGAGAGAGAGATCAATACATGATGATTCATCATTAATTATTCAAACTTTAGGTAATTATTCACTAAGATGGAGGTGCCGGTGGATTGTTTTCAACAGCACGCGTAAATAAATCCATATTCAAATTCAGATTTTTCTTTTCCCCATAGAAACGTATTATGGCCAAAGAGGAATGTTGAACCCCATCCGGAGACCAAAAAAAAGTAGAGTATTGATTTTGATCCTCCTCCCATTTCTTTTCACACACCCATCCATTCTCCATTGGAATCAATAGATTTTGCAGCTCTTCCTCATTGTCGGAGTCTTCATCCAGATCCGACCCCGAATAGATGTCGTCATCATCATCATCAGATACGGTGGATGAGTTGGATCGAGGAATGGATTTTAAGGAGGACTTATCTTTTGTATGAGCAATGGTATTAATTCTTCGAAGTAGGGTTTTCATGTTACGATTTTTAATATAAGCTGCATATGGAAGACCTCGATAAACCCGATCATATACCTCAGTCGACAAAAAATTCTTGTTGACTGTCTCCTCATCATCTTCTTCATCACAAGTTTCTTCAGAGTCCTCCTCTTCTACGTAACTTTGGCTTTGAAAGGATAATTTCATTTTTTCTAAAAGATCTGACACAGGTAGAGGATTATTCCTCTTAACGTTACTCTCTACAAAGTATTGGAAAAATTATACGTAATTAAATATAGGGAACATTTAAAGGAAAATAATTACTCGAATCTTCCATGAAACGGTATGGATCCATATTTTCTTCCTTCTTTGGTAATAAAAGATCCAATGGTTCTTTCTTTTCATTTAAGGAACATTCTTCCGTTTTAATATTAAGCTCAGATTGACCATTCACAGAATATTCTTCATGTACTCCATTTCCAACATGCTCTTCCAACTCCTTGGGACTGCGAAATTTGATTGGACAAATACTGCACTGAAAGGGTTTGCTCAGATCCTCTGGACTAACACCAACGGACTTGTTACTACTAGAGCCTTCAACTTCTTCTTCACTATCTTCCTCACAAAGAGGTGAATCCTCATTATCTACATCTTCTTCCTCAGCAAGAGAGTCTTCTTCCTCATCCACGGAGCAATCGTAGCAGCTACAATCTTCAGTAAACTCTGATTGGTTGTGATACGTAATATGTTTGTTGTAGGAAGTAGTTTGATGTTTTGTGAAAACTTTTCCACACGCTTTGCACTATTGAAAATGAGGAATTAATTAATTCGTTATTATTATTAAAAATAATAAAAGGATCTACATATCCAGAAGCAGTGAAAAAAAATTCATTCAAGAGCGATAAGCTGCACTTTTTCAGAAATTATAAGTTCTGTAGTAACAAACATCAATGCAAAATACCAGGCCCATTTACCATGCCTCGAAGTGATCGACGTTTTACCAACTGATATGGCTTAAAATATAATCATTAATAACCACCGTTTCTTTTTTTTCACCAATAGATATTCTCTTAGGTACTCAATAGGTATTATTTTATATAAACTCATGAAATGTCCGCTTTTCTAAATGTATCCTTAGAAAATAAACGAATTAAGATTGAATTCAATTTTTAAAATAAAGATGTATTTTGTCTTTTTTTTAAATTCCCATAACATTTCCTATCTGATAGATAAGACATTTTGTTTTGACTGTACCCTGCATATACTAAAAGTGATACTAGTCGGGCCAAGAGTCATCTTTTATGGAAATCAAAATATGTTCACCCTCGTTTAGTAAGAAAATAGAAGTTCAATAAAGTGATCTCAGTAAGAGCTGATTTGAACAAGCTTAAATTTTATACCCATTATTTTCTATTAAGATCAGACCCAAAAATCATTAAATCTCGTGATGTTTTTATTTATTAAGTATTAGAATTATTCATTTATGAATGAAATAATGCTTCCTTAATTTCTTTTATTTCTCGGAAAATAATATCTTCATTGATCTAGAATAGGTATTTCTTTTTACTTAATCCAGGAGAGTCTTCAAAAATCTCTTTTCTCTACAATTAGATGATTATATATTTTAATTTAAAATTAAGTTCTATAAATTAACTTCAGTTAAGTGTGATGGTGAAATAAGCCTCAATCTATCATCTTCAAATTTGGTAAAAAGTATTAAATGTGAACAGACCCCAAGCAACAGGGGAGAACAGGGGGGATCTTGTAGAATTTAACTACAATATACAATTACCAGAAGAAAAATATAATGCTTTCTTTTACAGTTGTTGCATATGGTCCCTTAACTTACAAAAACGATGTATGGAGACTGCTGTACAAGAAACAAAGCCTGAATACCGCGACGTTGAGCAAAATATTATTGCTTCTTAATGTATAATATGTACGTACCTGCAGAGCATCCGGATCACCGTTCCACGGGCGATGAATGAGTATATGCCTGGCATGTTTGAGTTTACAAGCAAAAGTATCATCACATTCTCGACAATAGTAGACCTTATCAATTCGACTCACGTGCATTCTGGAATTGTGACTCTTAAATGCACTTTGGTTTTTGAAAATGTAGTTACAAGATTTACAATGAAAGGGATGATGTGCAGTAAAATGAACTTCGGCCATGTGTTTTTGCATGGTAATACTATCTGAAAAATATATTCAGAGTTTTATTATAAATTTAATCAAGATGTGAGTAATGATTGATATTTACCTTTAAAAGCAATATAACAATCCATACATTTCCACCCGTCATCATTTTCCTCAAATTGATTCTGACTTCGAATACGGAGCTTAATGCGATTATGAAGCTCCAATGAGGTTTTCTTATGAAGTTTATAGGAACTCTTTTTGAAAAAAGTAATTTTACATAGTTTGCAAATGTATTTAGACTCTATTTGAGAAGAATTATCTGTTGTTGATCCTTCTTCTTTGGCAATTAAATCTTTATCAGGTCGAAGGCGCTTTTCTACGGGATACTCATCTTCTGGATCACTATATACAAGATCTATGAATGAGGGTTTCACATCAATCGGCTCTTCTTTTTTTCTAAAATACAAATCGGAATATTATAGAACGCTTAAAAATAAAATACATGCTTTAGTTTAAAAATACACACAATTGTTTTTTTTTACATTAAAAAAAACAGTTATTTGTATTAGGAGGGAAGAGATTCAAATTGACACCACGTACATGGATAATGTCTGAGGTTTTCGTTTTTTGAGTATAATCATCACCCTTTCTCCGGGTTTCGCGGCGTACTTCTCCTCATAATGAACTTGACAGGATTCACATAGGGGTCTTCCAATAGGGAGAACCTTTCCTTCGGAGCGCAGTACCTTAACAGCAAGTAAGAGACTCACATTCGTCTCTGATGTAACAATACATTTGACTCCACAGACGCATCCATCATTTGGGATCCATTCCTCGAAATATTCCTTATAATGCAGACTACATAAATTCATTTGACTCAGATTCGTATTAAGGAAATCGTAGCCTAGGCGGCTCAGGATGATCCAACTTGTTTTGGAGACCATTCCTCCGGACTCTGAAGCTCCATCCAAACATCCCAAGTTGATAAAAGGTCCAACTGTACATGAAGTTAACGAATCTTTGAGTATACAATGATGCTCTGTCGACATTTTCCGTGAGTTAGAGTCGTTATTTCATTTGACTTTCCATTAGAAAGCCATGACACACAGGGAATATTCTTCTTCATAAGAAAGCTCATTGCACCCAGTGACGTCATTAATTATCGGTCCCTTTTAATGCAGAGCCCTATAAATTTAACACAGAAGAAGCCACAATGAACCCTGGCACTCTATTTACTATTCCTCTCCTTTTTCTTCTTCTCTTCTTTCCAATGGTATTTACGTAAAAGCGACATCTATGAGTGGTTCCCCAAATAAAAAATATATATAAGCAACGTCAAACTAATATCTTATATAAATAATATATCTTAGTTCAAAAATAATTCGTTTATTAAAAAGAGTGGAAGAAATAATTCATTTATGTACATATTATGTATAACATAATAATGTTACACCACAGTTTATCTAAATATATATGTTGTGTACAAGTTGCAAATTGTACAAATTGCAATTTTTTCGTCTTAAAATGCATTATTTAATTACAACATTCGTCATTCTTATCACCAACTATTAATTAATACTATCATTTCATTTTGTTTCATTCAAATTATGTTGTTATTATATATTGATGAGTAATATAATTGTGGGCATTTGAAATTAATAATGCTGCAAAGAATACTTATATATTAGTCATTTGTATCAAAATAGTCAAAAATTAAACCATTAATAAATAGAATATCGATGGAAAAATCAATTATTGCATACCAAGTACTCTAAATTCTTCATTTAAAATGATTCATCTCATCTTTACTAAATTGCAACTTGTACATAACATATATTGACCTACATATAATAAGATAGATTAACATACGATGTTTGATCAAAAAGAAGCCCTTATTTTCTAATTGGGAATTCAATTCTCAAACTAATCTTTCAGTTATGCTGGTACACATCTCAAAAATGTTTGGATTGTTTGTTAGTTTTTAACAAATATAAACTTTAGACAACTTTTGGTGTTATCCACGATTTTCTACTGTTGAAAAAAATGAAAAGAAAAATTCAATTTAAAATTTACATTCTTTAAAAACTTTTAAATGACATTTATTCTTCAATATTTAGCATTTTGTTAAAATTAACAATTTTAGAAGAATTAAAAATCTTTCAAAAGTGTTTAAAGAATTTTTTCCTAACTTGATATTTTTCTTTTTATAGTCGGAAATCGAGGAAAACGCCAAAAGAAGTATAAACCAAATTAATTCGAGAACTCAATTCGAAATTATAAAATAACGGTTACTTTTTGATCAGATTAGTATATTTAAAATATAATATTGGATAAAAATTAACATTTAAAATGTTTCACTAAATATTTTTTGCACATCTTCAAAAACTTCATCTACACTCCTAGTGGCATCAATGCGTTTGACGCGTTGCTCTTTCTCATAAGATTGAATTACACCAAGTGTGGAGTTAAGATACGTAGCACATCTCTTTTTAAGGGATTCAATATTATCATCAGATCGACCAGACCCTGCAGCTCCTCGAGATAAACATCTTTGAACACAAGTGTCCTCATCACAATCAAAAAATAATAGAAAACGGAAGTTGACTATTGGGCCGACTGACTTTTTCCACTCCTCCACGTTACCTTGATTTCGAGGAAATCCATCAATTAAAAACTTTTTAGAGGTTGTGCTGTTAACTATAGCATTTTTGAGGAGAGCGCAAGTGATGGCGGCTGGGACTATGGTACCATTTACGATGTGATGCTCGATGAGCTCTCCGTACTCTGAGCCGGGCTTTGCTCTTTCAGCTCTTAGCAAATCCCCTTTTTTATGTATCATTAAAAAAAAAAGAGTATTAAAAAATATATCATTGTAATTATATATGTATGTATATATATGATAATTATTAACTAGAGTGAAAATGTTTGAATCTTATAGTATATATGTACATTGATGGTTTAACAACCTAAATAGCATAAATATGAATCATAACAAAACAACTCTTACCGGCTGAAAGATGAACAAATCCATATTTCTCAACGATTTTTTCGCATTGTGTCCCTTTTCCAGCACCGGGACCACCCAAAACAAAAACTACATCATACTCACTCATGATGTTACATCAACTGTTTTCCCTCCGTGGGTTTATGATTGTAAAAATGTATTTGTTGATACGATACTCTGTATGAAGTATAAATAATATATATTTCCTAGTTCACACAATTAACTGTCGTCTGAGAGAAGATTTTAGCTCTTCAATTCTAGTATTATATTATGTATGTTAGTATTATTGTAATAGTATACAGGCTACAATATAATTAAGGGAAAGTTGTGTCTGCCAGAAAGCCTAGCAGTGTGTATTTATTTGAAAAACGCTAGCTATAGAAATGAATATTGAACTCTGTAGCAAATGTAGCAAAAAGAGAGTATGTACTTTTTTAGGAAGAGTACGCATACTTTTGTATGACGTCAGAGGATTCGTGTTAGTTGGAAGTATTAATGTAATATCATCATCGTGAGTCCATCCTTGCTCCGGCACTTTTTCTACCTGTCAAAGACACATGTATACCTATTACATATATATGTTTATATAATTTAATTGAAGACATTTGTTTTAAATTAATTTCAATATCCTGTTTTTGATTAGGTAGGTAGGACTGAACATATAATAATGAATATGTGGCACCTCTACATCCGGCTTTTTATATTTATTAAATTCTTAAAATATTATCAATTAAAAACATTAATCCTATTCCAATGTCCTATCACAACGAAAAATCAAAGTATTTATCAGGGTGTCCAAAGGATTTTTGTTTGGGAGGAAGGGGAGACTAGCTAGCTCTTGAAATTCATTAATAGATATTGGCTCCCCCTCAAATAGAAAAATTTACAATTGGAAAACACAGGTCAAATTTAGAGGCCGAGAAAAAAAAATTGGGAAAAAATATCCTGCAGACGCCCCTAGGATCTATGTACTCATGTATATCTAAATTAGGCATGGAGGTTATTTACTTATATTCGTTTGTAAACAAAGCGACAGAGAGTGACGATGTCTTGCGGGAAAATAATACAACTCCCTGAATAATAATATAATTTAATAAAAAATAACACATACGAATATTTCTCACACTGTCGAAAAAATTATGAATATGCATCATTTTTAAACAACAAGCTATAGGTTGTCACGCCACCTTGCAGATAATATATATATTTTAGCTTGCTCATGCCCTATTTAATAGAACATAAGCGTTGTTTACTTTTATTAGTTTGCAAACAAGGCTTCAGAGAGTGGGACCGTGCTGCGGGGAAATAATACAACACCAAGAAGGATAATGGCTAATAGAACATGAGCTTTGTTTACTTAATTGTAGCTTCACAATGACCTCTTGAACATTCATCAATCATCCCCCCTTTATATTATTAATAATATAATAGAGAAATTAATTAGAAAAAGAAACTTCCCTCTTAAGGTGGGAACACAAATCTCGAGATTCTTATCCGTACTATCTCCTCAGCCTGGGAAGGAATAAATTGCATTCGGTGTCATGATAGTATACCAATTCATAGGATTCTTTCAATATCTTCTTCACGTTTTATTCCTCGCTCCTGATTTTATTTTGAGCCAAGGATCGTTTGCAGTCTCTTTCATAAATTTGGTTTCCCAAATGCTGTAGTACTCGAGTAATTTTCTTTTCTATTTAAGTAATAAGTAAGTGGACTATGAGCCTGAAATTCTGTCTCGATTGAGAATAGACATAGAATCACATTAAATCTGTCAATCTTCAATTAAAAATTACAATAATATGCCCTACTTTATTTAATTTGATTAATTGACAATATAGATTTTACACGTTTAGATTTGTAGCCATATTGATAGTTTAAGTTCAATATGTCTATAAAAATCTTCAAAATTAAGCAGATATATGCTGAAGAATATAATTGTATTTAATAATTTTATACTTATGCAAGAGATCTTCAACTTCTCAATGGATTCTAAATGATAACTTTTGTCCTTTAAAATAATGTTTCTACCTACTAAGGGTGTGATTTTGATAATGTTTCATGTTGTAGGTATGCATGCAACATTTTATCCTTCGTTAACATATTTTACAATAAATGAAATGTACTATCTATTTTAATATGTAATTTTTTCCAAATAATAGTCATTTATCGAACTAAGTACATTTTTATAAATGATATACATAGTGGATAACTGACTTGTATTACTCTAGTCCGGATTCATACCTGTATGAGCTTGAATACAATTCTAGGTTTCTACTGCAAATGTTTGAAAGATGCCATGGAGTAACTTGATATTGCAGATTGTCTTTGAGCGATTATTAAGTGCAGGTACATATTTTGTAATCTCATATCTTAGGAAATCAATTAATTAATTTTATGCCTCCGTTTAGGCATCAGGAATTGAATACAGATGCCATATAGATGGGAAATAATTTATCTTGGATTGAATTTGTTTATACTTGAATAATTTAGTTATTGAAGTTATAGCATGGATATTTTGAAAAACATCCGCGGAATGGTTGTAATTTTTTGAAGATAATTATAAAAACCCCGTAGGAATCAAGTTTAGTAAATATCAATCGATGAATAGAAATTTCTAGGTATGATATTTGTAAACCAAATAATGTTTTTATTAAAAAAATTAAAATAATAATAACGAATAGAATGATATAATAAATTTTTATACTTTTTCTTTGACTTTTAACTAGCAGCAGGACGAATCTTGTAATATTATAAATGATGGCATAGTAGAGTTCCATTAAATAAAAATAATTAATAAACCATTATTTATTGGAAATAAAAATAGAAGATTCAAAAATCACTGGTCTGGTGTAAAAAAGATAAAGTAGACTACAGCAGATAATTATAGAACGTCTTTGAAAAGATAATTAGTTTGAGTGCCTCGGACTCGGAGAGACCCCATACAACCTCGGCTGGTGTTAGAATCCTGAGCTGGAAATAAACTGTGAATGAGATATTGGAGGAATCCTATAAATTTTTCATACTACCATGAAACCGGATACAATCTATTCATTCCCAAGGTAGAGTTAGTTGTATGGATAACGCATAAGTCTCTTGGTTCCGAGAGGATAAAGGAGGTTTCTCTTTTTAATTCAATTGTCTATTAAATTAGTGAAAATGGGATGGTTGTTTACTTGTATACTGTAACGACACCTTGCAGATAAAATACATTTTTAATTTACTCATGAGTCATGACTTATTGCATTGGCAAATATATACAGACATAATATGTGGATACTTTATAGTGGTTAATGAATAATGATGTATCGGATACTCTTTGGTAAAGAATTATCAATCGCCCTCTTTTAACGTTCTGTTCGGAGCGTTCGGATACTCTTTGAAAATTAATTCATGAAATGTCTGGTGTTTTATAGGACGAATATGTAGTTGACGATTGATTAAGAATATTTTGAAAATTAGAAATAAAAGAAAACCATAATCCCAAAAGCAATGTATGAAAAAAATAAATCGCAAACATATTTTCCTAAAACAAAACAAGAATTTAAAAGTATTAATCATTATGGATTCTTGAATCTAATTAATTTAAAAAGAAAAAGAAAACACCCTGTAACCGACTCTAATCCGGCCACGAATAACTTTTTTGGGTCACTCAAGAATACTCACATTTATATCTGTGGAATATACGTATTTAATAGCAGGGGCTTGGTTTCTGGATTTTTTTCAAAAATTAAAATTTATATTCTACTCCTAATAACCTTTAAGAAAATAAATATTTAAATTCCCCCCCTCCGATTTTGCGTAAAGATGTTTCCTCTTGGCGATTTTTTTTTCTACTATTAAGCAAAAATTCCTTGATTTGGGGGGCTAAAGCCCCTCCAGCAGACACCCCTGAATAGGCATGACAAATTAAAAAAAATAATATTATCCATAAGGTGGTGTGACAGTCTGTAGCTGGTTGTTGAGTAAACAAAAGTGCTGCATTTTGAGAAGAGATGTTACAGCGTCCTCTATATGAGTAACATATGTACACCTATATTTTTTATTAAATAATTTAATAATTCAGGGAGTGGTACAAGACGGCGCTACTCTCTTTCGGTTTGATTACAAACTAATATAAGTAAACAACGCTCACTTTTTATTGGCAATAATGCGCACTCTGCAGGGATATACTTCTGCTACTAGAAAACAATTTATAATATTTTAAATGGAATATATCTGTAGTTTAGAAAATTTGCCAATTTATGTGTTTAAATATATCTACATTCTTAGATATGTGATACATAACTATATAGTCTGCTTAACCAGAGGTGTTTGCAGGGGGTGTTCTGGAGGGACTGTATCACCCCTCCCCCTAAATTAAGGAAATTTTTTTTTAACGAGAAAATTTAATATTTAAAATTTTCTTTCAAAAAAATCAATATTTTTTTCGAACAATTTCATAATTTAATTTTAATTTTTCAAATTTTTATCCAAATATTTTTTTTTTTTAAATAACTACAGATTTTTGAAATCTTTTTACAAAAAAGTTTTTTTTTTTTGACCAGCTATGAATTTTTGAAATGTTTTTTCAAAAAAAGTTAATAATAAATGAACCTCAGATAAGAATGTATATGTAAGAGTGTTTGGGGCCATAGTATAGTAATGTTTGGGACCCCCTGGTTAAAGAAATATCGGTTCTAGTTCTAGCAGTTCAAGAACTGGAACTGGTCGGACCGCTAGACCAATAAGGGGGCAACCGTGGTTTTTAAGGCATTTTAAGATGAAGAAATTGCAACTTGTATAATTAGTTCATACAAGTTGCAACTTGTACAGACATATCAACTTGCACACAACATATGTAATGATTCATTGATTAAATGTTTTCCATAACTTACCTTTAAAACGCTATTTATGAGGATGATTTGAATCTGTATAATCAATAGCGAGAATTGAGTCATGCTAGGGATTATAGAATGATCCTAACACTTTCTTTCCATTAGTACTAAGAGTCTCTTTGAATCATTCATATTCGTCGTCGCATAGTTATTTTTCTTTCTATTAAGATAATTCCAGATAATATTATTATGGGCAAAACAACAGAAGTTATTGACGAAGCTCAAAGTCAAAGCTCATCATCCCCAGATTTATTACTCAATGGCTCTAAGGTATGATAACTACTAATTTGAACCCAAATTATTAATCATAATTTATAATAGACGTGTCTCAATATAATTATTATATAATTAAGCGTAATGCGTTATAAAGGAATGTTATTCTTTACTCAAAGGCTCAGAGTCGGTCTGTCAGCTATGATTAGGATCGGTATTTGTTTAAAGTCTATTTAGAGCTTCACAAAAAATTTCAAATATTAATTTTTTACTAAAAATCAAAAATTCCTTAATTTTGGTGGGGGCTAGAGCCCCTCCAGTCCACCCCTCCGGATATCCCAGCCAATTTTTTTTTCATTTAACTTACCTAATAAATAAAGAAATGAGTTAGTATTTAAAAGCCAATGTTATGTGTATGCATTCATGCTACTAAAAAAAAATATAAGCATATTGTCTTTATGCGCTCTTAAGAAAAGTTTTCATATGAAAAGGGAGGGGAATCAAATTGTCGCCAAAATATTTTTCTACAAAAAATAACACAAAATATACATTTTTTAACCTTTTTATTGAAAATCAAATCTATGACGAGCATATAGGTATAGAGTAGCCATTCATTTGATATAACCACCGTTGGCATCAATAACGGCCTCAATACGGCCTTTGAACCGGCCGCAGGCTCTTCTGACCATCTCATTGTCCATGTTGCCGAATACCTCCTTGATGGAGTCCATCAGGCTAGCCTTGGTGCTATGGGTATGTCTGTTGGTATGTCTCTCGACATAGCCCCAGACAAAATAGTCCAAAGGATTAAGGTCGGGTGAGTTAGGAGGCCACAAATCCTTGGTTACGACGTCATAACAGTTCTCGGTTAACCACTGCATGGAGATTTTGGACACATGACAGGGTGCTGAGTCCTGTTGCCACACCCAAGGCCTCTCTCCGGCCTCCATGGACCTGGTAGGGTCATCCTCAACCATCTTCTTCACGACCTTCCTCTCCGCGCCCTCCTCCTTGGGTACCCTCTTTATGATGGCATCAACATCACAGGTGTCCTCTAGCTTCTTACGGATACGCTGAACAGTCCGTAAATTCACTCCTAAGGTTGAAGCAATCGTTGAATTGGAGATTTCACCTCCATTATTAACCAATGCCATGACTACGACGGACCTGAAAACTCCTCGTTCCACTTATAGCTCTTTATCTCCTCATAAGATGACGGCATGATGCTAACTGAACTACGTATCGTCAGCTGACCAGAATAGCTTTTCTATTTGGCAACCGGTTTTTTATTTGATAATGTTGTTTTCAAGTTATCAAAGTTTAAAGTAGGCGACAATTTGACAATGTATATAACCCCAATGAGGTCAATGCAGATTCATAAAATTATAAATAATTATGAAGTTACGAGGGATACAACGGATGTAATCATTTGTAAAATAAACGCTGCTTTTCTTATTTTCGGGATCGACTGTAGAGATAGGACGGGTCTTGGAGTTGGATCCAAAGTACCTGTATACTTGTAATATCCAAGACTCCAGCAAGCTTCGAGTACTTGAACTTTTACGGATCATAAAAAAGATCCGAGGGATTTTCCAGATCTTAAAAAGCTTATAATATTCCTTTATCCTAGTTTGAAAAAAAGATGTTATCTAAATCGAAAATAGCATCTCTATTACCTAAATAAGCTGTTGCATTGCATGGTTATTACACACGGCGTTACCTCAGAAACACAAAAATGTACATACTATTTGGTTGTTACCTCAGGGATGTCACAGGGGTTGGGCTGGAGTGCTGTAGCACCCTCCCCCCCCCCAAATATTCACATTTCCATAAAATTTCATAATTCTGGATTTTTTTCCCCAAATTTTTTAACTTACTGTGAATACCTATGGATTTTGGAAAAAATTCCCAAAAAATTTAATTTTGGGAATTAAATTTTTGAATTTTTTTGCTAAAAATTTAGTTTTTGAAATAATTTATTATTTTGCAATGAATTTTGGAGTTTTTTTTCTTCAAAAAAAGTCCAAAAACCAAGCCCCCTCCCAATAAAATATAATCCCGTATAGCAATACTTATAATAGTCTATATTAATAAAAGCAAAGTTTAACTCTCTGTCTGTCTGAGTGTATGAATATATAACAAATCACGGTGTATAGTAGTGATGTGACGATTAAAAAATAAAAAAATCCCGATTCAAGTAAAAATTAGGAGTGCATATTCCAATTCCAATTTTTTGATATTTTAAATAATAGTTAAAATTAGTAAAAAGCTAAATGTAAATGTTATCAGGCGTGTCCAGAAGATTATATTTTAGGGGGGCTTGGTATTTTGTAATTTTTTCGAAAAAAAAAATTCAAAAATTAAAATTTTGATAAATTAAATTATTGGAAAAAAATTTCAAAACTCCATTTGTATTCTCAAAAAAATTCAAAAGACCACAGTCCTTCACAAAAAAGCTATTATGTTTTTCAAAAGAAATTCAAAAAACCACAGATATTCATTTAAAAAATAATTATGTTTATTTGGAGAAAAATTTCAAGAATCCAGAGTTGTTTGAAAAAAATGATTTTTTTTGGACAAAAAAAATCAAATATTAAATTTTTTACTAAAAAGGAATAGTTCCTCAATTTGGGAAGGGCCCTATTTTTTTTATTTGTTTTTCATAGCTTAAAAAATTAGTAAATAGTTCAATACTAGTAATAAATAAGAATCGTAAATTAAGCATTATTTTCCCGATTCCAGAAAAAATACCCGATTCTCCGATTAATCGTTCCATTACTAGTAAATAGTGCTCCATTATAAACATATTTTTGATCTTTGAAATAACAATGTAGTCATATTAATGAAATATCGCAGGCGTGTGCATATAGCATCGAGTGTACTGTATATAGTACTCCCTGATGTAAATCATATAAATATTTTTGATATAAGAAATAATAATTTAGTTGTATTAATGAAGTATTGCTGGTGTTTCTGTTTGTTTTTGTTATTAATATTACTTGCTATTATATATATGATCATAATTCATGTGCATTTCAGTAAGTGTAGAGATTTTAATTAAATATATATTCAGACCAAAGTACTCATCAGTCATCACATATTTTTTTTTTCTCAGACTCTTATTATTATTCTTTCATTCTTGAGGACAGAACACATATGAATTAATCAAAGAATTGAGCTGTTATGTGTGAGTATGCACATAAAAAGTAAGGGTAAGTTTCAGGATTTCTTGGGGAGTTATCTTCTATATAATTAAAGATTTTTCACATTTCAGAATGCTTTCAGTCTTATTTATCGTTTAAAATCCTATTAATTTTTGCCACGATACTACCACCATGCATTTGCAGGCAATTCGTAGGGGACGTTAAATAGGCCCTATAGGTGGATGTTTAAATTTAAACTACAGTAGGGACCACAAGAGTTTGAAATTTGTTCGGGTAGGAGGGGGGACAATTTGTATTTATTTTCATACTATGAACCTAACATAATAAAGCTTGAGTTCAGGACATATCCCTCGGTCCACCTTCAAAATTTGCCTTTGCTTAGGAGCTTTTTTAGAGAGTATTTACCGCGGCATCACCTTTGTTTATATCTTCTTATATATTTGATACAATTAACAAATATTACCTTAACAATAAAAAAATTATGACTAAATTAAATTATTGTTATACAGTCGATCATTTGAGTAGTCGTAATAAGTAATTAACATTTTAAAGGCAGGAAGATTAACCCCAATTTAAACATGTTTCATATATTTTTTTTAAATGTCGTTTAAAAAGTGAACGATTTAGTGAACTAAAGGAATTCGAAAAAATGAAAGATTAAAGTGAACTAAACAATTAAGAAAGGTGAACAACAACATACCTGATCTTATCATAGACTTATTCATTCAAAAAGGTGTGGGATTACAAAGTACAAGGATTTTGTAATACAGTGGTCCTCAAATTGGGGGTACCCATACCCCTTGCGGTACTTTAAGGGACTCCAGGGGGTACCTGAAATTTTGAAAGAATATTTTATAAGTGGTATATAACTCAGAGGCGCTTCCAGGAGGTGATCTGGAGAGGCTTTAGCTCCCCACCCCCAAATTACATCTATATTAATAAAGCAAAATTTAACTGTATGAATGCCTACATGAATATATGTATCTATGGAAAACAGTCACTGTATATAGCGTTCCCTGATGTATATCATCTACCAATAGGCACGATCTTACCTCACTTACACATAAATACCCGATGTATTTTGTATAGCTGTCGATTCCCTCTTCTCCCTTGATACGTCACGGCCATTTCATACTTTATTCTATTTGATAAATAATCTAAGTAATGAGGAGTTATTCTATACTTATGCTTTATTTTCAAGAAAACAGGAATACAATTTCTTGTTGATCCCTTTTTGTTTATAATATATATATATATATGGCAGTTGGTATGAAAGACTTATAGGCTAACTACCAGACAATTTCAGGCCTTTACTCAGTTTCTTTTGAGGCGAAAGGTTGCGTGATACAATAAAGGTAACGACGTACAGTATAAAGAAAAGAAGGAGTATAAATGAAATATATTATATACAAGATAAAAAGGGATGAAATATTGCGGGCGTTTAGTTCAACTCATTAAAAAATTAAAAAAAGGAAGTACTTTATAATTTTTTTTAGAAAACACGAATATGACTTTACATGAGGTTTAGCAACGAACTTAAGTACTCCCTGGCTTATCTAATCAAATTTTTTTTTCACGTGTTGTTATTATTATTTTTTATTCTTGAGGAGTGAACGTCTAAGTATTGTGTAGCTACATGTGAGTGTGCACATGAAAAACGGAGAGTGCCACCAATGAGTTTTTGGGAAGTTATCTTTTATATTATTAAAGCAAAATATATAACTTTTTTTGAAAAAATAGGGAGTTATCTTTGAATTAAATAAAAGTAATATATATCAAAAATCCTTATGAAATGTCTCTATTTTGACAAATTTTGCTGTTGATCAATTCGGGACGAAAAAAGTAAGATAATTAGAGAAAAATATTTTATCCTTACAAATGCGATAGTTAATTTATAGCAGACACTTTGACTGTGCAAATAAAAATATATCAGAACGGGACCGACGAAACCAAAATTGCGCGTAATTGTCAAATATCAAATGTATAAAATCAAATATCAAATGTTTTGAACAAAATTGCTAAAATACAATTTAATATTTAAATTTTTTTTCAAATTCCAGAACTATTGAAAAAAATTTGAAAAATTAAGTTTTATTAAAAAAATATTAAATATTAAACTTTTTGATAAAAATTTCAAATATCAAATGTTTTGAAAAAAAAAAATCAAATATCGAATGTTTTGAACAAAATGACTAAAATACAATTTAATATTTAAATTTTTTTCAAATTCCAGAACTATTGACAAAAAATTACAAATATTACATTCTTTTTTTTACTTTCAACAACACATGTCTATTTTCAAAAAAATTAATTTTTTGTAGAAAAATTCCAAATTCCAACTTGTTCTTAAAAAAATTAAATAAAAAATTTTTTGAAATTTTTTGTGTTGAAAGCAAAAAATTATTTTTAATACCAGTAATAAATAAGAATCGGAATTGTAAATTAAACTTTATTTTTCCAATGCCGATCTCGATTCCAATTCCAGAAAAAACACCCAACTCTCAGGTTCCCGATTCCGATTAATCGTCCAATCACTAATCACGACCATAAATACTATTCACATTTTTAGACGCATGTGTTGCGATTTCTCCTTTATTCGAACAAAAACTGTAAAATATGGTTTTTTTGTATCTATGGAAAACAGACAAAGGGTGCACTGTATATAGTGTTCCCTGATGTATATCATATACCAACAACACCCCTTGCAATTATACAGCGGGAGATACACATTACTAAAACCATCTATAATCTAAATATTAAATTTTTTTTACCACATCCATATAATGTTAGAACAACATTTTTGAGATCTCATATATTACTAAAGCTATTAGAGGGATATATTTTTTATATAATGTAAATATTGAAGTCCTTTTATTTTTCAGTTCCATTTTGACATCAAAATACAGGGCAATAGTTAACATATTTTTCATTATAAAGGATTAATGCTTTATTTCCTTAATCTTAATGAGAAAAAAAGGTTTTTATTCTTATAAAATTTAATTGTTTAAATATTTATCAATTTTTTTTCCAAAGAAATAATTAATAAAAATAGCTTTGGATTCAAAAAATTTAATATTCGAAATTTTTTGTCAATAAATATTGATTAAAAAAATTCCAAAAAATGATATTTTGATTTAAAAAAAAAATAATATTTGATTTTTTTTAAAGTTAAATATTTGAAATTTAGTTTAGTTTTTCAAGCAAAAATATTTATCTTATTTTTTTCGAAATAAATTAATTTTCTGTGAATAAATATTGATTTTTCGAAAAAAATTAGATATTTGAAATGTAATTTTTCAAATGTTTACCAAAAACTTTATTTTACATGAATAACTATAGATTTTTGAAATTTTTTGTGGATAGGATTTTTGAATTTTTTTTGAAAATAATACCCCCCCCCCAAAAAAAAAAAAATATATATATATATATACTAATAGTGGGGGCATATCTTATGATCATATTCATATTAATATAAGCAGAAATATTACCATTTACATATTAAATCATCTATTTTCATTTATATTATGTATATTCCAAGATACAAATAAAAGAATTAGAATAATTTTTCATTCCTTTTAGTCAAGCTTATGTACTCATAACTAAATTAGGCATTTAAAGCCTTATATATAACATTTAATAAGATTTGTAATGTGTTGATTTAAATTTTTTCCTCTTCTTTGCTTTTGAGGCTCAAATCAATTCCAGGGCATTTTCAACGACATCATTTACTCCAATTCCAACTTCTCATAGAGCTCATAGATTAGAAAATGAGAGGCCAATGTCAAACCTTGAGCCTATTACAATCTTAAACAAGAAAATGAATACAAACTATGTCTTAAAATCTGAGGTAATGTAGGTAAATTAATAATTATTAATCAGTGGAATCAATAACTTAATATTCAAATAAATAGCCCGCAACATATTTTTATAAACGCTCAACCTCTTAAATAGAAAAATCAAAATATTGATGTTCTATTAATTTGATCTTCATTGTCTGGCCATCATCATATTAATTATATTTATGACATTATAAGTACAAAAATGTGATGAAATAAATGCTTGATGAGTCACACAAATGCATAAATGATATTTAATAGTAGCAATAATATAACACCTAATAATTAAAATCTAATTAATTGATTGAATTGAGGAACACTTTTTCAATTGTTTCAGATAATTATTTACTTTTCCATGTTACTCCATTAAAATGTAGTTTCGTAAATTATCTTTGTCAAAATTATTTTTATTATCTAATTACAAAAAAGAATCTAATCATTCCAAACATAAGTAGGATTGCAAATAAATTCTTATACTTTTTCTTTGTGTAAACATTGGCGTAAGGGATGAATGTTTCTTTTTAGAGAGACAACTTCAATTTTCCTCGAGTATTAATAACTAATTCAAAAAAATTAGCGCTAGGATTCTTCTTAAATTTATATACTTTGTAATTTGATTTCGTTTTATAGAATAGATTTTTTCAATGATTTTTTTTTTAATATAAAAGGCATTTCATTCAAAAGTTGTTTTTTTTACTTTTTTTGAACATTAACTTCATATTCTTACATTCTTATAACATTAAAAACAGATTAATAGCGCAAAAATGTTTGGTTTACCTAAAAAAAAGAGGACAAATTATCCCTTTGTTCCCATCTTCTACGCCTATGGTCCTCTAGGTACAAGAATAGTGTTAAGTCTTAAGAAGCAATTATCATGCTTAAATTATATTACATTTTTACAAGAAATCAAATTTCATTCGAAGTATTTTTTGTTTTTAATAGCATTAAATTCTGTCAAAATTGTACCAGGAATTGTTAGTTTAAATTGCCCAAGCTGAAAGGATTTAAAAACTATATTTTTCCATGTCGGCAGCACTGTCTTTCATTATTATTTCAAGTTTGAGCGCGATCTGTAAACCAGGTTGTATTTCTATTAACCTTTCAATGATCGAAATTATTGAACAAAGAGTTGCCTTAAATTTTGTGTTGTGAACGAAATTTAAATTGCTGAAGGAGCTAAAGGCCATATCAAAAAGTGCATTTTTTTTCGAGGACTAGAAAAAACCTTGGTATATGTATATTGCATCCAATGAATATTACTTTGAAGGCAACAAAATAAATTTTAATGATTAAATGTGAAATTTGTGTTGTAATTAACAATACTCTGTACTTTTTTGATAGAATATATTTAGTCATATCATTTACCGTAATGAATAAATTATCTATTTTTCATTTTTTTAAAGGAATCTAATGATAAACCTCGAGATTCCTCTGATTCTCAATTGAATATTTATGTTCCTATCATAAGAACGGACATTATAGAAGATAAACTGGACTTGATGTCCTCCGAGTATGATGATCGGGTATCTATGGTATCTGAGGAACTTGACAAATATGATGACGATGAAATACTCATAACTGATAGCTTTGAAGTTATCAAGCAATCTGATGGAAAGGACAAGGAAATTTTACAACATCAAAGCCACGAGGACATATCTTTAATCTCTTGTGATACGCTTAATCTTGGGATACTAGAAAAAGAATTTTCCTCCGATATTAAGGAATCGGAAATCCGTCACCCTAAAGATAAAACAAGCTATGAAACAATGTTGGAAATATTGAACAATGTAGAGACAACCACGAGATCAGAGAGCTACCAGGATTCTTCTTATACACCAAGTACGACATCTAATGGACATAATGATAAATCGTCCATCAAATCCAAACTTGAGTAAGTTTTGTTAGTTAAATGTTATATATAATCAATATAAATATTTTAATCAGAAATTTGATGAACTACTTGGATGTTGTTGAAATGGACAATGAGGGCTCTGATCGGGATGATAAATCAGTTTTAAATGAAAACAATAGAATGGAAACTGAGTAAGTCTCCATGTATGTAAAAAAAAATCCTTATCTTCAAACTAGGGCCAGTTTTATTATGAATAGGGCTGAGGCAAAGACAAAATATTGGGTTTTTTCAGTGCTTTGACTAGGATTTTTGTTTTTGGGGAGAGTTAAGTAGTCTATAATTTTTACTGAGCAAGTCTAAGTGTCTTATCTTTATATATAGTTATTTAAGGAGACATTTATAATAGAAAAAATTGACTCTTCTTAAAAATTTTACACCATAATTTCATTTTTTGACAAATTTATTGGAAGTTATTATCCAAAATATTTACAATGTGGTGGCCCTGCTGTTTACATTAAAGCTAAAATCGATATTTCTTCAACATCTTCTAATTAATTATCTGCACGCTAGAATCTACGAAATTCTCAAGAGACCTCCAAAAAAACTTGCGGAAGAAATCATTATTTTAAACTTAAAAATTGAGGATCACATTCGTACGGAAAAATCCCTTGAAGAAGAACTTCAAATCCATAAGGAGTCACTATCTTCATCCTCCCATCAATTTCAAAAAGAACTCAAACATCGTTTAAAAATGCAAAAGCAAGAGTATGACTCTGCAATTTCCAGACATCAAAATTTTATTGATCAACTCATCGAAGACAAAAAAACATTGAGGGATCAAGCTGATTCCTTGTTGAGTGAGCAAAATCATTTAGAGAAAAAATATGATGATGGAATTAAAGGACTTGAATCTCGTCATACAGCTGAAATACGACGTTTAAAATCCCTCTACGAATCTTCCTCAAAATTGAAACAAGAGAAATGGTTGGATGAAAAGACAAAACGAATTAAGGAACAAACGGGTATGTCTTTTTAATCAAAGAATAGGAGATCTCTTAATAATTCATTCCTTCGATTGATTTTTAGTGAAAGGATTAGAGCCGGAGCTTCAAAGATTAGTTGCCCGTCATGTACAGGAAATAAAAAAGATGGAATCGGACAAAACACAGTCCCTGCTCCTTCAAGAGCGCGAAATCCATCAGAGACACCTTCAGCATGTTCAAGAATTACGTTCAATCTGGGATCATGAACAAGTCGAATTAATACAAAAGGAGCGCGAAATTCTCATGAATCGGCATACTCAACATTTGGAAGAAATACGCGTTGTTCATAGAGAGGAATTGGATCGTTTACAGGAGCAATTAACTCGTGAGAGAGATCGGAATTTGGATGAGAGGGGGCATTTCGAAAGAGAAGCAGAGCAAATTAGACGAATTGCCAAACAGAGAGCAAAGGATGAAATCGAAAGGATCAAAGAAGAAGAAGAAAATAAGAGACGAACTCTGCTTAAAAAACATTCGGTTGGATACTTTTTGAATTCATATTTTATATAGTCACAAATAACTACTCTTATTTTATAGAATGAATTATCTCTTCTTCGAGAAAACGAGACAGAGGATAGATTGGAATGGGAACGTAATTGTAGAGGGAGATTGGATGAGGAATGGAGACTGAAAGAGGAGCATATAAGACGAACCATCACATCTCAAAAGGAAGAAGAACTTCGGGAGGCTATCCATCAGTCTGAAAATAAAGTGAATCAATACAAGGAAAACGCTCAAAACGAAATTGATGAGAGAATCATGTGAGGCCGCAGGCGATTACTGGCTATATAAATAATATAGACCTCCTCCTTAATATATTTTATTTTTTAGATTTTAAACTTGTTTTACAGCCTGTTTATGTATTAAGATTTTAAATATCAATTCCTTAAATTCTTTAATTATCTTAAGGCGCCTGAAAGAACGCTATGAAGTTGAAATAAAGGATCTCAAAGAAGAGAATGAAGTCATTCGAGACAAACATGCCAAATCTAGAGATGATCTCAGAAAGAAAGAGGAGGAAAATTTAGTTTTGATGGCAGTTTGCAAACAAAGGGAGCTTTATGCGGAAGAGATGCAACGGGTAATATTGGATCTCGGTTCATAGTAAACTTTCATTCAATATAATTCTTTTAGATTAATTCAAAACTCGAGTCAGAGAGAGAAAATGTTCGAAAGTCTGTTCGTGGAGAGTTTTTGTCCACCATTGAGACTTTAACAGATGACAAAAACTCAATCCTTCAAGAAATGGGTAATTTGAGGATCAAAGTATCTGAACTACAGAGTCAAATCGAATCAGATAAAGTAAAAATGAAGATTGAGAAGGAAGAGGACGCAGAGAGAATTCATTCTCGAGTGAAATCCGCCATTTCAAGAAAAGATGAGGCTATAACTGAACTAAAGAATAAATTAGATAAGTGTCAGACAGAGAATGCTAATTTAGAAGCGTTACTTCGTCGTCATGCAGAAGTGAAATATTTAAAGAAAAGATGAAATACATATAACATAGAATGCTATATAAAATACAAAATATTGTAATATTTTATATATATAAACGATAGATATTTACACACATCTATAAAGTATTTCGAAACGACATTGAAAATCTTCAGTTTTTGTTTTTAATAGCTACTTTTAAGGTAAAAAAAAACGTATAAAATAATCTCTCTTTTTTTGGGCAGTTATTCTTTGTCATCACATGATATGATGATATTACACATCTAGTCAAATCTTTCCTTCAATCAGTGCTTAAAAGCTGTAATAATTAATATACAAGTTCTGCTTAGCTGATTATATACTTATATCTTTTTAAAGTTATATTTCTCCAGTCCTTGCCTGCTTGAGAATATAAATTGAAATACTATATACTAGTAGAGGTGGAAACTTGCTACTCGACATAAATCTTGCTTTCAAAGACTCGTGACTCAAATTGGACTTGAGACTGTTATGTATTTCAGAGCTTTTTTAACAATTTTTTCCCCTATGTATATAAATTAGGCTATTTAAAGTATTTTATTATAAGGGGAACACTCTAGTAAAGCCTTCACACACTATATTATTATAATTATGGATTTGAAATTAAACCTGAGGACTCGATAAAAATAGTCAAATATTCATTTTTGAACGAAAAGACTTGAGACTTGCATTATAATAAGAAATTTTTTCAGCTCGGCTATACACCTACATAGATGATAACAATTTATGTGGATATACACCTCAGCATAAATTGTTACCAGATATCTGTCAAAATACACTTATAACTAGTGTTGTGCAGGGCGTCCCCAGGGGGTGGGATGGAATTTATATTTTTATATTCTGTAAGTTTGATATCTTTCATATATGATGAATATTTAATTCCTTTCTTTTTTCGATAACCTTTCAAAAGCGAAACTATGAATAAAAAATTGCTTCCAATTATTTATTTGTTTCATTAATAGGACAATTAAACTCAATTTTAATTTTGCTCTGATATATCCATCCCGTCTCTCTTGTCCAAAAATTGGAGCTGAAGTGTTGGTTACTTCTTCTATTGCACGTTCACAACTTTGTGTGTGGCATGGTATTTTGAGAAATATTGTTAAAATATTATTGCAAAGTATATGTTTCATCTACAAAACTTAATAAAATAAAAGTCCAGTAACTCGATTCAAATCGATAATTTTCAAGAAACAACATCAAAATTTCCTTTTTTTTCGACATTTTACAGATTTTCAAATTAAAACGCGTCCATGAAGGACCATTTTTTGGATATTTGAGGGTTATATTCTTCTTTAAAGGAATAAAATGCAGAATAAAAAATATCCGGCAATACCAAATTCCCAACTATTGTCATTCAGGTACACTCTAATATATATATATATAATCCTGGAGACGCCAATGTTGTGACTTGTGTCGGTCCTTATTTAGGACTAAATACTATAACAGTCCAGTTCAGTCTTGCCTGTAATTCCTAAAAGCTTATAATTGATAAAGTCCGATCCTTCATAATGTGACTCAACTTTATTTATTCTTTTTTTAATCAGTTCTTGTACTAACAGTCCCAAGGACTGATTGGACATATCCTCAAACTGGACTTAACTAAGTAAGTAAGGACCAACAAATAATGTTGTGTTATTCCTTATATAGGAGTGAAGACTGCAGTCCCGTTCAGTTCAATCTCGCTCCGGTACAGTTCAGTTCTGTACATCAGTACTAAAACTTATAAAGTTCGGTCCTTGATTACGTCACTCAACTTTATTTCTTCTTGTTTTAATCAGTTCTAGTATTACTGACAGTCAACATGACTGACGGTTTTAAAGATAGGTCCCGAGGACTGATAGGACCAGTAACGAATAAAACGATTTTATACCAGGACGAATAAATAAGGATTGACACACCACTACTACATACTATAGGGGCCACACAACCCCACTTTTGAGAATTTACAATCATAAAATGGCAATATTTTTTTATATTTTTTATTACAGTTATTATTGTCCTCCCCAACCACTTTCAAAAAAATGGTGCGCGTAGACTGAACTACTAAGACTATTTACAATTATAAATTAGAATAATATCACTGTTTGGTCTGTCTGCTAAAATATTACTGAAATCAGGACATATTGTATTCATAAATTATTAAATTAGAGAATAATTATTTATAAGTGCTAATGACAATCATTATGATATGAGAACTCTTAATTAAAATTAAGCGTCCATATCCTTCGTACGTGCATCTAATAAGTAATATAGTAATATCACATGTAACAAACATGATACGCAGGCGCAGTGAAACCTAATTATTTTTTTTTTTCAACGCAAAACTAAGGAAAAAAAATACTTATATGAAATTTACAATCTGCGTGATGGCAACTTATTTTAGCTCTGAGCCAAGTAGTATTGGAATTGTGACTGTGGCAAACTCGAGGCGCTCTTGATCTTCCTTGTCCAATTGGATCCTTGTAAGTATTATATAGATTCGTGACTACTAATATTGGTTTGGTGATTCTAATTGGTGTTCGTTTATTTCTTATTTATATTATGTTGAAAAGTAGCTAAAGGAAGGCTGAAAAAATAAAATCGTTCTTCGCCATTTTGACTTCTACCCTATTTCATAATATTTTACAATTATATATATATATTGGCATTGTATACAATTTGGCAGCAATTTGTATGAATAGATTGTACAAGCTACAATTTGTACGTCTTAATATTAATTACAGCATGTGTAATTGTAATTACTAACTAATGCTATCATTTCATTATATTCTATATAAATATATTAACGCTGTCCAAATAACAAGTTATTATTTACTTACGAGTAATATTATCATTGTGGGCATTTACCTTTATAATATCCCACAATTTATTTAGCAATGAGTAATTTTCATTAAAAAAGTTTCATAATGATAATTGATCATCCAAAGAAGATGCAATGATTGCATTATCCTCACCACAAGTACTCTAAATTCTTCATTTATAACTAGTCATCTCCTTGTTTGTTTGGAGCTTGTACAACTGGCTTATTAAACAAGTTACAATTAATACCCAAGACATAACTTTATCACAAATGCACGTACAGATTTTCAAGTAATTAATGTCTGTGTCGGCTTCTTAAGTTTTTCTCTTTGAAAATGACTGCCTATTTTTTTTAGGTCTATGAAGTTACATAATAAATGCACTATCTACTTTATTATCAATTCACTTTTAATCACTTGAAAACACTTAAGTCCAGTTGAATAACAGGTTACATGAAATGTCATCTCATATGAGTTGTGAATCAGTATTTTTTTATTCATTTTGTATTGAAGAAGAATATTGATTTGAACAATCAATAATACGAAGAATAAATAATTAATTTAAATAAGATCCTTGTCATATTATTACTATTAATGATTGATGAAAAAACGGCAGTTTTCTACCAAAGTGAACTTAATGCAATTTTAGCGTTTTGGGGTATTTTTCGAAATTGTATATTATGTAGTGACTGAACTCCTAAGTGGTATTATGATGAAGTTGGCATAATGAATTGAGCCTTGAAAGAATGACTCATTTCCAATATTTTATTTTTGTTTAATTTGTGAGGAGATAGAAGGAGTCTCATCTTAATTAATAGCTTAAAGACATCCTCTTTTTCTTTGGCAAAAAGTCTACATACATAAAAATATTACATTTACTAAAAAATTGTAACTCGCTTTCTCATAGATATAATCTCTCAGTTTATGATTGAGTAAGAAGAGTCTTTTCAAAAAGTGATCTCGAATAAGTTACATTTTTATATATGACTGAACCCTATTTCGTCACTCGAATTTTTAGTAATCAGCAATGGACAATTTAATTAATAATTATTTATATTTTTAGAATTTTTCAGAAAGAATAATTTAATTGTGAATTCAAAATATGCAGTCCCTCAAATCTCTGCCTCGCTTAATCCCAGGAATTACTCAATATTCTCAGAAGAGAAGTTTACAATTACTCAAGCTATCGGAAAATGATATTGGAAGCTATTCTTCTAAATTACGCAGTATACTAGGTGGAGATGAAAAGAATGTGTCAGTTGCTGAGGCTGTTCGAACTCAACATGGACAGGATGAAGGGCCAGAAAAAGGGTCCTTACCAGATATTGTTGTATTTCCTGGAAACACGGAAGAAGTGAGCGAGGTAATTTCCTGTCCATTGAGCCATTTTCGGGCAAATTAAGATTATTTTTCCATTGATAAATGGAAAAGTAACAGACTTCAATGAATATCAATTTAGATTGATTTTCTTTTAAGGTTCTAAAATTATGTAACAAAGATGGAATACCCATTATTCCATATGGAACAGGTACTGGATTAGAAGCTGGAATATCTGCCTTAAATGGAGGAATTTGCCTAGATCTTTCAAGAATGGATCAAATTTTAGATTATTACCCCGAAGATTTTAACGTATCCGTGGAGCCAGCCATCACGAGAGAGCATCTTAATCACCATATAAAAAATGATGGTATTTAATTAAGTAATTCTATGTCGTGATATATCATGTAACGACTATTTTATTAGGACTTTGGTTTCCTGTGGATCCTGGTGCAAATGCTTCCCTTTGTGGAATGTGTGCTACTGGAGCAAGTGGAACTAATACTGTACGCTATGGGACGATTAAAGATAATTGCGTTAATTTAGAAGTTGTTTTAGCGGATGGTACAATAATTCATACTTCTGGTATGCATGGCCAAAGACCACGGAAGACATCAGCCGGATACGATTTGACCCATCTCATGATCGGCTCAGAAGGCACTCTGGGCGTCATTACAAAGGCCACCCTTAATCTACATCCTCAACCCAACTGTGTATCCTCAGCCGTTGTTGGATTTCCATCCATAAAGCAAGCCGTGGATACCGTTGTTTCCACTCTTCAATGCGGTATTCCTATTGCACGGATAGAATTACTGGACGAAGTTGCTGTCAAGGCAGTCAATGAATATAGTAAATTGGATCAAACGGAGACTCCAACTTTGTTCATCGAATTTCATGCATCAAGTGATGAAGCTCTTCAAGAACAAACTCTCTTTGTTTCTTCACTGGCTGAAGAAAATGGAGGATCTGACTTTAAGTGGGCGACCCTACAAGAAGATCGTAACAAACTCTGGACCGCAAGACATAAACTATTTTGGGCAACCATCGGTTTGAAACCTGGATCAAGAGCCGTTTCAACTGACGTTGCTGTACCCATTTCACGCCTACCTGAAATACTCGAACTGACTCGGCAAGATATCATTCAAGCTGATCTAGTTGGTAATTAAATACATTTGTTTCTTATAATCCGAGTATTTAAACTATATATTTTTCAATAGGGCCTCTTCTTGGTCACGTCGGTGATGGCAACTTCCATGCATTCCTACTTTTTGATCCAAATAACAAGGATGAGTATAAGAGATGCAAAGAAGTTTCTCATCGTATGGGCGCACGTGCACTAGAAATGGGTGGAACTTGTACCGGAGAACATGGTATTGGTACAGGAAAGATAGATCTTCTTAAAGCTCAATATGGACCTGCAGGAATCCAAGTCATGAAGTCTATTAAAAACGCATTAGATCCTAAGGGAATTCTTAATCCAGGAAAAGTTCTTCCTGTATAATTTTATTTCAATATTAATATTGATGACTGTGTCTTAATTTAAGATGTTATGAACTTGTATTTTAGAGTTTAGATGAACTCTATAAATATTTATTTATTTAGTTAGTTGATCATAGACCGACTACACGTTATTGCCTGAAATAAATGTATATATTTATTTATAGTTTGTTTTATCACTTAATTTGGGTTGAGGAGGAAATAAAACTAGTCAAAGACGAATTAAATTCTAAAAAGAGATGACAGTAAAATCATGTTGTTTTAGTCATGGTTAAAGGGATTGAGAAGATACATTCAAAAATTATCTTGAGAACCCCATCACTACCCCTATCTCAGGGTATAATATGAAGAATAATCTAGATAATGCTAAATAAAGTATCATAAATCAAATGACGTTTATTGACCATAGTTAACATTCTTGTCTATCTCAACTCATCCTAGAAATAATTTCAAAACCTATAATTGATTGAAATATGTCTATGAAATATTTAAGTATATGGACATAAATATGATGAACAAGAATATATTATCAGATATGAGCTTTTTATATTCAGGTCTTTCGTCAGGAGAAAAAGTTAACACACTAACGTCATTTTGGTATGAGCCTTTTTTTTTTAGATTGGAGCTGAAATTTCATATAAAAAATGAGTGAGGTGCTGCGAAAAAGGTACATTTGAACACGAATATTTAAATTATTAAATAAGAAAACTATTTTAAAAACTGTGGAAACATATTATGCTTACATTTATTTAATCAATTATAATATTGAAGCGACTTGAAAAAAATGCTTTTAAACTAGATAGAAGTTCACTGACATAGGATTTTAATATAAACGAAACGAATAGCCCAAACAACAAATATAATTGCTAAAAATGATTTAATCTTATGGGTGTTTTTTTTTTTTTTAAAGGATGAGTGAAGTAGTAGGCCTTCCGTTATGAACTGTTTCAAGTAAGATTTTTTAATATACAAAAATAGATATGGAATCAATGAAACTAAGTCAATTATTTATACTTGTTGTTGAGATAACAGCAGAATGAGTTGCTTGATCCCTACAGCCCAAGGATTAACCAATCCAGGCCAATCCACACTCAACCTCGTTTGCACTTTGAGTGCATCATCAAAAGAGGCCTTTGTTAATAGATCAAGTATTTTCCCACACCCACGCATAACATTATCGTTCAACCCCCCGGACGACCATTTGGTCTCCATCATTTCGATTCTTCGAATAACGTCTCTTTTACGTTTATCATCAGCTTGACTTCCATATAGTAGAGCCTTAAAGCCCTGAGATACAATGTTTAAATCAGGGACAGGAGCGTTTTTATCGTCTTCTAAAAGGGCTCTGTTAGGTGATGGTTGCATTCTGCGAGCGGGGTTTGGGATCCCTCCAACGGCAGATTGGATCGGCTCGCCATATTGAGACATGCCTATTCTTTGTGTTAGTTTCCGTCTGTCCCTATGAATGGAGTAAACAGCACACGTCAATAATTGAATGTCAATTAGTGTAGCGAGGACTTACGTGGATCCTGGATTATAAGCAAATTGTGGAGGATCATTCCAGGCCACATCGTGACTTCCTTCTTTGATAACGGAATCCATGGAATCCATATCTAATTAATATGATTTAGTATTTACTATTTACGACTCTTTTCGTCTTAGTTTAGATTTGGGCTTGATTTGGGGGTCGGAGGCAAGAATTTCTCGAATAAATTGGAATCTAGAGAGAAACAATTTCCACATAACCCACCATCCGAGAACAACAAGAGATACGACAGCTACCAAACTCCCTAAAATCGTAAAAATGGCTATAACATACTCTTCATTACCCATCCAATCCCTTCCATTCACTCACTCCCCTGCCAGTTATTAGTTTTTAATTCTACTTTCCTTATAAAAAACTACTTTCTGCTCATCGAGCTGAAGCAAAGAAGAAATACCTTACCAGCTTACTATGACGTCACCTTAAACTAATGTCAGGAAAAAACGGACACGTCCTCTCCTTTTACAACAAAACACCGTCTACAGCGATACAATTGATAAAATTGTATAAAATATGACCTGCCGATATGTAAAAATACAAAAACCGAGTAGAACGTTTTGACCCGACGTCAGCATTGGTGATGTCGCCTAATTTGGGGGTCTAACAACCAAGTTTTATAACAATGAAAACCTTTTCTCCATTAATATTAAGTAAAATAGTGAACTATTATTGAATTTTAAAATGAGACCAATTAATAATAGGCCTTAAAACCCAGGGGCGTCCCCGTCCAGTGTATTCGAAATTTTTTTATACTAAAAAAATAGAAAATCAGTGGGTAGAAAAAATTGGAAGAGAAAATAAGGGAAGAATTTTTTTAAGGATTTATTTTATTTAAAAAAGCTCATTCCAACAAATTATGCTGAAGAGTAGAAATATTAATTTTGAAAGTTTTCAATAAAAAATATAGATATAAAACCCAGTGGACGCCCCTAAAACCTTACCCTCTATCAAAAATATATGATTACTTATTAATTGCATTATATATCAGTCCTAAAATGAGTTATAAATATATTATTACATGGTTAGACAATCCTTCTATTTCTATATTGTAGATATAAATTAACTATTAGAATGGAAATAGTAGGATATTTTTCTATGATTATCCTACTTTTCTTGCTCCTAATCGATCGGAAAAAAATAATAGTACAAATCTAGCCATAGTACAGAGATTTTCAGTACATAGTACTTTGATTTAATCCAAATATATCAGTTTATCATTGACATTAAGTAGCATTCAATGCAAGTGCTTTGTTTTTTTTAATCATAAGGCCATTTGACAAAGTTTCATCAAGATTTATTAGAAATAGCTCTACATAAAGGTGATAATCTTCACCATTTGAAGAACGTCTGGGAGGAGAGCAGTTTAGCTATCACGGCGGTCATATTAGATCAGTTGTAAGCAGCTGTGAGAGGAATGAAATAAACACAATTCCAAATTCGTATATTGCAAGAACTAAAGCTTTAAACCAAGTAGCAAAACGCAACCGTTAGACGGAGAAAATATTGTGTTCAGTATTTTTCATATTTTTTTATTATATGTCGCTTTTCCTATGAATTCATTCATTTATTTATACTGAAAACGGTAAGACGTGTTTTTTGTTTATTAATACACCATATTCTAGTCTTTTTAAAGTTATATATTTAGTTAATTATATTCCTTTTAATCTTTAAGGTCTATAACCTGTCCTTTAAGGGAACAGGCAATCTTTTGATCATGAGAAGATGCATTTTGAAGGGAACGAAAAGCTTCATCGAACTCAATCTCTGCAAATAATTTCAACTGCAAGGATTGTAAGGCTATATTATTGACTGTCGGCGACCTAGCCATACAGTAATTGTATGGGTCAATAGACTAGCAGAGTTACTCTCTAAAATTACTCGTGATATGGTATAAAGGGTAATAGGTAACTTCTTATAAAATATATTCAGATAAGGACAATTCGTATATAACATTTTCGTACAAGGACATTTCGGATAAAAATAATTTCGTATAAATTTATGAGGAAACGGGGCATAAACTTTATTAATTGTATTTTGTAATCCGAACGTTGGGGGTGTTTTCGTGTGGCGCTTGGTCCTATAACGGGATGCAACCCACCTCCGATACTTGAAGAAACAACTCAGAGCCCCACCACCCTCCAACTGTACCCCCAATGTTGGGGGTGTTTTTGGGTACGCCAGGTCCTAAAACGGGATACAACCTACTGCCAATACTTAAAGAAACTACTAAGAGCCCCTGACGACCCCCCCCCCTTAACTGTATCCCAAACAGATAGCAAATTATAATTTTAAGCCAATAAGAATTGAGAACAATTAAACCCCGAAACACCCCAACATTCGGGGTAAAAATGAAAATTTATAAAGTCTATGCCCGGTTTCCTTATAAATTTATACAAAATTGTTTTTATACGAAAAGTACTTCTACGAAAATGTTTTTACGAAGTTACCGTACATCGATAAAGCTCATCCGCTCCCTTGAAGGACAAGTTGCAGAGCTGTCAAAGCTGGCCATTCTCGGAAGACTCCCATACATTCATCTTATTACCACACATAATTTATTACTAAAATAACTAAACTATAGTTAATAGTTATTTATTAATACTAGAATATGAATATATTCAGTATTCTACTTTCTACACTTGTGACTCAAATCTAGCTACTTTTATTAATATAAGAATACATTCTAGTTTATAGCTGGAGTTGTGTCCGCCCCTGGCGGATTAAAAAAGTAAATTCCAACCAAGACATTTTCACCTGTTTATTGTTTTCGTGCTCGTTTCGCTACTTGGTTTAAAGCTTTAGCAAGAACATATTAAAGGCTGTAAATACCCCAATGTCGATCTTCCATTCTACTCAACAAGAACTTACACTTATAACTCAAGAGCGAACCTTTATTGTTACACTGCGTTTTTCAATAGTACAGGTAGTAGTGATTACTTTATACTTAGATGTTCTCTCTTCGAGAATGAAAGCATAATGATAACAGTTTCAGAATATCCAAATCCTATCAAATTGCAGCTAAAAAAAGTTTTGCACTCGTTTCTGAGCATATTTTATACATTTCTACTAATCCCCCATTCTACGTTACAGATACTATACTTGATCACAATAAACACTTTATCATTTCATTAAGTGATGTAATAAACACTAATGATTATAATGAAGTATTAAAAAAATAGGTTGAGAGAATATATTTTCAGAGAGCCATCAATTTATGTTATCTTCCTCTCCGTTTAATTATATTATTTACCTCCAACCTGGCCAAGAACAATTTTTTTTTAAATTACACGTCAAATTCATTTTGGCTATATTTTAGATTATAAACGTACGAGTAATAATAATGAGCTATGAAATATAATAGGGACATGCACAGGGGGTGGGCAATGAGGGGCTGTAGCTCCCTACCGTCCCCAAATTAAGGAATTTATTCTTCTTACTAGAGAAATGTAATATTTGAATTTTTTTTTTTTTAAATTAAAAAATATAATTTTTTTGTGATCTGTGGATTGTTGAATTGTTTTTCAAAAAATTTAATATGTGAAATATTATTTTTGAATTTTTTCCCAAAAAGTCAACTTTTTGTCAACAGCTGTGGATTTTGATTTTTTTTTTAAATTTAATTTTGCAAATTTCTTAGAAAAAAAAATAATTTTTGTGAATAGCTGTGGATTGTTGGCATTTTTTTTTTCAAAAAATTAAATATTTGATAAATTATTTTTGAATTTTTTTTCCAAAAAAGTAAATTTTTAGTAAACAGCTGTGGATTTTGTAATTTTTTTCAAAAAATTTAATATATAATTCTTTATATTTTTTATCAAAAAATTTAATTTTTTGTGAATAGCTGTGGATTGTTGAAATTTTTTTTTCAAACATTTAATATTTGGAAGATGATTTTTTAAACTTTTTACCAATTTTTTTTTTTTTTGAATAGATGTAGATTTTTGACATTTTTTTCAAAAAAATTAATTTTTGGATTTTTTTTTCCAAAAAATTCCTGAAACCAAGCCCTTTCAAAAAAAAAATATGATCCTACGGCCTTCCCTATGACCTGATTGAGCAATAATAATATCCATTTATTCGTAACGATGATAAATATATATATATATAATTGAATATAATATCAATATAATATTTGAATATATAAATAAAATAATTTAATATACCTACTATCATTTATAAATTATTCTAAAATGATATGTAAAAATGAATGATGACATAATATAGAATACAACAAAGGATTATTAAAAAAATGGAGATTATCGTAAAGAATATTGCAATAATAATTATAAGGGATAATGATTCAATTTATTCATACAGAATCGTTATTATCTTCTTGTTGTAGAGCCAAAATTCGAATCCTAGAAAAGAAATCTATTGGAGCAGGAGATGTATCGGCACTTGAAACAAATGAAGTGAAACCTTAAAAAAATATGTGGAAAAATATTTTTTAAATCATTAAACGTATTAGCGTACAAAAATGATTAAGAAATTCATCGTTATCTAAAAATTCATCTCTTTAATTATATAAATTATACTCGAAACCCAGTGTTATTAATATATATGATATTATGTTTGGTACAGGAAAATTGCCCTGGGGGGAAAAATTCAACAGGTTGAGAAAATGATTTCATTAAGTAAAAATTTAAAATTGAATTATTACGGCGTAACCTTACTTCAACTACTAAAATTTACATTGTATTTTGTTGTCAGCTGTTTATTTTTCTGCTCCTTCCTCCTATCAGTCTTTTGAATTAAAATTAGTTAAATCTTAATTAGCTCTTTGGTGACCAAGCGGTAAAACATAAAAAATGAGCCTACCAAACTTTTTGGGGCTAACCATAGATGGACATTTTGATTCTGCAATATTTTTTTTTAACGCAAAGTCAATATTCCATAATTCAGAAGGTACAATATGCTAACAGCAATGTGCAATGTAGAGAGGATATTTTTGTAGGAGCAATATATATGTATAGTATTACTAAATTAAGACCCTTGTTAATATCAGCTGCAATATTTCATTAATATGACTTCATTATAATTTCTTATATAAAATATTTATATGATTTGCATCAGGGAGCACTATATACAGTTGTGTGATACAGTAAAGGCAACGAGGTGAAAAGTTTTAAAACAAAATCTTATATTTCTAACGCCATCTAACGTAAAGCGACCACACTTATAGTACGCAAAATATATAATTCCTTAAGCCATCTATTGGAAAAATAATGGATTTCCATTTGTTATACAGAGGTATTATCCAACCTGAAATGTTCAGTAAATGAGGGGCAATTTTCCGTGCAAACGAGAGGTTAAATGTTTTATATTATTTAATAAAAGCATATATATTCAATTAGATATAAATGATTGCTTCTTAATTATCCTTCAAAAAATTCAAGCAAATGTTAATATTGATTTTAGGAATAGGAAAAGCTTGTAAGTACCAATGTTAGTTGTGCTTGAGTTCACACAAGTTGAATCTCTTACCTTAAGCATTGCTTAATTAAATCATTGGAACACTTTTTTTGCTAGTTTTTTGTTCTCTTAATTTTAAATTTTTCAAATCTTATCTTAAAGACCTGGAAGTGGAAATGGGAGAATCAGTCAGTTCCTTACTTGTTCAATTTTGACTTGTACACATTTTATATTCAAACATCAAGGCACACTTAATCTCCCCTAATATCTATTATTCCTATTGAGTCCATTGATAAATATTTAAACAATAACTTTGAAAATTGAAAAAAAAAAATCTTACTGTTGGCAGGTGACATGAAACGCAGAGGTGGCGGTGGAGGTCGGCTATTAAGATTGGATTTGGATGAAAAAGAGGATCTCAATGGTGGAGATGTGCTAGGGGTTTTAAAATTGGCAGAGGTGATATAGCCAAGAAATTCATCAAGTTGTCGAAGGGAGAGAGCATTATGTAGAGTTTCCAAAGGTCTTATTGTTGGCATTGTGGCGCTTACAGCTTGAAAATAAATAGATAAATAATTAATTATCCATACTTTTTGAAATGAATGGATTGTTATTAATTTTATCACCTATAGTTGAACCAGGTACAGGCGACATTTCTTTAAGATTGGGAGCAGAAGAGGAACCAGAAATGACGGCCGTGGAAAACAATTTTGTAGTCGTTGATCCCTTGTGAGAGAATTCTAATAAGATAAAAATATTTATTTATTACTTGATTATTTTCTTCCCCCTCCCCCAATATAATAACTTTTTTTTAAATTAAGACCTTTATAACTCGAAGACGCAGAATTAGTTTTGTTATCACATTCACAATCAAGTGATCTGGGTCTCGAGCCTTTCTTCTCTAAACTCCTAGATCTTTTGCCAACACTCTTCTTACATACAGATGATGAACTAGAGTATTCATCAGAACAATTCATAACATTAGAAGAATTTGATTCAATGGAACGGGGTTCCGATGTGGCTTTTGATGAATAATTAACTTCAAACAATGCCTCCTCCTCAGTTGATGCATCTTGCTCAATGGCACAAAAAAATTTATTCAAATCACCACTCGAACAATCGACTGAGCATTTTACGGGGGAAAGAGGGGTTGAACTTGCATTCTCAGTAGATTCATCTCGAGATGGAACACGACTTCTATCCAAACTACTTCCACCACCATTTCCGTGTTCATTGTTTCTGGAGTGTGGTCTAAAGCCTGGACCGGGAGGAAGCTCTTTTTTGATACAACAATTGACTCCAGGAGAGAAGTGTAATTCAACGTGAAATCTTTGATCCGAAGATGGATCCTTTGTTGGATCCTCATATAGCATAATAACAACCTGTGTCATGTAATTCATCTCGGATACTAAAGAAACATATTCCATAGCTCTCTGCCATTGCTCATCTTGTGACTAAAGAAAATTAAAAGTTCATATTAGGAACATCACATCATACCTATAGTTAAAATTTCAACATACATCAACTAAACCACCCTCAGAGAAAACAGTGAGTAAAGAGTGGATATGACTTTCCGATGTAAAATAGAGTCGAGTTCTAACATGACGACCTGGAGAAGAAACTCCAGAGGAATATCTAGGATTTAGTCGATTAACTGTATCACATTCCTCTTCAAAACTATCTGCTTCAATATTTCTTTGTAGATCTGATCTGATTTTCCTCAGAAGTGGAGCACATATTCCCTGTGCAATGGCTAACTTTTCACTTCTTGTCATCCCATATTCCTATAGTTTTGCATTGAATCCACAATTAGTTTGAAAAAAGTTCGAAATTAATTCCGTCATACCTGAGGGATAACTACATCAGCCATATTTTTGGCATAAATGTAGAGCTCTTCCGCTTCTGGGGATGGGAGGATATCACGATTATGCTGAATATCATACTTGATACAATCATAAATATCCGGAACTTTGGAAATATCATAGAGTTCATTTTTACTCCAAAAGTCCTTTTCTAATTTGTTCCATCGTCGAGCCATGAGTTCCCAAGTTTCTCCATGATACAATTCTAAACGAAAACAAAAAAGGAAAAAAAAGAGAGAGTTATCCAATTCCATTACACTAAAGACAATAATTAGATGAGGATAACTAAGGGTTTTCGCACCAGCATCGGTCAATTTCTGTCTTTTGATTTTTATATCAGCATTGAGTATTTGAATTAATTTGTAAATATGATTACAGCATTTAGCTGGATTACGAATAAGTTTTAAAGCATTAGCAACAGATATTTGTGAGCAAGGATTCAATTTCTCTTCTTCTTCCGGTGTAAAGTCCTGGGACATTTGCATCATTTCGTGCAACTTGACCTTTACTCTAGAAAGATATAAAAGAATGGATAGAGTAATTAATATGAATTATAATATGTAAAACAATACTTTATATAAATAATTTAACAAAAAATAAAATTAAAAAAAACACTTGAAAGTCGAGTAATTAGAATCATGATAATAACGACATAATATGTATTTTACATATGACGCATACTTATTGTAATGATGTAATTTAGTACAACTTTAAAAACAAAGTTACTTCAAAATGTTAGTCAAATAACATATTTGTATTATATACTTGTGTTAAATAGGTAAATAACTTCAGGGACGTCTACAGGATTACTATTTCAAAAGAAAAAATCCAAAAATTAAATTTTTTCGGAAAATTTATAGTAATTAAAAATATTATATTTAAAAAAATTCAATTTTAAATTTTTGAAAAAAAATTTCAAAAGCCCACAGCTATTCACAAAAAATATATTTCAAATATAAACTTTTTTGAAAAAAAATTTCAAATGTTAAATTTTTGGAAAAAAATTTCAAAAGCCCACAGCTGTTCACAAAAAATTCAAATATTAAATATTCTAGTAATAATGAAAAAATCCTTAATTTGGCCCACCCCCTACTGATACCTCTGAACTTTTTACTATGAACTAGTGTTGGATTTGAGCTAAAAATTTTGTGTTCTCCGTTGAGAGTTCGTGTTAGGATATACTGGGGTTTAGTTTGGAAATTCTAGACCAATATGAGATCAATATAATTTCTACAAAACCAAACTAATTCGGTCTGAGCAGCCTCGTAGTAACATTCAGTCAACACGGGAAAAATTTGCCCTTCATCAGTCCAAAACAAAAAATGATGTTTAAAAAAATGTAAATTTGATAAATAATAAAACTCCTGTTTAAAGGAAATAAATGGATATTTTTTTAGAAAATAGTAATATTGAATTTAATATTTGAATATATCTACAATTTAATTTTGGCCCATAGTTTCAGAACCGTGATGTGGACAGAAATAATCACTTAAGACCGAACCAGGGAAAAAATTTGTCTAGGACAGAGTATGAACACAACAATTTTCAAGTTCGGATAATTTCAAGTTTTTGAGGTTTAGACCTTTTTGAATATATGAACAAATCCTTAAGAAAAGGGTGGATGTAGTTACTGCCCTTCAAAGTTTCAAAGTGATACTAGAAACGTTTATAGTCAAGGTTGTACCCGATTCAGGTTAAGCGGTACTATTTGTCCCGGTCTCTATCTCTGTTCAGCTTTATCGGTCTCGTTTCTTTTTTATACAGGCTCAGTTTAGTAACAGGCACTTAAAACAAGGGGCGTTGATAGAAAATTCGGGCCAAGGAAATGATATTAGATACAAACAGGGCCGTAGCAGCTACCTTATAACAGTTATAAGCAGAGTGCGTAGTGCTCCAAGTTCCAGAAGAGGCCTCGGAAACTAAGGTTGCTTAAGACAATGGTTTTCAAAGTGGGCGCGTGAGGGAGGCTAGGGAGGGGCGGGTAGGAAAGTGGGGAATGGAGGATTGCACAGTAAATTTGGGAAACCTGGCTTAAGAAATATTATTATTATCATATTATAGGGGCCCAACAAGCTTAGTAGCGGACCTCGATCCATAATCTACCACAGCCCTTCCCTCTTTTATTTAAACCGTCTGGTCCCAAAAAACCCCTTTTCCAGATGCATAAGAAGCCCTTAGCTTTGTGGAACTCAGATACAACTGTGTTACCCTGTCTACGTAAAAAAAATATTGCAAAACGCTGCAATTGCACTAAAAACTCAGAAAATTGACTTATAGATTAAAACTAATTTATGTTTTTATAATATATAAAAAAGTTATGCCCTTAGAGGTCTTGAGATTCAAGCAGTTCTTGAACCGGGATTGGATTTTAAAAAAATTGAAATTGAAATTTTGGTGATAAAAAATTCAAAAATTAAATTTTTTGGAAAAAAATTTGAAAAAGCTACAGCTATTCACGAAAAATAAATTTCAAATAAAAATTTTCTGGATAATTTTTTTATTGATATAAAAATTCACAGCTTTACACAAAAAATTAAATTTCTTGGAAAAAATTTCAAAAACCACAGCTTTACACAAAAAATAATTTTTTTCGAAAAAAATTTCAAAAATCCACAGGTATTCATAAAATTTTAATTTTTTTGAAAAAATTTCAAATGTTAAATTTTCTAGTAAAATGCAAAAATTTCAAAATTTGGGGAAGGCTACAGCCTTCCAACCCACCCCTTGCGGACACCCCTGACTTGGATTCCGAACATAATTTTATTTCATATCTCTTTTAGTATTAAGTAAATATATCATTTTTAGTATTAAGTAAATATATCATTTTTAGTATTAAGTAATTATATCTATTTTATTAATAATTGAATATTTCCCCTTGGATTGCAATGGTGTGCTTCTGATTGATTTTATTTCGCGAAATATGAAAATTAACTTCATAACACAAATTTTCTTCTTTTGTGCCTAAAGAAAGCAGCATCTCATATAGTCTAGACAAATTTGGAAACATGTACATGTACCTACAAGCTAAATTCCAAATGAATTTCAAATATTACATTTAAAAAAAAAAATCAACAGCTATTAACAAAAAATTTAAAATATAATTTTGCTATACTGCATAATTTGCCCAAATTACCTTTTTTAAGAAAATAAATATTTCAAAAAAAATTAGCCCTTTTGTCGCATAAAATTTTTTCATCCTCATAAAAAAAATCCAGTAAAGAGCAAAAATTCCTTAATTGGAGGGGGGGGGGCTACAGTCCTTTCACCCAACCTCTGCGGACACTCCTGCTAATGTTGTTGTTTTATTTAATTGCTGGGATATGTGAAGGAAATAAGTATTTGATATCTTGCTGATTTTGTAAGTTTGCCCATTGACAAAGAAAAGAACGCTTTATAATTTTAATGGTACGTAGTTTTTAACAGTGAGGGGCATTATAAAGTTGCAGTAAAAAGAAATCCATCATTTTTAATAGATTTTTTTCCCATTAATTTTTATCTCCTAAGCAATAAAAACAGTCGGACCCGATGATTTACATGAATTTATTAACATTTTCGACAATTGGCCTTCCAGAGCGTACTGCATCTTTGACATCAAAATTACCGGAAAGGAATCGACAAAAACAATATAGTGCGTGATTAGCTGTTACAGTATCAGGACCATAAACACTATTCACAATTTCAGTCGCCTGCCTGCATTTTTGTTTTTATTCAATAAAAAACTGTAAAATATGGCGTATTTTCTCTTTGTTGGTCCCCATCGTCGATAGACACTCTGACAATACTGAGTCCAACAATCACAAAACTACCTAAGAAGTTTTTTTAGTACGAAATCTTTACCATCTAGCGTAAATCGATCCCAGATATGAAACACGAGATGCCCATTACTAAAGCCATCCTTTTAGAAAATAATGTATTTTTCTTTACGTCAGCTTAATTTAGATCTTCTAAGCCAAAAAAGATCATGTTAATGTTGTGAAAAATATTTTCCAAAAGGCACTCTGCAAGCCACAAAATCAGAATTTTGGGTAACAAAGATCATTTTCAGGCTTCAGAAATGCTTCAACACCATCTCAATCAAAAAAAAAAAAGTGAGCTTATCTAAAGAAATCCAAAGAGTCTGTACCTCACATGCAAAGAAAGTTAAAATTTTGGCGACTAGTGTTATTCAACATAGTCAGTTTACTCATTCATACCTTATGAGTTATGGTATATATTTGACAAGGGGGTAAAAAGTAGGGGGGTAGTTGTCTAGGTGGGTAGGTATCCTGATACCGAAATCCATATCGGTCATATCCTAACATAAACTATTTAAATAGTATTGTCTAACGAATGGGGTAACTTAGATATTTGTATTACTGAAGTGCAATAATACTTCTTAATTATTAGGACATAATTAGGATAAAAATGATGTTTATGGAAAACATCTATTAAGAGCATTATTGAAAGGTAAAAAACATGGCTTAGATCCCAAATATTAGATATATCTATAATTTTAATTCAAGGGACATCACTTTTATAATACAAATTAAAACAAAGGAGTAGAGAGAGGATAAAATATGTACAGAAAGAGTCAATCGCTAAAAAAACTGAAATTAGTTGGATTAATTATTTACTAACTGTAAGGAAAATCAGTCAAAAAAATAGGTGTTCAATCAACAAAAGGAACAAAAAAAGGGTATCATTATTATCTCAAGTCATTATCGTATTAATAATAATTAAAATACGTCAAATCATTGAAGACTGATATTTGAATAACTCAATTTTTACATCACAGTAAATTAACTCTACATTTCTTCATATTATGTACAATATGAATAATGTATACATTTAGCTTAGAAAAGAGAAAAAAAAAAAAAAAAAAAACAGCAACCCCAGAATAAAACCATGAGCACCTTCTCCTAGTATTTGCACTTCGATCATAATGGAACAAATGAAACAATTTCCTCTGTATATTTATACTCTTACTCGCATTACTCCTCTTCTCACTCACATTATTTCCTTCAAGTAATACGACAAAGATTATTAACAATGAACATCGGCACTCACGTGTTTTGATACTTGCTCGAACTATCGCATTCGTTATCTAAAAGACCATTTGTATTCGCGGATTTAACCATTTGAACAAGAATAGGAGTTAACTCTCCTTCCAGTGCAAGAAGACCCTTGGCAAATGCAGCTGCCGTCATTTGTACTCTTCCTTCATCCGAGGCGTAGATCTTCAGATCATGACGATATGTTGAGTGAAGACGGAGAAGACCCAAGCCTTGTGTTCCTGCATATTCCCCTGTGTATAAAAGAGAAATAGGGAAAAGGTTAGGGATCATTATGATCTATGAGGAACCAGGGAGATTTAAACTCAAAAAAAAAAAATATATATTTAATTAATTAATAACAACATAATAATAATCAAATATATGAGAAATCATATGATTAGTAAAAGGGACAATACAAAAAATGTCTAAAACCTTCTTCAAACAAGTAGTATATAGCATGATAAAAATAGAGGGTAAAAAGTGTTAATGAATAGAACAATAGTATAGAGAAAGAGAGAGACAGACAATATAATTAATTGATGTTGACCGAAGAAAAAAATGGATACAGAATAATATGTAATATTCACATCAGGTAGATTCAAGTTTTACTAGGTTTAAAGTTAATTAAATTGTATGGTCTGCAAACCATATTTATAGTAATAGTACATTCCCCTTACACAAATAGGTATGGGCATATTATTCCATCAGTAGAGTAATTAAGATTGATTGTGTAATTCTACGTAATTATCAATGTAATTAAAGAAGAAGAAAAAAGAGAGACTGAATAAAACATTAAATTTACATACCATTAATTGTGTTTGTTCTAATCTTCTCTGTATCTTCCATTATAGGAGGAAGACCTCCAATCAACAAATCTGTAATGATTCCAGTAAGACTTGAAAACAACTGAAGCAAGGAAGAAAAATTGTCTGTTTTATGTAAATTTTGGGTGGTTTAAATGAGGAGAGGGAAGGTAGGATAATATGTCTTGAATAATAATTATTCAATTATTATTATTTTTTTTTTTTTTTGTAAACAGCAAGCAAACACTGTTTTACTCCCATGTTTGAAGGATTTGTATGCACTTAA
Source organism: Lepeophtheirus salmonis (assembly GCF_016086655.4). NCBI lineage: Eukaryota > Metazoa > Arthropoda > Copepoda > Siphonostomatoida > Caligidae > Lepeophtheirus > Lepeophtheirus salmonis. The sequence continues at coordinate 36,065,067 of NC_052131.2, forward strand.
ATTGTCGTTGAGTCTCAGTGAACATTAAATTTTTCAAGTTTTTAAGGATTAATTTCCACAAACAATATAATAATTATTGTGTGATTTGCTTATTCAATTAGTAGGAGGTTCTTGTTCTCACTGCTGTTTCCGTTGTTAATGTGAATATTATGTTCATGTAATCATATATCTAGGTATAACATCAAAGGAATATGATTCTAAATATATGAATATACATGTACATAACTAAGTAAGTGTAAAAAAAAAAAAAAAAAAAAAAAAAAAAAAAAAAAAAACGAAACAAAAATGATTAAAATAAAATAATTATAACAAAAGTAGATAATTAATTGATATTTAAAAAAAAAATGTATAACCATTATTACCCTGTCCTCCTGGATACATGCATCGAAAGACTTTTCCTAGTTCTTCAGCTTGTACCCGACCAATCGGAGTCAGTTCCCCTCCCCATTTCAATATTAAGAGTAAGGACGGTTCTTTGGGTAGCTCTAATTTAAATATCATAAACATATTAATTATTAATGCTCAGCTTATATCCCCTAGGCCACATATTATAATTACCATCCTCAGAGCTCGAGTTTCGAGGTCTACCCTTTGGCTGATACTTGAGCTGTACTTTTCTATTTATGCCCGAGAAGTGGCCATACATTTCAAGTACATGTTTGATTTGCTCAAGTTTACTTCGTTTCTCCTGTATGAGCTCAGATTCAGAGGATCCTCTATCAATTTGTTCGAGAAGCTCTCTCACAATATCAAGGATTTCCTGCAATTGCTGTGGCTTTTTAAGCTTAATTCGTGCAAATTTATGGCCTTCACTATATCTGCGAAATATATCAAAAAATTTGGGGTGTCTAACTTCAAGTTTCATTTTTTGTTTTGGGGTTCGATCTCCATGGCGTATTACTCCAACAACACATCTTAACTCCATCCTAAAAGTTATACAAATATGAATTTAATTTATCGTCAACTTATTATTCATTAAAATATTTAGGTTTCAATCTAAAAATACTGCTCAATCAAAGTAGGTAGACGTAAAGTGAGATTTCATCGATTTTTTTAAAAAAGGTATCAAAGCTTAATTACAACTCAAAAAGTCATCTGAGGAAAAAAAAAACAAAGAAGTTAATAGTTTATGATAGTCAAATCCAGATAAGAGCAAAACTATCAGTTCCTCTAAAATGTTACTCGGATCCGAAGTGTATCCATAATTAAGTGTTTCCCCTAAATATATGTGTAATTAAGTATTTATTTACTTAGTTAGTCAAAATTGAAATGAAGGTCCATTTAGTCTATAAAATCAGTTATTTTCTTTACTTTTTGCTAATACAGCTTATGATTATAATACGATTTTTCATACCGTTTCACTCAATGCCGTAAAATTATGGAATGAAAGTGGATCTGCTGTATGGTTATTAATTATAATTATGGTCAATATTGGAGAGAAATGTATGGCAGGAATATGTTCTAAAAATTATTTATGAGCTATAATATATATATATAGTATTTTTATATTAATACTTATAATAATGCGTAATCATTTATCGTATTAAAAAAAAATTCTGAGAAAAGTTGATCTTTTCTGAATTACTCTTATCCAGACTAGACTATGTATACTTGATATTTTTTTTAAATATAAAACTACTTCACTAAATCTACAAATACTTTGAAAGGTTTATCAATTATTACAGCCTTACTTTTATTCCTATAGATTCATTTATAAAAAGCATAAGTACATAGTCATAATTGTGACATTTATTTTTTTCCAGTTGTATTCCTATTATTAAAAATATATTCAAAATTTAGTGACTTCAAAAAGAGATATTTTTAAGGTTGATGACTTCAAAAAATTTCTTAATATGACTGTACTTAGATGGTTTAGAGAATAAACTTACATTTTTCCAACTGTCGTCGGGACAATTGGAGGATCATCAAGTTGAAAAGGAATGTTCCAAGGAATATGGAGTGTAGGCGCCAATTCTCTAAGGATCATGTTCCCCAAAATTTTGGCACAATCATCATAATATTTAAATGAGTTTTTTACAAAGCTAAAACCATTTACATCGCAGACAATGGATCTACCATTCGCCCTATTTTTTTATATTTACAAGATGGGGGAAATTAATTATATGTATTATACCTTTAATTAATAATACTAGATACCTGAGCAAATCAAATCCGCAGACAGTTTGTTTAAAAGCTAAACAAACTTTACGTGCAATTAATTTTTCCTTATTTGATAAAATGACAGGATATCTAACTTCTTTTCCTTCACAGTCTCGTTCAACTTTACCATCAAGAGCTGGAGACTTCCTTGCTTCCGCATGTGCATAGTCAGGTCCTACAGTATATACTTTGACATCGGTACCATCAGTAGCCATGAAATCTTCATAGATGTAGGATCCTGTTTTACGCACTCCAGACTCTGATGAGTATACACTGCTTCGACTCCCAATTTTTCGAAATAATCTTTGACTTCCTCCTCCTAATTTAAATATGTATTTATATTTATGTTTAAATTCATTATTTACTCATATTTCATCATATCATTTTGTCTGCATAGTTACTGATGTTCTATGCTATAAGAACAAGATATTCCTATGTGCTCACGCAAGGAGTTGGAAACGAGTTTTAATTAGCAACAAGGGAAATATAGTTACATATGATATGCATTTCGACTTCTTATCGAACATAAAACGTAATATATATACGTCGATAATGTAATAAATTAGAAATATGTGACTAATTCCACAAGAACAAGGGGTAATAATGCATAATATGTGTAGATTACAAGACGTCTTTAAATCATGGTTGTTACCTGCTGAAGTTGGATAATACATGAAGATATTGTGATCCTCCGCGGACACAGGTTTCTCTACGAAAGGTTTATTAAAAGTAACCCCATTGACTTCGACATGATCATCGTATTCAACAATGGTATTCTGAGCTGGATCATCTGAATCTCTATTTAGTATGGCATGTCGAGGAATTTCGATCCCCTCTTTCTCCATAGTCTTATAAACGGATCGTCTGTCTTGGATATCATACTGCATCTCCAAGTTATTGATAATGTAGGGTTTTCTAAGTTTTGCATACTCTATGGCCTTTTCCAAAGGGAAGCCTTTTGAGTGAAAGGCTATGAGGCAATCAACTAAAGGCCATTCTTCAACTGAGCCCTAAAAGAGAAATGAATTAGTCATTTTAAGTCTTTAAGGGCTGACATTTACGATTCGTACATTAAGGATCACATCTTCTGAAAAAGTTAGGGTTTTGATATATTCAAATTCTTCTAATCGAGTAAGTATTTCTTTCATGGGTTTGGAGAGAGATTTTTTCTCCATGGCACATATTCCGACAATTACCTATTGTATATCATATATATTATATAAAAATTGTTTCATTAATAATTATTATGTGGAAATACCAACCTGCTTGGACCCGTTCATTTCGTAGTCGTTTAAATCACTCTCTTGGCTCTGAAAAATAAAGCAAAAATCACATTGAGTAATTAAGCTACTTTTCTGTTGAAGGATAATGCAAATTCATGATACCAGAGTATCTCCATAGTCCATTCGAAACATTTTAATCGCTAAATAGGATTTTGAAGTTATTTATTTAATGAAATATTATCTATAGTTTGAACTTTCACAAAATGAAACGTATATCTTTCTTTCAATTCTAAACACAGAAGGCTGTAAAAAAAACTAGTAGGAACATGAGAAAAACAAATAGATCATATGAAATAATATTATTATACATGAACATGATTTTTCTAGTTTGTTCCAGCAGCAATTCAATGTTCCATAATTATTCTTGTTGCTCCTTTAAAATATATGAGATTATTGATTAAATTTACGCCCCAAAATATACTCAGGAAGTTTATTTAATAAATAGCCAATAGGTAATGGTCAACTTTCAAAGGAATGAAGATGAAGAGGAGCACTCAATAATAAGTAATGAAGCAACAAACAACTCACCTCAAATCATGTTTTTGTTAATGCCAGGTTCTGATATAAGATATAATAAAGTTTATCACAAAGAAAACTCCCTGTGTTCTGTGTACATATATATGACTTCAATGACTATATAATACTTGTGACTTGCTTGAGAAAACAGAGAGTAAATATTCCTATGAATTGAAATCAGATTAACTGCAGCTGTGTTATTATTATGACTTAACAAAAAAGAAAGCCGTAAGCTAAGGGAAAAAGCTTGCCTCATTATAGCTTTTTTAGCTGTTAGACAACTTTCATCATAGCCCATTGACTAATACGTATTTTTAATGTCATTTTTGTAGAGTTAAACCTAAAAAATAATTATTGGATTGTCAAATCTACATATAGAACATATTCAATAACGTCATAAATTGTAATATAATTAAAGAAGACACCATTTTGGGGGCTCAAATTTGCTATTTTTACTACATTAAATAAATATATTTCTACTCAATCCTGATAAAACTCCTTTAAATGGCTTTATGAATAAAAAGTGATTTAACACCATAGGCAGATAACATTAACTAAATTAGGTAGACATGTTAAACCACATTTATAATTTCAAAGTTAATTTGATTTCTTAGGGATTTAAAATCTTACTCTCAAAAAATATATTTTATGTTTTTAGTTGAAATATTGAACATTATATATTCCATGAGCCTCAAAAGAAGGTGATCTGGAAATGGTACAATTTACAAGTTTAGAAAAGTTATTGTGTGCCACATGTGCTACACATCATGATAAACGTATGGAAGTACAATTATAAATAAATTAAATAATAAAAAATGTTACCCAAAATGATTTTTCTTTAAAAAAAAAAAAAATTAAGAGTCATAATAATTGATTAATTCTTCAGTTTTCAAATTTTAATATATTGACGATCCATTCTCCTAAAATCGACATTGTTCTCTTTCAAGAAATCAAAATATGGTCACCCTAGTCTAAATGCACCTTTTGAATGATCATAATATATTGGTGCCTGATAATTTGGTATAAAAATACATATTTATCTATATTTGCAATTATTCATTGGCACAATAAATCAACTCATTTAACTATAAAATAACAGTAAACAATATTTTATTCATAATTAATAGGAAACTGTAGAAAAGTTGTCTATTATGCTTATATTAAATAATTTGCTGTCAAGTGGAATTATATAATGCTCAAAGTTCATAGGATGCTATTAAGTATAATTAAATAGGTACAGATCATCTATATAGATTATAAGTAATCATTAATTACATAATATTATATCTAGGTCAAGGTACAAGATGTTTGATCAATAATAATCATATAAAATACAGAATATAACATTCACGAATTTATACATTAGCAGTTCTTTAAAAAGTACCTGACAGAAAATTTAACACAGAGAGAACATGAATCACCCCACTCGAATCCCTGGTTCCGACAAATGGATAATGAATATAGATGATCTTAAGAAGAAGTATGATCCAAATTCTAGTGAAAGCAAAATAGCTAGGAAAGGTCCATCCCATTTATCCTTTATTCAAATGACTAAAAAATTGATGTTCAGCCAAAGGATTCGAAGTAATATTATCGTAAGGCTAAATGTCAAAGAACTAATAAAGTATCTACAACAGAGATTTAAAAAAATCTTTTGATTTATATGTAGGGTACAATTAAAGGTAAGTTTCTTGTTGAGTCGGATCTACCACCAGAGCTTGTGGCGGTTATTGGGAAAGAGCTCGGATGGGAAGTGCCTGATTATGTAAATGCATTGGAAAAAGAGCCAAAGCCTATAAATACTTTTTCAAGTGATGAAACACAAAAGAAGCATTGCTTTAGAGCATTGGAAGAAATCAAATGCAAAAGTAATAACATTTATGATGATTTTATTCAAAGAATGGATGAACTTGATGAAGGGGAGGGTATAGAGGAAATAGCTTCATCTGGTCTACTTACGGGTCTTAAATCATGGCTTAACTTTGGATCCAGTGTTGTTCAAAATACTATGGCAGACACGGAGCAAAAAAAAATATATCTTATGGGAGTTATAGAACCTGGGGACGAAAATAACATCGTCAAGACATCCAAAGGACCTGCAAAAAGTGATGACAAACTGACGAGGAAGGCTGAGGAACGAACAAGCAGAGTAAGCTCATAAAATATTTATAATTCCCTCATATATTTTAATGGGACATAAAAAAAGTCAATTCCCGAAAAATGTTAGGATTTTAAGTCTATTTCTTTTTCGGGGAAAAAAAATAATGATTACACGAAAATTAATTTGTCTATTAATAAATATCTGTTGGCTTAGACGTTGAGGTAAGAGTATCCGTCCGATGACTTGGGGACCTACTATTGTATTGCTGTGTTCGCATATCCAAAGGTGTAGGCTGATTGGAATTATAAGGTGAAATGGGTCTTGAGAGTAGGGACTGAGCTCTTGAAGCTGGAAGGGAGCTCATAGTATCCATTTTTAATTTAGCCAAGTCTTGTAACTTTGTTATGTCGCTAAGTTCTAAATACAAGGAATAGATAATCATCCAACTTATAATATTCAGAACATTGAAAGTAAGCCATGCAAAAAACATGACTATGTGATAGGCAAAAATCATGTCATTCACTACGGTACAAAATAACCAAGCAAATATTTTCCAAAGAGTAAAGGATCCCATTATGTAGAGATAGGGCTTAAATGAGACCTCATACTCCCTTCGGAGTCCATTAAGTAATAAAATACTCGTCACACAGAGAGCAATCCCTCCAAATAAACTAAAGATGCTCACGGTAATGAGTAAATTCCTTACATGGGGATTTCCAACATAAACGAATTCAAAACTTATGATGTAGTATCCAGTATGACTTGTACCAGGCTTTGCTTCTTCTAAGCAGTATACATCAAAGGACGAAGTAAATATGGTCCAAACACTCAGTATTAATGAGTAAAAACCAACATGCCAAGCTCCTCTTTGTAGATTTGTGTAAAGAGCATTTTTAAGCAGTGGCTTCTTGTACCAAGGCAGAGCTTCATAATGTGAGGCTCGAGCAGATCTAGAACCTCCATGGCGTGTTGATCGCAAAGTGGATGTATGTGAAGCAACAGAGAAATGAGACCCTGAAATACTCCCTGTTTTTCGTCCGAGAGTAGACATTATTATTTTTATGAATGGAGTTGAGCTTATGTTATTATTAAATAAACGAATATGCAGGTAATAAATGCAGAAGATAATTTCTAAGTTAGTAGTAGACAGGTATGAATTTGAATCTATGATATAGCTAATAATCATAGTAAATAATTTTGAATCCTACCTCATTCATCAATTCTTTATTTTGTTAGATAACAAGTGAATTCTGTGCATGGCTAAGAAGCCTTCCCATTGGAGACGATGACAGTATTAACAACACTCCTGAATCCCAAATCAAAGCATTATTTGATACAGCTCAGTCTGCAAATCCTAACAAATCCAAGTTAGCAGAGGGTTTAAAATTTTGGGCGAAATTTGGAGAACAGGCCACGGGCGCATCTCTTCTCATGAATGATACAAGGACTAAACCCGAAATAAAGAAAAATAAATGGGCAACAGTTTTACCTAAGCAAATTTTAAGGAAAACTAACACAAAAGACATTGCCTATATCGCGTCTTCTCAAATCGCCAAGAAGAAGTTTAAGAAAAAATATAAAATTGTGAAAAGAAAAAGAATTTTAAAACAACGAAAGATTGACCAAGAGCTTGAGGGGTCGGATGATGACTCCTCCTCTCATGAAGAAGAAAATGATAGAAGAAAAAGCAGGGTAAAACCCTTTGATCATAAAAAGTATGGTACATGGTTTACAAAACCAGAATTTTGGGAAAAAAGCTTTAAAGATAAACGAGACGTATCAAAATGCTCAGCTCTTCACCTTGAAATCAAACAAGAAAAGTTTTCCTGGAAGGAAGATCATACGAACAACGCCTCCCTTGCAAAACTAGATTCCACAAAGGCTTTTACACATTATCTCAATAGAAGAAAAGCTAACTACGACATACCCGCATTCCTTATAAATATACTCATTTGATTTCATTTATCTTTTTTAATTAATGATACTATAAATTGTAAAAACGTTTATTCCAACAACTGATATATAATATAAAGTCATCACCATAAAAAATTTCTATGTTCGATCAAAAAATAAATATGAATATCAGTTTTTAGACATAGAATATGTCTTTTACCGCAGTTTTGAAACTACATACCTATGATAAAATTGACTTTGATAAAACAATACACAAAGAAATATTGCGTTAAATAATTTAGTTAAAATAAAAAGGCAGTTATTATACAATCACAGTCTAGTTATTAATTAATTTTTAAGTATAATTAAACCTAGAGGAACTTTCATCTTATCTTTCTAAACAAATATCCAAATGGGCGTTGATTGCCCTTACAACAAACGTTTCATTACAAATTGGACAAGACACTTCTGATTGGGTAATTATTTTTGTATTACTTCCAGTATTTGTATTCTTAGTTTCTTCTATAATTTCAACGGATGAGTCAAGAGAAGGAGAAGATGGATTTTTATGAACTACTAATGGTTTCTCATTACTTCTGGATGATTCAAATGTAGATTTGAACTTTTTCCTTAATGGCCCTATTGTAGAACCATCCCCTGAAGTAGAAAATTTTTTAATCCAGATATCTCTAACAGTTTGACGCTGGGCGGAGTTATCACAATTTGGATTAAAGTTAGGAGTAGCTAAATTCGATGTTGACGATTTATTTGTTTCTGATTCACTCTTTGTATCTAGAAATTCTAATGATTTACTCACATTTGTGGAAGAAGTAGCAGGATTTGTTTTTTTTAACGAACTTGTTTTAGATGATGATGCTTCATTGTTGCTCCATTCTTCAAATACAAATATATGTATAATTATCATTGTTATATTATTTATAGCAGTAATAATACGATTGAGACTTACTGTCACTTTTGGTAGAAGTGCTGGCATAGCTTGTGCCTCCAAATCCGACTATATTTTGACCACTAAATGGCTTTCTTGGACCCTTATCATTATTGATTTGCTTGCTGAACAAGGATCGGATATCCTGATGTGTAGAAGGTTCAATGATCTTTTTAGCATTTGTCTTCGACTTTGCATCCTTTTTCTTTTTTAAGCCATAACCTTCTGGCTCTTTTATTTTGTGATAAGTCCCCCCACAAGAGCGCTGATGTTCTGCAAACCAATTATCATACCGCCCTGGGGCTCTGTTCATAGACCGCTTTACTAAGCCAAAAAAGGGTCGTCTATTGACACAGGGCCCATCACATTTCCACCAGTGCTGTTTGTACAAGTTAACCTAAATATAATTAACATATGTAGTATTAATACGCTATGATTAGTTAACTCATTTCAAGGGTCATATCACATCCTTCTATTTCATACCTCATCGTGAAAACTGTGATAAACAGAAATCTTAGTTCCAGTTTCTTTGTTGATGCGATACATATGTTTATGGAATTCAGGGCCATGTCCATCATGATTATCGTTTCGATCAGTAACAAAGAGATAGGCATGAATCATTTCGTGTAAAAGAGTTTCAACTAAATCCTTGCGAGGCCGAAGTTTGAGAAGCGGGACACTCAAGCTGAAAGATGTTGATAGATAAAATACGAGAAGCATATTTCATCGACTATATGGTAAGTCATTCCTACTTCAGCCACTCTTCAAGTGCTCATCCTTACCGAATGGAGCAAAGTCCCTCCCGTCTCCGATAAGAGCAAACCCCCGCACAAAGAGTCATTCGAGGAGACCATTTCACTTCACAGGCCTTCAGGTACCCCCAAAAAAAACGATTATCAAATTTAATAAAGAGTTGGTGCAAGTCCGGAGTAGGATCTAAATCTTCAAGCTCGGATCCGATGATGGGTTCTTCGTCCGTACAAGGAAGATCTTCTCCTGCTCCAGACGGCACTAGCGACAATTCTCTCCATTCCCTATCAAAATCATTCTGTATTGATAGAGCGAGAGCGAGGTCGGAGTCCATTCTCAGAGGATCTGTGTCGCTGAAAATGGGGGCGGAAATTTAGTGGTGACAAGGTATGCTCAAGGCTGTTCCATTGTCTTTAGCTGCTAACTTTGGTATGCTTAAGGGCTCGTATTTTCCCAACAAAACAGCCAACAATTTAATAGCCTGTTTTTTTACAAATATGAGCTAAGTATCTTGAGTAGACCCAACATAGCAGCTCCATTGAATTTCTCAAGATCCGAATATTTATTCTCTCTCTACCACAATTAGCCAAGCGACCATGTAAAAATCCTTGTCACTTCTCTAATTTTCTTTCTGCTAGCTCTACTAATGTAGCTATTGATGACTAAACTGGGCGTCGATGTATGAAGTCATCGCAGTTGAGGAATGTCGTCATCATTACATCATTTGAGACCACTTCAACTGGAGACGTAACTTCTCACTCGACGCTCCTAGTGAAGGACGGAGTATTCAGGGAAATCAAGCCTCCAAATATTCCTCTTTTTCAAGGTCCCCTTTCCAGCCCCCAAACTCCTGAATGAGCCGAGTGGAGTGCATGTTATCAGTGCCTCTTTAACTTTTGGCATCTTGCAGGGAAGAAGTGTGCTGAAAAGGATGCCTTCCTTTTTGAATCGTGTTCATGGTGCTCATAGAAACCCTGATGCGAAAGACGTGCACAAAATCAAAGGGAGGATCAAGGAAAGCCTCTCTGACTCTATCAAGGACATCCAAGTGAAGTACGGGGAAAAGGGAGACAAGATAATCTCGAACCGCATCTCTGGACAAACCTTATCCGCTATAGAAGCCATTTTCATTCATGGACTGAAAGATTCAATTCTAGGAAAGATTTCCTTTGCACTTGGACCTACATCAGGAGATCGGTAATGAAACTACTCACTTGAATGAATACTTACATTTCTTTCCTTCCGCTCCAGGTCAGCTTCAATTCCTGAGCCTAGCTTCTGGCTCTATCTTCTCATCTTCTCCCATCGCCAAGATATCGACAAGGTGAACTCCTTTTCTCAAATTAGTACAGATATTGGGCGATGTCGTGCATGGATTCGAGTTGTTATCAATGCAGGACTACTCACCAGTTACCTTCTTTCTATGGCAAAAGACAAGGCCTCTTCACGCTCATACTATCATGCTTACGCCTTCATTCGGGATTCGGAATGTCTGGATATCGCCATGAGGCTTATCAATGGCTTGGAGATATTTACTTTTGATGTTGCCACCAATTCATCCATCCTCAATAAATGGCAGAGTGCACCTCTTGCCATTGCTGGACTAATAGAAGAATCCAAGATTGCCGTTGCTGTGGACGCAAGCATGATGCTTCTCGGTCATGATGTTCAAGAAAAGGAAGTGGGAGAAGATGAGGGAAAGAAAGCTCATAGTAGTAAAAAATCTTCAGAGCCAGTCAATACTGACAATGAGAAGAGTTCAATTCGTCCTATTGAAAATTCCATCATGAGAGGTTTGCTCAACGAAGAAGAAGCATTGAGACTGATTTTACAGTCCTCAACTCCCATATCAGGATCACCTGTCGCATCCACATCTCTTAATGTAAATGTTCTGTATCCATCCAATTTGTCTCCTCCGTCCAGTTTACATCTTAAATCAATATCGTCCTTTCCCTCCATGACTGATATTAAGTCAAACATGAGTCCTCCAACGGCTGACTTCATGACACCTCCTAATTCTTTTTTACAAAACTCTTCTCTTTCTTCCGTCAAAAGTGACGATCAAGCTCAAGAAATCAGCAAAGAGGATTCGGATTGTACCGATGAGGAAGATTCAGACATTTCCTCTTCGGTAGAGTGTGATCTTGAACAAGAAGAAGACAAGGCCTCAAACATTGTGGAAATCAAGGAACCCTCCATCTCAGAGAAAGGAGAGTCTACTGAGATTGAAAATACAAATAATCATAATCATACTGCTTCTGAGAATAATTCTAAAGCGCGAGGCTCCTTTATGAGCGATTTTACATCTTCCTACCATGAAAATATGGAACGTTCTAAAGGAACACGTTTATCCGGATTTGTAGATGCATGGGATCCATTTGGCCGACGAAATTACTTTGACTCTTTTCCAGAGAGTCATGAGAGTCTAAATTATGGATTTTCTTCAAAACCAGATATACATATGGGTGGTTTGAATCAACTAGAGTCCCAATATTTTATGAGCTGTTTTGATATTGTGACAAGAGAGCAGGGACTTGATGATCAGAATTGGGAGTGCTTTAATTGTAATAAGACTGTCGGAACTGTATTTGGGCCCTATAAAACCTGTGCTTACTCCAAGAAATACTATTGTACAGACTGCCACGTAGATGACATGCGGCTAATACCCTATAAAGTAGTTTTCAATTGGGATTTTACCAAGTATCCTGTGAGCAAGAAAGCCAAAATCTTTTTAGATGCCATCAAATTAGAACCCATTATCAACGTACAATCCTTTAATTGTGGGCTATTTGCCTATTCAAGTGACCTTGATGCACTTTTCACTTTGAGAAAAAAAGTCAATTACCAGTACCAATACCTCAAAGTCTGTACTCAAAACCCCAATGCTTATCTTCACCTTGAGAAAGTGGTAGAGAATAGACCCTATCTCGTTCACGATGTGGATACCTATTCACTTACGGACTTGGAACAAACCTTCTCTGGAGTCCTTATTTCTCTTATGAAGTCACTTGATAAGTATGCTAGGTCCCATATACTAACTTGTCTCATCTGCAAAGGACATGGGTTCATTTGCGAGATTTGTAGAAACGACAAACCTTTGTATCCCTTTGAGCTTGAAAAAATATCTCAATGTGAAAAATGCTTCACGGTCTTCCATAAAGAATGTGCTGGATCGATTGTTACTTGTCCTAAGTGCGAGAGGATTGAAAGTAGAAATCTTAATTGGCATGTGAGTAATGTCAGAATCAAAAAATCTTCGTCATCGAATTTTAATGCTGTGATTGAAACCGTATCCTCTTCCCCCTCTTCAATTGACTAAAACTTGATATATTTTTTTATTTTATTCCTTTTTTTTATATACACTTAAATTAAAATGACGATCTGTTCTTTCTATAATTATCACAATATTTATATTTATATATATACTAAGGATATATATTTTGTCTATATTTGCTACTATTGATGTAAGCTTTTAATATTTTATATTCATGTTTATTTTCATATTCTTCAAAATCTATATATTAATATAATCCAAGTTAAAGACTTATGTTTCTAAAACAACAATTGATAATTTCAATTTTGAAAGTTTTCCCCAGCTCAAAAGAATGAAAATTTAGAGTATAAATTATGATTGTAATATTTAACAAGAAAAAAATATTTATAATTATACTTCCAAGGACACACAATATGAATATCAAATTCAGAAAAGCAGGGATTTCATATTACTTTAAAGGTAAATTCTTTCATGTTGTCAAGTTTAAACTGTATGATTGAGTCTCTTCTGTTGTTTCGATTAAGATGGAATTCAACTTTTCCTTTCAGCTCATCTGAAGGGGTAACATGATAGGGACTGTATAAGAAAAAGACTGGACATCCCAAAGAAGACGGATGTCTTGGTGAAATCTCATATTTATCTTCACTTGACTCAATGACGAAATGAATCAAGAGAGCGTCAAATACTGACTCACTGAAAATGAAAAGTTTGATCTTACTTCCAGTTACTCCATTTTCCCCTTGCGCCTTTCTAGCTAGAGCTAAAATATTTAATTAAAATAATCAAACTATTATTATCAAATAGGTGGAGCAACTGGGAGATATACTGAAAAAATGATAAATTCCAAAAAATGCAGGCTTTTTCAAGATCCTTGAATGTTCCATTTATCAAATCAATATCTAATAATTTGACTGAATTTGAAATAACGTTATCATACTGTATGTTACGATAATATATTTCCTCAACTGCTTTGTTCATCATTGGACTGAGATCGAATCCAAGGACTTGCTGATTCTTCCAAATATTGATGTTCTCTTCCTTATAAACAGAGTCTTGAATTGCACAAAGGTGTATAGAAAATCTTCTAGGAATCATGAATCCCTTCTGTTTGTCTAAATAACGATCCTTGACTTCCATCACATCACAAAAAAGCCCAAAATTGTAGAAAATATGTGAATCAGTAGAATTTGTAATGATAACATTCACCTATGAGGTCAAAAAATAGGTCATACTGGATGACTAATTTAGCACTTACTTTGGAGGGTAATTTAATACTTCTAAGATCACTGAAGTAAAGGCATTGGATTGATGAATTATTGCTTTGAATCACTTCATTGACATTTATCCATGTAGGCAAATCCTTTTGAATATTATACACGGCTGTGGCCCCACTGGAGGAAGCCAAAAGCGAATAAAAGCCTCTATCATGAAAACTTAAGTCTAAAACTGTCAAATTCATAACTGTTTCTTGATTTATCCATTTCCGATAAACAGAATCCTGGTATGATTCTTTTGGATCGGGATTCATTACTAATTATTACAGTTACACTATTAAATTTTAAATTTACATAGAAATAACTAAGTACTTCGCTACTTAGGTTTTGGTGAGTGGTGCACGAGGTTGCGGGACTTCAGAATTTGTTTCAGAAGTTCCGTTTGTCAAACCACATTGTCAAATCAGAAGTAAACATAAAAAAACAAAATATGTTTCGTCTCCAAAAATTTCTTCGAAGAACTATTCAAATTCGCCTTAAAATACCGGAGTCTTCCTTATCCAATCTTATACCCTCGTCATCACTTACTCATCCTCCACCTCAACGAGTATTAAAACCAAAGGTATAGCTCTAATCAATTATTATTAATTAATTAAACATAAGGTTAATTTTATATTATAATAATTTATATGATAATATCTCAATCGATATATTCTTCATAGAATTCCCTTCAGCGTCTACATCCCAGAGATGATCCCTATATCAAAACATCAAATAGTGATAATTTCAATAGCTTCTTGGATGATCTATACGAAAATGATAAAGTCATCATGGGTATTGATAGGGATACTGGACATATTATCACAACACCTCGTAATCCTCAATATTCTCTCATCAAAAATCAATTTGAAAAACCTTTTGAGAGCTCATATGGTACAGTACGTCCTATACATGGAATCAATCGTGCTCTTGATCAATTAAGTTCTAAACCCAAAACTCGATTCTATAAACCAGGATTCCGAGCATTTTACGATATTATTATCGTTGGTGGTGGGATTATGGGATGCTTGGTTGCTTATGAGATCCTAACTTTTCTACCTAAAGGCTTTCAACTGGCTATAATAGAGCGTGATTTAGATGTACGATTATTCATATTTTCTCATTAGTTTTAATTATATAATATAATTCTATTTAGTACCGGAATACTCCTACGGTTCTCTCAGTTGGAGGGATTCGACAACAATTTTCGACTCCTGAAAATGTGTTAATGTCTCTTCAAAGTGCGGACTTTTATAGACATTTGGATAAATTTCTGTTCATTAATGGTCAACATTTGCCTACCGTTCATTACCAACCTCATTCATATCTGTATCTTGCATCAGAGGAGGGAGCTTCTCAAATGGAAGCAAATCATAGAATGCAGATGTAAAGTTTACTCAATAATTGATTCACACAATTTTTTTAATATTCTTAATATAATGATAGATCCTATGGTGCAAAGTCGGAATTACTAAGTGCTCGAAAAATAAAGGATATGTTTCCTTGGATAAATACTGACGGAATTGCTATAGGCAGTCTTGGAATGGAGAATGAAGGGTTTATTGACTCCAAGTCTTTGCTTCAAGCTTTAAAAATCAAATGTATTGATCTTGGAGCAGATTTCATTCATGGAGAAGTTCATAACATGGTTTCACAGTGTGTATTCATTTTTAATTTCACGTAGTGTTTTTGTATCGATATCTTCTTTTCTTCTCCAGACTTGATGAAACAGAAATCCACAAGGATAGCGCGGATACATGGGAAGATGAAAAGCGGAGAATGTTCAATAGAGTATCAGAAGTTCATGTCGAACTCACCGACGGAGATGTTTTTCCTATTCATAGCTCACAGTTTGTAATCGCTGGAGGAGCAGAATCTGGACATTTAGCCTATTTGGCTGGTATTGGTGCAGGTTCTGGTGTATTGAGTGTGCCATTACCCGTGGTTCCTAAAAAGCGTTATATTTATAACTGTCATGTAGAAGGTAATAGAGGTGGTCCTGGACTTGATACTCCAATGGTTGTTGATCCATCTGGCGTATTTTTTCGACGAAATGGATATTTTGGAGACTTTTTAGTTGGGCGAAGTCCTCCTAATAAATCATTGGAGCCAAAAGAAAATGATAATCTTGATGTTGATTTAGATTATTTTGATGAACATATATGGCCTTATTTGGTTAACAGAATACCGCATCTATCTAAAAATACCAAGGTAAATACTGTTGTTTTTTTATAGCAGATTTATTGACTTAATCATTCTCATAATTAGATCACGGACGCTTGGTCAACGATATATGATATGAATCTGCATGATCACAACCCTATTATTGGACCCCATCCGTATCAGGGTAGTGTATTATTTGCAACAGGATTTTCTGGTCAAGGTAATTATTGTATATAGTATAGACACTTAAACGTAATTATGAAATTTAACGACTATTTGAAGGTTTGTCGCTTGCTCCTGCTGTTGCAAAAGCGTTGTCAGAATATATCATAGAGAATGATTACAAAACAATAGATGTATCAAGATTACACTTTCACCGTCTTTTAAAAGATCAAGAAATTTGGGAAACAACAATTATTTAAATAATAGAAAATATATAATTAATTCATCGCATCAGCTATTAGTAAAAACACTCTTCGTTATTATATTGTTTTTTATGGATTCTGACCCATTACTTATTTATTATAAAATAAACGCATAATTAAATAAAAGTTTGTCATTTTACTTATCATAATCAAACTAAGCATATCTACAAAAAGTTTGAGGTTTTTTGGTCAAATCAATATTTTATTATAATCTCAATACATTTTATTTTTTTAAATTGTAGGGGGGTGCTTCATCCAAGAACTTTTTATATAAGCAGTACATTGTTCTATCAACAATTCATTAACATTTTAAAGGAACAATTATGGTTCAAAGGAATAATCAAATATTTACAAAATAGAGATTTTTGAGATGATTGTTTGGCCCATTTCGATGGAAATACTGTTCTTACAGAGCAGTTGAGCAACTGATCACTGATAACATAAGAGATCCTGCGAATGTTAATATATATATGTTGTAGTTAAACTAAGAAATCTGTTAATATACAAAATAACTAGTTTATGTGAATAATAACTGAACAGTCATTGAGTCAAAATCATTGAGGCCCATTCCAGGGACGCAAATTGATGCTCGGCCCATGGGATATGCAGCATGTCCACAGGGGTTGATTAAGAGTCATCACCCTCCGTCAATTCATGTATTACAGTCATAAACGCCATCCATTGTAACCTAGGTTCATATCCCGGCGCACGAGTTATCTTACGTGCCATTACGATAAATAAACGGGTTAGAATCTGTAATGTATTCATGTCTCCTTCCCTCTTATTTATTGTATTGTCTCGTATATATATATATATATATATCAGAGTAGTGTTTTGTATTAATAAGAATATAATAGTTCCTATTAAACAAGCCTTGTTTTATTCCTCCACGTCTTTCCTCCCCTCAATTCTCTTGGTTCTCCTGGATTCATTTGTATAAATAGTCTGTCTCTTCAACCTCGTCAAGACACAATAGAACCCACTGGCAATTCATGTAATATTATCAGAGACGGAATCCACTATAGCCCCGGTTGATATCCCGACGCACAGGTTGTGTTGCGTGCCAACGCGACTAACAAACGGGTTAGAACCCACGACCAAGTCCAAATATGTTTATAACTGAAAAAAAACACCACGCAAAACAATCCGTGGGTTGTGATATCAACCGGGACTTTAGTGGATGCCGTCTCTGAGGATATTAGATGAATTGGTGTTTTTTAGTCGCGAAAGGACGCCAAACAACTCGGGGCTTGGGATTCCAACTGTGTCTATAATGTAAGGCTAGGTATACCTACAACTGGGAGTTTAAGTTGCTGGAGTACTTGGCGTATTAAAATTTTACTTGACTATGAATTCTAATAATTGTTTAACTAATAAATGTGCCCACTTTATAAAAAAATCAAATTTGATCACCCTAGTTTTACTCAATAAACAGGGGCATCCGCAGGGGGTGGGCTGGAGGGGTTTGAACACTCACACCCAAATCGGGGAGTCTTTGTCGTAATCCCAAAAAATTATCGTCTTCTAGCAAAAATCTCAACGGGAAAACAGATTAGAAATTTATTTTTCAAAGAATCATTTTCTAAAAAAAGGTTATTTGTTTAAAATTCAGGTGTAACCCCACAAATGGTAACTCTATAATTTTCTACAAAGTTTTTGGTCTCTTCCAAAAAAATCACGTCCCTCTGAAATGAAATACTCCTGATAAAACAGCGGTTCATAATCTTCTAACTCAATTAACCAATTTCAGAATCTCAAAAGAGTCATTCCAACGAACCAATATATATTTTTTAGTTCAGATATATATATAAGATGTTAATTATAATTTTCTTTTTTTAAACATGAGCTATTCGTTAAGAACCTTTGTGATAAAAAGGACATAAAAGGTTATTTATATGCAGTAAAAAAATTGAAATGATAGTGAGAAGATTATTAAAAAAGGATTCAAATTTATTATGAATGGTGAGTCTTGGATTATGAGCTCAATTCAACAAGATTTTACTTTTTCTCAAATCTTGAATTCTAATATCAATCTTTTCAGTACTTAAGGTGCAAATCTCGAATCTATAATTAGTTTTTTCGTATCGAATTTTGGTTTTCGAGAATTTTTTGAATATTTTTACATTTGAGTCCACTTTTGAAAATGAAAAAATCACAAAAAAATGAGTTTATTCCTTACAAAATTGTACGCTTAAGTATTTGAAAAAAAATAATTATGCGGTATGTCTAGAATTAGGAAGGTAATTTAATTTCTAAAAAGATCAATTAAGAGCCTTATTGATCCATAAAATGAAATTAACGGCATAAGTAAATATCCTAATAGATTTCATTACTGTAATTGATTTTTATTATAACTTACTGTGAATTATATACTTTATATCATTTATGGTTCATACTGTAAATGTTTTCAATAATAACGTATATAGAAATGTGTCGTCTAAATATCTCTAAAATTAGACGAAAGGGCCACATCGATATAAGAGTGACCTGTGACTATGTAATAAAAAGCGTTACTTTGAGGAGAGTACCTCCATCGACTATCAGTGAATCTAAAGAACATTTACAATGACATAGATCGGTTTCAGGAAAAAATGGCAACGGAAGAAGGTTGAGTCGTTGGAGAGAGCGAGGAAACTGCAAAGCTCAGTACATTTAGAGAAATCTGAAATAGCAATAGAACGATGGCCTTCGTCTCTTCATAAACCTTCTTTATTGTCCAATGAGAATGAAACAGGTGGCATCCGGAAAATTATGTTTAATTTGCGATTTGGATTCTTATTTATTGCTGGTATGTAACTATTTATCACTTTTCCATGTTATGAAAGAGAAAAAAATAGCACAAACCAAACTAAGGATTTTTTTTTTTTAGAAAATTTATTATTTGAAATTTAATTGAATTTTTAAATTTTTTTTGTCCAAAAAATTTAATTTAATATATTAATTTGTTTTTTACAAAAATTAAATTTTTTAATTTTTTGGGAATAACTACGTATTTTGGGAATTTTTATACAAAATATAAAATATTTTAATTTTTTTTTTTCCAAAAAAGTCCAACAAAACAAAAAAAAAAAAAAAAAATAGAACTATGATAGAGCATAAACTGTTAAATCCGGATAAAGGCAGTTTTTTTTTTGTTTTTTTGGATTAAAAGTGGACTATATCCAGTATATACAAAAGCACCACAATTTTTGGATGCTTTTGTATATAAGTAATTTAGAAACTCCCTATTTTTCGGCAATCAGTGTTTGATTAGATCTTGTTTTTGACAGATCATCGACAATTGAGCTTATATTTCAGCAGAAGTGTTTTTCGAGGGCAGTTATGATTAGAGTTGAGTAGTTTGTAATGAAAACACTATTTAAAAAAAAGAAAAGAAAAAACGGTTGTTGCGTCTGCTCTTTCTTCTTTTTTTGTTCATTATTTCATATAATTAAATTTTATGTCCACAGATGCACATTTTTGGGGAAAAAATTTCAAATATTTAAGTTTTTGAAAAAAATTCAAATATTAAACTTTCTATTAATAAGCAAAAAATCATTAATTTAAGGGGGGGGCTCCATCCCACAGCCTGTGGACCCCCTTTTTCATGTAGTAGTAAAATATACTTATGATTCCCATTCGTGTTACTCTAATTATAAAAGATAAAATGTTATGTTAATTATAAAAGGTTGTGCCCATAGCGGTCTAGCGATTCAAACGGTTCCAGTTCTTGAACCACTAGAACCGGAGCCAACAAAGTTGAACCGAGGCCGCAATATATTGATTATCGGTCTCGGTTCTTGTGCTTTTGTTCCTATATAGAATATATCAAGAAAATAAAATATATATTATAAAAAATAAATTAACTTTAATCATTAAGTCAATTTTCTGAGTTGTTTTTTTTTGTGTGCGATTGCAGCGGTTTTTTAACTTTGCTAGGGTGATGTAGATGTATCTGAGTTTCAAATAGCTAAGGGGTTCTTATGTTATCTGAAAAAGGGGTTTAAGGCATCAGACAGTGTAAGTACAAGAGGAAGATGTTGGGTAGATTATGGATCTAAGTCCGCTACTAAGCTTGTCGGGGTCCTATAATATGAGAACTATAATAATATGTCTTAAGCCAAACTCAAACTTCACTTTGTCAAGACCCCCAAACACTAATACATTATAAACTGAGTCCCCTTTTATACTAGTTTTCCAAGCCCCTGCTGGACTTGTGATATACGATATTACAGAATTACCTATTTTTACAAAAAAATCCTTAAAAAATTTTTCCTTTTTTTTATTCATTCTAATTTTTATTTTCAAAACGGTAAAAATTTCAAAAATTCCTTCTTTTTTGGGGGGAGGGGGGAGGGGCTACAGTCCCTCCAGCCCCCTCCCTCCTACTGATAAGTTTATCCTCTAATGACAAGTCCATATTTTGAATTTTATAGTCAGAAGCGATAATTAAATAATGACAAATTGATCATTGCAATTCCTGGGAAATGATTAAACATTCTATTTTATTATATTCGAATAACGTCGTGGATGGAAATCCCTGTTACATAGTATTGCAGCAGGAATTTTCATCAAATATAGATTTGATTTTATTCTGTAAGGTGTCTTCCCAAAAAATTTGGCAATATTATATCAAACAAATTACATGAGAAAGAGTAACTTCAGAAACTGCCATAATTAAGGACAAAATATCCTGTTTTCACATAGAAAACATTCTTTAAAAGCCTGACACAATTTCATCCTGAGTGACTACTGATTTCCTTTTCGTCCAGACAATATCTAAAGGATGAAAGAAACTCCCGTTATTACGAGAAAGTTTATCAAATATGTAAACCCCCCTTCTAATCAAGTATCGGGCGTGTATTTAAACCTCATACATGCAATTTATGGGTTGACTTGATTTATATTTGGATTATTATTTATTTTTTCGAATGTTGGGTCCTGGCATAAAGCAGGAGAGAAGAAGGATTTAGTATTCCTGTTAGGCAAATATTAGTGCTGGCTTTTGGTCTGAAGATCTTAAACCGGTCGGAGACTTATACAATTTTATAGTAAGACCAAACTAATTCGGTTCAAGTTTGGTCTGGATCGGTCTCGTATTAGAATTCAATATATCAATAAAATTGATTTTGATCAGTCTCACAAAAAAAGACATTATTGTTATGCTTAACGTTTTTTTTAGGGAAGGGAATTTTGGTCCACAGTTTCAAATGGCGATCTTGACTGAAATGTTGTGGGTTATAGATCAGTCTATAAAAAATCCCTGAAGACAGAACCAACATGGGTAATTATTACTCCAGAGGAATTTAACCCATTGATAATGATAAGTTACTCTGAGATGGTAACACACTTATATACATTGTATATTGAATCGAAAGGAGTTGTATTACTTCTTCTAACTAAGAAAACAGAAATTTTCTTAAAACTAACAGCGCTCATTAACCTGGTTGTCTTGTACTACTATTCCCTCCGGTCTTCCTCCGTCAATACTTTCTTTCCTGGTGAAATATATACATATGAATGATAATACCTATGGCTAGTATATATAATATATATGGAGAAAATATAAAATATAATCAGTTAGTCTCAAGTCCTTAATTCAACAACATGTTATTCCTTTTGTTTGTCTTGGCACAATTACTTCATAGTTCATCTGCCGGCTTTGTCGGATCACTCACGGATCATGTCCATAAGTACGATATATCTGGAGATATTCATATCTTAGACGGAAAGACTCTACAAATCCGTGGATTTAACTACAATGGTCAAGGACCTGATGCATTCTTTTATGTGGGTAAGTGGGGCGATCCTGGTTCCAATTACGGAGTGAAAATAAACTATCCCACTCCAAACTCTGAATCACGACTAGGAGCTTTTAGCAATGAGGTAAGGATATATGATTCATGATTATGATTCATATATATCATTTTTTATTCATTCCCTCCCTTCCAGGATATTCTTTTGAAGATGCCACAAGGGGTTGAGACATGGGATTTGAAATGGATCTCTGTTTGGTGTAGAGAATATTCGGTGGATTTTGCTTCTGCGAGGATTGGTGAAGGAAATCCTACACCTTCCTCAAATGAAGTAAAGGTTGAAGATCCTTTATCATCTGTTGATTCATTAGACGATCCTATATTAGAAGCCAACAACTTAATTGACGATGTCTCAGAGAAAAATAGCATATCCAGTTCCATTTCTTCATTGTTTTCCCTCATATGGCTTTTTTTGAGGTTTTTATTTAGACTAAGCACAAGTGCATGATTGAAGAAGCAAGCAACTTTACACATCTTGGGGGTTAACGGGATTGAAATAATATACAAAAAAGATTTATAGTCAGTACAGGAATATTTTTTGGAAAATTGGTTACATTACGTATGAATATGTAGACTCAAATTCATTATATGCAAATGTACTTTATTTATTGAATAAAAATTTTTATATCACATCACTCATTTATTTAAACTAACTACTACCTACATCATAAAAATATAATATTACAATCTGTTAAAGTTAATTTCATGAAAACGGAACGTGAATCGAAATAATTAATTAGTCATTAGCTATCCTCAAAATCATCCAAGATCTTAAAATAAAGTTTAAACCATCCCTATAATAGAAAATTTTAATTTATTTAAACTTGACAAGCATATTATTAGTAACCGATTTTTAAATTTTCTATCATCTAAGGAAATGAAAGTTAAGGACTATAGAAACAAGATCCCGTTATAAATTTTAGAATATAAAATAACCCTGGGCGACAATAATATATGTACCGTATTTCCGTTGGTCGTTGTATGTACCTACAAATATAAATTTTAAGCTATATGTAATTAATATAGAAGTCTATTGCTTTATACATATCATAGGAAATACCTAGGAAGACAATTCAGGATTCGAATTAAAGAAGATTCCATTCCCCTAGTATTTTTTAACTTCATCTTGACAATTGTCCATATAAAAAGCATGAAGCCGCTGATTTCTCATTTCCTTTATTCTCCAATCCGGATCCTCTTCATACTTTTTACTAATATGTTCAAAAGTAGTTGATGATATAGAGATTGTGATACTCAGAAGTAGATATATAAATAGAATAATGAAGAAATAAAGAAAGAGTTTGGAGAACACGATGATGAGAGGACTTGCTAGTCTGGACAAGGAAGTAAACGTTGGAAACATGTCATCCCCATTAATAAGAGAGAAAAGAGACTCTGAGGTTTTTTCAATTTCTCGAAACTTGGGATGATAGGGACCAATAACGATCCAGGCCGTCAAAACAAAAGCAAAATAAACGCAGGATGCCGGAGCTAAAAATCTGATAAATTTAGGTAGAGAGTATTTAATGGTCATGAGAAGAATGTTTGGTTTGTTTCGCTCCATATAGGTGGTGAGATGAAAAATGGAGGAGAAGTAAGTGAGGGACATCATGACGGCTCCAAAATCCCATTTCTTAGGATCAATCACGCGAGATAATCGAAGATCAATGATGTAATAGCATCCGAGGATATTTAGAATACATCCAAAAATTAAAAATATGTTGCTGCAATAAAGAAGATGAAAACTTATAAGTTTAAGAATATTAATTACATATATTAGTTAAAAGTTTGTAATCAAGGCTTCAGAGAGTGGTGCCGTGTTGTGAGGAAATAATACAACTCCAAGAATGATAATAGGCAATAGGGGTTGAGGTTTGTTTACTTAATTGTAGCTAGACAACCACCTCTTGAACATTCATCAATCATCTCCCCACCCCCCCCACACTCGTTGTGCGAATATTGAAGGAATCCTAGGAATTGATATACTACATCAATATGCAATCTATTCTTTTTTCGAGTGGTGTTGGTAGTATGGATAACCGAAAAAAGAATCTCGAGATTTGTGCTCCCAGCTTATGAGGGAGGTTTCTCTTTCTAATTTATATTATATTGGTGAATGTCAAAGAGATGGTTGTCGGGTGAGGTTGTTTAATTATTTGTGTATTACTTAATTGAATACTGTCACCCCCTACGAAAAAATAAAGGTTAGATAATAGGGCATGAACAAACAAATATTTCGCTCAATCGAGTCCACAGGATTATACTTCTTTAGCGGGGGCTTGGATTTTGGATTTTTTTACAAAAAAAATCCAAAAAACCATAGCTATTCACAAAAAATTCAATTTTTTTAATTTCAAAAATCGATTTATATTTATTAAAAATAAAAAAATTTGGAAAATAAATTCCAAAATATCAATTTTTTTTTCAAAATTCACAGTTATTCACAAAAAAATTAAACTTTTTTCGAAAAAGAATCAAATATTAATTAAATTTTTTCTTTATTTTCGCCTAAATTTTTTCATCCTGCCCAAAAAAAAATTCTAATCAAATGCAAAAATTTCTTAATTTGGGAGGGGTTAAAGCCCCTCTAGTCCACCCCTTGCAGACGCCCCTTTATTTCGTATATCTTCCGTTCCGTCTATAATAATATATACTAGGTAATTTCAAGGTTTTAACATTTTTGAACTACTAATCGGAATTATCGAGTTTTTGGTTCAAGATGCATTGAGTTGTCAGTATTTAGTGAGTCTTTCAAAACTAAAATCTTGAATTCTTGGATATTTATTAATTCCTAATGTAATGAACATCTTTTGTCTTCAAAGGAAGTTTATTCTTCTCTAGAGCAGAGTCCCAAACTATCAATGAAACCTTTATTTAGATTCCTATTAGAATAATACATTATCTTGTACGATGTTAGAAGGGGATTGTGATACTGACGCTGGGGACTTATTTTTCAATGAATATTAGAAAGATGGATACTCCCTCAATTATGTACAATGAAGACTTTATCTATCCTAAAAACTAA